>NC_138375.1:59119502-59287890 GCF_054177405.1 Leptonychotes weddellii | reverse complement strand
ACACACACACACACACACACACACACACACACAGCAGGGAGAGGCTCAGGGGCAGTTGAATGGAGAGTGGTGCCAAAGTCTCATCACACCACAAACTTATTCTTGGCTAGGGAGTTGCTCTTGGTGGCCGTGTCTGCATGGGCCTGGTACCCAATGACGATCTTTGTGGAGAGGCCCAGGCGCTCTTTGTAGACCTGCCTGGAGGATGAATAGGAGAGGAAAGGAGATAATCACCTGCAGGTCCTGGAGATAACCTGGGACCCTGGGTCCTTTGCCCAGAGCTCCTACCCTGGTTCCAGCCACCATCACTCTTTGTGGGTCTTACCTATGTGGAAACCCAAAATAGGACTCTCTAATGCAAAAGAAGAGACCTGCTAGAAATAGCTTGAAATCTGGATTCTAAACCCTCATACAGGTGGGTAAGGAAGAAGGGGGAGAGGACATGGAAAGTTCCAGATGTCTCCCTCACAGGCCAAGCCACCACCTGCCACACACACTCACCTTGTCCCCTGGAACAGACCCTGTGCCAGAGCTACCCCTCACCCGATGTGCAGCACGCCCGCCTGGTTCTCTGCCTCCCTCGTCCACACGGCGATCTTGTCCCCCTTGGTTCGGATGTTGATGACAGCCCCACACACCTCCCGGCTGTGCTCCTCAAAGCTCTCCCCGATCAGGCACAGCAGCTGGGGCCAAAAAGGGAGGATGGGGAGACCTCTACCTGAGTCACAGGGAGTGCTCCCACTATCCTGGAGACCACTGACACCACAACAGCCCAGCCTCTTCTAGTGGGGGGCCCTCCCCTCCCCCAGCCCCTCCCCTCCCCCCGCCCCTCCACACTCACGGTCTCCAGCCACAGGCGGTCCAGCTCGCTGTGGCGCTGCTGCTTGGCGAGACTGACCAGCCAGCGGCCACCCCTCTTATTCCTGCTATCTTCCCACATGGGCTCAATGCCATCCTAAGAGGTGGAATGACAAATCAACTGCCTCCCTTTGTTCAAAGGG
Organism: Leptonychotes weddellii; assembly: GCF_054177405.1. Classification (NCBI taxonomy): domain Eukaryota; kingdom Metazoa; phylum Chordata; class Mammalia; order Carnivora; family Phocidae; genus Leptonychotes; species Leptonychotes weddellii. The sequence continues at coordinate 59,286,889 of NC_138375.1, read as the reverse complement.
AAGTGGGTGCCCAGCCAGCTTCCCAGGCCCTGCACTAAGCCTCCATAGGCCAGGGTCCCTCTTGCCTCCATCCCCTCTGAACAAGCAAGTTCCACCACCAGCCATTCAGCCCTCCAGACCCTCCCATGAGCTCCCCCAAGCCCCTGATCCTCAACATTTGTCACCTTTTGTAGCCTTATAGATGTACAATTATGTTTGTCTCCTTTACTGAATTGAGTTCCTTGAGGCAAGAGTTCAAGCCGGGGCGGGGGGGTGATTATTAAGGAAGCCTCTGGGGCAACCATAGTGTGTACACCCCAGGCTGGACATAAATCACCTGGGGCAGTCTTTAAACACGGATGGTAAGGCCCCACCGTATACACCTGCTGGGTCAGTACCTCCAGAGATGAACAGGGATGAGGGCCTGGACATTGAGGCGGAATGTCCCTAGTTAAGGAGTCGGGCCAGGAACCTGGGCTTCTTCCGAGTTCCCCCTTCTCCCCACTCCCCTTCCAGACTCTTAAAGGTCCTACAAGATACAGCTCCAGTCTGACACTGTCCAAGCTTCTGTGTAGCATTTCCTCAGGTTGGAAGTCACATCTCGGCTCTGAGGAAGGCTGTCTGTGGCAACACCCCCCCCCAAACTCTCCATGAGGGAGGAACGCAGCAGAAGCTGAGGAGGCTCAGCCCTCTTGTGGCCTGAGTTGGGGAGTGGGGGGAGGCAGAGCTTACCTTGAAGAGGGCGTAGTCACAGCCGGAAGAGAGCTTACTGGCCAGTTGGATGTGACTGTACATCCTGGAGAGAGCCCCCCCACCCCCAACCCAGGCTGTTAAGTCCAGACTTTTTACAGCCTGGTTCCAACTTGCCTCGTCCCCCCAACTTCTTACCAGACTCCACTGTTTTCCACCCACCCTTCAGGCCTCCAAGACATTGTTCACACTCACCCTCTCACCCCCTGCCTGGAATTCCATCCCTACTTAACCAAAACCTCAAATCTCACCTTCTCCCTGGAGCCTTCCCTGACCATCCAAACCCCCCGGGAGGCTTTTAGAGTCCCAGTGCTGGGGAGGGAGGGTCCAGGCGCCCCTCCAGCTGAGGTTTGCACAGGCCCCAGGGGGATTCAGAGCCCCCTCTGCCATCAAGACCGGCCCTGCTGCCCCCTCTTTCTCTTCCTTTTTCTCCTCCTTCTCTCCCAACTTACGGATTCCACCCTCGGCATCTCTGGCCTAACCAAAGAAAGGAATCGGGGTGAGCAGCAAACCCCCAGGGTTTGTGGTGCACCTTTCAGATCCCTTCCCTTGATCACCCATGGACATGATCAGGCAGCCTAATCCTTCTTTTGTGGCAGAGACAAGCTCAGAGAGGGAAAAGAACTTGCCCAGGACCACAAAGCCTTGGAGCAGCAGAGTCAGGGATAACTCCTCATTTCTCCCATTTCCCAGGTACTTTACTGAAGCCCCAGGAAAGTTTTAGGGGGGCCCATATACCAGCCCCAAGGATCCCCACCCCCAAGCAGAACCCACCAAGCCCCAGCCCTCAGCAAATGCTGAGAGGTCCCAGGGAGAGCGGGGTGAGCTGGGTAGGAAACAACTCCTTGGAGGGGTGGGGCCTGGGAAGGATCCCCAGCTCAGAACTCCCTGGCTCTGGCCTCGTCTGCGAGGAGCAGACACTCACGCCCAGAAGTCCTCCACAGTGTCAAACTTGGTGACAAGATGCAGGTTGTCCTGCCAGGCGCGGCTGCGGTCATTCTTGAAAAACCACAGAGCCCACCTGGGGGGAGGGGAGGCCAGGAGGAAGTGAGAGCCCTCCCAGGCCCATCACCAGCAGCACCTGTGCTGGGGGGAAGTCATGCCCCTTCAGGGACAAATGAGGAGATAGGATTTGGGCACAGCACCCCCCCACCCCCCCCAGGGTGACTGGAGTCAGTTATCCTGAAAGGCTGGGGCAGGATGGGGGAATCTAACCCAGAATCTCAGTTGGGTTAAGGCCAGAAGGGCCAACAGGGCCCAAGTCTTATGCCAGTTCTGACCTTTCTTGGATGAAGAACTGGGGCCAAGAGAGGAAGGTCTGGTGCAAGCCCACAAAACCTGCCTTACCTGTTCAGCAGTGGGTGTAACTCCAACTTCACCCCCTGGGGGCCCCCCTCCTGGGCCTTCCTCCTCTGGGACAGCAGGGCCCCAGGGGGATTCAGAGCCCCCTCTGCCATCAAGACCGGCCCTGCTGCCCCCTCTTTCTCTTCCTTTTTCTCCTCCTTCTCCCCCAACTTTCGAATTCCACCCTCGGCATCTCTGACCTAACCAAAGAAAGGAATCAGGGTGAGCAGCAAGCCCCAGCCCAGCGGCCCCACCAGCCCTGTCCCTTGCTGCATGAGGAGCAGGGAGATGGCTTACAGGACTAATAGTAGCCATGCAGCAGCTTGGGCTTCATCCCAGTTGGCCCCCAGCTGCCGGCTTTTAACCCACCAGCGCTACCCCACCCCCAAAGCACGGGATAGGGAGGAGCCAGCGTGGTGTGGCGGGAGCTCAGAGGGAAAGGGCTTGCGCTATGCATTCCAGCAGCAAGCATTTAGTGAGCACCTTCTGCATGCAGGCAGGTGGGAGGGGGAACAGGTGTGACCAGACAAGCCCAGCCACCACCCACATGGTGCTGGCCATGTGCCGGCTGGGTCACACGAAGGTAAGGGTCAACACTGGGGATGTGTCCTTAGTGCAATCACGTCCCGTGGACGATGGGCCTAGAATTTAAAGTGGGACCATCCCAGAGAGGGCAGAAGCAGCAACTCTGACATAGCCAGCGTCCATGGCCAGGTCAGAGACCTTAGTCGTGCATTGGAGTGTCTCTGTATTTGTCTCTGCTGCCATTCACCACCCGCACTGGGCTACCAATGTCATCTGACCAGCATCTGGAAGCTTCTGAATTGTTTAAAGTACATAATCATTTAGAAACAGGGAGATTATGTATTAAAAATCTACATTTTTGGTTACTCTTGAAAATTTGGGAAGGTCTCACAACACCGGGGCCTCCATCTCACTGTGGCTGAGGCCGCCCTTTGGAAGGACAAATGAGGTGCTGTAGGGCCCCGCTGGGCCACTGCATTCCTGCTTCCTGCTGCCGGGCTCACCTGAGTGTTCTCCACCCTGCAGTGATGGGGGTGCGCTGGGGGGAGACCGTGCAGCGGTCTTATAGCCTGGCCTCAAAGCCTCCCTGCCCTGACCTCAGCCAAGTACCTGAACCTCCAAGTCTCCATTTCCTTACCTGTAAAATGGGAATGTTAATGATATACAGCTCAGAAGCTTATTGCACTAAGTATAAAATACATAAGCCCATAAAACAGGGCCTGGTGTGGTGGTCAATACAAATCAGCTGAGGGCTACCCCAGTGTGCTGGAGGGAGGGGGAAGGGAGGGAGGGAGAGGGGAGCGATGGGGAAGGGGAGGAGGAGGGAAAAGCTCTGGTTCTGGCTACCCTTCCCCTGCCTTCTCAACAGCACCCTTATCTACTGGGGCTGAGGCCCCCCCAAACTTCTCACCCTCCTCTTGGCCACTTCTAGGGTCTGAGATCTATAAAGGGACTAGTCTCCTCCCCCCACACCCAGGGAAGCCCTTGACCACATGGAGGCTGACAGTCAATATCTGTCCAACCCACATGCCCGAAGCTCCAGGTACATGCCCGGCATGGGGCTAGGTGCTGGGAGGCAGGGAGGGGCCAAAAGTGAGTGGCCTCTGTGCTCTGCTCTCTCAGGGGGAGCCAAACAGCAGGTACTCTTACAAACACCTGTGTAGTCACAAATTCAGACCTCTGAAGGAAAGGAGTTCGCAGATGGGAAAAGATAAAGTCCATGACCTGAACTGGGGGCTTTAGGGTGGCAGTTCTCAAACGCATAGATCAGAATCACCTGCAGGCCTTGTTAAACAGGCTGCTGGGCCCTGCCCCCAGAATCTGATTCTTTAGCTCTGGGCTTGGGCCTGAAAATTGGCATTTCTAACAAGCTCCCTGAGGATGCTGGTCAAGAACCCCATTTCAAGAACCACTAACTTAGAGGCAGTTCAGGGATGAGGTGATGTTTGAGCTGATACCTAAAGCATGAACAAGAGTTAACTAGGTGGGTGGAGAAGGGCATCTCAGGGACTGGGAGCAGCATGTGCAAAGGCCCAGGGGCAAAGGGAACATGGAACACTGAAGGAAAAAAAGAAAGACCAGTGTGGCTCATGCCCAAAGGAGGAAAGGATAGTAAGTCTTGATCTTAGGAAAATGGAGAACCACTGAGTGCTTCAAGTGGATACAGATGGGCTGGGGAGGTAATCAGAGGTGCTTTCCAGCAGGTTCTTTGGGCCGCTGTGCAGGAAACAGACTCTGTGGTAGTAAGAGTGCGTGGGATGAGATCTATTAAGTTGCTAATGTAGTTGTCCAGGTGACAGATCTCCTGACAGGGAAGATGGAGAGAACATGATGGATTTCAGAAGTGTTTAGAAGGAAGACTCCCTGGCGTTTGGTGATGGATAGGCTCTGGAGAGGTGGGGCACAATGTCCCAACTACCTGTTCCTACATAACAAACCACCCCAAACTTAGTGGCTTAAAACAGCAACAATCCTCTATTTTGCTCACAGATCTACAATTCAGATTGTGCTCAGTAGGGACAGCTCGCCTCTGCTCCAAAGTGCTGTCAGCTGGAGTGGCTTACCTCGGACGCCGAGGGCTAGAGTCATCTGCTCACTCACAGCCGGCTGTCGGCTGGAACCTCAGCTGGGAGTGTTGGCTGGGACAGCTCTGTGTACCTCTCCATGTGGCCGCTTGGCTTCCTCACAGCATGGTGGCTAGGTTCCCAGAAGCGGCATCCCAAGAGACGGGAAGCCGAAGCTGCCAGTTTCTTAAGGCCTGGGCCCAAAACCTGGCACAGCATCGTGTCCGCTGTATTCTATTAGTGTCCCAGGGCCCACATTCAAAGACAGGGACATAATCCCACCTCCTGATTGGAAGAGTGTCAAAGAATTTTGGACAGAGGAAGCACTGGAGGAGGGCCAGGCTTGGGGAGAGATCATGAATCTATATTTGATGGAAAGAAAGGGAGAAAGGACCCTTCCCAAGTGCCAGGCATGGTCTTAGCTGCCTTAGAGTCCTGGCCCAGAGCCTGGCATGGAATGCCCCTGCTAGCCACAGTACCCCTTTCCACCTTCTTCCAATCTTCCAGCATGGGACAGCCTGTGGACTCTGGAGTTAGGTCACTAAGGAAAGACCCGAAGAGCAAACCCCCTGGCCCTATGGGGTCCTGGTCCCTACTCAAAGCCCTCCCAAGTCTATCTGTGGAGAACTTCTGCACAGTGGGCTCCTGCACCCCAATCCTACCATACTGTTCCTAAAATATCTTGAATCTGCCCATTCCTCTTATTCCCCACTGCCCCCACTCAAGGCAAGCCCTGCCGTCTCTGGCCTGGGTCACTGCCCAAGTCTCTCCTAACATTCTCCTTGCTTCTACTTCCGCCTCCTTACAGAATATTCTCCACTTGCCTCAGAGGGCTCATTTAAAATATTAATCTGATCACTTAAGTCCTCTGCTTAAAACCCTCCAGGACACTGAGGATGTGACCCAAAGGCCAGGTTCTGGGCCTGCAGGTTTCTGCATGATCCAGCCTCGCAGTGCCCCAAGCACACTGATCCTCCAACAGGCCAGATTGGCTCCTGCCTCAGGGCCTTTGCACTTGCCATTTCCTCTCCAACTCTTTGCGTGACTGACTTCTTGTCCTTCAGGGCTGGGCTCAAATGTTGTCTTCTCAAAGAGGGCCTCCCTGACCATCTTATCTAAAGCTGACCACTCTCCATAGCATAACTTACAGAGTTGTCAAATCACTATCTTGTATTTCTGAAATGAATGAACATTTTGTGGCAACTATATTTCAATAAAAAATAGACCACACGCTCCAGCCTCAGGACCTTACACGGGTTCTCCCCTCAATTCCTAACTCAAGTGAGGCCTTCCCTGCCCACTGTATGTAACTGTTCAAGCCCTCAGCTCCACTCCAACACCATCTAAAACATTTTACTTGGTCACTAGTTCATTGGCCGTCTGTCGCTTCCTACCAGAATTGAAGTTTTAGAAGAGCAAGGACTTCGTGGTCTTGTTTTCTGCTGAATCTCTGGTACTAGAACAGAGCCTGGAATGCCGTAGGCACTCCAGAGAAACTGAGAAGAAGAGATGCCAATGGCCAGTTATATGATTTCCCCTCTTTGGGTGTTGCCTTCCTCATCTGTAAGTGGGGGATTGAAAATGCCTGTTTTACAGGATTGATTTTAGGAATTAATGATATAATGGATGCCATGCCAGGGATGTGGTAGGCTTGTGATAAGTATCATTCACTCCTCTCTCTGTTTTCAGCTCCCACCCTGCCTGCCTGTCTCCCTCCCCACCCTGAGGCCTCCGGACAGCAGGAATGTTGCTAAATGTTTAATCACACTGTCAGGCACCGCACACAGACTTACAAAGACCCATCTGGATTTTCAAAAAACCCAGGCAGGCCTGGGATCACCAGGATCCGCATGATCCTCTTAAGAGAATGCCTTCTGCTCCAGCTGCACCCGGTGGGGATTTTTTCCCAACCCTTCCCCACATTCTCCCACCCTTCCCTCCCCCAAGCTTCAACAACCATTCTCCTTAGTACATTCTTAGGAAGAGGAAAGGGATGAGAGGAAGGGAGAGGCCCATTTTCCTGGGGGAGAAAAAACGGAAAGGTGGAGAGGTCCTGGAGAACTCATAGGATTAGGGCCTGGCCAGAGAGAGGCCCAGGGGCCTGGGCTCTGCCATCCTGTGCCCTAAAGGGGAGAGGGGGAGGAGGTGGGCAGCAGTGTGACACAGGATAAAGAATCCATTGTGCTGGAAGGTGGCAGCCCAGTAACCATGCTGCCTTCTTCTGGAGACAGTACATAGAGAGAGAGGCAAAGAAAGATGTAGCACATGTTAACACCTGGTGAATCTAGGTGAAGAATATTCGGGTATTCATTATATCAATATTGCAGCTTTTCTGAAGATTTTATTCACTGTAGTATGCTTGCAATTTTTCTCTAGGTTTGAACTTTAAAAAGTTGGATGCAAAAAGAAATAGCGACAGAGATGCTAGTGGCCCACTCAGTAACCATTCTCCCCTTCTCATACTTTGATTCTGGGAAGTCATACGCCCAGCTAGATGACCACACTTTTCCAGCCTCCCTACAGCGAGGTATAGCTGTAGTTGTTAGCTTCTGAAAACTTGTGAGAGACAGACAACTGGCAGGTGCTCTTTTACCCTCCTTCCTCTCCTCCTGCTTTCTGCATAGATACGATGGCTGGAGCTCCGGCAGCCATCTTGGACCATGAGATGACCTTGAAGGTAGAATTCATGTACTAAGAATGGTGGAGCCGGAAGGTAGGAGTCTAGGTTCCTGATGAATGTGAAGTTATCAAATCGACTGTGGCCTGCCTACCGCTGGACTTCTGTAAGTGAAAGAATAAAAGCCTGCTTTGCCTAAGCTTCTGTATTAGCAGCCAAATGAACTTCCTGCCTGATTCAGAATGGAACCTGTCTTCTGCTCCCTTTGCACTCTGGACTTTTCCACCTGCCGAATCTTCTGCCGATAATGCTCACCATCGCTTGTAAGGTCCTTCTCATCTTTCAAAACCCAGCCTGAATGTCACTTTCTCCTGGAGGCTTTCTGGAGGTGCCCCTTCCCTCCTGGGCTCCCATAGTCCCTGCACTCCTGTTAATGTCCCTGACGGCCCATTTGCTGTGAATCCGAGGACTCCTCACTCCTCATCACCTTGGCCGCTCTGTAGCATTTAACCAGCTGTCCTCTAATCCCTTTGGTTTCCCTGCTACCACTCTCGCCAGTTTCTCCTCTTCCCTGTGCTGCTCCTTCTCAGTCTTTTAGCCAAGTCCTCTGCCCCTGGCCACACATGAAGTTTGCAGTGCCTCAGGATTCTGTTCTGGACCCTCTCCTTGTCACTCTCCATGTTCTCCTGGGCAATTGCATCCTCCCCATGACTCTAGCCACCACCTCCATGCTAATGACTCCAAATCCAGTGGGGTACTGGGCTGCCTTAGACCAGCTCATGAGAGCAATTATTACAGTTTCAGGAGTTTGTGAGCCAGGTCTTAAAGTCATTATTAAAAATTAAATTATATAAACTTATGGTTATATAAATTATGTTTAAAACAGATAATAGGGGGCGCCTGGGTGGCTCAGCCGTTAAGCGTCTGCCTTCGGCTCAGGTCATGATCTCAGGGTCCTGGGATCGAGCCCCGCATCGAGCCTGCTTCTCCCTCTCCCACTCCCCTTGCTTGTGTTCCGAACCTCTCTCACTGTGTCTCTCTCTGTCAAATAAATAAAATCTTTAAAAAAAAAAAAACAGATAATAAATACTCAAAACATAGCTTCCTAATTATTTTACTATTATCCATGCTCTTAAGATTGTTCTTACCTATTTTATCTGTATGGTGAAAATACTGTAAGAGCCCATACTATGGCTCATCTCTTCCCAATTCTCTGCTCTGTGACATCACAGTAACAGTGAACTCAATCACGGAGAGAGAATTTATACCACAGATGGGGGCAAACTCTACAAATCAAGGTATATCCCTGCTTTAGAAAGCCACGAGTTAAAGATTTCCAAGTACACCATGGCCCAAATCTACACCTGAAGCCAGCCCTGAGTGACCCCCTGAGCTCCAGGCTCTGATATCCCATCTGCTAGACACCTCCTCCAGTTCTCTATCAGGCACCACACAATCAGCCCCAGTTAGGCCTCAAACAAGCTCTCCATCACCCCCCGCCCCATCCCAGAAGCTGCCCCATCTACTCGATGTCTGTTTCTTTCTTTTTTTTTTTTTTTACATTTTATTTATTTATTTGACAGCAAGAGAGAGTGAGCACAAGCAGGGGGAACAGCAGGCAGAGGGAGAAGCAGGCTCCCTGCTGAGCAGGGAGCCCCATGTGGGGCTCGATCCCAGAACCCTGGGATCATGACCTGAGCCAAAGGAAGACGCTTAACCAACTGAGCCACCCAGGCGCCCCCTCAATGTCTGTTTCATTTTGCAAGAGCATCTCTCACCTGCTGTCCAAGCCAGAAACCTGGAAATCTTCCCCCAACTCATCCCTCTCCCTCTTCCCCAACACCTAATAAGTTACCTCCTAAACAACACCCAACTGTCCGCCCAGTCCTGTTCCAGCCTCACTGCGGCTTCCCTAGTTCGGGCTCCATCATCCCTCCTGTGGATTCTGCCCCATCTTTCTCGTGATCTTGCTGTATCACACATCCTCCCACTGTTCAACTCCATGTGGCCCCACCAAGTGCAGATCTCATTTCGGTCTCCCTGGTGCTTAAAATCCTTCAGATTTCCCAGTTCCTACGGTAGAAATACAGACACCCTTCGTGTGGTCTTTCTCTCTTCCTCCTCTCCCTCCTGCTTGCTTCTTCATCATCTATTTTGACATTCTGGGTTTTTAAAAAGATTTTATTTATTTGACAGAGAGAGCGAGAGAGCACAAGCAGGGGGAACAGTAGAGGGAGAGGGAGAAGCAGGCTTCCCACTGAGCAGGGAACCTGATGCGGGGCTCGATCCCAGGACCCGGGGATCATGACCTGAGCTAAAGGCAGACCCTTAACCATCTGAGCCACCCAGGTGCCCCTGACATTCTGGGGTTCTTAGTCGAGAGTCACAAAAATCGCTTCTGGCTAATTTAAGCAGATAAGGATTTTATTATCCAATACTGGGCAGCTCAGAAACTCTCGAGGAAGGCCAGAGAGTCCCCCTTTAAGACAACACATCCTGGATTAATGCTCCAAATCACACTGCCGACAGACCCTAGAAGACTCCCCTGGTGTTACAGCTGGGCATGGACAATGTGGCTTGCCCTGTTGGTGCTGGATGCTCCTAGAAGCAGTGTCACTGCCGCTTGTGGTCCCTGGTAGGAGCTGCTACCACCAACACCATCTGTCCTCACCAGAGCCGACTGCCTCCTTCCCTGCTTCTTCAGGTTCCAAGTCTGGGGCTGGGGAGTCTGGGGCTGAAGTCACATGTCTGGGCTCATGGAAGGCTAGGAAAGCACTGTCAGCTCCTAGAGGGGGAGGTGGGCCCTGCCTCAGAAGGTGGGAGATCCCCCAAACATAAGAAGGGGACAGTTCCAATGCTGAGAGGCCAAAAATAATGACAGACGTCCCCCATGCTAGCTTTTTAAATTACACAAGTAAAATACTATTCAAAGTAAAATAACCAAACAGCCTAAGCAGGAAGGTGATAAAATTTAAAAACTTCTCTCCCTGAGTGCTCTCAGCCCCATTTGCCAGGGGCGACTACTGTGAACAGTGTTTTGGAAGTCCTTGCTGGTGTGATCTTTGTATATCTAGATGTAAGTATGTATATATTCGTGTATAAGGGGTCTTATGTAACTATGTGTGTCTATGTATCAAAACTGACTAGTTCCCCACATTACAGTTTAGCACCTCTCTCTCTCACTTCACAGCATTTCTTGATACACTCCCATGTCAGTGGACACGGGTCCTGCTCATCCTTTCACTGGATGGATGCCCCACGATTAACTAGCCAGCCCCCTACAGATGGACATTTGCATTATTTTCAGTGCTGCAGTGAGCATCCTTGCACAAATGGCTTTGTGCGCTTGTGTGAGTAGATCCAAGGAATGAATTCCTGGAAGGGCAACCGTTGGCTCAAAAGGAGCATGTATTTATGTTTTAGGTAAACATTGGCAGACTGCCTTCCAAAAAGCATGCACCAATTTGCAACTCTACCAGTGGCCTATGAACACTTTTTCCCCAGCCCCTTGCACAGTCTGGCTACCTCCTCACTGCATCACCTGTCACTTACACACCCTGCATTTCCAGCCACAGTGCCTTTGCCCATGCTATACCCATAGCTTAAAATACCGTTCCAGCCTGTCTTCCAGGTAAAAGCTTACCTCTCCCATGAGACCTAGCACAGATGTCACCTCCTCTGTGTAGTCTTCCCTGATTCCCCTAAGCTGTCAAAGTCCCCTTCCTCTGGGACCCCATAATTTCTTGGGCATAATTCTGTCATAGCTCCAACTGAGGGCCTATGTGTGCCTGGCATTCTATGGCCACTTGACAACCCCCACCATAACCACACACAGAAAAAGCAGTCTTGTCTACATCCTCATCCATTCCTGGCTCTCCAGCTGCACTTCCTTTTACTTGTTCCTAAGCACAGTCCTGTCTCAGGGCCTTTGCACTTGCAGTTCCCTCTCTATGGATCTTGCCCATATTGGCCTGGGTGCCTCTCTGGGGTCTCTGCTCCCACTGGCCTCCTCACACAGGCCTTCCCTGGGCACTCTGTCTCAAGCACCCTCCTCTAGTCATTCTGTTACATCACCATGCCATTATCTTCATAACACTCGTCACAAGCTGAAACAACCTTGTTAGATTTAAGTGTTGACACGTTTGTTTTCTGTCCTGTGTCCCATTTCTGCACACACACAAACACATCATTGTAAACTCCCCAAGGGCGGGGACCTTGGTTTCCTCTTCCACTGTCTCCAGCCTCAAACCTGCCTGGCACCTGTCTAAACGTTCAGTCAACATCTGTTGAGCAAATCATACCTTATTTTACAGAAAAAGGAACTGGCATTCAGAAAGGAAGGCTGGGTAGCCCAAGGTCCCACAGTTAATAAAAAACACAGCTGAGATTCGAACCCATTTGAACCCCAAAGCCAACTGCAGGTAGTATTTCTTGCCTACTCTTGGCGCTCTGCATTGTCTCCCCCACCCGATTAGGCTTTGGGGGCTGGACGCGAGTCTGACGCCCAGGGGTCCCCAGCGGCGCGTCGGGGGTCGGCCCCGGGAGGCGAGCGGGCTCCGCGGAGATGTCACCCTCCCCGCCCCCCTGTCAGTCAGGCTGAGGGGGCGGTGCGGCCGCCAGAGGGGGCGCTGAGCTCAGAGCTGCCGCAGCGCCCGAGCGGGAGCCGGAGCCCGAGCTGGAGCGTGCGAGCGAGCGGGGCGCAAGGCGCGATCCGTGGCTGGCGACGCACCGAAGGCCCGGACACCGCTGCGCCCCGGCTCAGGGCCTGCGCCCCGCCTGCTGCCGACCGACCTGGGCGCCTGGCGAGGCCCCGATTCCCCATTCGCCCCGAGCCCACCGCAGCCCGGCCTAGCCGAGCCCCTGCGTCCGCCCGCCGCAGCCGCAGCCGCTGCTCCATCCCCAGCCCGGGGCCCAGCTTCCAGGTGAGGCGGCCGCGCTCCGGACGCCGGGGTCGGGGAAGGGGCTGGGGAGGGAGAGGGGACTGGGCGGGATGGGGAAGCGGCTGGGAGCCGAGACGGGGACCCCGCTGGAGAACAGAGAGAGGGCTCCGGTAGGTGCGTGCCAGTGTGCGCCCTGGGGTGTTTGTGTGACCGCTGCTCTGTGTGTGCAGCCGGCTGGGGGGCCGTGCGGACGTGCGCCCGCGCCCGTGTGTTCGTGTGTGCGTTTGGTGTCCGTGCGCGTTTGAACGTCTGCGTGTCCTGCATGTGCACGTGAGCGTGTCGGCGGAGAATGTTTGTGTGTATGGTCGTGTGACTCTGTCATGTGTACAGGCAGGCCCCAGGGCTGAGCGCCGAGCCCAGCACCCCGGTTCCGCGGGGCTGCAGGTTGCAGGGCCCCGGATAACCGAGGCAGTGGCTCCTCCCGCGTCCCCGGGTTTCAAGGACGCCGGGACTCGTCGCGGCCCTGTGGCCTCACGCTGGGGAGGGGGGTAAGACGGGAGAGGGCTCCCGGCCCGGAACGGCGCCGGGGTCTCAGGAAGGCGAGGAGGGGGTAACCCGTGTCCCACGGGAAGGGCTGCGGTGAGGGTGCGGGGCCAGCACACCCGTGCCCGTGTGTTCGCCCTCCCAGGCCGCCAGGATGGACGTGTTCATGAAGGGCCTGTCCATGGCCAAGGAGGGCGTCGTGGCCGCCGCGGAGAAAACCAAGCAGGGGGTCACGGAGGCCGCGGAGAAGACCAAGGAGGGCGTCCTCTACGTCGGTGGGCAAGGGGCAAGGCTTCCGGGGCTATGCAGGGTTCGGGTGTCCTTCGAGGGAGTGGGGCCAGGGCCCTTGCCGGGAGGGAGTTGTCCGCGGAGGGGTCTGAGCGGGAGAATATGAGTCAGCAGATGGGGCGGGGTCAGCAGGGGTCACTGGGGACACAGCCAGCTGAAGGAAGCCTGGGTCAGTGATGAGACCCTGGGGAGGGGAGAATGGGGGGAAGAGTTGGTGAGAGGGTGGGGTTCAGCCGAAAGGCCAGGGACCAATGCATGGGTCAAAGCAGATAGCCTTTTTCTTATTCTTCACATGATTACTACTTACCTGGTGTTGAGCCCTTACTCTCTGCCAAGTACCAATGCCCTAACATCCATTACTTCACTTCGTGCCCCTCGCCCATTCCACAGACCAAGAAAAGTGGGGTTCCCAGAGGTTTAACTACCGCGCTCAAGGTCACACAGCTGCTGAGACCTGAAGCTGGAGTTGGAGCCAAGCTTTATGGGCTCCCGAGCCCCTGTCCTGGCGGGTGCTGCCTCCTGTGTTATTGGGGCTGCCACTTAGTGCCCCCCTCCTGCTGCGTTCACCTCAGGGCTGCTCTCAGGGTCTTCCTGCCTCCCGATGCCTGTGGCCCCATCATTGCCTCTGGGTCCCTCCTCCTTGCAGCTTCCCGCTGTGTGAGGAGAGAGGCCGAGTGATTGAAATCTCTCACCCTAAGTGTGAGAGGAGAGGGAGTCCGCAGGGTCATTTGTATAAGGGGATGCAAGGCCCCAAACTGACAGTTACTGAATTTCTGTGGTGATCCTGGGCTCACTGGTGTGTAGTAGGCAGAATTATCCTTTGTGTGGGTGGAAGAGGGCTGGTTAATTTGCCTAGGGTTGTGGCAGATTAGGGATTGTGGCAATTTGAAAAATATTTATTGACTTCTTACTACGTGCTAGTAGGTGCCGACTCTCCTGATAGGGATGCAGAGCATTCCAATAGTGGTATTTGACATCAAGTGGCTGGGATGGGGACCACTGCAGTAAGGTAATCAAAGAGGATAGCATTTGAGCTGAATCCCAAAGAATAAGGAGCTGGGTGGAGGAGAGGGGTTGGAGGAAGCAGAAAAGACTGAAGGAGACAGGGCTGGAGAGCAGAGGGCAGGAAGCTGTGGTGGGGGATGAGATCAGAAAAATGGGCAAGAGGCAGCTCATGAGGGGGCCCTTGCTGGCCAGGGCAAAGGATCATTACAACCTGCCATGAGAGATTGTAAGCTAGGGACTGACATGATCTGACTTCAGTACAGAAAGTTTCCTCGGGTCTCTGGGGAGACACCAAATGCAGGGAGGCCTGCTGGGAGGTAGTGTAGACAGCAGATGAGGGTGGCTGGAACTAGGGCACAGGTGATGGACGTAAGGTGGAGGCTTGAACCCACACCTGCCAGGCCCCAGCTCTGGCCTCCCACCTCCCTCCCCCAACCCAGTCCTTTCGCTCCTATGTATCCCTGGCACCTGACACAGTCTCCCTGCTAACAGACTTGAAGCACCCCCTTCCCCTTAGTTTGGCACCTCCTGTTCCTCCCCCTGCCCAGGAACCCCCAATGGCTCCCGGTTCCTACACATTAAAGTCTCAGCTTCCTGTAGCCTGTAACTCAACGCCGTTCACGGTCCTACCTCAGTCCGTGTTTCCATCTCTCCAGGTGCACAGACAGTGTTGCTGTGCTCTGTGCAGGCCCAGAAAGAACACCTCTCTGTGCCCTGTCTGTGTGGTTTTCTGTGTCTGAGATACCCTCCCCAGTCTCCTCTCTGCATATCTACCTGTTCCCCCATTTTCAAGGCCCAGGCAGTGCCCTTCCCCTACCATGTACCCCTTGGAGGCTGGAAGTCCTCTCTCCACTATTTGAGGTCCAGGGCGCCAAATCTGCTCTTCTCTTACCCCCATCTGATGGTGAGCCATTGGCCCAGGACCTGGCACAGAGTGGGTGCCAGCAAATGTTTGTAGAAGGAATAACAGGGTGCCATGCAGCGCGCACACACACCCCTCCCCACAGCTGTCTCCGTCTGGCTGGCCATAGCCAGGAGATTCCTGCCTTCCCATGCTGTCCTCTCCTTCCACCAGCCTCAGCCCGCCCAGACACCCATTTACCAATTTCGGGGTCTACCAGCTGTTGTCTGCATTGCCACATCCTTAGAATAGGAGACTCCCCACTTCCCTGAAGGTTCCTGCCCCCCACCTCTGATCAGGCCATCTTGCCTTTCGCAGCAGCTAGGAGAAGACCCAGCCAGTGCCGTGGATGTCAGGCACCCTCAGACCCATCATATACCTGAGACACTCCTCACTTTGGCCGGAAGGAGGAACTCACACCCCAGTTAGAAGAGTCTTTAGAAGAAATGGAGTGGGGGCTGGCAGGTGTGAGTGCCCATAGGTGGGATGTGGGCAGTCAGGAATCAGTGGCACCAGAGGAACTTTTCTAAATACATAACACGCCCCCCGCCCCCTGCTCCACCCCCACTTCCACCCTCACCTGCTCACCCTGGGCTGAGAGGTAAAGGAAATGTGCTTTGCACAGTGCTGGCTCCCAGGCAGCAACCCTCTTGCGGGTATCATTTCAGGTGGAGGAGGGGCAGGCAGTGGGGGAGAACTCAAAGTCCTCGGGAAGTAGGTTGGAGGGCTCAGTGCAGTGATGAGGAGGGGCACCCGTGGGATTTGGGGGCCCGAGGAGGCAGTGACGGGACCAGGATTACCACTGCCGACTGGGTCCTTCTGCCCACTCTGTAACCACCATGCTCACCAGAGGCTCTGTTCCCTCAGCTCAGAGTCCTGATGTGTGCTCCTTTTTGTCCCTGCAGGAAGCAAGACTCGAGAGGGGGTGGTACAAGGAGTGGCCTCAGGTACCAGCCCAGCCCCGGCCAGCCCCCTTCCCTCACCTCGGGCCTGGGATCCGGCTGGGATCTGGAGGGTGGGGGATGGTGGTGGAAGGGGGCACCCCCAGGGATTCCTGAGAGTATGCTCTGTGAGGGGAGGCCAGCTGGGACACCGTGAGGGGGAGAGATGAATCTCTGTCTGCTTCACCTTGGCCCCCAACCCCCTTCCCCAATCTTCTGCCTGCTCCAGTGGCTGAAAAAACCAAGGAGCAGGCGTCCCATCTGGGAGGAGCCGTGTTCTCTGGGGCTGGGAACATTGCAGCAGCCACGGGCCTGGTGAAGAAGGAGGAATTCCCCACTGATCTGAAGGTGAGCTATCCTCTGACCGCGCGCGCGCACAAACACACACATACACACACACACGAACACACACGCGGGCCAGGCATGCCCACCCATACATGTGCCACCAGGCTCCCCCTCCCCCAGCCAGCCTGAGGCACAGCTTGCCTCACGTTCTGCAGGGCTCTGTAGACTCAGCTCAGAATGAGTTCGCGTGGTGTGTAGGGGTGTGGTGCTCCCTGTGACAGTGACCCAGGTCTAGCCGTATGCATGTATCCTGCTTGTGAGTGTGACCTGGGCCATTATGGGCCACGTCCGCGTGTCATGGATTGTTTGTTCTTTCTTGTCGTTCAACAAGTATCCGTGCCAGAGAGGAATTATTCTAGGAGTTGCCGTGGTGAATAAGTTCCTATGTTCATGGAGCTGATGCTAGAAGATAGACAACCAATGAATGAGATGGTTTCAGACAGGGATAAGTGCTATGAAAAAAAGACAAAGGTGATACAAAAGAGAGTCAAGGGGTAAGGGGACTACTTTAGTTGGGAGGGCTTCTCTGATGAGGTGACATTTGAGCTGACACCCAAGGGATGAGGTAAGCCTTGTGAGCATTGTATTTCAAGCAGGAGGAACAGCATGGGCAAAGGCCCTGAGGCGGGCATGAGCGAGTGTGGGCCATGGGGGAGGGCTGAGTTGTGCATCGCATATTTGTGCAGGCGTGTTCCCCCAGGGGAGCAGTGGTGGCTACCCCCAGGTTCATGAAGGCAGATACCTTCATTAGGACACACTACAACGTAAGAGCTGTGAACTCTGAAACGCCACACAGTTGGATTTGAGTCCTACCTCCACTACGCCCTGACTCCGTGACCCTAGGCAGAGTCCATCACATCTCTGAGCCTGCTTCCTTGCCTGTAAGACAGAAGATGAACACAAGAGGGCTCTTACACAGATTAGATATATATCAGAGGTTCTCAAAACTTATGTGTGCGTCAGATTCATCAGGAGGCCAGGTTAAAATACAGACTGTCAGCCACCTCCCTAGAATTTCTGATTCAGTAGGTCTGAGGTGGGACCGGAGAGTTTGCATTTCAAACAGGTACTTGGGTGATGCTGATGCTGCGGGTCCAGGGACCACCCTTCACGGCAGGCCTTTACACAATTGATCCTTTACCCTGTCGCAAGTCTGGGACTTAACTCGGAAGTTCTGGCTCAAGTCCTATGTGTGCATTTTACCAGCTGTGTGACTTCCCATTTATTATCATTGTTCCAGGGATCCCTCCCATTCATTGATCTCTTGTATGGGGAGGCAGTGTTCTAGACTCGGTACATGGAGAACCTCACTGAATCTTTACACTCTCTGGGAAGAAGGTGCTACAACGTGTCCATTTTATAGATGAAGGAACTGAGGCTCAGAGAATTGAACTGACTTGCCTGCCTCTTTAAGAAGGTGCTTGGGAGGATAAGCTCAGGTTTATGTCAGTGGAGTTGCTGGGAACCAGCACAGGGCCAGGCCCCATGCTGGGAGCTGGGGTGCAGAGAAAGCCAGATCTGAGCCTGAGGCATCAGCCTCAAAGGGCCTTTGCCCAGAACCATTCCTCTCCGGCCTCCTCCTTCCTACCACCACTTCTGACACCCCAAGCCTCGTCTCTCAAGGGAGCTCAGGATCACGGACTTACTATTTAAACAGTAGCCCTTTGGGGCTACCAGGCCTGGGGAATCCGTGCAAGCCCAGGGTGCACATTTCTGAGTGTCCTGACCTCCCAGCCTGCTCCTATGCTTTATCATGGGACCCTCCCTGTCCTCCTACAGAGCAGACAGCACCATGGCATTTCCCATCTGAGGCAGCTGAGTTCAGAGGTGAAGTGACTGACCTGAGCTAGTGAGTGGCCGGGCTGAAATGTTTTTAAAGTAAACTTTTTATTGAAGTGCAACATACATACAGAAAGCACACAGCCCCATGACATTTTCATAGAGCGAACCCCCCATGTAACCAGCACTCACATCAAGACACAGGACATCAGCCCTTCAGAAGCCTGCCTTAGACCTCCTCCCAGTCCCTAACCCCCGGCTAAGAGGAGGGTAAGATGAGGGAGGGGTCTGGGACACAAAATTTGAGGGGGACACTCACTCTGGGGTCTCATTTGCATGGCCCTGAGAGTGGGGCCTTCCTAACATTTGCAACCTGAGTGCCTTATTCACATCACCTTGGTCCTGGCCCTGCCTCCCCCACCAAGGGTCATTGCTTCTTGACTTCTGTCACCACAGATGAGTTGGATATTTTTTTTTTTGAAGATTTTATTTATTTATTTGAGAGAGAGAGATCAAGAGAGCACAAGCAGGGGGAGGGGCAGAGTGAGAAGGAGAAGCAGGTTTCCCGCTGAGCAGGGAGCCCGATGCGGGGCTCGATCCCAGGACCCTGGGATCATGACCTGAGCTGAAGGCAGACGCTTGACCGCCTGAGCCACCCAGGCACCCCGAGTTGGGTATTTTTAACTCCATACACACATTATCACAAAGTGCACACTCTTCTGCACCTGGCTGCTTGCACTCAACAGTGCGGTATTCAACCACGCGTGGTATTCAACCACGCCATTCTCCCCTCTCGCTGTGCGCCATCCATCCCGTGAGGAGCCATACTGCACACCTCCCTTCCGCTGCTGCTGGGCATGTGGGTTGTTGCCAAACAATGCGCTCAGGCTGGAATTTTTAATACTGGGTGACTTGGGGCAAACTAACATTTCCCCACCTCCTAGGCCTTGGTGTACCCATCTGTACACCGGGGGAAATGAGCCAGGTCAGGAGCTGTAAACTCACGTGCCCACGGGGCCCACCTGCGCTGGTAATATGAAGGAACTGAGGCTGCCGGGGGTGGGGGGGGGGCGGTAAGGCAACTAGGTGGCAGAGGTGGTCAGGCAGGCCTTCTCGGGGCCAACCCCTCAGGTTCCCAAGATTCTTAGCTCTGCCCAGTAGGGAGGGACAGTGGTTATATGTGGGAAATGGGGAGGTGGTATACCCCCTCCCTACAGATTCCCCCTGGGGGTCTAGGAGTGTGGCAGCCCACATGTGGCCTTGTGCAGCTGTGCATGGACCCGGGGTGATTGTGTGTGCCCATGTGCAGCCAGCTCTGTCTCATGTTTGTGCACATACATGGGCTCACCTGCAGGTGGCTGGCCATGTGTCTGGCAGCCCCCCTATTTGTGTGCCTGCTGTTCTGCACCCGTCTGGGCAGCAGATGCAGGCGGGAGGGGAGAGTCTTAGCTCACACATCCAAGCAACACCATGAGCTGTTGCTTCCAGCTTATCTTAAAATAGCAACAGCTGAAGAAACCAGGCCACACAGGACCCTGGGGGAGGGATGGGTGGAAGGTGGCAGGGGAATGGCTCAGAGCTCCTGCCCAGCCCTGTCTCAGAGCTCCTGCCCAGCCCTGTCTCAGAATTTCCATCTCCCTTCAGTCCAGAGGAGCCTCCAGGGTTATCTCTGGGGTCCTGATGCCCAGCAGAACCTGACACAAGGCAGGTAGGGATAAATCGGTGATTGAGTGTACTGTCTATCTCCCCATCCCATCCAGTCCAAATGATGGAAGTGCAGGGGGCTACCAGAAGCTGGGGAGAGGGGTATGAGAGAGCCCCACTTCCCCTCGCCACTCCCAGCTTCATGGTGATCTAGGGGGATTTCACCCCTCACACCTT
The DNA here is from genome assembly GCF_054177405.1 of Leptonychotes weddellii. NCBI lineage: Eukaryota > Metazoa > Chordata > Mammalia > Carnivora > Phocidae > Leptonychotes > Leptonychotes weddellii. Next base: position 59,267,048 of record NC_138375.1, on the reverse strand, counting down.
CATTCCACTTCCAAGGCACTCCAAATAAACAATTTAATTAAAAATTCTGGTTGTCTGCCAACAAAGCCTAGCCTTCCCCCCAATCAGCCAAAAGCTTCCCAGGGTGGGAATTTGGGGAGCATCCCCCAGCTGCCCTCATGGCCCTGTCCCTTCTCTGCCAGCAGCCAGAGGAAGTGGCCCAGGAAGCTGCTGAGGAGCCGCTGATCGAGCCCCTGATGGAGCCAGAAGGGGAGAGTTATGAGGAACCGCCCCAGGTGAGGGGTGGCAGGGCTGGGTGGGGCTTTGGGCATCCCAGAAGATTGCCACCATCCCCAGCTGGGGTGGGAGGTCCTGATAGGATAGAGTTGGGCCAGGGAACTCCACACCCCCCTTTTCTAGAACCCAGGCCCTAGGAGGTGGCAGCAAGGAGGGAGGACAGATGGGGCCTAGCACTGGGCCCCAGGCACCCCTGCCCAGGAAAGTCCCAGCTGTCCCCAACTTTCAGGTTCCTCCCTTGCCCAGGGAGAGGGGCATGCGCTGTTCCTCCTTGAGGGGGAGGAGTCTCGGGGCCAAAACCTGGCTACTTGGTCTCCAACCCCTTCCTCTTTTGCTCTTCCCCACTCCACCCCCAACCCTCTGATGCAGGAGGAGTATCAGGAGTATGAGCCAGAGGCGTAAGGGCCCAGGACGGCCCGCCACCAGCAGCACAATCCCTTCCCTGTCCCCTGCCCCGATCCCCAGAACCAGGGCTGTCCTTCTACCCCTTCCCCCCAAACACGAGATCTTCCTTTGCTCCGAGGCGCCCCCTTGGAGCCTGTGTTGGTGTCTGTCCATCTGTCTGTCCTACCCGCCCGCGTCCAACCCTGGGGCGTGGACAGGGCCGGCGCTGCGGCCGTGGCTGGTAGCCTCGCCCCACCTATGTTGCCTCCTCCCCACCCCATCCCGTCCAACGTCTGCGCGGATGTAGCATGTTCTATGTATTTTTAAATGAAGATCAGAAAGCGACGGCTCCCCCCCCACACTCCCGACAGAGGCTCTCTGGGAGCCCCCCGGGCCAGCCCCAGAGCCTCCCACCCCACTCCCACAACGACCCCAAGAATCTTTTTTTTTTTTAAGCCAAAACCAGGAGCCAGGCTGTGCCATGCCCCCTCCCTCAGCCGGCCCAGTCCGAACGCGGGCGTCGTGTGTCGTGATTGTGGCATGGAGAGTCCCCTACCCCCCCGTGTGAGCGTGTCCTGGGTGGGCAGGCCCGGGCGCCTCCCCGCTCCGCGTGTCCACGAATAAAGCCAATCTGTCTGTAGCCGCCGCCGCACCGGCAAGGCGGGTTGGGAGGTGGGTAGGGGCGGCCGACCAGCTTCCGGGTCCCAGACTACTCCACTCCGCTCTTTGGGGCCTGGCACCCTCAGCCCAGGTACAAGATTGACCACCTCGGGCCTCAGTTTCTCCATCTCCTATCCTCTCGCCCCGGGATGACCCGGGGGAGAGGGTCTACCCAGGCTGGGAATTGCTGTTGGCTAGGAGGCGTGAAGGTGGCCTCGGGCGCCACCTGCTGGACTGTAAAGCTCCCGCTGGGGGTGCAAGGCCAAGGGAAGCCCGGCGCCGCCGCAGCGCAGGGTGTGACAGGCTCACACCTCTCTGCACACGCAGAGCAGGGGCGCGGATGACAACGCACGCGCAGACATGTGTGCGCGTACACTGGTCCTTGCGCGCCAGCCGGAGTGTACGCACCCTGGCAGGCGCGCACGTGTAGACACGCGTGCACGCATGCGGACCGGCACGTGCAGACATGCGCGCGCTCTCAGTTACACGCATGCTGACCGGCACGTGCAGACACGCGCGCGCACTCAGTTACACGCGCGCTGCGGAGGAGCCCTCGGAAACCAGCAGCGCGGGTACCGAAAGACCCTGTTACGCGCAGGCAGAACGTTTACAGGCGCACAGCCCTGCGCACACCTGACCAACGCAGAAAGACCCATCCAAGGGGAAGGGGAATGGGCAGTCGCCTCATAAGGAGGCAGAGCTCGGGCAACCGGTGCTCCACCCCCCCTCGGAAAGGCTCCCGAAGGTTTGTGGCCTCCGCTGAGATGGGCGAGGGTCCGCAGAAAGCCGGCCAGGAGCCCTGAGCAGATAAGGATCGGCACTAGAGGACCCCCAACACCGTCTAGGTGTGGGGAAGAAGGGGGCGGAGGCGCCGCCGTGAGGCGCAAAGGCCCCGCCTCCGGCAAGGGGAGGGTGCTGTTCTGCTGGGTTTTGAAGCGCCCCCCGCCGAAGCTCCGCCCCGCCGGTGGCAAACCCCGCCCCCATCGGTGCGGCGCTCCGGCCTCCTTTGCCGCAGCGGCTCTCTAACCTGGTCGTACAGAGGCCCCGCCCCCGCCCTTGCGGAAGCCCCCCGCTTTGCCTTGCCGCAGGAGCCCGCAGCTCATTTGCGCAAGACGTCACCCCCTTTTCTCCCGGGTGCGACCTCCTTTCCGACTTTAGCCCTGTTTCGTCCTTCAGCCCCAGCGCCGGAAGGAGCTTGCTCTATTTAATCAACCCCCAGGTGTTAGCGCTTCGTCCTTCCCAGAGTCTTTGGGGGCGAGAGATGGTGCCAGGTCCGGATAGGCCTTGAACGCTGCGGGAGCCCGGTCCACTCAGGTCACCTTGGCCTGCAATGTGCGAGCCATTATTTCCGGAAGTAGGAGGCAGCTGGCAGACGTGTGTGTAGGGAGAACAAACCGGTGGGCTCAGAGTCTCCGATTCAACGTGCAGGTGCCAGGATTTCAGATCCCTTTTGACCGATTTAAGACACTATTTACAAATCCACTCTTCGCGGGGATTGCAAAGTCGTGGCCCTCATGTTAAATTTGGCCTGTAGAGATGTTTAATGTGCTAGCACAAGGTTTAAATTTTTCTAATTTGATTCCAGTTAGCGACAGTCCCTTTCCCTCCCTATCCTATTCATCTCATCCACTTCACTCATTTTTATGAACTACCTAGCTGGTAAAGAATTTGAGTTCGCCACCTCCCCTCCTGCTACCAGCACCTGATTCCCATTTTTAGGTGCCAAAACCAGGCTGACCATCTGGTTTGTGAGGAGGTTTATTCCTCCTTCCTGGGTGCCAAGCCACGCACCTGGTTTTCTGCTCGGAGACCAATGTTTTCATCTGCCAGAGTCACTTTAAATGCATTCCAGGCACAGGTCCAGACGCATCCGCGGAAGATGCCAGCCCTGTGTCACACGGCAGTCCTGACTCTGGGTACACGTGTGAGAAGACACAGCTCATGGGTTCCTCCCTTATGAAAGAATGAAGTCATTTCTCAAGTGCCCAGTAGGTCCCCAGCAACCAACACTTGACTCCATTAATTTTATTTGAAACCATCCTCAAGGGGTCCTTGGTATTCTAATGCCCCAATTTATGGATGAGAGAATGGAGGCCAGAGGGGCAAAGTTACCTGCTCTAGGTCACATTGCTGGGAAGTGGCAAAGGCCACATTCAGCCCCAAATCTGAGTCTGAAGCTCACCTCCTTTGGAATTTTCCCAAACAAACCTGCTCTGGGAGAGACAAAAAACACCAACAAGAGGGAAATGTGGAGGCAGCCGCAGAGCAGAAACCAGACACTCATATGCAATTTCATGGGGACTGCAAGCGAGGAGGGGAGGGTTGAGCTGTGTGTGCACACTTACCTATGTGATGCAGGTGTATCTGCGTCCACGCGTGTACATGGATGTTGCCCGAGTGTGTTGTGTGAGATTAGTCCTTGAACAATGCCTACACCATTCTTAGAAGTGAGGGGCTGCAGGGAACAGCCCTGACAGAGCTCACATCCCGTGGGTCAACAAAAACTTGGAACAAGATAATCTGGAGTTTTGTGACAAACATAAAACAGAGTGATGTGAGAGACGATGACAAGGAGAGGGTGGTGACCAGTATTAAATTGGGGTGGTCAGGTCAGACATCTGAGGAGGTGAGGTTGGAGCTGAAACTTGAATGAAAGGGGGGTTAGCATGGGAAGATCTGGGGAGAGGAGCACTGCAGCTGAGGAAGGGCCCACCTTTCTGTGTCTATGTCACATGGCGGGTGGACCAGCAGCGAGCTTGAGCCCGGCCCGGCCTCCCCAGTCTGTGGGTCCAGCCCCACCTCACCTGACCCGCATCTTCCCTTCCTCCGCCTGTGCTCTTTCTTTCACCTGGATAGCCGCCCTCAATGCTGCCTATTGAAATCCTTTCCTTCTCTGATCTTTCCCTTGTTCTCCAACAAGAAGTGATTTCTCATCACCCCTATCCTGCTCAGCTGGGCACCCGAGACCCCACCCCCACCCCTGCACCGCACCCATGTCAGTCCTCAGAGGGCCTTTGCTGGCTGGCTCATCTGAAAATTGCCCTCTTCCCCTGATGAAGGGCTGAGGGCTGTCCTGGTGTTCCTCCCATTCGCCTGTCTCCCTCCCAGTCTCCCCACCCCCACCCCTAGTAATTTGGCTCCACAGCTTTCCCTGGAACTTTATTTTTGTTTTCTCCCTTCCCTATTTATAGCTCTCTCCCCTCCGAACCATTCCTGCATCCATCCCGTTGCCTAGAAACTGGTTCTGGGCTGAGGGTGGGGGAAGGCCAGGCCGAGCCCAGGCAGCGGGGGGGAGGAAGAGCTGTCACCCACTCCCCCTCTCAGCGCCTCCCCCAGGCTCCTAGAAGCCCACCTCGCCCTCTGCCCAGCATCCATGGGTGTTTTTTTAAAGGATAAAACAAAATGTAAAAAACAGCATCTCTTGTGAAGTCCTTCACAGCCTCTAAAGGACATGATGCATGTGATTTCACTCGTGCCTCTCAATATAGCCTACTCTGCCAGAGGCCTGGACCCATTTTTTCAGATGAGGAAACTGAGGCTTCAGGAAGCAAAGTCCCCACAGCTGAAGTCTTCTCAGTAGCAACTCCACAGCTTTGGTTTTGTTAGTGTCAGGATATTGGCCTGAAACAATGAAAAAGAAGATTTAACAGTATAAAAAAATTCCATAATCCATGAGTTGCAGAGGCTAAAGAGAAAAATTTTGTCATGATCCTGCTGCACACTAAGCAACCAATAATGCCTCTGCCATACCCTCCACAGTGCCCCTTCCATGCTGCTCCACCAGCACCCCCTTTTCTTTAGAGGGGGAGGGGCGGGGAGAGACTCTTAAGCAGGCTCCACACCCAGCGCAGCACCTGCTGTGGGGCTCGATCTCACAACCCTGAGATCATGACCTGAGCCGAAATCAAGAGTCGGAGGCTTAACTTGACTGAGCCACCCAGGCACCCCTACCATGCCCCTTTTGATGCCCCAACCATGCCTTACCATGCCACCCCCCAGTCCCCCTACCATGTTGCCACTATACCCCACCATGTCCAGCTGTAGCTCATCTCTGGCCCTAATCCAATCCACAGACTGGACCAGGAATCCTGAGCTTGGTTCCTGGCTCTGTCATTTCACCGACTGGGTGACCTTGGATAGTTCATGTAACCTCTCTGAGCTTCAATTTGCTCAGCTCAAAAGTAAGGATACTAATTTTCACCCTATAGCACTGATAAGAGAATTAAATGAGATACTGATGAAAAGGTGTTTTGCAAACTATAGAGTGCTGTAACATGTGAGTGATGAATTAGAATAGTAAATATTGTTACTGTTATTATCAGGGCCAAGAGGTGGGGCAGGGCAACCAAAGTGGGCCTTGGGATCAGAGAGGTAGCCCATGACCTGTGTCTGGGAAGAAGGAGCTCCTTCTCTGGCAGAATGAAGGTCAAGGTTGGGGACTGCCTGAGAGCACCTGCAGACCACTGAGGAGCAGAAGACAGCTCAGAGGCCCTCTTGTGCCTGATTCCTCTTTCTCAAGCACCGCTGTTCCCTGTCCCCATCCCCTACTACCCCCTCTTCCTGTCCCCCCTGCCCCAAGGCCCACCTCAGCCTTCAAAATAGGCTCTCTGGGCAGAATGGGAGAGAGGGCTGCCAAGGAGCAGCTGGGCCATGATTCAGCCTGAGTCACCCATCCAAATCCCAGGGCCGCCCCCAGCTGGGCCAGGGCCTACAGCTGCTAGTGGGAGGGGGGTGTAGAGAGGGAGGGAGGGGGCCTATGTGGGCAGCACACTGTGCTCATAGGTGTCTAGTCCAGGGGCTCTCATGGATATCAGGGCAGTGTTGTGAGGGCCTGGGAGTGATGCATATGAGGAGGTCGGGGTGGGGAAGGTCACCCCATGGACATCAGTTATCTGGACTGACTGAGGAGGCAGGGTTTGTGTGTGTGTGTGTGTGCCTGCACATGCATGGGGTGTCACACGTATATGTGACTAAATGAAGAAGGGCTAATGGTGTGGGCAGGAGTTTTGCCCCCAGCTTTGTCACTTTCTAGCTGTGTGACCCTGGCAAGTTACTTAACCTCTCTAAATGTCTGTTTTCTCACTTAGGAAATGGGAAGCATATTATCAATCTCAGACGGTTTTCCTTAAGTACAAAATGTAGTAAGATGATGATTGTAAAACACCTAGGCAGCCGGTGAAGGGTACACCACTACCACCACCGTCATCATCTAGGGTATAGTGGATTATACATTGCTTGCGTGAGGATGGATACATATCTGAGTGTTTGTATTCAGGTGAGTCTGTACAAGCCTCGGTGGGGCAGGGGTCTGGATGAGTGTTTCTTGAAGAACTGGGTGAATGTGTATTGTGTGCATGTCTTGAAGCAAAGATAAGAACTCTTCACAAAGTGGGTTTCCCCCCATACACACACACACACACACACACACACACATCACACCTTCCCTAGAGGCCATGATTTGCTGAAATTCAGCCTAGACCAGGACCAGTGTTCAGGCAAAGGAGCTGAGAAACTGTGGACGCTGTTATATCAGGAATCTCAGACTTTCTCAAAAGCCTTTAACCTCAAGCAAAGCTGGAATGGGTGTGAAGAGGGAATGTGTTTGATGGAGTGGATATGAACATGAGAGAGCACAAGGTGTGTGTGTGCATGCACACACGCGTGCACAGAGGGGTGGAATTGGGGGGCGGCTGCGTCTGCTCTGGTACAGTCTGCTCGTCTCCATGGCACCTGTCACCACACACGCGTGCTTTTCAGAAAGTCACTGGGATGTTTATTCCACCCCCAGCCTGGGTGCCAGCCAAGGAGCTGCAGGCACTTGTTTATCTTCTGGTGCGTAAGAGTGTGTATGGCTTCCCAGCAGCAGGGCAACCCGAGATACATGCGCACACACACTCACACGGGTGTGGTGACCGTGTTAGTTATCACAGGGTGAGCCACAACCTGGGCCCGGTCAGATTTGCTCCACATGGGGACAGAGATGACCCCCCAGCAGCTCCAGGGAGACACACCACCAATTCAGCCACCCCCAAAGCTCCAGGAAAGTATGAGAGCCAGTTGCCCTGGCTGTGGTCTTGTGCTCTGGTCCCACCCCCAGAACTAATCACTGCATAGCGGTTGGTCAGGCCTAGGTCACTGCCCACCCCTAAAGCTGACAGGGAGGCCCATCCTACCCCACCACATGGACTGGAGTGGGAAGGTGGTTCCCCAAGGAAAATGGAGGTGCTGAGGTCAAAAAGGGTGCACAGGACTGGCCTTGCCATAACCCTGGCATCTACCATGAGTGCTACACTATGCTTGGTGCTTGGTTTTATTTCTCCCTATATCCTCTTCAGGACTCTGAGAGCTGAGTTACATAGGATGAAGTTGAGACTCAGACAGACCTCAATCAAGGCCATACAGCTAGTTGCTGGCAAAGTCAGGATCTGAACCCACACTGCCTGCTTCCGTGCCCTTTTTGAGCTCCCACTCTGCTTTAGCAAGTGTTTTGTTGTCTGGAAATTTTCATTTTTAAACATGTTTATATCAGTAAGTCCCCATGGAACAAAGGTGGTTGGAGAGTGTGACAAAGGGCACAGATGGAAAGAGGCCCTGACTGTGCCCATGTAGCAGACACAGCTGGAGCTCTGACCACATCCTTTCAGATGCCCTTATAATTTATGTGCCCACCAGCAAGACTCCCAACAGGTGGTACCTGCATCCTTGTCAAAAATCTGCCCCTGGGCTTTAGAATCCGCTTTACCCACATGAACTGTGGACCAGAAGTGCCTGGGAATTAACACATAGCTCCATGGGTTGGCCCTTCATCCATGTCTGCCAGGTGCTGGGATATAAACACACCAGATCACTTACCCTCAGCCAGGGGAATTCTGAGGTGTACATTTACCCCATTTTCTAAAACTTCCTGCAGGATTACACTTCACCCACCCACTGGGATAGTTGGCTTAATAACCATCTCTTATTGGATGCCTTCCCTACCTGGGTCACCTTCCCACTCCCCTGCTGGTGTCTCTGCACCTCCCAAATGAACCACATTGCCTCAATCTTCATCTCAGGATCTGTGAGCTGCCCCAGGGCTCTGGATCCCATCCTCTTCTTCCACCCTGAGCATCTGGGCCCAGGCATTTGCTCTCCCTTCCTGGCGTCTTCCCTTTCCCTCACTACTGGCCCCTCTCATCAGAATTTAAATGCCTCCAAATCTCCTCAACTTAACCTCCTATCCCACTGTAGAGCTTACGATATTGCCTGTCTCCCTCCAAGCCCAAATTTGCTGAGAGAGTCATCTTCTTGCTCTCTTTACTTCTTTACTCCAATTTACTCATCAATTCCCCCGCCCCAAGTCTGCCTTCCACCCCCACCACTCCACTCACTGTGCTTTCATCAAATTTCCATTACCTTCTTTGCGAAGTCCAGAAATCATCTCTCAGGCCATATCTTGTGTGCCTTCCTTCTGGAATATTCTCTTCCCTTGGCTTCTAAGGCATCATTCTCCTGAGTTTCTCCTGGTTTATCAGATTACTGTTTCTCATTCTTTTTTGCAGTCTTCTTTTCCCAGCTGGTACCTTAATGTTGGCATTCCTCAGGGTGGATGTAGGGCTCTTGTCTCACCTTATTTGGTCTATGTTCATTCTTCATGTACTGACACCCCTCTCATGACTTCCATCACCAGAACCCTGGTTTGTCTCCAGCCTGGCCACTCAAGAGCTCAGTTTTAGACTCAGACGTCTCAGCATGGTGGCCCCACAAGCTCCTTCTTTCCCCAGGGCTCATCAGATGTACCTGTCCTCCATCCACTCAGCTCCCCAGGCAACAGAATCCTCTCTCCCCTCACAGGCACAACCACCCATGACCAAGACCTGTTGACTTTACCCCTAAATAGGTATCAAACCCGGCCCCTCTTCTCTATTCCAACAAACACTGCCATGTTTCGGGCATCATCATCTCTCACCTGGACAACTTCACGGCGTCCTCACTCATGCCTTGGTTCTACTCCTATCCACCCTGACCCTGACCCCCAGGGGGAGCTTTTTAGATCACAGGTTGGTTCTTGCCAACTGTCATGTCTTTTGAACCTCTCCAAGACTTGATGTCTTCATCCGTATCATGGGGCCAGTAATGTTTACCTGGAAGGATTGTAGGGGGAATAAAATGAAACAATGAATGTAGAATAGGGTTTGTATACTGTGAAGCGATAGTGCTCTTGTGGGCAGTGAATTAGCAATTTTCAGGGCCTGAAGCGTTAGGAAGCATCCCTTTTGTTTGGTGTTGTCCATGGTGCTGAAAACTGGTCCGGCATCTTGAGGTTTTCTGCTTCCCTGGGATGCTGGCTGAAGACGTTGGTCCGATAGATTTTCTTCATTTACTACCTGGATTTTTAAAAGATCACGGTGATTTATGATTCACCATGTAAGTGGGAGGAATAGAAGCTAAGGGTTTAGCGTGAGGTTTCAGGAGTTAGCTCCACTATTAACTAGTTGTGTGAACACGAAGTAACCTATCAGTATCTCAGTTTTCTTATCTGAAAAATGGGGATATAATATATAAATACTAATTTGCTCCTAAGTGATTGGAAATTGAAGATTTATGACACAGTAACAAAAACTTAGCACAGTTTCTACCCCTAAATAAACGTTACATTAACCTTAGTTGTTACCATTTTTAATAGGTGGCCTCCCTGTACAGGTAAGAAGGTTTTATCACCTCTCGGCAATTACAGAATTATTTGTTCTCCTCTGGGAGGTCAAAGAGGAGGGGACTATTTCTCTGCGAAGAAACGTCGAGGGCAGGGGCGCCTGGGTGGCTCAGTTGGTTAAGTGACTGCCTTCGGCTCAGGTCATGATCCTGGAGTCCCGGGATCGAGTCCCACATCGGGCTCCCTGCTCAGCGGGGAGTCTGCTTCTCCCTCTGACCCTCCTCCCTCTCGTGCTCTCTCTCATTCTCTCTCTCGCAAATTAAAAAAAAAAAAATGTCGAGGGGGGTGGTAGACAAAAAGGCCTCATGTCCTTGGCAGTTCAGATTCAACTGGAAACCCCTGAACACCTACTTCATCCTTCCAAGACCACTGTGAGGTGATTAATGTTAGTCCCATTTTATAGATTGGGAAACTGAGGCTCAAAAATGGGGAAATAACTTGCTGAAGGATACCCAAGGGAAGAGAACCGAGCTTTCATAGACCAGAGAGTGGGCGGGCACCCTGGCTGGGGAGGCCCGTAGCGAGGGAATCGAAGGAGCCTCGCTCCCACCCTACTCGTGTCCCCCTAACTCGCGGGAGCGTGGGCGGTGGCGAGACAAAGGGGCGGTGGCGGGGCGGGGGCGGGGCGGGGTGCGGGGAGAGAAGGCCGGAAGTGCGGCCAAGGCGGAGGCGGGAAATTTCCGCGCAGGGGGAGCTCGGAGATCGCGCCGACCTGGGTCCCTATCCAGGCGCTGCGTGCCCTTGGACAAGGGGCTTTCCCTCTCTGAGTCCCAGTTTCCTCCTCGGTAAAACTAGTAGAGGGTGTTCGCGGGGCTGGATTGAGTGAGATCTGACGGGCAACGCGCCCCGCCCGCAACAGGCGCGCAGCAAATGGGCAAGCGCTCCGCCCCTCAGTCTCCCTGTCTGTGAAATGGGAACCCGGTCGAGGAGGGCGGGGAACCCAGGAGCCCCCGGACCTCGGTGAGGAGTACGGGGCGAGGGGCGAGGGGCGAGGGGCGCCCTCCCTCCCTCGGGCCTCCTTTTCCTCGCCGGCACCGCCCCCTCCCGGCTTCGGAGGCCGCCGGTCGGCCAGCGCGCATGCCCGGGGCGGGGCGCAAGGCGAGAGCGCCGAGCGGGCGCGGGGGACGGCGGCGCGGAGTCCGCGGGTCCGCCCGCCAGCCCCGCCGGAGGCAGCCGAGGCCGCTCGGGCGGCGGCGGCGGCGGGAGCCGGAGCGCAGCGCGCCAAGGAGACGGAGAGGCAGCACTGTCGGGTAAGCTCCTAGCCTGCACTTGCTGCCCGCTATGGGCGGGCGACATCGACCCCATTCCTCGGCTCCCGGCCGCCCCGCAGCCTCTGTCCAGGGTCCTCGAACCACCTGGGTGGCGGGGCTCGCGCACCATGCATGGCGTGTGCCCAGCGTGCGCCCGGGGTGTGTGTGTGCGCGCTCGGCCGGGGGCGGCGGGTGTCCATTTCCAGGCTCCTCGCCGGGGCGGGGCAGGGCAGGGCGGGGGCGGGTCCCGCAGCCGGGGGCCGGGCACTGGAGGGGCCCTGAGGGCCAGCCAGCCCTGTGTGTAGGACCGGGACCCCACGCCCGGCCTCGCCGCGTGCGGCCGCATTGTTCAACAGGGCTGTGCGGGAGGGGCCGCTTCCCGCCACCGCGGGGAAGGGGGTCCGCCCGCGTTGATTCATCTCCACCACCCCCCCGCCCCCCCGGAGCGAGCTCTGTGCTCGAGTGGCTCCACTGGAACCACCGGCACCACTGAGCACACTCGCTGTCGCACACTCAGTGTGGCACACACTCTGGGGCACCGTCACACACCCCATCACACACCGCGTTCACACACCTGCATCTCCCGGTGAGGCCACGATCTTCACACACACACATACACACACACACACACACACACACACACTGTGGCCCTTGGTCATTCCATCACACTCACAGACGGCCACCTGTGCACCCACCCAGTACACCAAGTGGGAGCCTTGCGTGTACACCCGGGCTTAGCTACGCATTCACACCAGACATCACCTATCACAGCACACTCAACTCAACAATACTGCCTTATCACAACACACTCGCAGCCACCCTGCTCTGGCCTGCTTGTCCCTATTCACACTTGCTTGGGGTGTCCCTCATGTACCCCTAGACCCTGGAGTAGGCTGTGCACACACTTCCTCTCCCATCCTCTCCATCTCTTAGCTTGCTGCCCATCCCCTGCACTCACTCAGCCCAAACGTGCACACCCCTGCAAGTCTACGCTTGCCCTCCTGTGGATGAATGGATGGATGGTTTGGGGCCACTTCTGGAGAAAGGTACGGCTATCACCCTTTGTTAGACTCTTTCTCCCCTGCAGCCACAGGCAGGAGGCTTTGCTGCCCCAGGGATACTAGGAGACAAGGGGCCAAGAGGGTGAGGGGCAGCAGACCAGGATTGTCAGGCACACGCTCACACCTGCTGAAGCACTCCCAGCCTTTGTTGCTCTTGTCACATGGGAGGAGGTGTTTGCAGGTGCTTGGCAGCCCTGGCTTCATAGTGGGAAGAAATCCTAAGGAGAAGGAAAGGGCTGGCCAGGTCCCTGGGCCAGAATAAGCATTCGCAGAGGCTGCTCTGCTCAGGAGTGGGGCCCATGCACCTGTGCACACAGCCAGGCCAGCTCTCTGTGAGGGACCCTGAGGCCATGTGGCCACACATGCGCACACCCACAGGGTCCAAGTGGCCCCCACAAGACAAAGTACATAAGCCATTCTGCACATACAAGTTGCATGTATACACACCAAGCTCTTCTTGAGCAGAATGCAGGAGCCAGGTCCTGGCTCTCCAGGCTGGTCTAAGCTGGCACGGACATCTACATGCAGTCTCCACGCTCCTCTGCATGCCAGGTGAGCTGGCCCACACACCTAGGGGATCGGTTCAATCTTTTACCTCAATCAGGTCACATAAGTGTGCAGGTTCATCTGTTCATCTTGGTGGGTGTGTGCATGTGGGGACACTCATGCTTCCTCAGGCCCAGGGGATTGGGAGGACCCTTGGCCTGGCCCCAAAGAGCAGAAAGGGGCTTTAAAAGCCAAGCGTCAGTGTCCAAAATCTTAGCTGATACAAGCAGGAAGAACCCAGGCTTTGGGTTCAGACACAACAGGCTTTGAACTACAGCCTCCTGCACCAGCTGTGTGCCCTTGTCAAGTCTTTTCTCCCTCTGACCTCAGTGTCCGCATCTGTGAAATGGGATGATAATGCCCCCCTCATGAAATCATTGTGGAGTCCAGAGACCAAATGAGCCTGAGAGTGCTGGGCCCAGGGCTGAGCACACAGTGGGAGAGCGATGGAGCTGGGTTCCAGTGGGAGGGCTGGGCACAAGGAGGGGGCACCCCCGGCCTGGGCTGCCTCTTGGAGAAGTGGCTTGAGGATATTGAGGATCCCTCGAGAGCCAAGAAGCACCCAGTAGAACTGTGAGCAGCAGAGCCTCTGGGAACGGTGCCTTGGCAAATCTTAAACCCAGGGCTGGGCCAGCAATTCTAGATATAACTACATCCCTTCCCCCATTTCACAGACTAAGGCCCAGACTGTGGAAATACTCAAATTCATGGAGCAAGTCAATGACCAAGCTGGCGCCTGACCCCACATCTTTCTAATGCCCTGGCCAGGCTCCTCGTCCCTACCTCAGACCTTCTTCTGTGTCAGAGAACTGCACGCTGGGAACCAAGAAGCCAACCTTTTCCAGGGGGGTTTTCAGAAGAGACATGTTACCAGCTGGGCCATGCCTGCCACTCTGTTTCCTCTTCTGGAAAATAAGAACACAGCACCTGCCGGGCAGGTGTATGGGGTCTGCACAGAGTAAACGTACTAAAGGCTTGCTGTGTGTAAGGTTACCTCCCACCCTTCTCAGCATCTAGGTCAAGGGTCAAAACTCAGGTGGCTAGGGGTGCCTGGATGGCTCAGTCATTAAGCGTCTGTCTTTGGCTCAGGTCATGATCCCAGGGTCCTGGGATCGAGCCCTGCATGGGGCTCCCTGCTCAGTGGGAAGCCTGCTTCTCCATCTCCCACTCCCCCTGCTTGTGTTTCCTCGCTCACTGTGTCTCTCTCTGTCAAATAAAATCTTTGAGGAAAAAAAAAACTCAGGTGGCTATAGGCCAGGTGTATAGCCTACACGAGGGGCTGGCTATAAGAAAAAGGAGTCAGTGATCGATAGCAACAGGCAGTCAGCCCCAGTGTCCAGGACACCATAGGGAGGGGTGGAGATTGTGGCTAATTGGAGAGTACACCCCCATCCAAGAAGGCAGCTACTGCTTGGCTCCGGCTGACTGTTGCCACGCAGGAAGCATGCTCAGATTGCCAAATTTTAGTTTTCCCAGAGAATCTGGAAATCTGATTTTCACATGAAATCTTCTAATTTTAAATGTTGATCAGTTAACTCCTTTAAAAAGTTCTTTTTAGCGCTCTGGGTCAAACAAGCAGGTCTGAGGGCTAGATTCTGCCAGTTTGTGCCTCTGCTACAGGCCGTCCGTCCCCTGCCCCCTCCTGGGAGCACAGCTGGGCTCTGACAGGCGGGAGTAGATAAAAACAGGCCTTCCATGTACACAGCCCAGCCCTAAAGTGAGCAGAGCCCTGCACACCCCTCATCCTCTCCAATCCTCACAGCAGCCTCGTGGGAGCAGAGGCGGCTTCGTCAGGGTCCCCAGTGAGGAGAAGGGACTTGCCTGAGCTCATAGAGCTGCTAAGTGGGCAACCGCCTCCTCTCTCTCCCCTTCCAACTTCACTCCAGCCACTCTGGCCTTTTCATGGCTGCCTCAGGCGCTACCGCCTCAGAAGGGCCTTCCTCGACCAGGTGTGTAAACCAGCTGCCCCCCCCGCCCATAGTCCCACAAGTACCTCAGCTCAATTTCCAAAGTCAAGTGCCCCGTTGTCCTCTGCAAGACTGCTCCTACCCCAGTGTCCCCATTCTGGTGATGACCCCCATCCGCCCAAGTCCCATAAGCCCAAAGCCTGGGGGACATGGTGGTGAATAGTATCAGCTCAATCCCCATCCAGTGACTCAGGGTCTAGGCAGGGATCCAGGGGTATAAAGGGCAGAGTGACATGTGTCTGGTTAGGGGAAGAACAAGAGGCCGTAAGAACTCCTAGGAAGCTGGTGGGCAAAGAAGCTCACTGGAGGAGGGGTATTTGAACTGGGACCTGAAGGTTTAATGAGAGTCAGGCAAGAGGGTGTGTAGAGGCCGAGGTAAGAGAAACTGTGAAGCCATGGATGAGCCCAGAGAGGTTATAGTGCGTACATGCATGCATGTGTGTGTGTGTGTGTGTGTGTGTGTGTTTGTATGGACTTTGGGGGAGTGCGTACTGAAAGGTAAAGTTTAGCAGGTAAGTAAGTACACAGAAGCTTGGAAGCACATTATAGAATTGGACTTGACCCTAAAGGTAATGGGGAGTCATTAAGGTTCCCCCCCCCGTTTTTAAAAAAAGTAATATATGCACACATAACCAAAATTTCATGCATCACAAAGGGGCATACCAAAAAAAAATCTCTTCCACCTCCAGATCCTTGGTCTCACTTCCCAGAGGCAATTGCTACTAAGTTTCATGGGTTTCCTTCCATAAATTTTCTTTTTATAAATAAACCCATATATGTGTATCTGTCTTTTTTCTTGTCTGCATGCATGGAATCCCACTAGCCCTGGCTTTTTTCACTTAATTTATCTTAGGCATCTTTCCTCATCACTCTACACATTCTGATAGCTGGTGGGGGGGGGTGCCATGTGGCTGTCCCATATTTCATGAACTGGCTTCCATTTTTTTTTTTTCTCATCACCAGCCATGTTCTTGTGTACCCTTGGTGCACCATTGATCCATCTTCAAGACCATTCCTGGAGGCGGGCTTGCTGACCTAAATGCCAAGTGCATTGTAAACTTTTATAGGAATTGACAAATGTCTTTCCAAAAAGATTACAGCCAATTTACTTCCCTAGCAAGAGCAAGGAGGGGTTGGGGCCGAGGAGTAGCATGTTGGACCAACATCTTAAAAAGATCATTCAGGGGCGCCTGGGTGGCTCAGTTGGTTAAGCGACTGCCTTCAGCTCAGGTCATGATCCTGGAGTCCCGGGATCGAGTCCCACATCGGGCTCCCTGCTCAGGGGGGGTCTGCTTCTCCCTCTGATCCTCTTCCCTCTCGTGCTCTCTGTCTCTCATTCTCTCTCTCTCAAATAAATAAATAAAATCTTAAAAAATAAAATTAAAAAAAAAAAAAGATCATTCAGTCTTTCGTTTAACAAATATGCCTAGGGGGCTACTGGCTTACTATATGCCAGTTATTGTTCTCAACCCTGAGGGTATATAAGTAAATATCATAAAGTCCCCATCCTCCTGGAGCTGACATTCTAATGGAGAGACAAACCATAAGTAATAAACCACTGTATGTAATATATCAGATGGTAAATGGGTAATATGAAGAAAAGCTGAGCAAGGCAAGGAGGATGGAGAGTGCCCACCAGTGCTGGGGAGGATGGGTCAGGGAAAGCTGCAGGGAGCAGGCCATGCAGATTTCAGGAGGGAAAGCATTCCAGGCAGAGGAAACAGCCAGTGCAAAAGCCCCAAGGCAGCCTGTGTGACTGGAGCAGCGTAATCAAGAGAAAGAAGTAGGAGACAAGGCCAAGATCAGTGATGGCGCCAGAAGATCAGGGACATGTAGGGAGTTTACTTTTACTTGGCATGGTTTGGGGAGATACTGCATGGTTCTGAGCAGAAGAGGGATGGGCTACCTTGGGTCTTACTAAGATCCTTCCAGCTGCTGTGTTGAGAATGAACCGTATGGGTTGAAGGAAAAAGCCGGGATAATCCAGGTGGGAGATAGTGTGAGTTCAGCTCAGGAGAGTGGCCAGATTCTGGCTATATTTTGCAGGGAGATCTGTTATGTTTTGCTGGTGGATGGGACGTGGGGTGTGTGAGAAAAGTCAAGGGTGATTGTAGGGCTTTTGGCCTGCGCGCTCGTGAGATGGCTTTGGGAAAGATGGTGGAGCAGGTTTGGGGGGGGATCCAGTGCGCTAGTCACTCTGGCTGTGGATGTGTAGTTGGGATGAAGTTGCTCGCAGATCCAGCTGCCTGCCAGAGCCTCTCCCTGCATGTTCCCCAGACACCGCACACTCAGCCTGTCTAAACACAGCTCCCCTTTTCCCCAGATCTCCTGCCTCACACCCCCCAACCCTGGCCAGAATCCTGCGGGCCACCCCTACTGCCTCCCCCTACGGCTGGCTGGCTCCTGTCAGTTTTCCCCAGGATCTCTCAATTCTGCCAACTCTCTATTCCTTGGACCTTTACCGTGCCAGTTCTCATCTAGATTATTGCAGAGAAGGGCTGGGTGAATGAATGAAGAATTGGAAGAATAAAAGGTTAAAGAATGGTTGGCTAGCCCCTCTCCTCCCGCCTCCACACCATCCCAGAGCAGTCTTTGAAATCTCATATTTCAGACTATGTTCCTTCCTCAACTATTAATCATTCACAACTCCCCAGGGCCTGCACAGACCAAAACTGTGGCCTACAGACATATTTTGTTTGACCCACATAGTGTTTTTCTTTTTTGATCTTGAATTAGGGTATTTTACATTAAAGTTCTGGATCTCCTGCTACTCACTGATACTACCAGGATGCATTTCTCCAGAACAGAATGTGGCTAGTGGAGGAGTGGCTCCCCCTGTAAACAGGGCATGCACTCTCTGCTGCTTTCCCTACCATTCCCTATTGTACTATACCCAGCCTGCTTCCCTCACGAAAATTACCTACCTGGCCCCTGTGGCATCAGAGTTTGTGACCTGTGGCCTAGATGAAAAAAGCATAACTTCAGGGTAGCATGCTGTATGGGGTGGGCTGACAAGGAAGATGAAGGGTGCATGCTGCATGGGGTGATGGTAGATGAAGTTGAAAAGTTAGACTGTGAGGGCACCTGGGTGGACAGTCCGTTAAGCATCCGACTTTTGGTCTCAGCTCAGGTCATGATCTCAGGGTCGTGGGATCAAGCCCCACATCAGGCTTCTAGCTCAGTATGGAGTCTGCTTGAGACTCTCTCTCCCTCTCCCTCTGCCCCTCCCATGTTCTCTCTCTCTCTCTCTATTAAAAAAAATAATAAATTTTTTAAAAAAGAAAAAAAAAGTTAGACTATGGCCAAGTTCTGAAGGGCCTTGAATGCCATTTTAGGAAGTCTGACCTTTATCCAGAGGGCCATAGGAAGCAGAGAAGCAGGGGAGTGATATGGTGGGACAGAAGATGACCAGATGGGGGCAGAGAACCCAGTGAGGAGGCCCAGCTGCTTGGAAAGGGTGGGAGGGAGAAGACAGAGGCTCCTCCCCACTGGGTCTTCCCTGAGTCTGAGTCTGTTTTCTTTATGTTTCAGAACCAGATAGCAGCCTGGGGCACAAGTATGGTCAGGAGGGCAGTTGGGCAGTGCTGAAGACCCAGCCCGGCTCCAGCTTCTTTGAAAGAACTCCAGCCCCTCAGCCCACAGCCCTCTGCTGCCCACAGGATGGGAGCCTGGGGGCTGGGAACCCAGCCATGAGGGACTGCTGCCCCTCCCAGCAGAAGGCCAGCCCTGCACCCTCTAGGCACAATCCTGCCCCAAGCCCAGGCATGGACTCCAGACACAGCAGCCCCACTGGGGCTGGGGAAGGGGCCTCCTGTTCTGAGGGCCCTGGCGGGAGCTTGGCCTGCCCCTCCCTGACCTTCATCCCTCCCCAAGAGGCAGCTACCAAGGAGACACTGGGGGCACATGGAGCCTTGATCTCAGGGACACCAGAAGCCACCTTCTCTGGGAAGCCAGAACCTGTGTTCTCAGCGAAAACTGATCCCTCATCCTTGGAGAACAGAAATCCTATGTTTTCAGAGAAGATGGATTCCAAGTCTTCAAAGCAGGCAGATTCCACTTTCATAGGAAAGGAAGATGCTGGGTCCTTGAGGAAGGCAGATCCCATGTTTATAGTAAAGACAGAGCCTACAGTCTTGGGAAAAGGGGATCCTGTGGCTTCTGGAAGGATGGATCCTGTGACCTCAAGAAAGGAGGATCCTGGATCCTTGGGAAAGGTAGATCCTGTGTGCTCTGACAAGGTGGATCCAGTGTCCCCAGGGAAGGAAGATCCTGTATCCTCTGCCAAATTGGATCCTGAGTTCCCAAGAAAGGAGGAGCCCAGGTATTCAGGAAAAGAGCTTCATGTGGCCTCAGAAGAGGTGGCTCTTGCATCTGTGGGGAAGGCAGACCTTGTGTCCTTGGGAAAGAGAGATCCTGGGCCCTCAGGAAAGATGGATCCTGGGTCCTTGGAAAACACAGATTCTGCAACTACAGGAAAGCTAGATCCTGGGTTCTTGGCAATACTGACTCCAGGGTCATCAGGCAAAACTGAGCCTGTGTCTCCAGGAACAGTGGCTCTGGGGTCCTCCAGAAGGATGGATCCTACTCACTTGGTGATGACAGATCCTGCATCAATGGGAAGTGCAGAAACTGGGTCCTCCACAAAAGAGGACCCTCAGTTCCTGGGGAAGATGGATCCTACCTCCTTGGGAAAGGGAGATCCCATGTCTATGAGAGTGATAAAAACCATGTCTGCTGGGCAGGTGGATGCTGTATTTTCAGGAAAGATGGAACCCACATCTTTGAAAACTGTGGATCCTGTGTCTTCAGGCAGGGTGGGTCAAGTTTCTTTGGGAAAGATGGATCCTGTGCCCTCAGGAAAGCCAGAGCCCTTGTCTACTGGGCAGGCAGAACCAATGTCTGTCGGAAAGACAGAAACTGTCTCATCACAAAAGGAGGACCCAATGCCCTCCACAAAGGCGGATCCCATTTCTGTGGGAAATACAAAAACATCATCTTCTGGAAAAGTGAATCCCGAATCGAAAGGAAGGATAGACCCTGTGCCCTCAGGTCCAGGGAATCCCAAATTCTTGGGGACAGCAGGACCCTCATCCTCTGTAAAAGCTGAGACAGTGACTGAGGGGAAAACAGATCCACTGTCCTCAGAGAAGGCAGGTCCTATGGCTTCTGGAATAGTGGGTCCCACAGCCTCAGGGAAGGCTGACCCCCTGGCCTTGGGCAAGGTAGACACTGTGAGCAGAGGGAAGGCAGAAAGTGCTCCCCCTGGAGAAGTGGATTCTGTGTCTTCGGGAAAAGTGGCCCCCATGATCCTAGAGAAAACGGTCCTGGCATCCTTGGGAAAAGCAGAAGCTGTCCCAGAGGGAAAGGTGGATCCTTTGCCTCCAGAGAAGGGGAATCCTATGAACTCCACAAAGGTGGATCCCAGGGCCTCAGGGAAGGCAGAACCCAAGTCTGAGGGCAAAGCAGAAACAAAGGCCCTTGGGCAGGAGGGCCCTGTTTCATGGGGAAAAGCAGAGACTGCATCTCTGCGGGAGAAGCCACTGGCCTTGGAGAAAGGGGAGCCGGAATCCTCAGGAAAAGTAGACCCTATTGCCCCTGGGAAGGTGGAGCCTGTGATCCCGGGGCAGGCCGATGCTGCGCCTCCAAGAAAAGCAGAGTCCCCATCCTCGGGGAAGTTGGCCCCCCCGACTCTGGAGAAGGCAGAGGCCTCCTCCTCCAGGCAGTCAGATGGCAAACCCTGCGGCCCAGGCCCTTCTCCCGCGGGGGCCGGTAGTGGCGGAGGCCTCTTGGAGCCAGTGGCCAGCACGGAGGCCTCCAGCCCAGGCCAGAAAGACCTGGTGGCCGCTGGGGCTGAGAGAAGCCCGGGCCCTGAAGCCACAGGGCCCCCACCCGGGCCGCGGACTCGTGACAACTTCACTAAGGCTCCGTCGTGGGAGGCGAGCGCCCCGCCACGCGAGGACGCGGGGACGCAGGCGGGCGCGCAGGCCTGCGTGTCAGTGGCCGTGAGCCCCATGTCTCCGCAGGACGGCGCGGGCGGCCCGGCCTTCAGCTTCCAGGCGGCGCCTCGCGCGCCCAGCCCGGCGCCCAGGCCACCCTCGCGCCGGGACGCGGGCCTGCAGGTGTCGCTGGGCGCCGCCGAGACGCGCTCCGTGGCCACCGGGCCCATGACGCCGCAGGCGGCCGCGCCGCCGGCCGCGCCACCCGCCTTCCCCGAAGTGCGGGTGCGGCCCGGCTCCGCGCTGGCGGCCGCCGTGGCGCCCCAGGAGGCGGCCGAGCCGGTGCGCGACGTGAGCTGGGACGAAAAGGGCATGACGTGGGAGGTGTACGGCGCCGCCATGGAGGTGGAGGTGCTGGGCATGGCCATCCAGAAGCACCTGGAGCGACAGATCGAGGAGCACGGCCGCCAAGGGGCGCCCGCGCCGCCGCCGCCCGCCGGCCCGGGACCGGGCCCGGGCCGTGCGGGCTCGGTGCGCGCGGCGCCCCCCGAGGGTCCCGCCAAGCGCCCGCCCGGCCTCTTCCGCGCGCTGCTGCAGAGTGTGCGCCGGCCGCGGTGCTGCTCCCGAGCCGGACCCACGGCCGAGTGATCTGCTCCCCTTTTATACGCCCGGGTTTCCAACCTTTTCAGGCTCCCTTCTTGACCCCAAGATCCTAGAAGGGATCTCCTCGACGGGCGGGAGGCCCACTGAGGGGTGGGCAGCCTCTAGGGCCTTCTCATCCTCTTCTTCCCAGCCTCCTCCCCTGCCAAACTCACAAATGAACCCTCTCTACCCGGCCCCCTCATGGTCATGGGACCACGAACCCAGCCCCGACACACACACACACACACACACACACACACACACACACACACACACACACACCCCGTCCCCTTCCAGCTCTCAGCTCCACTCCTTCCCTGTCACACTGGGTTACCTTGGGGATCTGCTCAGCAGGCCCGGCCCTGAGAGCTGAGGCAGGCTCCTGAGATGTCCAGGCTGGTAGGCTGAAGTCTTCAGTGGCTGCCTGGTCCCCAGAACGGGAGAGACTGTGTACAAAAGCTCCAAGTGTGCAAGGATTGGTGTGTGAGACCCCTGAGTGTGCAAGGCTTCAAATATGGGGCCCCCGGAAGAGTGGTGTGTGTCCATGCGGTGGGCTGGCCCCCATGGCCCGGGCATGTCTTGCATGCTGGTAGTCGTCCCCAACTCCTATCTCCCCCTCATCTGGCCCAGCCCCCAGCCCTATCCACCCTCACTGGACACTGTTCACAATTCCTGACAGGGGGAAGGCAGCTGCAGGAATGCCGTGGGGGCGCAGTTGGAAAGAGAGTCTCAGACAGGTCTGGGAATCAGTCAGGAGCCAATGGAAAGTCTTGGGTCGCAGGCAGCCTGACAGCTGGTCTTGTTTTTTGGGGGCAGGACGGAGAGCTCACTCTACAACCACAGCTGTCCTTTAAAGGCTGCCCTCTTCACCCCTCGTCCCCGTGTGCTGTGAGCCCCACGAGTCCCTTGTGACCATCAATACCCCTGTCCCCACCCCCCCCAGCCACAGTTTTTGGCTACAAACTGTCACAATATACCTTGGTAATAAAATTTTCCCCCAGTTCTTGTCAGGTGTGATTAGCTACAAGCAGAAGGGGGCAGAGTAGCATGATATATTGTTGTGTTCACAGAGGGGTAGGTGTGGTTTGGGGTGACAAGACCTCTTCCGGGGTAGACCAGAAGAGTGGCGGCCCGTGTGGGGCTCTGCAGCAAGGGTCCTGTGGCAGGGACATCACAGGTCTGTGGTGTCCAGGCCAGCATTGGTGAAGGACAGCTCCTGCTGTCCACCTCTGCCCATCTTCCTTCCTGACAGCACCACACCCAGAGGCTCCGTATCTAGCTCCATCGGACTGTGTAGGGGTCCCTTCTGTGGGGAGAAGGAGGGAAGGTGTGAAGGGCAGGGATGGGGTGATTTCCCTGGTCCTTAAGGGAGTCTTCAAGCCCATGACAGATGGCTCCTTAACTGGGGTCCCACCTACTCTTCCTGGGGCCTCAGTTTCTTGGCTGTGTCCCAGAGGTGACCATGGCCACTAATGGTGCAGATGGGCTCAGGTGAACAGGTGAAGGGGTGGACCTGAGGGGGATGGTCTACTCTGGCCTTTGCCCTGATCCACGGACACAGTAGGACTTTGGTGTTCTTCCCAGTCCTGAATAATACCGGGCTCTGTGTCCCGTGCCAAGGAGTCAGTCCAATCCAATTCCTGCCACCTGAACCCCAAGGCAGGCATTATGCTGGGTGCAGCCCATCCATTACCTAAAGTCCCCACAGGAACCCCCTAAGGCAGGGATCCTGTACCCCACTTTACAGATGTGGAAACTGAGACTCGGAGGGCTCTCATGGCCTGGAAGAGGCAGAGCAGGGTTTGGATCACTGGTCTTGTTGGCTCTAAAGACTGTCCATTGCTGCCCCTGGTTGAATTCGGCATCTCCCCCTGCCACCCTCAAAGGGCCACATCACACCCAGGGTCCCACCTGCAGTTCATCATGGCACTCACTCATCTTCCTGCCTTTCCTCTTCCCCCTCCCCATGCAACTTGCCACACACTCACACCTCCTCACAAGTACGCCCTCCTGTGGACCATCCCCCAGGCTCAGCTATGCCAACATAGAGACACCTATGGGGCAGAGCCCCTGCCACCATCCTCCCCAGGGCATTCCACAGGCTTTTTCCAGACATGGGCTCTTCCGGTTCCTGGTAAACAGTGGAACATCTGAGGGGCCCCAGGAAGGACTAAACAGGGCTCCCCAGAGTTCTCACCATAGACCACCAGTGGGAGCCATTGGTGCAGTGCAGCCTAGGAAAATTCAACCTGCCCTTGGAGACAGGAGACCTGAGTTCTGGTCTGCTCTTGACTTGCAAGCTTTCTGACCTCAGGCAGGTCAACCAGAGCCTTCTGGCCTTGGTTGCTTGTGAAGGTTGGATTAGATCACCTCTCAGACCTTCCACACAAACATTTATGGAGGTCTTGGGTGAGTCAGGGCACCAAGAGATCCTCAGAAAAATGTCCCACCTGTGTTCCTCACCCAGAGACCCCAATGCCCACCTACTGACGCAGGAGAGGTGGTGGAGTCTTGGGCAGCTTCTCTGAAATATAACAACCCTCTGTCATCCTAGGACAGTCTTGGCTCTTTTCTGGCTTTTGAAGGCTCTCAGTGGCCCAGCCTCTCTCCCTCTCTAGACTCATCTCTTAGGCTCCCTGCCCCTCCCAACCCACAGGTCCAGCCCCACCTGAAGTCCCCAATTCCACTCCCTTCTAGGGGTCAGCCTTGGCCTCCACCAGGGGCCACCTGCCTGGCCACAAGTTCTAACCCACAAGTGTTCTCTTCTTCCTCAGTTCCCCCCAGACATGTTCATTGGAGTTTTGGCCCCAAACCATCTTCAACCAGAGATGAGCCATCCACCTCACTTCAGCACTGCCTGGTGGCCTGGATTACCATCTGTGACCCCCATCTTTGGGGGACCATTTGGAGGCCTCCATGTTAGAGCCAGATCCCTGTGCAACATTCCCACACCCCACCTGCTGATCTACTCCCTGTTCTCTATCCTGCACATTAGAACCTCAAGAGCTTTAACAACACGCTCAAGCCCAGGCCCACCCCACCCACTGGATCAGAATCTCCAGGCTGTGACACTGCATTGGCATTTCTAAAGAGTTCCCCATGTGATTCCAATCAGCAGCCCAGGCTGTGTGAACTGTTGATCTCATTGAACCATCTCACCTACTGAACAAATAATGGCACTGCTATTTATTTGAGCCTACCTTCTCTCCTTTACTAGATTACATCCACCTCCAGATTTCTTCCCCGCACCCCGCCAGCTTTCATACAAAGGGTATAAACAGAGGGAACCAGAATTTTTAGCTCTTGCTTCATGCCAGGTGGTTTTCATACCTGCTCTAACCTCATCCTCAAAAAGCCCTGCACGGTTGGTGTTCCAATCCTCATATACAAATGAGAAAACTGAGAACCAGAAGAAAGTCACCCACCCCGAGTCACACAGTGAACCAGGTGAAGAGCAAGGATTGGGCCCCATTCCAAAGCCATGGGCTTCCTAGGGCCTGGTGCGGAGACATGCGTATGTCAGCAGCAGGTCTGTCCCAAACCCCACCCCTTCAGAGAAGGACCCCAAGTCAAGAAGCCCCAGGCACCAACTCATCCCCCAGCTTGCCTTGGTTATCTCCTTGTCCTTTTCCAGGTCAACAGAGTTGTCATCCAGGGAATTGAGACTGTGGGGGAGATGATGGAGCTCAGATAGTTAGTAGCCCCAGTCTTCCCTGTCCATGGCCAAGAACCACCATTGCCTCCACCACCATCACCACATGACTGTCTCCACCTCCACCACCACCAACACCACCATTACCATCACCTCCACCACCAACACCACCACCATCTCCACC
The DNA here is from genome assembly GCF_054177405.1 of Leptonychotes weddellii. Taxonomy (NCBI): domain Eukaryota; kingdom Metazoa; phylum Chordata; class Mammalia; order Carnivora; family Phocidae; genus Leptonychotes; species Leptonychotes weddellii. The sequence continues at coordinate 59,241,819 of NC_138375.1, read as the reverse complement.
ACCATCACCTCCACCACCAACACCACCACCATCTCCACCACCAACACCACAACCATCTCCACCACCATCACCTCCACCACCAACACCACCACCATCTCCACCACCATCACCTCCACCACCAACACCACCACCATCTCCACCACGAACACCACAACCATCTCCACCACCATCACCTCCACCACCAACACCACAACCATCTCCACCACCATCACCTCCACCACCAGCACCACCACCATCTCCATCACCAACACCACCATCACCTCCACCACCATCACCACCTCTACCACCATCACCACCACCGATGACCAGCATGGCTGTAAGGGTCACTGCTCACCTCATGTGGTCTAGGTCACTGGAGGAAGATTGGGACTCGAAGTTCAGGTCCTTGGTGGGGAGGTTCAGCATAGGATTGGCCCTGGAGAGAAGGCCTATTCAAGCAGTTGTGAACCTCAGACACCCCATGGAGCCTCTTACCCACCCTTTGAACCCTGCTCACCGCTCAGTGGTGTACATGTTCGTCCCAGGGATGGCAGAGGCTAAGGGCATCACCCCTGCCGCTGTCTTCCGGGCCTCCTTGGCAGCCTTCACAGCCCGAAGCTTCCGGTGGTAGCTGTGGAAAACCGGGGGCTAGGGGGTCACTACTTTCCCTGCACACCCACTGTGTGCCCAGTGCAGGCACTGAGAGTGTGACTTCACAACAACCCTGGCAGGTCAGAGGGTTAGCGCCATTTTACAGAGGGCACAAGTAAGAGCCAGGGAAAGGAAATGATTTGTCAAAGCCTGGCCAGTGGCAAGGCCTGGAGTCAAATCCAGATGTGGCTGCTCACTCCAAACATATTGGAAAGGGAAAAAGAAGCATTTATGAAATGCATAGTATGTGCCAGACATCTTGCTGGTGGCAGGACGCACATTGTGTCCTTGTGTGCCTTGAGGAATCTAGTGTTGTGCTCATCCTGCAAAGGAAACTGAGGCTCAGGGAGGAGAGATGACCTATCCAAGTGGTCATGACAGGCCTCGGGTGATTAAATACAGTTATACCGGATGCCTAAACCCAAGCTTTCTCTACCCACCAGATATCTCGAATGGTGGGAAAGGTGGGGTTGAAGACACAGGGGGTGATGGGAAGCAGTACCTCTTTCGGGTACACATGAGGGCCGTGGACATGATGACGATGACCAGCAGCAAAGCCACTCCCAATCCTATGATGACACTGACTAGCAGCTTTTGCAGGTCCGACTCCTGGCTCTCCTGGGAGCCCTGGAGAAGAAGTGTGAAGGAAGTTGTGGATGGACATCCCCCGCCTCACTCCCCCATTAATTCCGCCGCTGACACTCACCAGCACCACCAGCCCCAGCTGCAGCAGCTGCGTCAGTGAGTCCTGGTCATTCCGGATCATCCTGGCCACAGAATCCCACTCAGACCCAAGGGACATTGGCACCCCCCAGGCTTTTTGCTCACCCTCCTACCCACCCCAAGGGGAGCCCCACTCACACACTCAGCTCATCAAGTGTCAGGGCTGACCCATTCGAGAAGACAAAATAGGCATCAAGGTAGGAACGGCCCCGGGCCCTGGAATGGGACAGGGGTAAAGAGTAAACAGTCCAGAACCACCCAACAGGCCCGTCATGCTGCTGCTTCTTGTCCTCACTCTAACCACCGGGCCTGTGGGCACTCACCGAGCCGTGGATTCTATGTCCTGAATGCTCACAACATAGACAGTAGTCCTGGTGGCCTCCACGAGAGCCCTGCAAAGGGGGCAGATGTCACAGAGTCATAGGGTAGGGACCTTAGACCAGGCCTCTGGCCGGGACTCCGCCAGTGGAATTAGGAATTGTGTGAATTAGAAAAGGGCATCTCCTCTGGACAGCTTCATTGGCTACTCAGGTAGCACCTCTGTGCAAATTAGACAAGGCAGCCCCTTCCTCTAGGGCTGGGTTTATGACTTAGCAAGCAGAATGCCCTTGTGTAGTACACAGCCTTCACAACTATACATGGCGGCCCTATTTAGGCCTCTCTCTCCCCAGCCAACCTTAGGCTTCTGGGAGCATTGAGAGGAAGTGCGGATACAGGTACAGAATAAAGACAGGGACAAAATCAAGTGTAGGTCAGGGAAAGGTTTGACATACATTCCATCCAGGACTTGTCAGGGACCAGACTCCCAGGCCCTGTTCTTCCCCACATACCCCTCTAGGCACCAAACCTACGCGGTAATCTTGTCCATGTTGGCGCCCACCTCCTCCTTGTTCATGGAAAACTGCAACCTCACACGGTAACTTTGGTCCACAGTGAAGAGCTACAGGAGGAAGGCATGGGGAAGATGAGGCACAAGGGACCCAGGAGCTGGCAGAGGGTACTGGGGGCTAGAGGCAGGGCCCAACACTCACATTCAGGGTGATATTGGCTTCCTGAGCAGGACCCACTGAAGGTCTGTCCTGGGCCTGGACTGTCACTTGGTAAGTACCTTGGAGAGTGGAATCAAGGTCGGTCACCAGCCTATTGAAAGTAGACGAGCACAGCTCAGTCTTGGAACCCAAGCTGAAGTCCTCTGGAACTTGCTTATATATCTCCCAGGGTAGGGAACTCACTGTCTTGAGGCCCCCTTGGCTCCCCCGCCCCACCCAGGGGCTGCCCACAGTTACTCAATATTGCCAATGAACACGCTGGCTTCCAAGGAGGTAGTGACCCGGAAGATGCTCTGGAAAGGGATTGTGGCCCCATCCTTGGCGATGAAATCCACTTGGAGGATGGAGAACAGGATGGCCCCATTGTTCCCTGAGTCATTGTCTCGGGCCTGGGAGAAAGAATGGACAACACCTAGGGGCCAGGCCAGGCACCCCTCCAACCCCAGCAGAAATCAGCAGCTGAGATGGCCTGGGAGGCTGGTTCCAGTATCTCTATCAGCCTCCTCCAGGCCACCCCAACTAAGCAAACACCTTAAACAGTGTGCTTGTTCTGCAAATCCAGGTTTGGACAAGTCCCTGCTTCTGGCCCCCTAACTCAACATGTTGCTGTCCGAAGTCCGTCCCGTGTGGAAATCCTGCCCTGCTTCCCCCCACCCACCCACTGCCACACACACACACACACACACACACACACACACACACTCAAATTTCCTGAGCACCTACTGTGTGCCAGGCACCTTCCCTTAAATCCCTCATTTCAGTGTTTACTGACATGAATACAAATTCCCTTAGCAGACCATGAAATGATTGGAGGAGAGGACACAAACATTCTTATTCATTCTAGTGCCTTTTAGAGAAGCATATAGCCAACATACAGACCCGTGAGTCTACTGTTCAGAATGAGACCAAAGCTGGTATTTATGTTTCAAAAAAGGAATCAGTTTAAAGAAAATGGCTCCAAGCTATGGCCACACTCTTGACATTGGAATGCAATCGGCTGAAGATTGGAAGACTCTTTAAGGCTTGAAAGTACCTAGAGAGAGATTTACTATCCCCATTTTATGAGAGGAAACTGGGGCTCTGAGGGAGACCCTGTCCTGCTGAAGACTCAGCACAGGGAGGGGCACCCACATACCACCCAACCTCTTCACCCCCACACATCACTGCCAGGAACTGCCAGCTTCTTCCAGGAGGGAAACTGAGCCCCAGAAAGGCAGGCAGCTCCCCAGGTCAGTAAGAGGCCCCACCAGACCCGGGTGCCTGGGCTGTGTGGGAGGTCTCACTCACCCGTGTGGCATGCCCAGCACCCTCTAACAAACACACCCACGTCCAGCGCCATAAAACACTGCAAGTATTTTTATAATTTCACTCTGGAAATTATTTATCTGCAAGGAACTCATTTAATTTACAGTTGTTATGACTTGTCTCTATGACTCAAGAATTGTGGTGTAGTGAAAAAAATCTAGCCTGCAAATAGTTTTTATGGTCATGAAATTTTTATGACAACCAAATGACAATTAATGGAGTTTAATCCTATCAATTAGGCAAGTGCTCATTTCCATTCTGGGGTTTTCTTTTCATATGTTGGAGCCATTACCTTTCCTTTCTACTGTTAAAACATTTTGGGGGCAGCCAAAAGGCCTGAAGGCCTTGGTCCTGTGTCTCCCAGGGCTAACATGGATGGACAAAGGCAGGAGCCAAGGGCTTACCTGGACAGAAGCCACCTGCTGGTTGGGCACCACGAGCTCTGGGATGATAACTACAAGTGTGGACAAGAAGGAGTCAGCGGGGTCAGGGCCCATGCCCACCTGGCTAAGTGCTGATCACAAGCCCAGCTCAGGGTGCAGTCCCCCCAAACCTTCCCTCAACCTCTCTATCATCAAAAACCCCCATTACAATAGCCTCTGAGTCATCAGTTAGCAGCTCATCTACCTCCCATTGTGCAGCTGGGGAAACTGAGGCCCAGAGAGGGAGGGCCTGGCCCAGGGTCCAAAATGAGTTGGGGCAGAGCTGGGGTGAAAACTCAGGTCTCCCCTCCTGCTGAAGCCCTGGGGGAGAGGCGGGACTGGAGGCCTTCCTTTCTTCCCAAGGGCCCACCAGGACCCCGAGGAGAGGGTCTGTGGGAGCTGCCCGAAGGAAATCCTGGTGGAGTATGGAAGGAAAGGCTGACCGCTTACCAAAAGTCTTATTGTCAGGCAGAAAATAGGGAGCGTTGTCATTCGTGTCCTCGATAGTGATGGCGAGGCTTCCTAGAGGAACAACTTTGGCTGCTTCTGGCCTCTAGGCCAAGGCCTGACCCAGAAAGCCTGGGCCTCAGCCATGCTCCCCACTGCCTCCCTGCCATGCATCTCCCATGCACCGCCCCCTCCCCTGCTCCTGCCCTGGGGTGCCTGCTCAGTTTCCTCTGGCTTTTGTGGCAGGGAGGGGGGAAGCCCCTCGGCCGAGATCATCCGGCAAGGACTGAGCCCGGCCTGGGTGTGTCCCACCTGACTGCAGCACGAGCCTGACACCTGCTAGCTGCGTAAGCTAGGTTACTGAGCTGGCCACTGTGCGCCTCAGTTTCCTCATCTATAAACCGGGACAGGGATCCCCGACCCCACCGGTTGTGTGGGGAGGAGCACAAAGGAGTGCTTTTACGGTGCCTGGCACAGCTCTCGGCCGCAGGACGGTCTTGAAGCAGGCCAGCTGTTAGTGTGGTTCTTCGAGCCAGCACGATCAGAGGCGGGGTGTGAGCACCGTGAAGGGTGCCCTCCCCGTCACCCTGCCTCACGACATGAGAGCACCAGGGACTCTGTGCCAGGCACCGCGCTAAACGCTTTACACGCGTGTTCTCGCTTCGTCTTCTCGGCCAACCTACTGCCCAGTGCCACCGGACAGATGGGGCCGGAAGCTTAGGGAGGTGTCACGACTTTCTCAGTGACACAGCTGGTAAGGGCTGGGGCCAGAAGTCGGACCTCAGCCCTGGGCCCCTGTGTTACCGCCTCCTGAACCCTACAGGCCGGGCTGCCTCACCATTGTCGCTGTAGGCCGGGAAGCGGGGGTCCGTGGTGAGGTCACAAGCCCGCACGACCAGCGTGACCAGGTCACAGGTCTCATAGTCAATGGCCTCGCTCTGACTGATGAACACCGAGCCGTTGGCCAACACAGAGAACCAGCCACGGCACAGGCTGCCCACGTTGACCCCGGCCTTGGTACAGATGACGTTCACAAGTTGTACCTCCAGCTGGGTCATGGTGTCCACGTCCCGGGCAACCACCTCAGCCACCAGGCCGTGTTGTGAGCCATTCTCAGCTACACGGATGCCCCGGAGCGAGGCTGAGTCCAGAGTGGGGGCTTCATCATTCACGTCCTCCACAGCCACAAAGATTGCTGCTGTGGCCTCTTTCCCCTGGGGGTCTGGGTTCTCGGCACTCACTGTCAGATTGTAGGAGGCCTGGGTCTCGTAGTCCAGGCTCACATCCGAGGGCAGCCAGAGGCGGCCCTCAGCCCACCCAGACCCCAGCACCGAGCCTCGGAGCACAAAGTTGTTGGCCCCAGTCCCTGACAGGCTGAAGCTGATGCGGTTGTTGGCTTCCGTCTGATCCGCATCCCAGGCCTTCACCACGCCCACCAGCTCTCCTGTGGATGAGGACAGACTTCATAGGGACGCCTGGCCCAGCCCCTGGAGGCTTCCTCTGCACTTGCCTCCCTCAAGTGCCCCTGTGAGGGGTCAGATGCCTCACTGGGCCCCAGCCCCAGGGCCCGGCCTGACCCAGAAAGGACTTACCTGGGTCCCTCTCCTTCACCGAGAAGGAATAGATGGACTGGTTGAAGATAGGCAGGTTGTCATTGATGTCCTGTGGGCAGAGGAAGTTCTGAGTCCAGGGACCTCAGGATCCCCCATGGCTCATCCTCCCCAGAGCCAGTCTGAGAAGCTTGAGTTTCCTCTGGCCCAAGGCACAGACTCCCTGTCAGCATCTCCTCACTTCGCAGATGAGAAAATGGCCTCTGAGAAGACAGAACTAGCCCAGGGTGCACACCTGGGGCTCACAGGCCTGTGGCAGGACCTCTGAAGTTAGTTATACACTTTCAGGGAGCCCCAACTCCTCCCTGTTTTTCTGACCACAACTCAGAGCCATCTCAGACTCTGCTTTCCAGAAGGGTGGTTGAGTCCCTATTGGTGTCCCTGTCTGGCCCAGCTTGACTCTCCATCTCTTGGATTTATTGTGTTGGTACCAATACCACTGTTTCCACAAAGGCCCCGTGGCCCAAGCTTTCCCTTGTCCCCTCTTTTCTCCTGTCCCTCCTGCGCTCAGCTGACCCCAGGACACTTGCTCTGTGCTCAGGCAGAGCTGAGCTCCGGGCACCTGCCAAGGCCTAGGCCTGGTCCTGGCCTTAGACGCCCACTGTTTTCTGTCCTCACCTACCCTCTCCGGCCCTGGCCACCCACACCTGCAGTGACCACCACTGTTGTCACTGCATGGAGCCGCCTCCACCTGCTGCTTCGGCCCCGAACACTGGTGTATGCTGGGGGTGTCCTTGGCTTTTCCAGCCCTTCCCCGGGGTGGCCCACAGGTGTCTGCTTTTGCCTTCGGCTTTTTCTCAATAATGGTTCAACAGACATCATTGAAAACAAAGGCATCTCCCCCTTAACTAGACGTGTTTTCCGCTGGTGATTTCCCAGAATGGCATTTCTGGCTCCATGCACGTGGCCAACTCTTTCCTCAGTCACAGGGGTGGCCAAGAGCACAGCTCCGAGTCAAATCCAGCCCCACCTCTGCCTCACATGTGACTTGACTTCTCTGAGCCTCAATATCTTCATCGGCATGATGGGGCCATAGTCCCCACTCTAGGGGCGGTTGTGAGGACTATTCATGGGTGAGAAAGGACCTACTCACTCACTAAATGCGGTTCTGCTCTCTTCCTTCTTCATGGCCTACTTCACCGCAAGGACAGCTGAACAAGCTGACAAGTCCTAATTCGGCTTCTGTTTCTCCATTTTCCCTGCAGTCTCCCTCTGATCCTTGTAGGAAAGCCACACATCCCCACCCAGGGGCACACAGGGCTGCAGGGTGGGATGGTGCAGGCCAAGCACCGCACAGGCCTGGGGGCGCCGTCCACATCATGGACATTGTAGAGGCGCACGTTTGTTATGACGCTTTTTTAGAGGAAGGTGCCCTGTGAGCTGGTGGCAGCCTAAGAACCAGACAGACTGCGTTCAAAACCCCATTCTGCGGCCCTGGGCAAGCTTCTCACCCTCCGTGCCTCAGTTTCTTGATCAGTAAAATGGTAACAACCATTCCTACCTTGCAGGGCCAGGTGTGTAGTAAACCCTGGAAAGGCTGATTTTCACCCCCCCCCTTTACCTTTGAATGGTGGTGAGGCGATGGGAGAGTTTCAGTAGAACTTTGTGAATGATAATTAGAGCCAACATAGTGAGTGGTTCTTGCCTTATCTCTGGGAGAAATGTTCCAAGACCCCCAGTGGGTGCCTGAACCCACCGGTGGTACCGAACCCTGTATACACTACATTTTTTCCTATACATACATACCTGTGACAAAGTTTAATTTATAAATTAGGCACAGAAAGAGATTAACAATAACTAAATAAAATAGAACAATTATAACAATATACTGTGATAACAGTCAATGTGAACGTGGTCTCTCTCTCTCTCTCTCTCTCTCAAAATATGCGATTGTCCTGGACTCATCCTACTTCTTATGATGATGTGAGATGATAAAATGCCCACGTGATGGGCGCCTGGGTGGCTCAGTTGGTTAAGCGACTGCCTTCGGCTCAGGTCATGATCCTGGAGTCCCGGGATCGAGTCCCGCATCGGGTTCCCTGCTCAGCGGGGAGTCTGCTTCTCCCTCTGATCCTCCCCCCTCTCATGCTCTCTCTATCTCATTCTCACTCTCAAATAAATAAATAAAATCTTTAAAAAAAAAAATGCCCACGTGATGAGATGAAGTGAGGTGGATGACATGGGCCTTGTGAGAGTCATGTGTGGGCAGGAATTATGGTGGATTCATCTCAGAGGCCTGGTTGCTCCTGACCATCTGATACGTCAGAAGGAGGATCATCTGCTCCAGGAACGCTATTGACTGCAGGTGACCCAAACTGAGGAAAGCAAAACCGTGGAATGTGGGGGATGGGGGCAACTGGATACACTGAGTACCTTCCTTGGGTCAGGCACTCTGCAAAGCACTTCCCATCCGTTAACTCACTTTCTAATATTTTTTTTTCTTTTTTCTTTTTTTTTAAAGATTTTATTTATTCATTTGAGACACAGAGATACAGAGAGAGAGAGCATGAGCAGGGAGAGAGACAGAGGGAGAGGGAGAAGCAGGCTCCTCGCCGAGCCAGGAGCCCGATGTGGGGCTCGATCCCAGGACCCTGGGATCATGACCTGAGCCGAAGGCAGATGCTTAACCGACTGAGCCACCCAGGTGCCCCTCACTTTCTGATATTTTTGTCACCATTTTACAGATGAGGAACTTGAGGACACAGGGAGGTTGAGTGATTGCCTAAGGCCACACAACTGAGCCAGAATCCTAACCCAGGCAGCCTGCTTCCAGATCTCTCTTGCCCACCATACTGCAAAGGGCAGAAATGTGACTCCATTTGGAAGGGTGGGGGCGCTGGCCGTCTGCTGGGAGCTCCCCAACACAGGGCCCATCCTGGCACCCTGCGCATGGCTGAGCCAGACCTTACCTCCACATTGATGGTGACGTTGACTTCAGTGCTGAGGACAGGAACACCACAGTCAGCCACGAGCACGGTCAGCACAGTCCGGCCCCCCAGGGCAGGTTCCATGCCCTCTCGGTCCAGGGGCCCCAGGTTTCTGAGGATCCCTTTATCAGGGTCCACTGAGAAGTTACGGCTGTAGGGGCCGGGCAGCAGGCTGAAATGCAGACGGCTGTTGTTGGTGTCGGGCTGATCGTTGTCCTGAGCCTGTGCAGAGAACCAGCATCCGGGCGTCAGTTATCAGATGCTCCCCAGCTCCCCGGAGCCTCCCCTGCAGCCTGGCTTCCCCCTCCAGCACCGGCCCACAAGGGCAGTAACTGGGCCTAAAGCCAGTGGGACACGGGCCAATCTCTCAGCTTCAGTCTCCCATCAAGGAAGGTCAGATCAACAGCTTGCAAGAGCTTCTGAGATCTTTTTTTTTTTTTAAGATTTTATTTATTTATTTGACAGAGAGAGACATAGCAAGAGAGGGAACACAACCAGGGGGAGTGGGAGAGGGAGAAGCAGGCTTCCCGCTGAGCAGGGAGCCCAATGCGGGGCTCAATCCCAGGACCCCGGAATCATGACCTGAGCCGAAGGCAGACGCTTAATGACTGAGCCACCCAGGCGCCCCAAGAGCTTCTGAGATCTTAAGCCCTGAGGCCATCCATCGATCCCACAAATATTTACTGCATACCTACCATGTACCCGGCCCTGTTCCAGACACTGGCACAGAGCCATGATCAAGACAATGCCCTTACAGAGCTGAGGTTCTAGTGGAGAGGAGGCATGGGGCAGTATATTACAGATATTCAAAATTCAAAAACAAACAAATATAAAATAAGTGTGAAGTCCAACAAGATTCTCATTTTCCCACAATGACTACTTCAGTGTTGTGGTGTTTTTTTTTAAACTGTGGATTCTTCATGCAATTCGTGTGTGTGTGTGTGTGTGTGTATATGTTCCCGTCCTGCCAGGGTCCTGAATGTGTGCTTGGTTTGCCTTTGGGATGAAGCAGCATGGAGAATACAACAGGTTCTATCATGCCCCCGGGCTTTTGCATAGGCCTTCCCCTCAGCCTGAATGCCCTCTACGGCTCCCTGCCTGGCTCCTGGAGGCCAGGTTGGTGAATCCTCTGGGCCTCCACATCCCCTGAGCTATCTTCAACACAGCACAAGTGACACCCTTGGGTGACTCTCTGGCACCCTCCCCCTAACTGAGAGTCATGTGTGGGCAGGAATTATGGTGGATTCATCTCAGAGGCCTGGGGCCCAGCAAAGGCCTAGTGCACAGCAGGTTATTCAGCAAATGTGGCTTTGAATCCAGAGCTGGGCTACTCTGACTTGGCACCTCGTCTTTTCCCTTCCTCTTTGCCCATCCTCCACCTTCAGCTCTTTCATCTCAGTTCCTTTGGGATCTTGTTTATGAAATGCCTCCTGTACAGGCCAGCCAGAGATGGTTTTTCCAGAAGCCTGACCCTGTCTGTTCACCTCTCAGGACTGTGAATTCAGGCTGTTAATTCACCAAGCACTTCTCAGGGCTCACACTGGGCGCTGTGGTTACAGCAGCAGATCTAAAATGCTCCTGCGCCAAGGAGCCCACAGACCAGAGGAGCAAGAAGGAAAGGCCCAGGTTTCAGGGTAGAAAGGTCTGAGCTCTGGCTTCAGGGCTGCCATCACTGGCTGTGCAAGCCCAAGGAAATCATTTAGCTTTCCTGAGCCTCAGTTTTCTCCTTCTGTGAAATGGGAACCATTAGAACATCCACTTCACAAATCAGTCAAGACCCCAGGGATGGGAATGTGCTCTGGAAACCTCACAGCCCCAGGAGTAGGAGAGTGCTCTGTGGCCACGTGATTGTCATTTGGAGGACCCGGTTTCTTTCCTTCTTCCAAGGCCCCCTTTCAGATGACTCCAGGAGATGCTTGTCTCTGATGTTTCTCTGGAGCCAATCGTGGGTTTTTATCTCATAGACTCCGTGAACCTGGCCGCTGATATTTCCTTTTTTGCATTGGCCATCAGGAAGCTCAGAACTGAATGTTCACCTCCCCTCTTGGCAATTGTGTGGTTCTGGGTTCTAACTTTACCTTTGTGCCCATTAGCAACACCACTCTCATTTTCTCTTTTTCCCTATTTCTCCCGTTTTTTACCTGACTTTTTAATCAAAGTCACCTCAAATCCTTTTTGGAATGAGACAGGGGCTGGAATTAAAAGGGGCAATATGTTTTTGAGGGCATGCTCTGTGCTGGGCTTTGTGCTGAGCACTTTACATGTGTTATCTCATTATTCCCCGGTGACCCTGGAAACAAGGCCCATGATTGTCCTCATTTTCCGAAGAGGAGACCAAGGCCCCGAGAGACGAATTAACTTTCTCAGATTCCAACCCAGGGCCGGCATGACCACAGACCCAGGCTCGGTCCCCTGCCCCTGTCCCACCCGCCGAGTCCAGGCTGGCTCGCACCTGGATGGTCACAAAGACGTCGCCCTCCTCTTCCCGGACAAAGATATTGTAAGAGCCGCTGACCACAGGCTGGTTGTCGTTGATGTCCAGCAGGACGATGTGCAGCGTAGTGGAGGCCGACAAGCTCCCGCCGTCTGTGGCCTGCAACGTCAGGTGGTACTCGGCCTGCTTCTCTCGGTCCAGCAGCTCACCGTTCCTCACTGTCACTGTGCCTGAGTCTGGATCCACCTCAAAGATGTCTGCCCTGTACAGCGTGGCCAGAGGGAGCAAACAAAAATACGGGATGCCCCCTTAAGTTAGAAAAATATTTTAGTATGTCCCATGCAATATTTGCCATCCACTTATATTGAACAAATTATCCGTTGTTTATCTGAAATTGAAATGGAACTGGGTGTCCTATATTTACCTGCCCACTCTAAGCGCCACTACAAGGCAGAGAGGCGGGCTTGGGCCCCGCTCATCCGCCTGCCCCCTGCCCATCCTGAGACCTTACCCGTTCCCTGGAAGCAGGCTGTAGGTGATGCGGCCCCCCTCTCCCGTGTCGGGGTCAAAGGCCTGTGAGGCAGAGAGATAGACAATGGGACATGGTTCGGAAATGATGGCACTCACTGCCAGCCATGCAATTGAAGGGGACAGGGCTGTCCTGCTTCCTGTCCCAAAGGGAGAATGCCTGACACGCTCCGATTCACAAATAGACACCCTCACACACATGCGTGCACACTGGCTTGGGCCTGAGGACATCGGATGATACAGAGACTAGGGCAGGGTCACGGTCCCCAGGTCTGCCCTTCTCCGTGTCTCGCCTAGTCCAGCGTCGTAGGATCCCCTTCACTTACATGGATGCTGTCGGTGACCACAGTGCCATCTGCGCTGTGCTCCCAGACACTGAGGTTGTATAAGCTGTGGGGGAATGTGGGCCTATGGTCATTAATGTCTCTAAGGTGGATGGTCACCAGGGCGACGGAGGCATTCCCACTGCCTGAGTCAGTAGCCACGACCTGAGGATAGAGGAAGAAGCAGCAGCATTGGGACCAGAGTGCCCACGGACCGTGCTCCCTGGCGCCCCAGAGCACCCCTCACCTGCACCAGCATCACTGTCTGCCTCTCGTAGTCCACCAGGGCTGGGGCTCTCACCAGCACCTGCACGTCCGTTGAGCCTGCCGCCCGCTCAGGGGAGACGCTGAAGGCTTCGGCATCAGGGCCCCCCACGGACAGCAGGAAGGTGCCATTGCTGCTCTGCGGAGAAGGGCTAGGATATAGTAGAGATCCCAACTCCTGCATCTTGCCCCTAATCCCTGGCTGTAGGCTCCTGCATCAGGAGGCCCGGCCCTCTGAAGTCCCATGAGAGGGGGGTCCCAAAGACTGCGGCTAGAACGCCCTGGGGAAGCTGAGCTGCTCACTATTCCCTGCAAATATGGGCTCATCAGAACAAGATGTCCCCAGGTGCCTGGGCTCCTGGCTTGGGCTGAAAAGACAGCCTGGACACATTCCCCTCGCTCCCAGAGGACATTGCTGAGTCTTTTTTACCAACTCCCCACTCAACACAGTCCACCATCCATACCAACACCAAACACCAGCAGCACCTAACATCACCCGATTACGCACACCACCCTCCATTCCACACCCCTTCCACTCCACGCCAACCACCAACTCAACACACCCACCCACCTACCACCACCCAATATCATCCTCCACCCCACATTTTGTACCAACTCAATATCACCAAATACTACCAAACACCGTCCATGGGTATTCATTGTTCAATACCACCCAGCTCACCCACCACGCAATATCAACCTCCACTTAAGAATATCCTCCAACTGGGCGCCTGGGTGGCTCAGTTGGTTAAGCGACTGCCTTCGGCTCAGGTCATGATCCTGGAGTCCCTGGATCGAGTCCCGCATCGGGCTCCCTGCTCGGCAGGGAGTCTGCTTCTCCCTCTGACCCTCCTCCCTCTCATGCTCTCTGTCTCTCATTCTCTCTCTCGCAAATAAATAAATAAAATCTTAAAAAAAAAAAAAAAAGAATATCCTCCAACTTTGCACCCACTCAGTCCACTTTATGCTCAACACGGCCACATCTCCCAATATCCAATACCCCAACATCCCTCAACTTCCCAAGCACCCATCACCACCCTCTCCTCAACACCACTGAAAACTATACTCCACTCAACTTTACCTGCATCCAGTGTTAACCTCCATTCAGTGTTGCCTTTCTGTTCACCACCAGCTAGCATTGCCCTGAGCACAAAACTACACACCAGTGTAACATCGCCCAGCATTTCCAAATATCACCTAACAACTCTGATTTTCCACCACTGTTCATGATCAGCACCACCATCACCCACCCACCACTCACCTCCCCACTTTGCACCTTGGTACCTTGTTCTATGGGTCACTCCCCACCATCTCCCCTAGCCATCTCCCACCATCACCCTTGTCCAGCCACCCCTTGTCTGGGTGCACCTACCTTGTCTGGATCATAGACCACCATGGTGAGGTCATCGATGGGGATGCGGGTGGAGGCATGCTCATCCACATAGCCAGTGAAGTTAACTTGGGCCTCTTGGGGGGTGAAGGTGCAGGCCGGGAGGCTGCAGTTGTAGAACTCAGGTTTGTGGTCATTAACATCTGTCACCATCAGCGTGACCCATATGCTCACCTTGGCCTCCTGCCCATAGATGTTGGGGTGCATCTCGGTGGCCTGGGAGCAGAGCAGAAGCCAGAGAGCAGAGGTCAGAGAACCAAGACTCAGAGAGAACAGAGATCAAAGGTCAGGAGTTGAGGGTGGGGTACAAAAGAGGCAGTGGACCCCTCACTCACCGTGACCTGCACCTTCACCTCCTCGTCCTCCTCCAGCAGCTGCTCACGGTCCAGGGAACCATTGACCGTGATCACCCCATCTGGCCCGATGTCAAACCAGCCAGGCATTGTGGAGTCTGGTGAGAGGCAGTAGGAGCTGCTGCTTCCAGTGGCTCTGGCAGAGCCCCCACCCCTTCTTCCACCTGGGGACACCCCCATTCTCACTGGAAATGCTGTAGGTCACCGGGTCATTGATGCCTTTGTCACTATCCACAGCCTCTACCTTCAGCACTGACGTTCCCTGTGCAGAGAACCAGCTGGTTCAGCGTGCCAGGCCTTTCCCTGCCTCTTGTGACCACCCAGACCCCTCCAGGTCCTCTAGCACACCTGGGGTGCATCCTCAGCCACAGAGGCTGAGTAAATTTCCCTGACAAACTGGGGGTCCAGGTCTGGCTGGTCGACCACAGAGATGGACAGGAAGACAGGCGAGGAGCACTGGCTGATGAAGCTGTTGTTGTATGTGCCGCCCGAGTCCTGTGGGGAGACAAGTCTCCGTAAGGCCTGGCCTCGGGTTGTGGCGCCCCTCCGTCTGCACCCCCACTCACACAAGCCTTCAGCTCCAGCTGATAGAAGGCGCTCTTGTTGTTGTAGCTGAGGCTGCCAGTGAGGATGATGGAGCCGTTGGGAAAGATCCTGAAGAGGTGCAGGCTGTCCCCGGTGCTAGGGATGACCTGAGGCAGAGCACAGTCAAGAGCCTCTGAGAGTCTGGGGCTCGAACCCTGCCTCTGCTTTGACCAGCCCTGCCACCCTCACCAGGTCACATAACCTCTCTGAGCCTCCGTTTCCACTTCTGGGAAATGAGCTCAGGTATTTCCGCAGTGGGTTGAGAGGAAAGTCAAATGAGGTAAGGTATGTGCTAGGCTCATCACGGGCACTCAGTAGGCAGGAGGTATAGATAGCAAACTTGTCTCCAGGAGAACTGGGGTCACAGCCCCCGCTGTCTGTGTGACCTTGGACAAGGCATTGTACCTCTCAATTTCCTCTTCTGTGTATCAGCTACCCGGTGGTGTCACAGGAACTCAGCAAGGGCCCAGGGAGTGCCCCAGGCAAGAGGGTGAGAAGAAGGGTCCTGTCCATGGGAGGCACCCTCCTTAGGTAGCTTGGCCAAGTGAGGTCCAGAAGGGGCCAGCAAAAGGTTTGGGAGCCAGGGCTGGGCCACCGCTAAGACCCTGTCCTCATCCCAACACGCAAGGTTCCTGTAAGCTGTGTGGGAGATGCTGCCCCCTGGTGGTCTTGAGGAGCAGTGGGGCCCATATTCCCACGGGACTTGACCATGCTCACCTCCTCTATGGTGTACACCACGGCTCCTGCAGACCCTGTGTCTAGGTCCGTGGCCAGCACAGAGAACACCAGGGAGCCGACTGGCAGGGTCTGTAATGAGGAATTCCAATCCATCCCCTCCATGACCAAGCACTCATTTCCCCTCCCTGAGGTTGTGTCCCCAATTGTACCACAGGGATAACATCTTCTGGAGCCTGAAACCTGGTGTTCCCCTTTCCTTCCCATCTGGGCTGGGCCTCTGGAGACAGTTAGGAGGAGGGAGGGCAGGGAGCAGAGAACCCCCTCTTCCTCTCCCTACCACCTCAGCTGGCTTCTGATGTGCAGAGCCCCTTGGGATAAAGATGCACAATCATTCCAGAGCCCAGGATGTGCCACTCCCCTGTTCAAACATCCTGTGGGCTCTCTACAGCCCACAGCAGTACATTCCAGACAGCATCCTGCAGAGCTGGGAGGTTGTCTGGGGAGGCCTTTGCCCCCTGTGACCTATCCACACCTTCAGTATTTCCACACAGTGGCCAAAGTGATCTTTGAAAATCACGAATCAGACCACATCACTCTTGTGCTAAAAGCCCTCCAATGGTTCCCCTATTGTGTCCAAAATACAGTGCACACTGCCTCTATGGCCCTCTGAGGTCAGGCCACTGGCCACCTCTCTGATCTCACCTCCTCTTCACCTTCTACCCTCCATTCACACCAGATTCCTGGCTATGCCTACAACACTCCAAATGCATTCCCAGCTCAGAGCCATTGAATCTGCTGTTCCCCTGCCTGGAACATTCTTCTCCTCGGACATCCCACACCTGGCTCCTTCTTGCCGTGTATGTCTCTACTCAGATGTCACCTACTCAGAAAAGCCTTTCCTGGTCACTCAACCTAAGCCAGCCCCCTTCCAGGTCACTTTCTCTCACTTTGCCCTGTTTTACACTCTTTGTGGAGCTTAATACCATCTGAAATAATCCTGCTTATTTAATGTTTCATTGATTATTATCCATATTCTTCATTAGAATGCGGGCTACTGAGGGTGGCGACCAGGTCTGCCTTACTTACCAGATAGCCTCAGCACCAAGGACAGTGCCTGGTATATAGTAGGGGTGCTCCATCAGAGTCTGTCAAATGGTTGCCTGGACCTCACTGGTCTTATGTCTGACCTAGTGTGGGGCCCCACACCTCATACATCTTCAAAGCCACATGGTGATGAAGATCCAGGAGTGGTGTTGTGTTTGCTGCTCAGTGACCATTGGGGAACCTCCTCCCCATGCAGGCAGTTCAAGTGGGCCTGCCCTCCCTTGCTAGAGGGAAAGGCTCATGATGTAAACCTAGCCAATCAGAGTATTCCATACCCCTAGGTTGATAGGCTCAAAACCCAAAATGGGCCAATGAGAGTCAACCCTGGAGTTTTGGCCAGGACCATGGAGAAAGAGACATGTGTACAACTTGCAAAGCATGGAGCTGCTCTTTTATCACCACAAGAGAGAATGGCCCCCTTACCCAAGGATGGGGGCAACAAGATAAGCAGAGCTGAGAGGTGGAGAGAAATCTCTTCCTGATGACATGGTTTGAGTACCAGGATCCACCATGCCTGAAGCTAGTATACCTCTAAATTTTTCAGATATGTGAGAAAATCAATTCCTTTTTAAAAAAAAAATTTTTTTTTGCTTTCATAACTGGAATCATTCTAATACAGTCTGATTGATTGCAACATGTTGCTGGAACTATTGTTCATGGGGTTACATTCCCCTGAATTTTGTTCCTGCAGCTGCCCCTTTAAAGGGGTGCTTTTCCCTGATCCTGGACCCCCAGCTGGCTGTCTCTGGTCCTTCGCACCCTGAGAAGAGCTTCCGGGATGCCCGCATCACACACACCCCCCATTAGGGCACGTGTTACCTCATTGATGCTGGTGGAAAAGCCAGTATCCTGGAAAACGGGAGCATTGTCATTTCTGTCCTCCACGATCACCTTCATTGTCCTCTGCACCTGCAGGTGGGAAAACCCAGGCGAGCCCAGAAAATACGAGGGCTTGAGAAGACAAAAGGAGGAGCATCTGGGTGGGACTGCAAGTTGGGCTTCACTCCTCAAGCAATTTGGCAATATTTGGGGTAATCTCATTTTTGATACAATTTCAAACACCAGAAAAGTTGCAAGTACAGTACACAAAATTCCCAATACTCTTCATCCAGATTTAGCCATTGTTTGCTTTCTCTCTCTCTCCACATGTTTATAGAACCGTTTCAGAATAAGTTGCAGACATAATTAGGTCAGTTTTAAAAAATCTGAAATGTGTCTGTCCTATTACAGGAATGTTCATTTTAGCTTTGTTTGCCATAGTTTTAAGCCGCGGACAACCTAAGTGTCTGTCAGAGGAGACCAGCTAAAGCACCGTGGTATGTGCCCACGTGGAAAATGGTACAAGAAATGGGGGTCTCATGAGGCAACACAGGCAGAGCTCCAAAGCTGATTGTTGAATGGACAGGGCAGTTCAAGATAATATGTAGAGTAGGATCCCATTTGGGTTTCAGGAAATGCAACAAAACTACGATCTTTCTTCCATGGATGCATATATATGTAAACGCATAGTGAGGTGTGTGGAGGGATGGTGACTGGACGCTTTGGCTGGGAGTGGGCTGGGAAGGGTCTACCCAGGGTACTCGAGCTTGAGCTGCGGTTTTTGAGATGTTTACGAAGAGAATGTATTCATGAATATCCAAGGCATTAAAATGATCTTTTTTAACGGATGGGGTTTGGGGAATGTATTTTAAAGACAAAATCCTTTACTTTCACAGACATAAGGCACAGTGGTATCAGAATGTTGTTTAGAAATCTGACACCAACACATTCAGCCAGTGGAGTTGAAAGTGACTGCCTCAGAAGAGCTAAGATAGGGAGGCATTTAGCACTTGTTTTTTATTAGCATTTATATTAACATAAATTAATATAATTAATGTTATAATATAAATGAGATCGTTATATAATTAAAGTAAATTACTAATAATGTTAAAATCTTGGTAATACTGTGTGACCCAAAATGGACAAGTATAATTTGGATGAAAATAAACATTAAATTCAGTTTTTGTTAACTAGGGGCTCTGTCTGCTTGCTTGAGGTAGGGGACACAGTCAGGAGAAGGGCCTAGTCCCCTGCTTCCCCTGCTCTCTGATCCCAGGGCCACCCTCCCCTTCCCTCCCCTCTTCCAACTCACTGGGTTGTTGTGACTGTCGCTCACGGAGATAATGATGTTGAACAAGTCTGCCGTCTGCGGTGGGCAGAGAGAAGAGGCCCGAGGTGAGCCCCTGCTCTGGGTGGGAGCACAGGCAGGGCCCCCACCTTCCCACCCCCCTCTCGGGGTCTTCCCAAGCTGCTGCCCTTTACCTCGTAGTCCAGAGGGCTGGCCAGCTTCACTTCCCCGGTGGTCCGGGTGACCATGAAGAAGTAGGAATATGGGCCACTAATCCCATAGGTCAGTGGGTCGTTGTCCTGGTCCTGAGCTACCAACCAGAAGGCCTCGGCACCTGGAGGTGGGACAGGCAATGTCCGCAGTCCATGGCCACCTCTTTCAGCGCTGGTCTGGCTGAGGGGGCCTGTCTTCTGTGTGTGCAGAAATCTGGGACCTCCCAGCCCCTAAGGCTCTGGCCTCGGTGCCCATAAATGTCAGGTTTTGTTTTGTTACTCGTCACCTGCTGGGTGGCTTTGATAATAGCATGCTGATTCCCTCTAGGGGCAGACCCCATCTGCACTGGACATGGCGGGGTGGGCTGCGATCCAGGCATCTCCCTTTCTCCTGGCCCTGGAATTCCTTGCCTGGAATTCCTTGAGAGAAGACCAAAGATGGCTGGAGTGGAAGTGTCTAGCTGCAGCAGCGGGGGGCACCCTAGGACGGTGGACAGCTAAAGTCCCTCTGGAGGTGCCTGGGCCTCCCTGAAGCCCTCCCCTCACCCGGAGAGCTTGCCCGGAGCCTGCCAGAAACACCATCTGCTCCAGTGAGCGTCCGCTGCTGGCCAGGAGCCCCAGCTCTTTCACTGTGCCCCTGACGCCTGTCCCTGGGCAGAGCAGGGGCTTGGAGATATCGGGGGACTTGAAGATCCCAAGGCCATCAACTCTCCAGTCTCAAAGAAACTTTTTACAGATTCATCCAACCCCGCTCCAAGACCTCAGCTCCTTTATCACATCCAGCTTCTGCTCAGCCACCACCGGCATCGACATTACTCCTTCCCCAGCTACCCCCTTCCACCGTCAGACAACTGTCCCTTAGCAAGGGCTTTCTCCATTTCACTAAAATGTGTTTCCCTGTAAGTCCCAGCTGTGGGGACCCAAAGGCCTCATCCGTTCTGCCCATGAGGTGTGGTGCCCAGGGCCCATGAGACTTTCAGGAGACCCACAAGAATGTTTCACTTCTGGGGCGCCTGGGTGGCTCAGTCGTTAAGCATCTGCCTTCGGCTCAGGTCATGATCCCAGGGTCCTGGGATCGAGCCCCGCATCAGGCTCCTTGCTCAGTGGGAAGCTTGCTTCTCCCTCTCCCACTCCCCCTGCTTGTGTTCCCTCTCTCACTGTGTCTCTCTCTGTCAAATAAACAAAATCTTTTTAAAAAACACCCATAATTATATATTTTTTAAAAAGTCTGCCTATTGTACAGTGTTAGTGTCAGGAAAAGTGGTCTTGTGTAGGGGAGAAAGGACAGGGAGTGACCAAAGGGATGAGAGAGGGGGGACTGGGGGTGTTGGCAAATTCCTAGTTCCTGATCCAGTGATAGCTACATGTGATTCAATGCACTTTCTTGCTCATAGATTATGCTTCAAAATAGAAAGTCTAAAAGACATAGTTTAAAAAAAAAATCTGACTGAAAATGCTTTCCCATGGTAAGAGAGCCGTAGGATTTATCTTGGAAGAAGGAACTGGCCCTTTGGTTTAAGAAAGCCCAGAGAGAAGTCATGTGGTTGTCAAAGAAGACCCTCATTTGGTCTGGCTCAGGGAGGGAGGTACACTGCTCTGAACAATGAAGTTATTAGTTTTCTGCTTCCAGGGGGGTTGTGAAGGGCAGAGTGTGCCGGGCCCCAGGGCTGGAGAGGTGAGGAGACATCTTTCATTTCTGCTTCCCCAACCCATATCTGCCTGCTGGGAATTAGGTACTCAGTCCCTATGGCTTCTTCCAAAACGATGCTTCGCAGATGTCATTCCCTCTTGTACGCTGCCACGATCTTTACCATATCCAGTGTCTCATTCTTTATGATCCTTCTTTTTAATCGACTTAGCATTTCATGTAAATACACTTATTTTAAAAGTAAGCTTTAGGGGTGCCTGGGTGGTTCAGTCAGTTAAGCGTCTGACTCTTGGTTTCAGCTCAGATCATGATCTCAGGGTTGTGGGATCCAGCCCCACTTTGGACTCCATGCTCAGCACAGAGTTTGCTTGAGATTCTTTCTCTCCCTCTCCCTCTGGCCCTCTCCCCACTCATGTTCTCTCTCTCTCAAATAAATAAAAAAATCTTAAAAAAAAAATAAAACAAAAGCAAGCTTTAGATTGTGGCTGTAAATAGAAATCCATTTCTCTTGCCATAAATAGAAAGTAGCTCTATGAACAAAGGCAATGAAAATAAGGCACAGTTATTAACTTCTGGCGAGAAGTGTGTGAAAGTCTTTGAGACTGAAACCTGCTCCCTGTTTAGGCGGGAGAAAGGCAGGGGGTGGAGGGGGGTTAACAAGTATGAGAGGTGGAAGAGAAAGAATGGTCCCAGATGGATCCTCTCCTTGAGGCATCAGAAACACCAGCAAGAGATGGGAAACAGGAGGAATGTTCTTGTGGGGTGTCTTGGTTACTTGACGCTGTGTGAGAGCCCTAACACACAAGCTGAAGAGGAGAAAACAAACTTTTAGAACAAACCCCCTTCAGGCCACCTTTGCCCCATGAAGAGCCACAGAGCCGTAGGATGGGAAGCGAGTCCATAAGGGAGCCCTTGGGAGGCTCTGAGAGTAAGGGTTTGGCACAGTCTGGGCCCAAGGATGGTTACTCACCTACTGGTAGGTCCTCGGGCAAATTCACTCTCGACATGTTTCCCAAGAACTTTGGGGCCACGTTGGCTGCCCCTATGGGAACAGAGAGCACTTAGAACACCTGGATGCCCCTGCAAAGCCTGACCCACTCCTGCCCCCGAGGGAGCCCACACCAGTCCCAACCTTCAGCCCAGCTCACCCGCCTGGGCCTAGATTCCTCCCTAGGCCTCCCCAGGGCCACCAAGCAGGGGGCTGGGTCCTAGGAGCTGGGAGTTTGCTGATGAGGCAGTTCCCCACTCTTCTGGAGGGTCCTGCCAGGATCTCCAGGCTAGTGCTACTCTGGGAGGGAAGAGGAAGTACCCACCAGACACCACGAGGGTAAGAAGCAGGAGACAGGACAGCCACGGCCACACCATCATGTCTGGAAGGACCTAGGGGAAGAGGGATCAGGGAAGGGGCAACTGTCCCCAGGTCTCCCTCCCTTTGGTGGACCCCCCTCTGTCTGGGTCTGAGCCAGGCCCGCCCCCAACTCCCACTCGTAGTTCTCCAGCTTCCAGGGCCCTTGCCACACACTGCTCTTTTCCAGATGTTCCAGGGTAAGGGGGGGAGCCCAGAGGGGTAGCCAGGGTAGCTGGTCCTGGTCCGAAATTCCAGCCTGAGAATGACCCTGAACTTGACTCCAGAATTCAGTGTCCTGTGTAGCAGGTACTGCTCTAAGCACATGATATGCGTAATCTCGATATCCCTGCAACTATGAGGTGGCTGGGAGAAGAAGGGGCTTTCCTGAGGCCACACGGAGAATCAATGACAAGACTCTGCTCTGAACACAGGAGTTTCGGGCTCCAGAATTCCTTCCCTCAACCACTACATTACCCTGCCTATTCGAAGTGCCTAAACTAATAGCATCCTTCAAAATCAGGTGCCTGAAGAGGGACTGTGACTTATCCAGGACAGACCAGACGTTCTGTGGGTGGGCAGGGTCCTTTGTCTTACTTGCTGACACATTTAATAGCTGCCTTTGCAGCCCTTCCCAAAGTGTGCTCCATGGAACCCTGGCCCTGTAAGATGCCCCACAGCAGGAGGTTTCCCTAGTCAAGTCAGTTTGGGAAGGACTCCAAAGCTATGGGAGAACCAAGAGAAAATGACCCCAATCTATCGCTGATTCCAAAAGATGGGGTACTCCAAGGGGAGAGAAAGAGACAGCAGAGCAAGAAGGGCTTCCAGAGCTGAACCTTGACAATGAAATTGTATCAAAACCAAGAAGTCTTCTCCCTCACGCCACGCTCCCTTCCTCCCAAGTTACCGCCTCAGGGATGCATCCATTTGCCCAGGTTACCCTTGACTCCGCTTTTCTGGAGTGCCCCACATCCAATCTATGGTGACCCCTGCATGTCTCTCCATCCCACAGTGGCCACACCCATGGCCACCTTCCCCCCTCACCTGGCTCAGCCCTCCTGCAGGCCTCCCTCCCTTCAGTCTCTAATCCAGTTCGCTCAGCTCAAGTAATCCTTCCTCAACCCCTCTGATGATCTCTCTCCCCTGTTCCAAGTCCTTTGATGGCTCCCCATCACCTGAGTCCAAATTCTATAGAAGGGCTTCCACAGACCATCCATGCCTGACTGCCGCCTACCTCCCCAGCATCATTTCTAACCATTTCTAACCATGCCCTGTTTCACCCCTCATGCCCTGCATGGCCAGAGGTGCACCCCATTTTCCCTCACTGTTGGGGAAAACACGGAGGAATCAGGAGGGTTGGTAATTTTAAATGTCTGCTGACATTTCCTGAGCACCTACCATGTGCTGGGTACCCTGATTCATTCATTCTCTCTTTTAATAAATATTTATGGATGTCCACAGTCCCCTATGTGCTAGACCTTGTTCCCAGCACTGGGGGAATAATTATGAGCAAAAGAGCCAAGGGGCTGCCTTCACCGAGCTCACAACTTTAGTGAATAAGACAGACCCTAAACAGGTAAACAAGTCTAACTGCTTGCTGCATTCAGTGCTATGAAGGAAGAGAATGAGGCTACGGTGGGAGCATGGAGAGGGGTGCTACTTTAGGCAGTATGGCAGATAAAGAGGACTGCAAACCTTGTGACTCTGCTTGCAGCAAGAGATGAGGACTATGTCTGCCTCCGCCCTTTAAATCTGGTACATTCATCATGTTTTTATTTTCTCTGTTTATGAGGTTTTAACATCTCGGGGGCCTCACTGGCCTTTCTCAGGTGAGCTAGTTCCTAGAGATGCCAAATGACTTGCCTACAAACACTCCTCTCCCATACGAGCCAACCAATCCAGAGCCCACACCCCAACTCCTTTGTCTAATTCACACATTAAGTCAAATATTGTCCCTGCCCTGAGTCACCCCAGGAACAAGCACTGGACAACTAAGGACGACCCCTCTAGCTGGCCCAAATTATTCCAACTATTCAATCCTAAGCTTGCTCCACTGCTTGACTTGCTGCTTCCTTCCCAACTTCCTTCCCATGGAAAACGCATTAAGGCTCTGGGTCATGCTTTCTCCTTTCTCCTTCTGCCTCCTAACCGAATGCTTCCCCATGTGGCCCTGCATGGCATGGCAAGCCCCCTTCTCTAGAAAATTGTGATAAAAATCTTCTTTCAGGGCGCCTGGGTGGCTCAGTCGGTTAAGCGACTGCCTTCGGCTCAGGTCATGATCCCAGGGTCCTGGGATGGAGCCCCGCATCGGGCTCCTTGCTCAGCGGGAAGCCTGCTTCTCCCCTGCTTGCCAATCCCCCTGCTTGTGCTTGCTCTCTACCACCCTCCCCCACCCATGTCAAATAAATAAATAAAATCTTAAAAAAAAAAAAAAAAGGACCAAAACCCCTGGCCAACAGCCCAGTTGAGCTCCCAATGAACAGTCAACACCCATCCACGTGAGTAAGCCATGGGCATAAACCATCCCAAAATGGACACTCTACCTCCTGACGAGCCATCCGGGCTGAGCCCTGCCCAAATGGCAGATTTCTAATCATAATAAATGACTGTTGGGCGCCTGGGTGGCTCAGTTGGTTAAGCGACTGCCTTTGGCTCAGGTCATGATCCTGGAGTCCCGGGATCGAGTCCCGCATCGGGCTCCCTGCTCGGCAGGGAATCTGCTTCTCCCTCTGACCCTCCCCCCCCTAATGCTCTCTCTCTCTCATTCTCTCTCTCTCAAATAAATAAATAAAATCTTAAAAAAAAAAATGACTGTTGCTGTTTGCCAGTAAGTCTTGGGGTGGTGTGTTATGTGGCAGTGGATAATGGGAACACATAGGGTGGAGTCTCTGAGAAAGGGACATGTCTGAAGGGTAAGAAGAGGGCATCCTGTGAGGAGTGGAGGAGGGAGCTTCCTATTCAGCATGGAGGATTCAACATTTATCTCCACTTCCTCCTTCTTGAAACCCCACTAAAATGATGGTAAAAATTTTAGAAGTTCAAAAGAGTTGGTGAGAGATGAACAACTTTTCAAGCTAGTGATAGTTAAAACCAGAGTAGGGGAGCGCCTGGGTGGCTCAGTCAGTTAAGCGTCGGACTCTTGTTTTCGGCTAAGGTCGTGATCTCAGGGTTCTGGGATCGAGCCCCGTGTTGGGTTCTGCACTCAATGTGGAGTCTGCTTGTCTCCCTCTCCCTCTGCTCCTCCCCCCACTCTAACTCTCTCTCAAAGAATTTAAATGAATAAAAAAAATTAAATGAATAAATAAATAAATAAATAAAATCAGGGGCTCCTGGTTGGCTCAGTCGTTGGTCGTCTGCCTTCGGCTCAGGTCATGATCCCAGGGTCCTGGGATCGAGCCCCACATTGAGCCCCCTGCTCAGCAGGGACTCGGCTTCTCCCTCTCCTCCCAGCTTGTGCTCTCTCTCGCTATCCCATTGCTATCTCTCTCTCAAGTAAGTAACATTTAAAAAAAAACAAAAACAAAAACGGGCACCTCCCCCAACCACCAGAAATAAAAAACAGAATGGACCCACTCAAGAGAAAAAACCCTACAGATTCTGAAATGTGGGGGCCTCCATTGGATCACTTTATGATGTGGCCTCCAAAAGACAAGTTCCCCCACAACCCAGGGACCTCACTAGACTTGAGCCTTGTTCTTAATCTGGATTAAGATGCATCAGACATTGAAGGGAAGATGGGTGCCATTGCATGCTGGAGCTGCTACTGAAAATTGCCATAGCTTCGGGAATTTTAGAAGCTGGTTGGCAGTATGTTCGTGGCTTGAAATGAGCCAGGGTGGAAGTATTTACACCACGGAAATAGGCAAACACAACAAATCATGGAAACCTGAACACCAGTGACAGACACTGAAAAATCTAAACTAAATCAAACAAAAATATGGTCAAAGGCAACTCAGAGGTGAATTGTTATTATAAATCTTGTAGTATTATTTAAATTTTTAAAATTCAGTGCCCAGTCGGCGGAGCATGTGACTCTTGACATGGGGATTGTGAGTTTGAGACCCACGTTGGGTGTAGAGAG
This sequence comes from Leptonychotes weddellii, assembly GCF_054177405.1. Lineage (NCBI taxonomy): Eukaryota > Metazoa > Chordata > Mammalia > Carnivora > Phocidae > Leptonychotes > Leptonychotes weddellii. The sequence goes on along the minus strand of NC_138375.1, from coordinate 59,215,654 downwards.
TACTTAAAGATTAAATCTTAAAAAAAAAAAAAAAAAATCAGTCCCAGGGCACCTGGTTGGCTCAGATGGTTGAGCTTCTGCTTTCAGCTCAGATCATGATCTCTGGGTCCTGGGATGAGCCCCCGCTCAGCGGGAAGTCTGCTTCTCCCTCTTCCTATGCCTCTCCCCCTGTTGGTGCTCTCTCCCTCTTTCTGTATCTTTCTGTCTCAAATGAATAAATAACATCTTTAAAAAGAAATTCAGTCCCATGTTATGCTGCTAAAGCAAGCACTGTTACAAGGTTGCTCCTGGTAACTTGGCCAATATGAGAGATGGCCCCTGGCCAACTAAGACCCAGGTGTGTTCCAGGAATTGGAAAGAGGGGCCCTGCAGCAGGAGCAAAGGGAGAGAGGGGCAGGGAGGGAGACGGGGATAGGGAAGCAGGCAGAGGCAGATCATGCCGGGCCCTCTAAGACTCGATGAGGACGGTCTGCTTTAGTCTAAGGAAAACAGAGGGTCATCTCAAGGTTTAAGCAGGGGAGTGACAGGGACAAATTTACTTTTCTAAAAGATCTTTCTAGCTGCTCCATGCTGGTGGATTGAAATGGTGGCAGCAGGGCTGGAGAGAAGAGGCAGGAATAGAGATATAATTTGGAGGCAGGACATTTGAAATTCACAGAATTTAATCTCTGCAGCAACCCATTTTACAGACAGAGGAACGGGCTCAGAGGAGCTCACAACTATAAGTGAGGGGGTCTCTCCCATGCACAGAGGGAAGGGTGCAGCCCTCACCTTCTCCCAGGGCTCCAGCAGGAGGGGAAAACCCCAGGTAAGCTGTGAATCCCAAACCTTCAAAATTGTTGTCCTCTCTGACCCGGTAATCCAACTAACCTAAAATAAAGAAACTCTTGCAGCAGCAAATTGTTCCTGACAAGTGGTTATTTATAATCACGGAAAACGGAAGTAACCTAAGCGTGGGAACGCCAAGGAACGGTCAACAAAGCCGTCACCGACACCTCAGTGGAATATGTGCGGCTGTTAAGCATCATGACAGTGAGCAGCAACAGGTGCCATGGAAGGGATGTCTACTCTGCACCAGACACCGAGCTGGACACGACTTGACACAAGAACGCTTAAGATAGGCACCACTACACCCACTTTACAGATGGGGAAATGAAAGGTCAGAGAGGCAAATTGCTTACAGACCTGAGAGGCAGCAAAAGCTCTCTGGGCAAGTCGCTACCCTCCTCTGAGCTCATTTCCTCATTTTTTTTTTTTCCTAGAAGATTTTATTTATTGAGTTCAGAGACAGAGAGAGATTGAGCAGGAAGGGGTCAGTTGGGGGTGTAGAGGGCAGAGGGAGAGGGAGAAGCAGACTCCCCACTGAGCAAGGATCAGGGATCAGGACCTGAGCTTAACCGACTGAGCCCCACAGGCGCGCCGACCACTTCCTCATTTGTAAGATGGGACTGACAACGCTAAGAAGTCGTAAGGGGAGGGGGAGGGAATGAGAATAGACTGTGCCAACTCAGCGCCCAGTGCACAGAAGGTGCTCAGCAAATGCAAATCCCTTCCTTCTGCCTGTTGTGGACTTGTCCTCACCTTGTGACTGCTACTCCCAGTCCTCCCGGGACCCGGAGGTGGCCCTGCTCTGGAGGGTGCCGGCTTGATGGAGCTGAGGTCAAACGTAGTGCCTGAGGCGGCCCTGGAGCTGGGTGCGGAGCTGGGGTGGGACCGGGACAGCAGTTCGGTAGGGGGTAGAGGTGACAGTGGGGATGGAAGCAGTGATGGGGACAGAGGCACTGGGAACGTTTGTGATGATAAGGGTGGAGAGGCAGATGGGGCTGGTGGAGGCTGTGGGGGGGTTGGGGACAGTGGTGGCGGGGGGCACCCAGTGGGCCCACAAATGCAGTTGGACGCTGGTGATGGTGGTAGGCTGCTGGCGTCCACCGTGTGAGCAAAGGCCAGGGCACCTTAACACTGGCTGGATGTAGCCGGCCCTGACATCCTCTCGCTGTGCGATCTTGGACCTCACCCCTCACCTCCTTTGTTCCCCTGCTTCTTCTCCTGCCGAGGTGAGTCAGCAGCCATAGGACAATTAGTCATTAAGTGTGCAGGCGCAGGATTGCAAAGTGTGCTCTTCACTATGATGAAGTGCAGGCAGGAAAACAGGAAACTCCTGCCCTCGGGAACCAGTGCTCGAGGGGAAGGAGGCTGGCAATGAAGGGCCAGGTGCTGTGGCTGGCACTTTGTACCCTGCGCCATTCAGTCCTCGGCACACCGTGGCCCAGGAGCAGAAGGGACGTGATCCACTCACTAATGGGATCAGAACCCAAAGCAGGAAGTCTGTGCTCTCTCTTTCCCAGCTTCTGGGTTGTACTTCCTCATCAGCCAGACTTCCCCCAGACACCTCAGAGCCCCCAAGGGCAAGGTAGAGGGAGAGGCAGCTTCATCCTCCAGGGTCCCTGAGGCCTCCACCTCCAGGCCCCCTTTCTATAGCCAGCTACACTCATGGCTCATGGAAGCTTCTTCCGACTTCCCCCTCCCATTCTCACAGGGCCTCAAGAAGCCTGATGATCCTTACTCGGAGCAACAGTGATGACCCTCTACATTAGAGTAAGGCAGACCCAAAGTCTTTCCCCTGCATCTGGTCTGGATCATCCCCCTGGAAGGGAGAGGTGGCTGTCAATCCCCTTATGCCTGAGCCCAGGGAGGATAAGGCTCCTGCCCAATGGCCCTGAGCCAGTTGGGGGCAAAGCTGGGATGCCACCCCTCTGATTCCCATCCCACCCAGTCCAGTGCTCTGTCTTGCTGTGCTCCCACCTCTCCTCCCCCCTTCACCCTCTTCACGCTGGGTTTCCCACAGTCTTGGCCCCTTGTTCGAGACTTCTTACACACACATTCATTTGCTCATAGTGAGGCCAAAGTTCTTTGGTCCAGAGTGTCACCTCTGGATTTGGTCATTTGAGAAAAATGTACAGGCCCATGTGAGCTGGGGAAGGAACAAGAATAAACCTGCCCCACCAGTGAGCTTCCCACCCACTGGGCACAGCACAAAAGTCTACCATGGCTCCAGCTAGCTGCAGGACATACTTCCTGCCTCTCGGCCTGGGGGGCTAAGTCCAGATACGTCCTGAGTTTCTCTTCCCACACAAGCTCCTCGCCTCCCCCCTCTTGAATGCTCCTGTTCCCAGTCCACATCCTTTATTTTCCTCCCTCCAGGTATTTGCATATGCTGTCCCCTCTGCCCAGAACGCCTTCCCTGGCCTTCTGCATCTGTGCAAATTTTCTCCATCCTCTAAGGCCAGGTCATGCGCGGAGCCATGGTTATGCGTTGGCGGGCCCTCCTGTGGCCCCGAAGTTCCTGGTCTCGCAGCAGGGGCAGGGGACAGAGCAATTGCAAATGAACAGGATGTGAATGGAGTTGCCTATGGGCTGGGGCTGGGAAGAGACCTGGATGGTGCCCTGGCCAGCCCATCCCAGGCTTCCATGGCGCCAACCCACCCTGGGCCTTCCCTGTGCCATCTGCCCAGGGCCTCTGCTATGTGTGTGTGTGGGGGGGGTGCTGGGCGTGAAGTAGGCAGACTCACCCCAGCCCCAATACCACACAGCCACGCCCAGAGGCTCTTCGTTCCTCCTCTCCACCTCTCAGTTTGCCTTCTAAAAAATGGGACTATCTACATTCTAGAAATTCCAGCTTCCTTCCCCCCACACTTTCCTTACTCTCAAAAAGGGCTGCATGGAGAAGGGTCAAAAAAGGACACAGAGGTGAACCCGGGTGCTTCTGAACCCCCGGGAGGCCCCTCTGGTCTGGAGGAGGCACACTCACCCTGGGCCTGGAAGCGCGGACTCCTTGACTCCAGCGGGTGGAGGCACCAGCCGCAGCTCCCAAGAGCCCAGGGCTCCCAGACTTTCTCCCAGACGGGGAGTGAGGACCCCAGTTGTGCCCAGGGCCTCTAGGAGGACAGGAGAGGGAGCTGGCCCTCATCCCCCACGGGCTGCTGAAGAGCTAACTCGGCCACCACGGCCACCGCCGCCTCCAGCTCACCACATACTTTCACTTCCGCTCAGTTTACTTCTCACAGCTCTGCCCCCGCTGTAGGAATTATCGTCCCAGGGTCCAGGTGAGAAAAGTGAGGCTCGGAGAAGCTCAGAGAGGGATGGCCAAGAGCAAGGGACAGAGCATTAGATCCGGACTAGCTCCAAATCCAGGAGTCTCTGGGCGAGCCTTGGTCTGGGCTCCATTTGACTCTGTGGGGCCCTACCTACACCCACAAGGCAGATACCAGCCCATCCAGGGAGCGCTGGTGCAAGGATGTGGACCCCAAGGGCACCCGGCCCCCTGCCATGGGGCCCCTCCAGTGCCCATCACCCTGGCTGCTTCAGCGGCAGACAGATAATGGAGTCAAATGGCCCTGGTTTGGATTCCAGAATCTCAGTTACTCACTGTGCCCTCCCCCCGCCCCAGGCAAGCCCTTACTCCCTCTGGGCCTCAGTTTCCCTGCTGAGAAATGGGGTGAGGTTAAGAACCACAGGGTCCACATGCTGGTTTCCATCGGTCAGATCCCACTGTTCCCTGAGCCCGGGTTGGGCATCTGGTGCCCCAGCCCGGCAGTCCCTGCCTCAGGGAAGAGGCCCACCCTGTCCCTGGCTCTCAGCTGAGTCCCCACCTGGCACACCAGGCCTGGAATGAGCCAGAGCTGAGGGCCAGCCTATAGTCAGTGCTAGCCAGATGCATCCTAGCACTGGCTGAGGGGGCAGTAAGTCCATCGTGGACCACAGGCCTGCCTCTGCCTCACGGCTCTCCAGCTTCCTTCCAGCCCTGAGACCATCCTGCTTCTACAAATGTGGAAACCGAGGTCCGGAAGAGTTCCAGAGCCCCCCAAAGCCAGGATGGAGCTGGGATCTGAACTCAAGCAGTTGGGGTCAGACCCCATTCTTTCTCCTCGAGCTCTGGGGACACCCCCCCGCCCCAACTCACCCCCTTGCATTTTTTGTGAAAGAGGTCCAGGCAGGTCAACGCACTTCCCTGAGGGAACTGCCTCCTTTCTGTCCTGTGAAGAAACCTCCGTGTGTCCAAATGACCCAAGGACTTGGAAGGGAGGGGAGCCATCAGAATCTGGGAATAGGTACTACCAGCCCCACACGGAGAGGAAACAGGCCTTGTAGTCAGCCTGGGACTCAGCTCCAGATCCGCTCAACCCAGCACCAGTGCACCCACCCAGCTGGGTGGGACCCCCAGAGCTCACCTGAGTCCCTACAACCCCACTCAGCCCCTACCCCTGCTGCAGCCAGGCTGTGCCGTCCTTACCTAGGTCCCAGAAGGGGCTGTGAATGCAGCAGATGGGCACCGTCTGGGGCATGCCACAGTGCAGCCGGCAGACTTTGGCACCATCTCCTCCTCCCTTGAGCAATCATTAACCCTCCCAGAGACCGCACCTCCCAGGATGGGAAGAATGGGACCGACTCCTCAACAGGCGCTGACCATGGCTAGGGTGGGGAGCAGGAGGGCAGGGCTGAGGTGACCCGCCCTAGTACTCCCAGGATGGGAGGCTCAGGCCCCAGGAGAAAGGGCCTGGCAGAGCCTGAGCCCAGAGGACCTGGGACCCAGGCCCAGCCCTGGGGCAGGCAGGAGGTGCGGAGGGGGACAGCTGACAGTCCGAAAATGACCCTTAGGCCCCCCTATCCCCTCCCAGCTGTAAGAGGCCTCAGTGATGGGGAGCCTATAGAGAAGGTGAGAGAGTGGTTAGGTCAGAAGAGGGGACTAATAAGCAATCAAATATGGAGATTCCAGAGGGCATCAATGAGGTTTTCAGAGAAGAGCGAGGGCAACCTTGAACTTGCATAATACACTCTCCTGCCTATTGTTGCTAATATTCCCCTTCACTGAGGCCCTCAGAAGAGATCTCCCTTCCCCCAGAGACTCATCCATCCCCAGGCTGCCTTTAAATACCATCCAGGGGGCGCCTGGGTGGCTCAGATGGTTAAGCATCTGCCTTTGGCTCAGGTCATGATCTCCATGTCCTGGGATCGAGCCCCGCATTGGGCTCCCAGCTCGGCAGGGAGTCTGCTTCTCCCTCTGCCTCTTCCCCTGCTTGTGCTCTCTCTGTCTCTCTCTCTTAAATGAATAAATAGAATCTTTAAAAAAAATTAAAAAATAAATACCATCCAGGTGCTCATCACTTCCAGCCATGCAGGCCCAACCATCCCTGTGTTGACAAGGGGGAAAGGGGACCCCTGGTACCAGATCACAGCCTCTCCGAGGGTGGCCCTCTCCTTATGGGCAGGGACCACTCCTGACTCAGTATCTAGAGATTAGATGTTACTATGTGTCAGGAACATTAACAGGGATGTTTGTTCTCCACCCTCCCCAGCCCCCAAATTTAAAATAGATTATCAAAGTATACATGCTTTGTGTACACCCATGTTCACAGCACCCTTATTCGCATTAGCTAAAACGTGGAAACAACCCAGTGTCCATCGACAGGTGAACGGATAGACAAAATGCCGTATATACACACAATGGAGTGTTATTCCGTCTTAAAAAGGAAGGAAATTAGCACCCACGCTGTAACATGGATGAACTTTAAGAACATGATGCTGAGTGAAATAAGCCAGGACAAACACTAGATGACTGCACTTACATGAGGTATCTAAAGTGATCAGATTCACGGGAACAGAACATCGAATGATGGTCACTAGGGGTTGGAGGGGAGGGAATAAGTTATTTAATGGGGACAGAGTTGCAGTTTTGCAAGATGAAATGAGTTCTGGAGGTGGACGGTGGTGATGGTTGCACAGCATTATAAACATACTTAATACTTCTGAACTGTACACTTGAAAATAGTGAATTTTATGTTATGTGTATTTTAGCACAACTCAAAAACTAGAAAGAAAATATATGCTTCGACAAACTTAAAAAGGTGAAAACCAAGATGAAGGGAAAAGGTATGAGGAAAACAAGGAGAATATAGGCTTGAAGAAAATCCATAAAATATTTAAGTATTTGCCTTGGAGTTCTGGTTACTTGTCAGAGGAGGGTCATGAATTGCATTCTGAGCTTCTCAGTAGGCAAAGGGAAGAGAAAACAGGATCCACTGATCCGTTAAGTCTGGCATCTATCCACTAAACACACACACACACACACACCTGTGTGCGCCGGGGGTGGGGAGGATGGCATGGAGGGAGAGAGAGAGAGCGTGCAAATGTCAGGACCTGGGAGCCAAGGCGATCTGAGTTCTGATAACTGAGGGGTGTTTCCTCTCGTGTGTCTCCAAGGAGCGGACGCTGCAGAAAGTGGATGGCATTTGATAGGACTATTTTAAGATGGTTAAGGGGGCACCTGGCTGGCTCAGTGGGTAGAGCATGTGACTCTTAATCTTGGGGTTGTGAGTTCAAGCCCCACATCGGGTGTGTAGATTACTTAAAAATAAAATCTTATAAAGGGGGCACCTGGATGGCTTGGTCTGTTGGGCGTCTGACTCTTGATTTCGGATCAGGTCGTGATCTTGGGGTGGTGAGATGGAGCCCTGCATGGGGCTCTGAGCTCAGTGCAGAGTCTGCTTGAGATTCTCTCCCTCTGCCCCTCCCCCCACCCTCGGGCTCCCTCTCTCTCTCTCTCAAATAAATAAATAAAATATTTTAAAAAACAAAACAAAATAAAACAAGATATTTGTTAAGAGATTGGGCTGAGGGGCCAGATAGCCAGGTTCAGCTGTGATGGAGCACGTTACATCACCTCTATGAGCCTCAGCTCCCTTGTCTGTAAATCGTGGATAATGTTTGAGACCTATCTCCGAAGGTGGTGGCGAGGATGAAATGAAGTCATGCATTTAAAGTCCCGAGCATGGTTGTAGGATCGATCCCTGTGTCTGGCTCTGTGCTCAGCACAGAATCTGCTGGAGATTCTCTCTCCCTCTCCCTCTGCCCCGCCCCACGCTCATGCTCTAAATAAATAAATGATAGATAGATGATAGATAGATAGATAGATAGATAGATAGATAGATAGATGATAGATAAAATAAAATAAAATCTTTAAAAAACTAAAAAATAAAGTCCCGAGCACAGTGTCCAACAAGGGGTAAAGTTTCAAAGGATGTTAGTTTTTGTTGTGGTGTGGTGGGCTTGCTAGTGACCTAACTACTAAGAAGAAGGGCAGGCAGCCCCCGGCTCCAGGCCTGCCCCAGACCAAGGGAGTCAGCCTGGTCTCTCCGCCCAGCTCCAGGTAGGGCAGACCCCAAACCCAAGCCCCTGGTCTCCCTTCCTGCTGTGACACCTGGGGCCAGCAGCTCTGAGTCACTGCTCCAGCCCCAAGAGGGCATGTCCTAGCCTGCCAAACCTTTGGACAGCATCTGGATGAGCCAGGTGTGGCCCCATGGTGCCCTGCCCATCTCAAGCGGCACCTGTCTGCCTGCACAATGCAGCCTGAGAAGCTCACTGAGCTCTGGGCTGTGAAAATCTAGGTCTGAGTAATAGTCCCAGGCCTAGGGTCAGCTTCAGGGAAAGGCAGGCTGCCAGTCCGAAAGTGGGGCTAAGAGGCCAGGATGTGGATTCAGATAACTTGAGTCCAAACCCCTCCCTTCCCACTTACCAGCTGGGGGCCTTAGCCATATCCCTAACCCCAATGTCCTCATCTGTAAAATGGGTGTAACAGCAGAACCCAACTCAAAGGTTTATTATAAAGATTAATCAGGTAGGCGCAGTTCCCTCTCTTGAGTTCACCCACTCTCATATCTGGGGAGTGTACTTTTTGCTTTCATAAACTTTCCCACTTGTGTTACTCATCCCCTATAAAAAACAAAAACAAACAAAAAACCCTCAGGTAATACAGTGAAGCACTTAGCACAAGAGCAAGTGACAGAGAGATGTGCACATGGTACAGCAATTCAGATACACACCAGGGCTCCTTCCTAGCCACTGTTCTAGGGGTGTGGTTTTTACAAATTTTGTTCAGAAAAACTTCTCATTGCCTGTCTTTCCTGGCAACCTACTGTGCGCACCCACTATGTGCTCGGAATTGATCAAGTTGAAATCAGGTCCTCGCTTGCCTCTGACTACCTGGCTGACACTGGGCAAGTCACTCCTCTCTGAGCTGCCCCTTGTTCATCTGCATCATGGAGACACCATTCACCTCCCCTGCCCAACCCCCGCCACGTGGTACAACCTCAGGGGTCGAGCTGGAGAGCCGGAGCTTAGAGTGGCTCTTTGCTGTGAATGTGTCCAAGCCCTCGTCAACTTCCCAGTCTTCTCTCCATGTTGCACACAGCTTTGCAGAGTCCAAGATTTTTTCCTTGCTCTGTTCTATAGCAAAGGGACCGGCCCAAGAACAGCCCCTTGGTGTTAGAGACTCACAGCCTCCAACCCTAGAAAGAATTTAGGACCCAAGAAACCAGCTCCTCCCCAACCCCAGAGCCCTGAGCCCCTTTCCAGGGCACACATTTCCTCTAAAGTACCCTTCCCAAGTGGCCGTTCTGTCATGCTCTCATGCCTCCAGTATGGAGACGTTCACCTGCTTACACGGCCTCCACTCCATGACCCCTACTATACATGTTTCATTGAATTGAGAGCTGCCCTGACCACTTCCATGGGGTCCACCTTCTGAGAGAACCAGATCCTGCTTCCTGTCTCTGCTGTGAAACAGCTCCTCCAGAGCTTTCCCTCAGGCCCCTCCAACCCCTCCCCACTACCACCAGAGGTAGGCGTAGCAGCCACACAGACCTGGGTTCACATTCCAGCTCTGTCCCTTTTCTGGATGTGTGTCCTAAGGAAAGCCACTCTCCCTCTCTGAGCTTTAGCTTCCCCATCAGGAAAATAAGGGAAAATAATCATGTGGCTGTCTCCTTTCACTGAACTTAGTGGAGTTCTAAGATGGAACATAATGCCTCTGAGCCCTCTAGGAATGTGACTTGATGCCACATGGCCATGGCCCTCCTGGGCCTCCTTGCCATTTCAGTGTTCATTCAACAGACAGGGATTGAATACTCACTTTATGCCAGACACTGTGCTTGGTGCTGGGCACTGACAGGGTTGGAGGGGACCAGAGGGATAATCTGTATGAGAGCAGAGTAGGCCAGGCCAAGAGGAAAAAAGGGAAGCCCAGGCACAGGGAATAGGGTGTACAAAATCGCATTCCAGAAAGAGCCTGACCCTTGGGGGGAACTGAAAGATCAAGGTTGGAGTGCAGAGGCCAAACATTTGCTCAGAAGACTGGGTTTCAAAAACAGTTGTACATTTATACAGAGGAATACTATTCAGTGATTTAGAGACATCTCTGTGTTCATGGCAGTATTATTCACAGTATCTGAGACATGAAAACAACCTAAGTGTCCATCAACAGATGAATGGATAGAGAAGATGTGGGATACATACACAGTGGAATAGTATTCAGCCATTAAAAAAAGAAAGAAATCCTGCCATTTGTGACAACAAGGATGGGCCTGGATGGCATCATGCTAAGTTAAATAAGCCAGACAGACAAATACTACATGGTGTCGTTAACAGGTGGAATCTTTTTTTTTTAATTTTTAATTTTACTTTTTCTAAAGATTTTATTTATTTTAGAGAGAGAGAGCACGAGCAGGAGGGGCAGATGGAGAGGGAGAGAGAGAGACTCTCAAGCCGAGTCCACGCAGAGCACAGGGCCTGGTGAAGGACTCAATCCCAGGACCCCGAGATCATGACCTGAGCCAAAACCAAGAGTCAGAGGCTTAACCGACAATGCCACCCAGGTGCCCCTATATGTGTAATCTTTAAAAAAAAAAAAAAACAACTGAATATGTAGAAACAGATTGTAGAATGGTGGTTGCGAGGGTGCCAGGGGCTGGGGCATTAGGGAAATTGGGTGATGTTGGTCAAAGGGTACAAACTTTCAGTTATGAGATGAATAAGTTCCAGGGATTTAATGTACAACATGGTGACTACACTTAACAATACTGTATCTTATTTTTGAAAGCTGCTATGAGAGTAGAGCTTTAATGTTCTCATTGTAACAACAACAACAAAATGGTAATTATGTGACGTGAAGGATGCAGGAACCAAGGTTATTGTGGTAACATTCTGCAGTATAAACATGTATCAAATCATCATATTGTACACCTTGAACTTACACAATATCATATGTCAGATATATTTCAATAAAGCTGCAAGGGGTGGTGGGACGGGTCAGACTAGTAATACACACAATAGATAGGATCTCAAAAATATGATGACCACTGAAAGGCAGTATATACAGAGCCAGCCATTCCATTTATCTAAAGTTCTAAACACATGTAACTAATCTATAGTGACAGGAACCAGATGAATAGTTATGTTTGGAGGGAAATGACTTGAAGGGGGTAAGAGGGAACTTTCTGGGGTGATGAAAATGTTCTCAATCTTGATCGGAGTTTTAGTTATATGGAGGTATACATTTATGAAAATTCACTAAGCTATACACATAAGATTTGTGCATTTTACTGTATATATGTAAAATATACTCTAAATTAGGCCTTAATGTAGATGTAGTTCTGATAAAGGGAAGGCGAAGGGAGAAACAGGTTTGCTGAAGGATGAACCAGAGTAAGGCAGAAAGCAGGCTCCAGGTGTCAGGAGTGAGTAGAAATCCTGGACTCTAACACTTCCTAGCAAAATTTCTTCACCTCACTAATGCCTCAGTTTTTAAATATACAGTACAGGGATAATAATAATTTTCCCTCACTGAGTTGTCAGACTTTAAGAAATAAGCAAGTTAATTCACGTTAAGCGCTCAGAATATTGCTTTGCACGTGGTAAAAACTCAACAAATGGAAGCCTAGAGAAATAAGACGGCCTCCAGGGACCTGGCAGAAGAGCCCATCCCTGGGTCGAGAAACGGGGGGACCTCGTGGGGCTGCCTCTGCGAAGCGAGATCTGCAGGAACTACAACAGGCTTGACCTGGCGGGCGCGGGGCAAGCTGGGAGTTGTAGTTCTCGCCAGTCTAAAACGCCCACGGACGCGGGGCGACGAGGATCAAGGCTCCTTCCTGGGAGTGGGGGATACCCGGCCTGAGCAGGGAGCGGCCCGCTCTGCTCCACGGTGGCTCTAGCGGTGGGCATAGGCGTCCTGTTGTCACTGGAGTCTCCTAACCTCCGAAAGAGGTATCAACGCTCCCAGTTCGAAGACGAGGAAACAGGCTCAGAGAAGGCACCAAAGCGGGGAACCAAGATCTGCTGCCCGCAGTCTTTATTACTGACCCTGCCCTCCTCAATCCGAAGCCGGGGGAGCGGGATAAATTCTACAGGAAGCGAAGGTTCTTTGAACGGCCACGGAGTCGCATTATGCTCCCCATTTCACGGTCGAGACAGTCACTGGTCCAAGGTCACGCGGGCACTAAGTGCGCCGCTAGGATGCGAGGCCCTGGGTGCTTCGCCCTTGCGCACCCTTTGCCGCCAGACGCCGAGGGGCGTGGCCTAGAGACGCCCCGCCTCCGCCACCCTCCGCTCTCGCGCACTTGGTGCAGTCCAGGTAGTTCCACACACGCTCCAAAGCGCGCCCGGGTGGTGAGGTCTGCGGACGGTTCCACTGCGCGGGGCCAGAGGGGGGGCCGCGGCAGGCGGCGCTCAGGCCGCAGCGGGACCGGGACCCCGGGCTGCAGCGGGAGCGACTCGCCGGCCGCCCGGTTGGGGTGGAGCACAGCCGCGGCCCCAGGTAACTCCTGGCCCGACCCTGCGCCATGCGCCCCAGGCGCGAGGCCAGCGAGGACGGAGCGATAGGGGGCGGCCGCGGGCTGACAGAGTAGCGCAGGGACTTACAGCGCGGCCTCTGCCTGCGTCTGCAGTGCCGAGCTCGCTCTCCCAGGACCGGGAGCCAGAGGTGCTCCGCTCATCAGTCCGCCGGCTAGGTCCGAGTATCCCAGTTCGGGGACACCTTCCCCGCCCCGGGAACTACAAGTCCCAGAGTGCCCTGCGCCCCGCACGTGACCCGACCGCCCCCCCCCCCTCCCCCCGGCGGGTTCCGGCTTCGGCCGGGGCCCTGCCATCAGGGAACTGGAGCTGAAGAGGTGCCGCAGTCTTTTGGCTTCGTAACTTCCGTCCCAAACATTTTACCAGCGCTCCTGGTGCCAGCCGTTGGGGAGCCGGAGCTTCCCGAGCCCTGCCCTGGAGCGGCTGCGGGACCGGGGAACAGGCCACTACACCCCAGCGCCGTCGATACAGCTTTCAGGATGTCAGAACGCCGGGCGGTCCAGAGAGGGTCTGTGTCTTACCCAAGGTCACATAGCTTCCGTTGCCTAAGGATCTCTAAGCTCGAATCGAGCTGCTGTCGGGGGGGTCAGGGCGGTGGTGTGGACAGGACGGGGATAGGAAGCTGGCCCTCAGAAGGAGAGAAAATGGGGAATTCGGTTGGACTCATCCCCCGGGGTGTGCCAGGCGCCCGCACTCCTGCAGCCCCCGGTTTTCATCTCTGGATGTGATAGTACCTGCTCCCACCTTTGCAGACCCTGGGAATTACAGTGGCCAGAGCTGCAGGGGGAAGGGAGTCAGAAAGGGGAGCCCCTTCCAACACCGTACCCACAAAGCTCGCACATTCAAGTGCAGACCCAGACCCCGAAAGTTGCGCAGGCACCGCCAAAGATGCGCACGTAGTGAGAGCCCCTGGTGACTCACTGAGGTAGGTACTGTCACCTCCGATTTACACCTGGCCAAACTGAGCCTCAAAAAAAGGTGGTGACTTCCTCAAGATCACAGAGCTAATAAGAGGCAGAGTCAGGTTCCAAGTCCAAGCCCAGACAGGCTGACTTCAGAGGCTCTGTATTTATTTATTTATTATTTTTTTTTTAAGATTTTATTTATTTGAGAGAGAGAGAGATAGCGAGAGCAGGAACACAAGCAGGGCGAGTGGGAGAGGGAGAAGCAGGCTTCCCGCCGAGCAGGGAGCCCGATGTGGGACTCGATCCCAGGACCCTGGGATCATGACCTGAGCCGAAGGCAGACGCTTAACGACTGAGCCACCCAGGTGCCCAGAGGCTCTATTTAATCATCAGTGTGTGCCTGTCCTCAGTAGCCCTGTAGGGGCCGAGTATCAGTGGTGCGCGCTAAGTGCTCAGTAAATGTCATGTGTCACTACTGTTGTCCTGATTTTACAGGTAAGACTAAGGTGGAGAGAAGCCAAATAACTGACCCAAGTCAGAACTAAAGTCCTGACCTGAACCCCAGACCCATGACCACCTTAACAGACGCCCTGCCCTACGCCCATGTGCACAAACACAGCCACTTCTTTTTAGGGGAGCCAAAGCTTGGAGCTCAGATGTGAGGGTGGTGTGTTCAGGCATGTCCTGAGCAGAGAGGACTTGGCAGGGAGCCCATCAGCCCTCCATGCTGGGGTGTGAGGCTCTGGGCTCAGGTCTGCAATGCTCTGTGGTAGTAGCTGGGAGGTCTGCGTCCCACGCTGGCTCTGCCAGGCTGTGCTGTGTGTCCCTGGGTGATCCCTCAATCTCTGTGCTCCGCAAGCTCCACCTGGGAAGGCTACTGAGCCCTGTATCTGGAGGAGAATTTGAGGGGTCTTAGAAGAAAGGAGTGGGGTGCTTTCTGACCCTGAGGGAGGAATGGAGGCAGCCAGCTGTCCCAAGTTCTTGGGTAAGGCGGGGACCGCAGGGCCCAGCAGGAATCCATGACCCTCCCCCTTCCTGCCAAAGTGGAATCCCTCCCATCTGAAGAGGAGGCTTGGGGCTGGAAGCTGGAATGTAACATCCAGGGCTTTGCACTTGGAGGGGCTGGGATTTGAATCCTCTGCTGCTCATCCACCAGTCCTTGAGCCTCCATGGTCTACTCTTGCCTTGGGATATCTGTGCTTTTGATTATTGAGCAACCCTTGGGGACTCTGTTTTGACATTTGTATCGCATGAACCAAACTTAATGTGAAATTAGAATGTGATCCCAGGTTTGCCCCTTGATGGCTGAGTCATCCCCCCCCTCACCCATTTCCTCATCTGTAAAATCCTGGCACCTAGCTCTTAGGTCGTCGGAGGACCAGTGAGGCGATCAGGATGGCACTTGCTTAGACTGTGCAGGAACCCCTAGAACCCTAATTTCTCCACAGAATCTCACTGCAGATGCTTGCACAAGAATGAGCCGCCCCAACCTGTGGCTTCTGGAAACCCACTGGGCCACACTTCCGGGATCTGAGGCAAAGGAGGCACTTCCTGAACCACTCTGCTCATCTATGAGATGAAAACAGAACCTGTCTTCCAGTGGCAGGGGTGGAGTAGGGTGGAGTGATGAGAGTGAGGCACACGGTAGGTGTGCAGGCCACAGCAGCGCATTGGGGTTCCGAAGCAGAAGACCTGCAGGTGAACCTGAGGGGGGGTTTCACAGGAAAGCCCAGACTTCTGGCTTCTCTGGAAAATCTGGTAAAATTGAGCCTCCTCCCCACTTGCTCTAAAGTGATTCTGCTTGTGCCCAGGAAGGTTTTTCAGATCAGGAGGAGATGTATTACTGGCCTCTGGCCCTGGGGGCACCCTGAGGGGCTGTGGGTGTTTGCTGAGGGCCTCCCAGGGGAGTAGGCCGGAGCAGGGTGTTCCCAGCCCTGTAGCATCAGAGGTGAGAGTCAAACTCAGAGCCCCTTCCTTGGGCATCCGCTACCCAGTGTGAGCCAGAGCCTACTGGGGCGGGGGAGCAGTCCCGGAGCCCATTTCCTGAGGCAATGTGGTAAGGGCCCTGCCACGTTAAGGAAGCCAGAGCAGCTGACTGCAGAAGAGGGCTCAGGGAGTCTTCGTGGAGGCAGGAGGCAGTCTTGGACCTGAACCCCAAAGGCTGAGCAGGGTTTTGCCAGAGTTAAGGGGTGGTGAGGTCATTTTAATTAGAGTCGGGACAGTCAGAGGTTCGGTGGCTTCAAAGTACATGACTTGATTGCGACTGGAGAATTGCATTTGGAGGGTGTGGGAACGGTAAGATATTCCCACCATGGCCTTGGGCAAGTCACTTCATTCCTTGAGCCTCAGATGCTCACCCATAAACTGAGGCCTTCCAGTGAAGGCTAGATGATAGTGCACTGAAAAATGCTGAATCCCCTTATGGAATGAGACATGAAGCGAAGAGACTGTGACAGGGCTGTATGCAAATTAGATGGTATGAAGTGAAGGCTGGGGTACGTCTAGCCCTGAGTTCAGAGATGGGGAGGTTCAGTACAAGCTGGAGACCGCAGAGCTTCCTGTAAGAGGTTAGATGGGAACAGAGCCCCGAAGGACAGAGAAGAGGACTAGATTGGTAGAAAGGAATAGAGAAGGCATCTCAGGCAGGCAGTCCAGCTAAGCGCAGGTGTGAAGTTGGCAGGCAGGGAAGGCCAGTAGGTGCACCATCATGGTTGTGGGAGGACTGGAGAGAGGTGAGCCTGAAAGGCTGGGGGACGCTGGTGAAGCCCAGCCCCAGAGGCAGGCAGCAGGGAGCCATTGCATGTCCTGTCCCTACATAGACAAGCAGGGAGTGGTCTTAACAACGTAGCGCCTTCCAGTGAGGGGAGGATTTTCTAATTCCTTTTACATAGTGGGAAGAATAAAAGGTCAGAAGGGATATAGAAGGGAGAGATGATGAAAAGGAGTTGGTTAGAGAACGGCATCACCTTGTACATCCCCCATTCATTCTCATGCACACAGAGTTTTAACCAATGGATAGAGTTGGGCAGGGACTGCATCAGGAACTCGATCTCCTGTGCTTAGTTATCTGCAGAGTGCCCCTGGGTACCATCTGCAGTCATTGCATTGCTGGCTGCACAGCCACCATGCAGTAACCGATTGTTGCTGGTCTAAACAAAACTTGATTAAGTATCTCTGTTCCCCAAACTTCCTTGTGGATTGTTTCCATTGGATACCTTTCCTGAAGGGGGATTTCTTACTTAAAGGGAACAGAAATTTTTATGCCTTAGAAGATTTAAAACATACTCTTTCACAGTAATTTTTTAAAAAGATTTTATTTATTTGAGAGAGAGAACAAGTGAGGGACGTGGGGCTCAGTCCCAGGACCCTGGAATCATGATGTGAGCCAAGGCAGACGTTTAACTGACTGAGCCACCCAGGCGCCCCCACAGTAATTTTCTTTAGCATTTTCTGTAGGTTATATTGTATGGATTTTTTTCTTCTTTTTCTCTTTTATTATTATTTTTTCACCGTGATAAGTGTACTCTTTAACCCCCATCCCCTGTTTCACCCATTCCCCCACCCAGATTGTACAGGGTTTTGGGTTTGTTTGGTTTTTTTTTTTAAGATTTATTATTTGAGAGAGAGAGCGCAGAGGGGAGAGCAAATGAGAGTCTTAAGCAGACTCCACACTGAGCACGGAGCCTGACGCAGGGCTCACTCTCACAACCCTGAGATCACGACCTGAGCTGAAACCAAGAATTGGAGGTTTAACCCACTGCGCCACCCAGGCACCCTGTATAGAGTTTTTTAAAAAGAGCAAATGTACACAAGCATATACAATAAAAAGTGTATCCTCCTGATCCCATACTCTTCCAGTTCTCCCTGAGGACACTTGTTAGTTTCCTGTATATCCTTCCAGAAGTATTCTGTGCAGATACTGTATATATCCAATTTTCAGAAAAATGGATACATAGTTACACTGTTCAGCAAATTGCTTTCCATTTTTTATTTTTATTTATTTATTTTTTTAAAGATTTTATTTATTTATTTGACAGAGAGAGACACAGCGAGAGAGGGAACACAAGCAGGGGGAGTGGGAAAGGGAGAAGCAGGCTTCCCGCTGAGCGGGGACCCCGATGCGGGGCTCGATCTCAGGACCCTGGGATCATGACCTGAGGCGAAGGTAGACGCTTAACGACTGAGCCACTCAGGCGCCCCTTCCATTTTTATTTTTAAATTTGGGGTTATGAACTACACCAAAGAAGCATAGAAAATGACACCATCACACCTCCAGTAGCCCTAAACACAGGTTTAACAAATGTTAACATTTTGCACTGGCACCTTGTTTAGGGAGGTAGCCCTATGTTAGTGCAGCCCCATGCGGAGGAGTCCAGTTATTGATCATATGCACACATGATTCCTTTCAGCCTGTGCCCAGCTCTTGGATATTTAAGAGTGTTACTGATTTTTTTTTTTTCTTAAATAATCGATGTGGAGGTAATATCCCACTTTGTATAATGCTGCCCCGGTATGAAGGCAAAGGGGAACGAAGCTTGGCTGTAGTTTCGGTTCAAATACCTGTTCAGCCACCCTTCATAGCTGTGTGACCTGGGGTGAGTGAGTGACACCCCCCCTTGATCCTCTTGACTCATCTGTAAAATGCTGTAGTAATCCCTCCGCTTCATCGCTGCGGGGAGGAGTACAGTAGGAAACTGAAGATTTCTTTGGGCTTAGTTTCCCAACACCCTTAAGCAGGGAGCCCTCCATGGGGAAGACCAAGCTCTACTGGCCACGCGCCGAGAGCTACCAGAGCGCCGGACAACTGCAGCTCCTGCTTCAAACTGTTCCCCGCCCCTTTCCCGGGCCACGCTGGGGGCGGGGCGGTTAAATGTCTCTGTGGCGTCAGCGCAAGCAGGACCAATCCTCCTGCCCCGCAGGCGTTAGCTCGTTTGCGTGGGTTACCCGCTATTGGTCCGTTGGGCAACCCAGGCCGTCCCAGCTTTTTAAAGCTGCCGCGTAGTATAAACAAGGAGATGCAGGGCGGCCAGGCCATGATGTCATCGCGGCGCGGTAGCTCTTGGGGCTGACGTCATCTCCGGGGAGGTTGCCGACCCAAGGCTGTTAGAGCCTTCCTAACCCAGTTGGGCTGGCTTAAGAAGGCCGCTCCTGCCCCGTCGAAGGTCAGTCCCATTGCACTTCAGTGTCCCAGGCGGCGCCCCGTCCCCGAAGAGAAGACCATGACACAGTAAGTCCGGGCTGCGGCTCTCCTAGGGGGACCCATTTCTCTGGCAGGGAAACTGAGCCTCAGAGGCGCGAGTGGTTCGCGAGTTTGCATAGCAAGTTCGAGTTGCAGCCGGTTGTCCTTGCCCACCCCGGGGTCTCCCATCTTTAGCTCAGGCCATGTGGCCCCGCCCCTTGCTTGTGATGACGGCGGTCACTTTAAGTGCAAAGGTGGGGGCAAGAAGGAGGTTTTAAAGAAAATCTGCCTTCCAAGATGGCGTCCCATTAATCACGTGCCGAGTCGCGGTGAGTGATTGGCTCTCATAGTCCCCGCGGGGCGGAGCTCTTGGCGGGGCTGCCGCGGGCAGCAGCCGGCTACTGTTTGCTGGAATCTCCCGGCGCGCCCCCGCGAGCCCCCCTCCCGCCCGGCGCGCGACCCCGCCGCTTCGAATGTTGTGAATCAAATGTGGGGTTTGTTACATTCCGCTGCCGCCGCGGACAGTTCTTAAAGGGCCAGCCGCCTGCAGCTGCGCAAACCCGGCCGCGTCCTGCGCCGCCTCCCGCTCCCGGAGGGCCTGGGCTGAGAGAGGCAGACCGCGCGTGGGCCTCGCGAGGCGGACGCCGGCGGACCGACAACAAAGAGAGAACCCCGGAAGGAGCTGGACTGCACCCGGACCGGGGGGTGGGGAGGGGAGCACATTGTTCCGCAGGGCGGGGGCTCTTAAAGGGTCCAGGCAGCCCCCCTCCCTTCTGTCCAGCTTGGCCGTCCTAGATCGGGAACAAAGGAGCCAACGTGTGGCCTGGCGGCCGAAGGTGAGTAGGGGCTAGAGCCCCAACTCCCTATTTCCGCATCCCTGGAACGCCTGTCCCCCTCCCTTGGGACTGGGGGCTGTGATCTAGCTGGCTCCGCAGGGGTTAATCGCGGGCGGTCCAGAGAGGGGACGGAGAGACCTCTAGAATCGAGGAGGATTCCCCCCAACCCCCAAGGCCAGGTCGAGTCTTCCTTCTCCCGGGGCTGAGTGCCGCGGTTGGAGAGGAAGGAGCCGCCCCCTCCCCCTGCCGCCGCCACTTCCTTTGTTGTTGCTTTTGTCTCACGCCGAGCACATGGTCCGGGATCCTCGGCTCTTAAAGTCACAGCGCTCTGGCCCCAACGCCGCAGTCTGGCCTCCCGCCCCCCATGTCCTTCCGAGCGCGGCATAAATGAGTGAGGGGGGGACGTGGGGGTCTCCTCCCCGGGCGAGTGTCTGCACCTTGGCCCCCCATCCCCGGGGAGGGGTGGCAGAGGAAGCTCCCCAGAGCCCCGCAACCTGCGTCTGGCCCGCGTTGAGGAAGGGCCCGTCCCTCAGGAACACTGGTTTCCTCCCCCGCTAATGTGACCACCTGGTTTCTTGCGTCTTGTTCCTTCTGGCTTTATTTGGGCGTTCTAGGAAGGAGAGATTTCCATCCCCATTTCACAGCTGTGACAACTGAGGCTCACGGAAGCGGAGAGATTTCCTTGACCAAGGTCATCTAGGGAACCTGGGCTAGCCGAGGACTCCTAGCTCCGAGGCTGATAGTCTTGTCCTCAACTCCCTCCAGGCAGCACACGTTTGGAGAGCTCTGTTTGCCCACCAGCAGTAATGGCCTAGCCTGCCCCATGGAGGGGGCGGGGGGGGCGGGCTTCTCATCGTGCCTGAATCTACTCAGGCTCTCAGGCAAACATTCCCCCCGGGGCAAATGACTTGGCAGGGGTTCCCTAGACTTGGGCTAGGATAGTTACATGGGGCACTGGAAGTAGGGAGTTGGCTGCGTCCTGGGGGAAGGGGTGGATGCAAAGTGTGGTGCCTGCTTCCAGGCAAGGTTGGATTTAGGGATGGGACCCTGCAGACCCATTTACTCAGACCTCATTGAAAGCACAGCACAGAGGACTATGGAAAGGCAGAGAAATTGGGGGTGGTCACCTGGCCACCCTTGCAGTTTGACCTTGAGCAAGTTGCTGCCTCCAACTCTGGGCCTCACTTGTTTCATTCACCACAATAGGGTTAGTAGTGAGTGCCTAAAACAGAAAACTCTCCATCTCCTTTAGGGACTGAAATTAGTTGGGATTAGGTGGTTATTGGGGGCTACTGATGCTAATTAAAGAGTCAGGGGTTGGGGGAATCTGGGCCTAGGTGGCCAGCCAAGGAGAACTAGTTCAGTCTTTCTCTGGCTTTGTGGGCTAGAGCAAGTTACTTCCTTTCTCTGGGTCTCAATTTCCTCAAATATGAAGTGGGTGTGTCTCCTCTGCACAACCTCTTTTCTTAGTAGGACTTCCAAGAACCAGGGGTCCCTCCCTTACCAGCTGGGGTTTTCCCCTAGGGAGGCATATTTCCCAGCTATCTCCTGCAGAGCTTGAAGTGGCACCTGATTTCTGTTTGTGGAGGTCAGCCTCTCTCAATTTATAATAGTGATCACTCACACCTCCACTTTGCCAATCACCTCTGCCTTTGAGCAGCCCTTGCCAGTCCACTGGCAGGTGGTTATCTGGCTGTTCCATCTTAGAGGTGAAGAAGCTGAGGCTGAGCGGGGAAGTGACGCGCCCAATCCTCAGCCAAGACTCTGGCCAGAGTCGGGGTATCGTGTGTAAACTTTGGCACCATCATCTATAGCTGGAGGCCCTTTGGACTGCTGGTTTGGTTTCTCAGCTCCTTGCTACTTCCTTTTCCTGAGGAATGGGTGTTTTTGAAGGGGCTGGCCAGAGCAGATTCCCATGTGCCTGGGCCTCTGTGGCATCCACGCCCCCCAGACTTTTGCACAAGAGGAGCCATTGAAGCCACTGGGTCGTGTCCTAGTGCACTCACAACTCTGGCTGACAGGCTCTGGACCTCACCTCTCTGGGCCTCAGTGTCCTTACTTCTGAGGGCTGCTGTGAGTACTCAAGATGGCATGTGTGAAGTGTCATAGTTATTACTGTTGATGTTTTTCATCAGCAGGACTGTGGTCTCCCAGGATCTCTGAGGTCAGTTAGAGCAGAGGTGCCCAAACCTGGCTGTGCCATAGAAACTGCTGGAGAATTTGGTAAAATGTCTAGATAACCTTGTTCCCCAACCCTCCAAAGATTCTGATCCAGAAGGTCTGGAGTGGCCTGGGAGTTTCTTGTTTCAGATATTTAGGGGTGTACTCTGAGTCTCTCTTGGCCTTTGTTTGCTCGGCTGAATTGTCAGCAAGAATCAGGAAGGCTGTGGGTGTACACACGTGTGTAAGGATGTGCACTCTGCTCACACCGGGGCTTACAAACCTAGTCACCTATGGTGGGCAGGTAGAGCATGGGCATTGGGTGGCCTGGAGAGAAAGCTCGTGCTCCGGTGAGGGGGACCCAGCAGAAACGAGGGCCTAATGGGACCAGATTTTCTGCTTTTGTTTCCTCTCAGGAAAGACCTGATTTTTATGTAATCTCCCAGTTTTCAATCATGGGCACCAATTTCACTCCTGCCAGACTGTGTGATTGGCTCTCAAGTGTACATTTACCACATCAGTGCTGGCCACAAGCTGGTCACTGGGCTCTGTCCGCCCTTCGGCCAAGTGCCAGAGCCCAGGTTAGGCGGGAGAAATGTGAACTCCAGCTCTTACACTTCTGGCTGTGGCCATGGCGAGCTTCCCCTGCAGACTGGCTTTGAGAGTTAGGGTCCAGGCTTGTAAAGCCGAGCACAGAGGAGGTGTTCTTGCCACTGCTAGCAGGAAGGAACAAGGCATTGAGGATATGGTGCACTGGCTCCCTAGCTGTGTCAGCAAGGAGGTAACACTGAAAGCTGGCTGTCAGAGATGCATAGGAGTTTTGTCAGATGGAGAAGGGGCGGACGGAGGAGGCCTCCCTGTGGCAGGAACAGCAAAGGGCTGGTCCTATTTGATGCAGCCTTCAGCTCTGCAAGGCCTGACGGGTTCCAGAGTTTTCTTTGCCAGGGCCTCATCCCAACCTCTGGAGTTAATAAATGGTCCCCCAGCTTATCCCACCTGGACCCCCAGCTCCTACCAGAGGGAGGAGACCTGCCCCACCCATTACCACTCAACTTCCTCCTTTAGGTTCTTGCTTCCCCTTTTTTCTCAGCAAGCCCCACTGCCACTTGGGGGCTGTGTTAAGCCCCCAGAGCAAGGGCCTGGCTGTATGCCAGACTCACCCACCCACCAGTGGCCGCTTCCTTCATTACCTCCTGCAAAGCGCTTGGGCAGGACCCCTTCTTGCTGGCAGCAGGGTGCAGTGAGAGGCTTGTGGCCAGCTCACCTCCCAGCTTTGACACTTGGGCAAGTCCCTTTCAATTTCTTTGAGCCTCAGTTTTCTATTCTTTGAAATGGACCTTGAAGAGTAAATGAAGTCACATGTGGGTAGGCACTGTGGGAGCTGGTTATGGAAAGAAAGAAAACAAACTGACTTGAATTGGGAGCCCCTGAGGGCAAGAACTGGGTCAGAACCTCTTACCTGGCAGTAGTGGAAAGAGAAGGCCTGACTGGAATCCCCCCCCAGAGCCGACCCAATGGGAGGGAGGAAGCTGGAGTGCCCTCCCAGGAACCCCAGCTTCCTGGAGGTTGAAGTTGTAGACCGCCACAACAGAACAGGGTGCCTGGGGTCCCCATCCTGAGGGAGCCTTACTGGAGCCACTTGGCCTGGAAGCATGCTGGCCAGCCCTCCTAACTCACCACAACCCTGAAGGGGAACTTGATCCCATTTCGTAGAGCAGGAAACTGAGACCTGGGCTCCCTGTTCCTGATCTGTCATCCCTGATCCCCAGTGCTCAAAAAGAAGGCCAGACCCAGAGTGTACACTGCACATGGAGTACAGGGACGTGGTGGATATCAGTAGCCCTTAGAATCAGACTGCTGAAGTTTAATTCTGTCTCCGCAATCCCTAATGGGGCAAGTGCCTGGACTTCTGTGTGCCTCAGTTTGTTTATCTGTTTGCCTCATAGGGTTGTGAACCCTGGCTCAGCCCCTCCACCCCTCTGCCACCCCTGATGCGACCATGGGCTCTGGCAGTGACTAGGTGGCCACCCTCTGCCCCTGTGGGTCAGCGGCGATTCTCTGTAGGACCCGGCACTACCCCGGGCCAGCTCCGGGGAAGGTAGGAAGGAATCTCCTAGTCCTACAGAGCCTAGAGCCCCCGGTACTAGGGCTGTCAGCTTGGGTTGGGGCACAGGGACCAGGGGTGGCAGGGCATAGGGCCCTGAGTGGTCTTCCTTCCCTAGTGGGTAGTGACCTGGCTTCTCTCCATGCTCTCTGAATGAGTGGCTCCCCTCAGTCCTACTGGGGCCTCCTCTCTGTGGTGCAGCCCCGGCCGCGAGGGCCCCCTGGCCAGCCTGCCTGCCCAGGATGAGCGCTTACCCTCCCAGCAGCCACCACCCCGACCACCACACCTCCCTGTAGAGGAGCACCGAGCCTCGGCTCCTGCCGGCAGGAGCCCCCGAATGCTGCACCCAGCCTCCCAACAGAGCCCATTCATGGTTGATCTCCACGAGCAGGTAGGCACAATACTCATCACCTCTTTTTCCCCACCCTGCTGGCCTCTCCCCACCAGCCTCTGGCAAGTCTGTCTGAGGACCAGAGGTAGCAGAACCCTGATTTCCCCTTAACTCTTTGCATGTTCAGTGAGGCATTATTAGCCCTATTTTACAGGTTGGTAAATTGAGGCCCAGAGAAGGGAAGGGCCTTCCTTGGGACTACACAGTGGATGAGTGATAGAGTTGGAAGCCCCTCCCAGGTTCCCAGAGGGTTCTCTCTGCCCTCTAGAGCTTGGGACAGGGATATAGGCAGGTGTGTACCTAGGTAGGACCCAGCTAGAGAAGGGAAGGGAGGTGGCCCAGCAGGGCTTTCTCATTTGGGGGCAGCAGCATGGCCGTTTCCTCCCTACACTTCCTGGGTTTCTCTCTACCCACAGGTGCACCAGGGACCCGTCCCTCTGTCCTACACAGTCACCACAGTGACAACCCAAGGCTTCCCCTTGCCTGCAAGCCAACACATCCCTGGCTGCAGTGCCCAGCAGCTCCCAGCATGCTCCGTGATGTTCAGCGGTCAGCACTACCCCCTTTGCTGCCTCCCACCCCCGGTGAGTGAGTGCCTCCACCTCCTGCCCCATCCCCACTTGAAAGCCCCAGACATAGGCCAGCAGCAGAAGCAAGCCGAGCTTATGACACC
Organism: Leptonychotes weddellii; assembly: GCF_054177405.1. Taxonomy (NCBI): domain Eukaryota; kingdom Metazoa; phylum Chordata; class Mammalia; order Carnivora; family Phocidae; genus Leptonychotes; species Leptonychotes weddellii. The sequence continues at coordinate 59,190,728 of NC_138375.1, read as the reverse complement.
CATCCAGGCTATCAGAGCACCTACCCAGCTCCAGGCCTCAACCCTGCCCAGAAAAGGCATGTGTGCATTCACGAATAGTGAGAGGGCACCTCAGGGTTCAGGGACCTTCCTGCACCCCAGTGCCTGCCTTATGGTTTGGAATTGTAACTATGGGCCTTAAGAGTGTAGTGTCCTGCCTGGGTGGCCTCTGGCAGGGGTAGGAGGGGCCAGAGGGCTTCATTGGGGACCTCTCGATGGATGGAATGACCCCTGGCCTTTGGCACAGGCATAGGCCCAACCGAGAGCCTAGAAGAACATTCTGCAGCCTCCCAACCCCTCCCTCTCTTGGCAGCTGATCCAGGCGTGTACCATGCAGCAGCTCCCTGTGCCCTATCAGGCCTACCCCCACCTCATCTCCAGTGATCACTACATCCTGCACCCCCCACCGCCAGCCCCACACCCCCAGCCCGCCCACATGGCACCTCTTGGGCAGTTTGTATCGCTGCAGGCCCAGCACCCGCGAATGGTGAGTCTGGGCAGTGGGTTTGATGCTATAGGGGATGGCATGGGGGGCGGGGCTTCCCTCCTTACTGACTCTGGCTGGCCCACCCCCACTTCTTCCAGCCCCTGCAGCGGCTTGACAACGATGTGGACCTGCGGGGGGACCAGCACCCCCTGGGGAGCTTCACCTACTCCACCTCTGCCCCAGGCCCAGCCCTGTCCCCATCTGTGCCCCTGCACTACCTGCCCCATGATCCACTGCACCAGGAGCTGTCTTTCGGTGTGGTAAGTAGCGCCCCCAGCTAGACTCTAGGGTGATCAGGAAACAGGCCCGCTGGGCTGACCTGCACCTGGCACCCCTCTCGTAGCCATATTCCCACATGATGCCACGGAGACTGAGCACTCAGAGATACCGCCTGCAACAGCCGCTGCCCCCGCCACCCCCACCGCCACCCCCGCCACCGTATTACCCCAGCTTCCTGCCCTACTTCCTGTAAGTACCAGCACATCTGCCCCAGAGCCGTGGTGCTCTGGTCTCCTGGGACCTCCAGTTGTTGGACCCAAAGCCCCATGGGGTGCTTGGGGCCTCTAAAGCCATCTGGCATCCCCACCAAACCACACACATTCTCAACACTCACCAGCTGGGTTCCTGGCCCTCTTACAATGTCCTGGGACAAACACTGGAGTCCCTGGTGTGAACGGTGCAGAGCTCTGGGCTTTGTTTCACAGAGGGAGTCGGGAGCAGCTCTGCACCCCCTACACCTACTGACCTTGACCCTGGGCCCCCCACACCTGTCTCCCCCCCCTAGCTCGATGCTGCCAATGTCACCAACAGCAATGGGGCCCACCATCAGCCTGGATCTCGATGTGGATGACGTGGAGATGGAGAACTATGAGGTCCCGTGGAACACTGTCCTGGGAGGTGGGAGCTTGGGGGACCTCCGGCCCTGAGCATTAATGACCCTCCCCTCCTGCCTGGATACAGGCCCTCCTGAACCTGGCAGAGCGGCTAGGAGATGCCAAGCCCCGGGGCCTCACCAAAGCGGACATCGAGCAGCTCCCATCATACCGCTTTAACCCAGACAGCCATCAGTCAGAGCAGACACTGTGAGTACTGTGCCCCCATCTCCTGCCCCTCTGTGAGCACAGGGGGGCTGCAAGGGGACCCCTTCCTCTAGGGGGTTTTGTGCTATGCAATGAGCCTCCCCCTGCCATCACTGTGGAGGTGACGCTCTCTGCCCTCTCCCAGGTGTGTTGTCTGCTTCAGTGACTTCGAGGCACGGCAGCTGCTCCGAGTCCTCCCCTGCAACCACGAGTTCCACACCAAGTGTGTCGACAAGTGGTTAAAGGTAATGCAGCCCAGGCCAGATTCCAGGTGTTCATCATGTGGTGAGGGAGGAGGGTGGACCTTGGAGGGTTTCCCTTCTTGTCATCATCTAGAAGTCCAGGCTCTGTTCAGGGGTCAAGTCCCAGAAGCAGAACAGACCCAGCTGGGGTGGGGGACAGGCAAGAGTGGAGCCTGATGTGTGGCTGCTCCCCCAGGCCAACCGGACGTGTCCCATTTGCCGGGCCGACGCCTCCGAGGTGCCCAGGGAGGCTGAGTGAGGCCCACAGCCGCCCAGGATAAACCCTGCCCGAAGCTCTGGAAGCTCGGGTTGGGGGGACCTGGGGAGGACGGGGAGGGAGTGGCCCAGGCCTGCCCCGTCATTCCCGCCTGCATCTCCAGAGCTGGTGCCAGGGTCAGCCCCAAGAGAAGCCCCTGCAATAAGCCCCTGCATTTGCCAAGCTCCAAAGACTCCTGCCCCGAACTGCCTGCCAGTCTGCCCACCACGGAGCTGCCTGAGTGTCCCTAACTCAGTCTCCCTCCTGTTCGCCCTCGAGTCCGTCTCCTTTTCCTGCCAACCCTAGGAACCAGGGGTCTATCCCCCCAAGCTCAGCTAGGGGAGATCCTCAGCCCCAGGATGGGCAAAGAGGGCTCCGTCCTGGGTTGCCTGGTCTCTTGCACTGAAATGGTATGCCGTCTGACTGGGTGGCATTGACAGGCGTGCGGACAGAGGGTGGCATGAGGCCATTTCCTGAGCCCCAGGCCTGGGTCCTCTTGCTTTGACCCCAGACAGACTCAGGCAGCCAGTCCTACCCAGGCTGCTGTGAGGGTTGGCTCCCTTAAGGACCCTCACCCCAGTCACAACATTCCAGCCCACCCCCAGGCTGGAAGATATCAGAGCCAGCCTCCTGAGCAGATGGGAGACAGGCCCTGAGCTGGGGTGGCCTGTATCCTGAGGAGGCCTGGGCCATGCAGGGGAGAGAGACCTCCTGTGTTCCTGGTGGCCACCCCTTCCTGGCAGTGATGGCGGCCAGACACACGCCCAATGTCCCCTCTCTGTTGTTTTGCATGAACGTGAGGAGCAGCAGTTTTTGTTTATTCATTTGGCCCAAAACCGCGTGCAGGATTTGGGGGTGTGGATTTTTAAATAATTTGTTTCCTTTTGGTTTAATGGGGGATATAGGGACCAACCAGGACCAAGTGCCCAGGGGGCCGGGAATGGTCTGGTGATGCCGCCTGGTCTGCATGCATGTGTGCGGCTGGGGCTGGGCTGGGCGGCTGGCAGTCATGGGTGGGGTTGGGGGGTGGTCTGTGCTCAGCTGATAACTGCCATGCACTGTACTGCACACGTCCCCAGAGCCTACCGGGACCGTACGCTTTTCAGGGCATTTCTCCCTCCAGCCAGGGCCCGTCTCCCACCTGACTGGGCGAGTCTCCTCCAAGGAAGTCCCAGGAGGACAGGGACCAGGGAGGGCGTGGACCCCATCTCCAGGGGCCCCCTCCCAGCCTGAGTCCTGCCCTCCAAGGTCTGGAGGAGGCCCCCTATACGGTCTGGCTGAGCTCCCACCTTCTCTTTCCCCAGTCCCATTCCTTTCCCGTCCTACCCCCAGCTGGGGTTGCTGCCCCGAACGAACCGCGTGTGGGGCCGGCACATCCTAGCAGGCAGCCCCTGGCGCCTGCTGCCTCAGGGATGCTCCAACCACCCTCGTTCTCCCTGCGGCGGCCCTGGCTCCCTGCCTCCCCTCAGCCTGCCATGGGGCCCCATCAGCCTGGCCCCACCCCCATGGAGAACCCAAAGTCTTACTGTATATAAAACTCCAGGTGATGTTTCTATATTTATAGCAGTGTTGAAACCCCACGTGTTTTACACAGAGAACCACCCTCTCCAAACCCCCCCCTCCCTTTCCCACCCCAACAAAAGGTTTTCAGAATCCTTAAGGTTCCTGGGGCAGGCGGAAACAGGTTCACGGATTGTGTGTCGGCTGCAGCAATGATTCCAACGAGCAGCTATGGGGGGGGAAACACAACACTTTAAAAAAATCATTAAAAAAAAGATTTATAAAACAATTATTTAGGATGTTTGTGATTTGCCGACCTTGCTATAGATGCCATGTTACCAATGATTTCCTGTGGTGGGGGCTTGTCATTGTTTACTCTTTTATTTACCAACTTCTGGCCTAGGCATGACAGTGGGCACCATCCCCCAGCCCTGGCTGGGCCCAGCACCTGTGTTCTGTGTTAGAAAGGTTATATATATATATATACACACACACATATATATATATATATATTTAATTACATATATATATAAAAATATATGTAATTTGGGGGGGCCCTGTTCCTTGCACATTTTACAGTTACCTCATTTTTCCCATGTATGTATTTGAGAAAATGCTAATATATAGAGAAAAAAATGGTTCTTAAAGCTTAAATGTGTGGTTTTTTCCATTCCATTGGATTCACATTGGTTTGTAGCATTTAACATAACTAGTATGTTGTATTATATATATGTGTATACTGATTGAAATTTTTAACAGATTTGTACTTTTTTTAAAACGAAAGTTGCTAGTTCTGCTTGACCAAGTAGTGCAATCATTATTTTTTTTAATATTGTTGCTGATTTCAGAGGGATATTCACTAATAAATGTATGATGTATATCAAGTACTGCCCAAGCTGCCTTTGGCTACCTGTGTTCTTTTGGTGGGAAGTGGGGGTAATGTCAGTCTGAGAGTGGGCAGGGGATAGGGATGAGGTGGGCAATAAAGATTGTTCTCTGCTGTGGCACCTTGGGGGTACTTCCTGATCAAGAGGGTCTGCCAAGCCAGGTTAGTGATGACATTCTGGGCCATCTGCTTCACACTCAAATTAGGCAGGATTCTGTTGGCAAGTGGCAGAATTCCATCAAACTGGTTTTAGGAAAGCGTTATTTGTTGGTCTGTCATTTCAGTTCTGGAGGTAGGTTCTGCCTCAAGCATGACTGGATTGGGCTTGGGCATGTTATAAACCAAGGTCTCCTTCATTTTACAACTTTGTTTTGAAGGAGCTGCTTCTGTGTGGTGGTTCTTGGTAGCTCTAGTTCAGTGTCTTCTAGTTTGGCATCATTCCATGGGAAAACCATTTTTTTCCCCTGGAATTCTAATGGGATTTCTGGGATGGAGTCTTGTTAGACCCAGTTTGGATTGCGGGTACATCCCTGAGCCATTCACTACCATACCAGGGAGCTACACCAGCATGATTGGCCTGACTTGCATTACATACCCTCCCACCCACAGGCCCTACTAAGACTACATGAACCTGAGTCCCTTATCCCCAGGCTCAGTGGGGACTAGGGGCCTGAGAACCACCCAAGGACCAGGTTGGTGATGCAGTTACATTCCTCTTACCCATGATGGTATATGGTGCTGCAAGGATATCCGCTGACTTGTTAGCATGTCAAAGCAACATGATCTGGAGCAGGAGCAGTGAGCTGGGGTCAGGAGACCCAGGACCTGGTGTCTTTGTGAAGCCACTATCTGTAGCCTTGGTCAGGTCACTTCTCTTTCAGCCTCTGGATCAACTACAAAATAAGGGACAGTTAGTTGAGTGGTTCTCTGTGTTTCAGAGATGGTGCTATGGGAGCATAAGGGGGATTAAGAAGGGTTCTGTGGTTAAACAAGTTTGGGAAATAACACACTAAAGGTAATAGGAGCCTATGTTGCAGGGCTTCTCTGAGCCTTGGTTATGCTGTGTATTATAAGCCTCTAGGAATGGATACTGTGAGCAACACTTCCTATATTGGGCTTGTTTGGCTACATGTAGTGCTCAAATTGCATTCTCTGGGGCACACTGGGCAGTGCTGGACTAGACCAGTGATAGCAACGGAGTTCCCAGGGCCCTAGTCTGAAGTCTAGGGAAGTCTCTAAGCTTTTTTCAGTATTTAAAAAAACCTATGGGAAAGAAGACATGATCTTATCATTTGATGGAAAAAAAACTTGCCAAAATTGAACATTTAGTCATGACAAAAACTCTCAGCAAGCTAGAAATAAGAGGGTAACTTCCTCAACTTGGTAAATAACATCTACAAAAAACCCGACAGCTAACATGTAATGTGTGAAAGACTAGGTGCTTCACCCTTGAGATCAGGACAAGGCAAGGATATCCACTCTCACCACTCCTGTTCAATATCAAACTGGAACTCCTAGCCAGCACAATAGGATAAAGCAAGAAAAAGGAAATAAAATTAAACACACAGACTGAAAAGAAAATTGTCCCTATTTATAAATTTGATAACCTATAAATTATCAAAATCCCATGGAGATTTTGGAAATCCCAAGGAATCTACAAAAAAAAAAAAACAACTTAGAACTAAATGAGTTCATCAAGTCACAGGTTACAAGATGAATATAAAAATTAATTGTATTCTATATAGTAGCAATGAACACATGAAAATCAAAATTTATATAATCACTCTAAAGATGAAACATAAATCTAACAAAACATGAGATTTGTGTGTTGAAAATCAATAAACACTGGATGAAAGAAATCAAAGACTTACATAAATGGAGAAACATGGTCATATTCTCAGATCAGAAGACTCAGCAATAGGTAAAGATTGTGATTTCTTCCCATATTGAACTATGGGTTTAATGCAATTCCTATCAAAATTCTGACAGGGTTTTTTTTTTTGAGATGACATTCTTCAAAATTTATATGAAAAGGCAAAGAAGTAGCTAACTTTGAAAAACAAGAATAAAGTGAGAAGACTCACCTTCCCTGATTTTAAGAGTTGCTGCAGATCTGCATTAAGACAACATGGCAGAGAGAGAGACAAGTAGATCAATGGAACAGAAGAAAGACCCCAGAAACAGACCTGCACAAGTATGGCCAGCTAATTTTTGAGCATTCAATGAAGGATAGGCTTTTCAATAAATAATAATGGAGTAGTTGGGCATCCATAAAAAAATTAAAAAGGACCTTAAGTCACAATACAAAAATGAACTCAAAATAGATCATAGATTTAAAGGTAAAACATAAAACTGGAAAACTTTGAGAAGAAAACAAGTGATAATCTTCACTAGGACCTAGAGCTAGGTGAAGAGATCTTTTTTACAATTTATTTTTTTTTTTAATTTTATTTATTTATTTGACAGAGAGAGAGACAGCGAGAGAGGGAACACAAGCAGGGGGAGTGGGAGAGGGAGAAGCAGGCTTCCCGTGGAGCACGGAGCCTGATGTGGGGCTCGACCCCAGGACCCTGGGATCATGACCTGAGCCGAAGGCAGACGCTTAACAACTGAGCCACCCAGGAGCCCCTAGGTGAAGAGATCTTAGACATGACACTGAAAGCAATCCATAAAAGAGAAAAAAGTGATAAATTGGACTTCACCAGAAACTAAATGTTTAATTTGCAAGTCACATGTGAGAAATTACTCATATCAGATAAATAAAGAACTCTCAAAACTCAACAAAAGACAATCCAATTAGAATATGGGCAAAAGACATGAACACATTAAGAGGATATTTCATTTGTTCACCACCATAAGCTATTAGGGAAATGCAAATTCAACCACAATAAGATTATTACACACCTGTAAAAACAATGAAGATAATAAATAGTGACAATATCAAATTCTGGTGAGGATGCAGAGGAATTGGATTTCTCAGACATTGCTGACAGGAATATTAAATAGTACAGCCATTCTGGAATATAGTCTGGCAAGTATCTTTTTAACATTTATTTTGATACAATCTATCATAAATAAGTCAGTAGAGGTTCCACTCTGCCACTGAAGCATCTGTGAAGAGCCCTGGACCATTCAACTAACGAGCGTCTAAAGGACGTCCCATCTTTTATCCCAGCCACCACACACACCTTCCATGTTGTTCCTGTCCATTAATTGCTTCCAAATCCAGATGATCAAATAATTCTTCATCCCCTAAGTAAACTAAAAAGGGTTGGTTCAGACATTCCAGGATCTGCACCCCTCTTAAATCCCAGGTGAATCATGAGAGGAACAAGGCTTCAGTGGGTGGCAAATTGGCCACCCTTGAAGAGCTGCTGCAGCCTCTGCTTGGCCTCTTTGTTCAGCTTCACCATGGCGACAGCCTGGTAGTTTCCTCTAAAACTAAACATATACTTACTAAATGACCCAGCACTCCTGGGCATTTATCCCAGAAAAATGAAAACATGTCCACACAAAAACATGTACACAAATGTTCATAGCTGCTTTATTCGTAATCACCCCAAATAGGGAACAACCTACATGTCCTTCAGTGAGCAAATAGTTAAATTGTGATCCATCCAGATCACGGAATACTACTTAGCAATAAAAAGGAACAAACTAGGGGATCCTGGCTGGCTCAGTCAGTGGAGTGTGCGACTCTTGATTCGAGGTCATGAGTTCAAACCCCACATCTGGTGTAGAGATCACTTAAAAAAAAAAAGGAACTAAAATAAAAAAAAAAGGAACTATTGATACATGCAACAACTTGGATGGATCTCAAGGGAATTATGCTGAGTGAAAAAAGCCAATCACAAAGGTTATATATGTATATATATCAATATTAGGAGAGATGGAGAATAGATTAGTGGTTGCCAGGGGTTAGGGATGGCGGAACAAGGGTGTGTGTGTGTGTGTGACTATAAAGGGGTAGGAGGGTTAAGATCTTTGTGGCAATACAATGGTTCTGTATCTTGATTATGGTGTGGTTACATGAATTTATATAAGTAATGAAATTGACAACTACAAACACACAAATGGGTGGATGTAAAACGTGAAATCTGTGGATTATATCAATGTCAATTTTCTGGTTTTATGTAAGAGGTTATCATTGGGTTACATAAGGGTTACATAAGACCTTTTTGTAATATTTTTACAACTTCCTATAAATCTATATTTATTTCAAAATAAAAAGAAAAAAAAGCCTGTGGAAATTGGATAAAGGCCGACATTATGAATCAGATTAAAATCCTATCATTTTTGTACTACACATAGAAAATCCTAAAGACTCCAGCAAAAGCTAAAAGTAATAAAAGAAATAAGTGGCAGAATACAAAATTAATATCCAGAAATTGGTAGTGTTTCTATACACTAATAATAAAGTAGCAGAAAGAGAAATTTAAAAAAAATCCTATTTATAATCGCACCAAGAAGAATAAAATACTTAGGAATAAACTTAACCAAAGAGGTGAAAGACTTGTACTCTGAAAACTATAAAACACTAATGAAAGAAATTGAAGGTGACACAAATGGAAAGATATTCCATGCTCATGGATTGGAAGAATTAATATTGTTAAAATTTCCATATTACCCAAAGCAAGCTACAGATTCAGTGCAATCCCTATCCAAATACCAATAGCATATTTCAAAAAACTAGAACAAAAAATACTAAAATTTGTATGGAACTACAGAAGACCTGAATAACCAAAGCAATCTTGAGAAAGAAGAACAAAGCTGGGGCTATCACAATACCAGATTTCAAGACATACTATAAAGCTGCAGTAATGAAAACAGTATGGCAATGGCACAAAAACGGACACAGATCAGTGGAACAGAATAGAGAGCCCAGACATAAACCCACAATTATACGGTCAATTAATCCATGACAAAGGAGGCAAGAATACACAATAGGAAAAAAACACTCTCTTTAATAAATGGTGTTGGGAAAACTGGACAGCTACATGTAAAAGAATGAAACTAGACCACTTTCTAACACCATGCACAAAAATAAACTTGAAATGGATTCAAGACCTAAATACGAGACCTAAAACCATAAAAATCCTAGAAGAGAGTACAGGCAATAATTTCTCTGACATCAGCTGTAGCAACACTTTCCTAGATATGTCTCCTGAAGCAAGGGAAACAAAAGCAAAATAAACTATTGAGACTACATAAAAATAAAAAGCTTTTGCACAGCAGAAGAAACCATCAACAAAACAAAAAGACAACCTACCAAATGGGAGAAGATATCTACAAATGATATATCTGATAAGGGGTTAATTTCCAAAATATATAAAGAACTTATACAACTCATCACCAAAAAACCCAATCTGATTAAAAATGGGCAAAGGACCTGAATAGACATTTTTCCAAAGAAGACATACAGATAGGCAACAAACACATGAAAAGATGCTCAACTCCAACATCACTAATCATCAAGGAAATGCAGATTAAAACTACAATGAGGTATCACCTTACACCTGTCAGAATGGCTAAAATCAAAATGACAAGAAACAAGTATTGGTGAGGATGTGGAGAAAAAGCAACTGTTGGTGGGAATGTAATGTAGTACAGCCAACTGTGGGAAACCTAGAGGGACCTAGAAGGTATTATGCTAAGTGAAATAAGTCAGACTGAGAAAGACAAATACCATATGATTCCACTCATAAGTGGAATCTAAAAAAAAATTATTAAACAAAAAGCAGAATCAGACCTATAAATACAGAGAACAAACTGATGGTTGCCATAGGGAAGGTGGGTGGGAGGATGAGCAAAATGGGTGAAGGGGAGAGGGAGAGACAGGCTTCTAGTTATGGAATGAGTAAGTCATGGGAATAAAACGCACAGCATAGGGAATATAGTCAATGCTATTGTAATAGCGTTGTGTGGTGACAGCAGCTACACTTGTAGTGAACATAGCATAATGTATAAACTTGTTAACTCACTAAGCTGTACACCTGAAACTAATGTAATGTTGCATGCATGTCAACTATACTCAAATAAAAAATAAATTAAAAAAAATTTTTTTTAAATCCTATCATCTTGGGACTCCTGGGTGGCTCAGTTGGTAGAGCATGCGACTCTGGATCTCAGGGTCGTGAGTTCAAGCCTCACTTTAGGCATAGAGCTTACTTAAAAAAAAATTAAATATTTTTAAAAATCCTATCACTTTTGGGCTGTAGTTCTGTTACTTGAAGGTGTGGCAATGGGGGGGTGGGTAGAAGGTCATTCTGGTTACCGTTGTTCTATCAGAAGCTCTGCCTGCCAGCAACTACAACTAAGCCTGGCCCATGGTAGCCATTTCTTGAAGAATGAATGAATTGGCAGTAAAGTGTGTCTTTAATAACAATTGGTAGAATTGGTGACATCTCTCCAAGCATTGCACACCATAGGTCCCTGGGGAGGAAGATAGAGCTCCAGGAACAGATACTTTCTGTGCCTCGGAACCCTTTGAACTCAGCCTGTGTACTGATGGGAAAGACTTTCAGAGTTCTTCTCTGGGCACAGAAGGTGTAAAAGCTACATACTCTATAAGGGCAGTTTAACTGCCACTGAGTCCTCAGCACCTTGTAGGGTGCTTTGCATGTTGTTTGTGCTAAATAAAGTCATTCAACAGAACTGGCTGTTTCTGCCCAAAGCCATGTACTGTTCTAGGCAGTGGGGGAACTCCAGTGAATGAGACAAAGTTCCTGCCTCCAGGAAGCTGGCATTCCAAAATAGACAATATGTAAGTAAAGAATAACTTCAAATTATCACAAGGGTCATGATAATGGGGTGGTCTCCCAGAGGAGGCGACATTGAGATCAGTGAGACCTGAATGATGAAGAGGAGCTAGTCAGGAGAAAAGCATTCCAGAGGAGGGAAAAGAATGTGCAGAGGCCCAGAGGCAAGAATGAGTTTGGGCAAGAGCACAGGATGAAGTTGAAGAGATGAAGTTGAAGAGGAAGTCAGGGGCCAGGTCCCAGAGAGCCTTATAAACCATAGTGTTTCATTTGCTCTTCAGCTCCCTGAATTGAGGCACGTATTATCTTTGGTTTCCCTTTGGAGGAGCTACAGCTCAGGGAGGCCCCAGGATAGCCCTAGGCCCAGGTAGAAAATGGGAGAGTCAGGATAACCTGGTTAGTCTTTCCACTCCCGCGTTCTCCAAGTCAGAAAACCCACTTTCAAAAAACCCAAAAAGAGGTCTCCTTCAGTCTGTTTCCCCACCCCCCTCCATGCTCCACTGCCACCTTACAACTTCTTGGGATGCAACAGGAAGAGCCTTGTCTCTTCTTTTCCTTTTTTTATGAATGGGGAAACTGAAGTCAGACTGATTGCAGTCCTAAAGATAAACCCCCTTTGTCATTTTACTGGAAGATGGGTGATGTCAAAGAAATGGGGTTCCATACTTGTCTTTCCCTCCTCGCACCTGCCTCTCCAGCTTCCCTAAGGGAGGGGATGGAGGTGGTAGAACTACTATTATCCCAATCTTGTCTCACTCTTGTCAGCCCCTGCATCTCCCTCCTTCCTTCAAGTCAAACCAGGTTCTCATGGTTTCTCCAACATGCCGTTTTTACCCCCGTGTTGTGCATGCTGTTCCCCCTGCTTGGAACACTATTCACATTTCGTGAGTGCCCACCATGGTGACGAGTTATCCCTCAGGGGGTCCTTCTTCGGTTTTCTTTACTGTAAAACTGTTACTACTTCCCTCATAGTTCCTGCTGAGGAAAAGGAGGCTCAGAGATGGGAGGGGACTTGCCAAAGATCCCAAAGCCAACACACAGTAGAGTTGGAATCAAGGGATCAAGCCCAGGTCTGTCTACCCACCCCTGCAGCCTTTGCCCCTGAACCACACTATGTTGCCTCAAATGCTTTAACTTTTCCTGGTAAGCATGCTCCTTTTCCAAAGTTCAGTTTGAATGTCCCCTCTTCAAGTGAGCTTCCCCAGATCCCTCCCTCAAGCCAGAGCAGGCCACACTTCTACTCTGCTTCCACAGCCCACCATGCAGACGGCTTTTCCCCACACATCTCACCTGTTATGATCAATCCAGCTAGCTGCCCATGTCTCTGCTTCAGTAGACCAAGGGCCATCACAGTCACCATGTTCCCAGATCCTAACAAAAGGGCATGGATACAGTAGGCATCAGTGAGGGTTTTCTCAACAGGTGATTGAATAAGTGAACAAATGAGCTGCGGGGAAGAAAAGCATGTGGGAAGATGACCCCAGTCCCGGGGCCCAGGTGTTTGCACAGGCCCTGCCCTCTCTTTCTTTCCAGTGTCCCAACATAGTGAATTAACTGTTAACTGTCCCATATCCAATGATCTTTCTGTACAAATGATGATTCCTTGAACCATCCTCTCCTTGGCTTCCATAGTTCTGACAAGCTGGGGCAAACCCATTGGCCTCTGCTGTTCTTTCAACCTCAGATCAAGTCTCTGACAGAGAAGTGCACGCTGGGAAAGCCCTCTGAACAACAGACGGCTCACTGCTGGTCAGTGCTCAACACAATGGCAGGTTGCTCAGCCAGAAATTAGCCACATCTGCTGAGCATGAATGGATTTATTTTAGCAAATGTATAAACATTTTATATGATTTTAACCAAAGTATATCCAGGAAAAAAAAAAGCTTGAAGCAAATATGCCAAAATATTAATAATTTGGCGTAGTAGGAATGTGAATAAGCGTTATTTTCTTCTTTATACTTTTCTGCAATTTTTTAAAAAGAAAATGCCCTGCCATATATGGGGTGCAACTAAGCACAAAAACCCCAATCTACTTGCCAATTATGTTCCTCCCTCCCAAAGGTGGGAGTCCTGACATCCTAAGGATGTCCTCTACCTCTGACAACACCCTCCCACCAACCCTCCTTTTCTGAAACCTGGACCTCACCCTTTCTGAGATTTGACTTTCAATTCTGGGATATACCCCCATAGTCTTTCAACACATGTTTTTTTTCCTTAAATTAGCTGCAGTAGTTTCCTGTTTGTTACTTGCAACTAATGATCTCTAATATAGGCACCAAAAGGTAAGAGCTATCTGAAAAGATCCAGGTGTATGTTCCTAAATTGGTATACCATGCTAATTATTATTTATATCTACTCTCCTTGCCAGTACCTGTGTTTTTTTTTGTTTTTTTAAAGATTTTATTTATTTATTTGACAGAGAGAGACACAGTGAGAGAGGGAACACAAGCAGGGGGAGTGGGAGAGGGAGAAGCAGGCTTCCCGCGGAGCAGGGAGCCCGATGTGGGGCTTGATCCCAGGACCCTGGGATCATGACCCGAGCCGAAGGCAGACGCTTAACGACTGAGCCACCCAGGCGCCCCGTACTTGTGTTTTAATAAGCCAGAGTCTTATAAATACGTTTCTGGAAGACCAGAATCACATGGTCTAGGCACTGCCTGGCTGGCAATCAGAAGAGTTTGAGAAATTGACAGCATATCTTTTAACCATTTCTCTTGAGTGTCAGTTGTTAGTTTATCTTTAGGCAGGAAGTGCATGGTGTGTTTAGGGAACAATCAAGAGATCTGTAATGGTTAGTTAGTGTGACTATATGGAAGAACAGAAAAACAAAGCTGTAACAGTTCTGTAAGGGCCCAGAGTTGAAATCCCCATCTTCCAGGCGGAGGAGCTGGACTTTCACCTGGGACAGAGGGGGTGCTGAAAATTGAATGCCCACATGTGATCTCTGTTTTCAGAAAGCAAATTGGCAGTAGGAAGAAAATAGACTGGTGACACTACCTGGCTTTTCATGTCTACTCCCACCATGAATTCTGGTCTCAGTCTCACCTGGGCTCTCAGTTTTTCCAGAAAGCCACCTAAATCTTCCTATACTCTGGCCTGCTCTCTAAAATGGCTATTTCAACTCTTCTTCAGTATTCTTAGACCTCTGACCCCCATCAACCTCCATCACATGCAGACACTCTCAACTTCTGCCTTCAAATCTACAAATACACCAACTTCTGTTCCCATCCTTCCTCCTAAGGCCAACCCTTCCACCACCCAGGGGCATCTTTCTGTTATCTTTTCTCTGTGCATTTTCAACCTTTTTCTCTAAAATCTCTTTGCTTTTAACATTTACACATAATGAAGTCTCTCTCACCTTAAAACAAATGACCTTTCCTCATTCATAGCTCCTCTCTGGCTTGTTCTAGTTCCTCCAATACCTTCCACTGACTAATTTCCTGAGCGCTGCCTACATTTCATCTTTCTATTTCATCTCCCATTCATTACTTCTGCCTTCTGATACTGTACTCCACTGATCTAGCACCTGTGAAGGTCACCAGTGACTGTCTGTTCCTAAATGCAGTCATCAGAAACCTGGACATCATCCTCAATTTCTCACTCCATCACCCCCCACATTTCATCAGCCTCCAGGTCCTCCCGGTCATTGTGCTTTCTAAATAGTCCTTATTTCCATCATTAACACCCCACCATCCCCAAGCCATTCCTAATCCAGGACTCTATCATATCACCTCTCAGTCCTGCCCCCTCCCATCCAGTCTCCCCAGTGACAGAATCAGCTTTCTAAAACCCAAATCTGATGTATCTCTCTTGCTTAAAGCCCCTCAATGGCCCTCAGGATAAAGTGTGATTCCCTAACCTAGTTCACATAATCTGACCCCCAATCTGTGGGCCAGAAACAAGGGGACACTTGACTCTATATCAGGTACCAACTGGGGAACTTTTACATTTACAGAGATCTTGTAAGAGACCAATTAGGAGGTTACAGCTGACCATAAGAGATGGTTAGTGGGGATGGAAGTTCAATCAACAGGAGGTTAAGAGTGGAGGCTGGCTATGCAAGCCATCTTGGCAGGAAAGGAAATAGGACGGTAACTTGTGGGTAAGATTAAGGTTTTGCAAGGGAGGGGATGCCAAACATTTTTAGATGGAACATGAAGGGAGATTCAAGTGATTGAAAAGGGGATAGTTGCGGGCGCCTGGGTGGCTCAGTTGGTTAAGCAACTGCCTTCGGCTCAGGTCATGATCCTGGAGTCCCTGGATCGAGTCCCGCATCGGGCTCCCTGCTCGGCAGGGAGTCTGCTTCTCCCTCTGACCCTCCCCCCTCTCATGTGCTTGCTCTCTCTCATTCTCTCTCTCTCAAATAAATAAATAAAATCTTAAAAAAAAAAAAAAAAGAAAAGGGGATAGTTGTTAGTTAAGGTTCTGGCAATGATGACACAAATGGGAGACTGAGCACACACTGCTGGGCAGGAGTATAAATAACTTTTCTGCACTACAATTTGGAAATCAATCATTTAAAAAAGCAAAATTTCCATCCTTTTGTGACTCAGTAACTTCACTTCTAGGATTTTTTCCCCTGAGAAAACAAGCATGGATGTGTACATTTATCACTACACAGATGTTTTTCAATCTTAGAAAAGCAAAAAAAAAAAAAAAGTTGAACAACCTAAAATGTCATGAGGATTTTTATCAGTTTATAGTTTATGATACGTCCATTCAGTGAAATGCTGCAGTCATTTAAAAAAATATAGAACATATGAAATTGAGATAATACAATATTTACAATGCCATTGCATTTTTGTAGAAAAAAAAGTTTTTATATACAGTCTGGGAACACATACATTGGAATATTAACAATAGATACCTCTGGACAATGTTATATTATGAAGGTTTTTTTTTTTGTTTCTTTGCACTTCCTAAAGTTTCCTATCATGAATAGGAATCCTTGAATAAAGAAAACAATTGATGGGGCGCCTGGCTGGCTCAGTCAGCTCAGTGACTCTTGAATTCAAGCCCCATGTTGGGTGTAGAGATTACTTAATTAAAAAAACAGGGGCAAAAAAAAAAAAAAAAACAGGGGCGCCTGGGTGGCTCAGTTGGTTAAGCGACTGCCTTCGGCTCGGGTCATGATCCCAGGGTCCTGGGATCGAGTCCCACATCGGGCTCCTGGCTCAGCAGGGAGCCTTCTTCTCCCTCTGACCCTCTCCTCTCTCATGCTGTTTCTCTCTCACTCGCTCTCTAATAAATAAATAAAAATCTTTAAAAAAAAAAAAAAAACAGGAGCACCTGAGTGGCTCAGTGGGTTAAGCATCCGACTCTTCAATTCAGCTCAGGTCATGATCTCAAGATCATGAGATCAAGCCCTGCGTCAGGCTCTGTGCTGGGTGTGGAGCCTGCTTACAATTTTTTCTCCCTTTTCCCTTGCTTCCTCTCCCCCATCCCAACTCATGCACTCTCTCTAAATAAAAACCATTTATAGGGTGCCTGCGTGGCTCAGATGGTTAAGCCTCTGCCTTCGGCTCAGGTCATGATCCTGGGGTCCTGGGATTGAGCCCCGCATCAGGCTCCCTGCTCCGCGGGAAGCCTGCTTCTCCCCCTCCTTCCTGCTTGAGCTCTATCTCTCAAATAAATAAATATTAAAAAAAAAAATAAAAACCATTTATAAAATCACACACAGACACACACACACACACAGACAAACACACACACACAGTCCATTCATACGAAGTTTAAGAACAAGCAAAACTTCTATGGTGAAAGAAGTCAGAATAGTGGTTATCTCTGAGGAGCTATAGACTGGGAAGACACACAAGGTAACTTTCTGGGGTGATTAAATATACTGCATCTTGTTTTTGGTGTACACATAAAGGTAAAATGTTATCAAGCTGTGGATTTAAGATTCGGGCATTTTACTGTGTTTAAGTTATATCTCCTTCAAAAGAAAATACACCCACAAGACAGAAAGGAAAGAGGAAGCAGGTAACATCACAGAACAATTTTGAGGTGAAAAAGGAAGCGGATGAAGTTCTGTGACAAGATCTCAAATTTCTCAGGAAGTAGGCTTTTTAGTAATGGACTTAGAGTGAAGAGGATGCAGGTGGGCTTGGATTTGAGAAAGGGGACACAGTGGAGCAGTGCCTATGCGGTAGAAACGCATGGGGAGTTTCCTAGAGCTGGATCACAGAAGTGGGCAC
This sequence comes from Leptonychotes weddellii, assembly GCF_054177405.1. Taxonomy (NCBI): domain Eukaryota; kingdom Metazoa; phylum Chordata; class Mammalia; order Carnivora; family Phocidae; genus Leptonychotes; species Leptonychotes weddellii. Next base: position 59,173,305 of record NC_138375.1, on the reverse strand, counting down.
CAACACCCGGGCTCCTCAGTTTACTGTGGTACATGCTAGGACTCTGCAACTTAAGGAACAAGAGAGACATCAAATGGTTCAGTTAAACTCTGGGAATTGTGACAACACTGAATTGTAGTGGAGAGGGCCATGAAACCAACAGAATTCTAGTAGGGAGATTGAGAGGAATGGAGAGGGACAAAAAGGCCTTATGGGCAGTGTAGGGACAGTGGAGCACTAAAGGCTGTGGTCAGGAAGGGTTTGGTTCTGAGGTCTTGAGGGTGAAGCAGTTCACATTGAAGGCTTACCTCAAAGCACAGCACTGCTGGGAGGGACAAGAGCAAAGAAAGCAAACATGTACTAAGCATCCTTCCACCTACCACCAGGCACTTCACAGACAGCAGTCCATTTAAAGAGCATCTGAACTTTCCAAGGATGCACTGCCTTGATGTTTATAGATGAGGAAACACCCTAGAGCACTCAGCAAGGGGTAGTTTCAAATTCAGATTTGACTCAAAGCCTCTTTCTACTACATTCAGCAGCTACACAAGTCAAATCAGGAGCAGTAGGACCAGAATTTTAGGAAATCCACATATGTAGATGTAAGAGTCACCTAGGTTGCTGGTGGAGAAGAAAGTATCAGTTGCCAACATCTTGGGGAATGTCCAGTAGCAACCAGAACAGGATAAAGTAGTCCAAGCAGATGGCATGTGCTTCAGGAACACTGTCCTGGACAACAGCGCATCAAAGCGGCAGAAGAGAAATACAGATCCCTTTCCTGGTTCCAAAATATGAAGGAAAATGAGCAGTATCTGCTTAAGGGCTTTTTGAGGTAGTGTCTTCAAGAGAGAACCAGGTTTCAGCTTAGTGGGGTTAGAAACCTGGGAGTTTGGGGCATCATTTGGAGTTACCAAGAAGGGCAGACAGCAAAGGGGAGAGGTAGAGCCATGAGAGGGAGGAGAAGCTCAGCACAGTGTTGGCTCAGCTCACGGTCAGGAGCAAGAGACTTTGGGGGCCGGTGGCTCCATCAGGGGAAAAGTACATGGAGTTGTAACACTGGAGGCATGGCAAGAAAAAGTATCAGGCATTAAGCAAAGTGTCAACTTAACCCCTCCCCTTTTTCTCTCCATCTGTATCTAGGATAAACTGTTGGCAGTGGGCAAGCTACAGACTGTGCTGAAAACAGTAATAGGAGCTATTACTTACCGAACACCTACTGTGTGCCAGGTAACTGCAGCAGCAATTCACTTCATCCTGACTGCAAGGCTACAACTGGCCCCATTTTACAGATGATGAAACTGAAGCCTAGAGTTGAGGTCACTTGGCCAAAACCATGGTCACAGCCGGGATTTGAAACCAAGTGTATTTGGCATCAGAGTTCAAATCTTCCTTTACTGTTAATTGATGGCAAAAATTTTACATATAAGCTTCACAATCAATTGTGAAGTGTTCATTTTTAAAAGTGGATTCTGACCTAGGTGAACAAACGCTTCTTGCAGACTTAACTAGACTGAGCAGACTTTCTAGTTTATAGTTAAGATCTACATTTAAAAAAAACAAAAAACAAACAAAATGGAAGCCCACATCTTCAGATAAGCAACAGGGTAGACTCTGAAGGTGACAAGAATTCGTAGCTCACAGGAATGAGTTCTCTGCGCAAGGTCAGACAGTGGGGAAGAGAAAGGCAAAGAACCAAGGCTTACATTTCCTCTCAGAAATAAAAAAAAAGAAAACAAGCAAAAATACCTTAGGAGGGGAGCTCCAACAGTCCAGACTTCATTAGATCAAAGGTGACTCTTCTTCAGGCACTCATTCACAAGGACATAGGTCTGTACTAGCAGAAGACATGGCATCCCTTACAAAACTGAGTTACAACTGCAAGAAAATATTCCTTCAAAATACACTCCCATGGAGAAAGTGAACAATGACACCTGTGTTGGGCACTTCATATACATTTGATTAACCTACAAACCCATCCTGAGACAGATGGTGCTAACTTCATTTATAGTTGTGGGAAACTAAAGAACTTGTCTGAGGTCAGAAAGGCCCAAACTTGAACCTGGATCTGTCTGCTCCGGCTAACACCACACTAAGTTGCCCCCTTTCACTGAAATACACTATTTTAACTCCTTGCTCTTCTTTGATTCTACCTTGCTTTTCAGCAATGCAATACCCTGTTCCCAACCCCATGACTTCCCAAACTTTCCTTCACACATAGGAAAATACCTACCACATCTCTCCTGGACAGAAAGACCCACAACTTGTTAGGAGATTTTTGTTATAAAACATTTAATGTTAACCTACAATACAATGTAAACTTTTATGAAAAAAATTTAAAGTACACTAGATTTCTTCAGTAAATTATCACATAACTATTCAGGTGCAGTACAAGTTGGGGCACTGCATCCTTTGTGGATGGATTTCCTGTTGCTGCGTTCCTCACAAGTCCTAAAAAAACCAGTTGTAAAGTGGAGCTCCTTGTTCAAGCACCAGATAATTCTCCCCTGATTTTGCATTCTGGGGGTTAGCACTCCTTCCCACAGTCATTTTCTGAAACTCTTTCCTTGGCCTTGGCACCATTAGCAATTTTCATGACTGCTCAGTTGAAGATTCTAGGTTCCTTTTTTTTTAAAGAGATAAATATTCTCCTCTGGTCATATTTTATCCAAACACCATAGTGGAAGAAGACAAGGTTACAAAGAAGTATTTGCTGCAGGAAATTCTGCAGAAGTGAAAGAAAAGACCAGAAAGGCCACACTGAGGCTGCAGAAATTCAACTGACTCCAACAGGTTGTCTTTGCTTGGCCATTTCTGATGGTTATTCAGCTGAATCTACAACTTCAGTTTTGGGACTGCAGAACACAACTTGAAACAAGTGTTTTTGTTAGGTTGATGACTTGCTGTTTGATAAACAGCTGAAATAACCCAGAGGTGATCTGGAAATGAGGAAATCCTTGCAGATACTTCTCAGTATTTTCTCCCTTGCAGGTCCCATCAAGTTCCCAGAGGTCCTTGGGAGTAACAGATTGTACTGGCTTTAAGTGACAAAACGTGCATCCTTCACGGAGGAGGAAGGGAGATGGCACCTAGGCAGCAGCCCTAGGGTCAGCAAGGAGAAAGGAAGGGGGGGGAGGTGGTCTGAGCAAAGCAGGCCTGTTTTAAGATGGACTAGGAAGGAACATGTGCTTCAGATAAGACCTCTTGAAACCTGAAGTAATGGGTAGGCCATCACAAGAACTGTACCGACATAGACTTTTTCCTAATATTCTGGCATCTCACCTCCTTCACTGAACAAGTTTTAAAAGGGCAAGAGACATAAAGTGCACATTGTAGAATAGGATGCAGACTGAATTAAGGAAAAAGTTTTACAACTTCCCAAAGAGGTATGGGCAAGATACTTGGTACACCCAACCTAGCGAAAGCCCTTAATGTCGTCCCCTCCTGTGTACTGCCAGGGAAACAGCTGTGAGTTCAACAAGGAGGGAGGCTCCAAGTTAAGTGGAAAATTCCTCTTTGCATGGTTGTCAGCAGGAAGCAGAATTCACATAAGGTTGAGTGGAGAATATGCTTTATCCTGGTATTCCCTCCAGATTCCTTTCATGACAACACAACAGTCGGACAGTGATTTCCCACTCATCTGGGCTTCAGGCAGCAGGAAACAAAGTGGAATAATAGGCAGCCAGGAGCAGAATTAAATTTTCCTAGAGATGGTGTTCTAGACACCTGTGCCAAGGCCACTGGGAAATTCCCAGGCTCCCCAGGTGCTTCGTGTGAGGTTCCTTACTCTGTTCCTTGGTGTTTGCCCCAACCCCTGAGGGCTACAGAGAATAGAAGACACATCACTGCTACCTAAAAGAGTGGCCCTTAGACTTTAGGTAAGCAAGAGAGAAAGCCTTTAGAAACTGCAAATCTACCAAGTTATGTTTTATCTTGACATGAACCCTGGCCTCACAGCATGCTAGAACTACAGTTACTTCAGTAGGTTGCAGTGTTACGAGTCTGCACCAGTCTAGCTGTAGAACACTTTGGAATATTTGCCAGTTCATGCTGGCATCTGTTAATACATGGCCTGACCCATGTACCCATTACCATAAACTCAACCACAGCACAGATATCCAGAGGTTAAAAAACCCTATTACTTCAACACAGCAATAGAGAGGATTAAAAACTGCCTCCAGCAGGTGGCTACATCAGAAACTAAATGTGCCTTCCAACAGTTTACACAGGCTGAGAGTTCTGTCTTGGCTCCCTTCAAGGTCTCTAGTTCTACGCCTAAATCACCACCACCATCACCACACTCCCAGAGACAGGCAGGGAACTCTTACGGGGTTCTGCTGGTTCTACCATAGGTCCTGCTACTCCTTTGGGAAACACCAAGCTTGGCAGTTCAGGAAAGCTCAGGGCTGGGAAGGAAGAGCATGCATGTGTCAGAAGAGGAATGAAGAGTCGCTATCCTTTGGTTCAGATCCCGTAATAACCACCTGGTACAGATTCCAAGGGAAAGCTGCAGTCATGTGTATAGTGAGTATACACAGAGTTCACGCTGCATATATGAGTATATCTGTACGGTCTTTGTGGGGCAACGAACCCAGATTTCCTCCCAATACTCGAAGGGGGGCACATAGATAGCAAGAAAGGACAGCAAGAGTTGGACCAAAAAGAACCACCTCTCTGGGAATGTGAGAGGAACAATGGCAGAAATAAGCACAAACCAGCCCAGGGCACCTTTATTACACTCTTGTGGGCTAAGGAGCCCAGGGCATGAACTCATGGGCTTAAGAATTGGCTCTTACCAAATAAAGTTAAGGAAAAAAACACCTATATCAGCCTCATTCCTTTGGTCATTACAAAGCAACAGAAAACATTTAGAAGTTATTTATAAATTGTGGGAAGTTCAAGGAACATCTCTGTTCTGTGCCTTCTCTTCCCTCTATTCTCTGGTGGTGGGAGAAGCAAGTTTTCAGAAGATGCTGCAGTAGCTGGATGATAGAGGTTTTTTCACTTTTATTTTCCATAAAAGAACGAATGAGAACCAGTGGGAATGTCCCCTTCCCCAGTAGGGACAATGACTGGGTTGGAGGTGAAGAGTCTCCTTTCATTGGAAGGTGCGTGGTGCAGAGGCAGTAGGGGAGGGTGGGCTTGCCAGCGGAAACGTTCATTGCTGACCTCGTGCGCGCGCACACAGGTGGTGACTCTTTTAGGCAGCATGGTTTCTGATCCTTCCTTAGGATGCAGCAGTCTTTTAAAAAAAATATTGTATTATAATAATAATAATATGAATTTCTCTCTCTTGTTTTTTTTTTGTTTTTGTTTTTCCATTTCTTTTAGGGATTAGGGTAGGAGGGGAGAGGAAGAAAAAATGTCATTCATCTGTTAGGTCCTGAACAAAGAGAACTTCTGTGTGGCTGAGTCCTGCTTCCTGCAGCGTGGGGGGGTTGGGCCACTCCTCTGAAGGGATGCAGGGCAGCACCCGCCGGGGAAAGTTGGCTTCAATCTGAAACTTTTCCGGGCTTTCTTTCAAGGAAAATAAGAAGTCGTGGATTACCTGCAGATCATATAGAAAAAGGGCAGTGAGAGAAAGACAAAGACAGACAGACAACACAACGATGAAATCAAATATCCCCTCGCCAGCTCTCTCCAGGATGACTGTAAATATTAAGTCATCGCATGACACTGGAATTCTATTGTGAGGTCCTTCCATTTCACAGAGCAAATACGTAGGGCAGCTCTTTTAAGAGATTACACAGCCCCATGCTAGGCCTACTTCTGAAGTGATTCATCTGTTTTTTTTCTTGACATCCTGATATAGAGCTAAAAATTTTTTACTTAGAAATAATCAGAGAGATGGGGCGCCTGTGTGGCTCAGTCGGTTAAGCGGCTGCCTTCAGCTTAGGTCATGATCCCAGGGTCCTGGGATCGAGCCCCGCATCGGGCTCCCTGCTCAGCAGAGAGCCTGCTTCTCCCTTTCCCTCTGCCTGCCGCTCTGCCTACCTGTGCTCTCTCTCTGTCAAATAAATAAATTTAAAAAATAAATAAATAAATAAAATAAAATAAATAATCAGAGAGTTACAGAACAGTGGAAGTACAGAACATAGAATTTTTTTCTTTGAACCAGTTGAGAATGAGCTGCCAACCTGATGTCCTGTCACCCCCAAAATACTTGTGTCTGTCTTATAAACAGGACGATCTCCTACATAACCATAATTCAGCCCTCAAAACACAGGAAATTTAACTGGCACATTAATGCTGCAACATAACAATATATATTAAATTATTATTAAAGTTTTCAGGTTTTGCTAGTTGCCTTCTACAGCAAAAGCATCCAGTTTAGGATTATGTATTCCATTTCATTATTACATCTTCTAAGTCTCCTCCTTTAGTCTGGAACAAATCCTTAGTCTTTCACGACCTTGATACTTCTAAAGATTACTGGTCAGTTATTTTGCAGAATGTTTTTCAATTTGTTTGTCTAATGTGTACTCACGATTAGATTTCAGGTACGTTCTTTGGCAGAAGTGTTAAAGAAATGATGCTGCATTCTACTAAATGCATCCTATCTAGCTGGAGCATAATTCTGATTTGCCCCAGTACCTATAATGTGCACTTTGATCCCTCCGTTAAAGTGGTGATACCAGGCCTCTCCATGGTTGAAGCCATTCCTTTCTCCTTTGTAATTAAAGAGATCTTGTGGGGAGGTACTTTGAAACTACAGAGATATCTATTCCTCAAACTTTCAATTTATTTAATTTATATTAACACAGAGTCATGATTCCCTATTTTATTCAGTAGCTTATAATGTTACTTTATTTCAATATTTATTTCAAAATTTATTTCAATGTCATCCAAATGTTCCAGATGGAGTCAAAGAGCCCATCCAAGATGGCTTCTGTGTCTTTGTGGCAAGTCTCCATCATTTTTTGAATAATTCGTTGCTTTCTGGCCCAAGGTATTCCAGACTGATCTTGTGTTTTCCTGCCCCAGCTCTGGAATCAGCCATTTTTCCAAGGAGCCCTGGTTCTTCTTAATGGACAATGGTATTTAAAAGCCACATCCGGGGCGCCTGGGTGGCTCAGTTGTTAAGCGTCTGCCTTCGGCTCCGGTCAGGATCCGGGGGTCCCGGGATTGAGCCCCGCATCGGGCTCCCTTTTTTTTTTTTTTAATTTTTTTTTATTTTTTAAAGATTTTATTTATTCATTTGACAGAGAGAGACACAGTGAGAGAGGGAACACAAGCAGGGGGAGTGGGAGAGGGAGAAGCAGGCTTCCTGCCGAGCAGGGAGCCCAATGCGGGGCTCGATCCCAGGACCCCGGGATCATGACCTGAGCCGAAGGCAGACGCTTAACGACTGAGCCACCCAGGTGCCCCGCAACATAGGCTTTAAACAACATTTTGTTTCCTTTTTAATCTTGCTTATAAATATTCAACCCTGGTATAAAATTGGCATTTTCTGTTTGCCACTGACAACGCACATCATCTCCAGAGGTTGCTTTTGGTTCCTAACAGAAAAATGAGTCCTGGGCTGAGTATAATTTGGATTCTCTCTAACATGCATTCATTTAACAGAAAGTCACCTGCTACTTTACTGCCCACTCATGAAACCTGGAGATTTTTCTACAGTTTATTCTTTTTTATCTTAGCACTTTACTACTATCAAGAGCTAAGCTTTGTGCAAATTGAGTATTTCACAGTACAATCACTCTTTAAGATTATTTATGAAGAGGAGATCTCACAGGAAGATGACACAAAGTTTGCAAGAGCATGAAAAACTATAAATCTTTACTCAGTTATATGTTATAAACTCCATGAATGTTAAAGGCCCACACCATCACTACACTTCTCCTTTATACTTCTTTTCCATCTCTGAGCCTTATCCCCACTTATGACCAAGTATTTCTCTCAGTCTGAGGTTTGTTTTTAGAAACTGAGAACCTATTTAAGAGTCTTCAAGGACTGGGGGGGCTGGGTGGCTCAGTTGGTTAAGCGGCTGCCTTTGGCTCAGGTCATGACCTCAGGGTCCGGGGACCAAGCCCCACACTGGGCTCCCCGCTCAGCGGGCAGTCTGCTTGTCTCTCTCCCTCTGCACCCGCCCCCGCAACTTGTGCACTCTCTCTCTCTCTCAAATGAATAAAATCTTAAAGACAAACAAATTAAAAAAGTCTTTAAGGATTAAATAGTTAACAAACGGGTTGGTTCCCCTTCGGCCAGAAGCCTATTGTTGTTCCACAATTCTAAAAAGATTTTCTTCTGAAACTCTCAAGAGAGTTAATTTTTCTTAGGTTTTTCATATACACAATTAGAGTTTGGGGAGTAAAAGCTCCATAAAGCTCAGGTGTACTATGATGTGAAACTGTTAGTGTACATGGATGCAAGCTATAATCTAATGCAAACCTCAGTAGTTAGGAAACATACCAGGGAGGAGGGAATGAACATTTAGTAACCACCTACTACATGGTATGTACTACGAGGCTCATTCATGTTATCCCAATTTAAGAATCCAAAGTTAGGGATGTGAGCACTTCCCTCAATAGAATAAATGCATAAATGAGAGATAAATAAAATGAGAAAGCTACTCCCTTTTCTCTCACCAGGATGCCTCACAACTTTTTACGTTGTATTAACTCTGAGTCTTAATTCCCTACTGGCCGTAAGCTCCATGAATTCCAGACCATGTCTCACTCATTTGTATAACCCCTAGAGTGCCTAGCCTGAGGTATCTTCAGCTTAAAGTTATCAAAGGGAAGATTATATTTCCATTTAACTGATGAGGTTTCTGAGGCCCTGTAAAAGATTCTGCAACTTGTCCAATGTTCTTTACTTAAACAGGAGAACTAATAAATGTGCTACCTGTCCTCACTTGACTACAGTGCATTCTCATTTCTATTATGCAGTTTACTCTTGACTATTTCGAGTGATCAGGGAAATGGCAGAATCTACTATAGTTGGTAAATTTGGAAAGACAACATACCAACTACCAATATAAACAGAAATTTCCTCTTGGTTATAAATACCAAAAACAACAGTTAGCATTTGAGTGCTTACTACTAGCCAGGCACAATGTTGAGCCCTTTACATATGAACTTAATCCTAACGACAATCCTATTAGAGAGTACCTATTATCATACCCATTTTACAGATGAAGAAATTGAGTCAACAAAGTACATCGACAAAGAAAACAGATCTATTAATCTCAGAATGAAAATTTGATCCTCATTTTTTAAGATTTTATTTATTTATTTGAGAGAGAGACAGAGAGCCCAAGTGCATGAGTGGGGGAGGGGCAGAGGGAGAGAGAGAAGCAGACTCCCCACTGAGCAAGGGGCCCAACACACGGCCCCGATCCCAGGACTAAGGGATCATGACCTGAGCTGAAAGCAGAGGCTTAACCAACTGAGCCACCCAGGTAACCCCATCATTCTGTGAGACTCTAAGAAACTCTGCTTTTAACCATTTCCCTATGGAAACACTATTTACCTCTAGATACCAAATATACAAGGTAGCTCCACAAAGTGGGGCTTCTTACGGGCTAAATGGATAGAAAGGGAGAGCGACAACTGAATGCAAACTGTACATGCATTTATATTCAGATGTGTCATTCTGGTGCTTTTAGGTCAGTGGAGACAGAGTTTTCTGTGGAGACAGAGCAAGGGGTTCTGGTGGGATTCTGAAGCCAATGTGAGTTGAGCAGCATGGAAGAGCCTCCCACCTTAAATACCCAAGCCTTTTGTGGAGCTTCCTGGTAAGGTACACTTCAGAACTCAAACATGATGAAAGAAAGTCTTAATAGCTCCCTTGAGTTGGCAGCTAGAACTGAAGGAACCTAATGGTTCACTGCACTCCTCTCTCTGCCCCAGCCCTTCCTGCCCTGTTCATGAGAGCAACAGATTGACCAACAACACTCTGAAGAGTCCTTAAAAGCTTCCAAATATATAGCCCAGACCCTACATACACTTCACACAATTTAGGCGGTCCTTACTGTTAGAGACTGTGAAAAGTGGAATCGTCTCTCTACTCGAGAATCATTGGGTAATTTGAAAATGATCTTGACACTTTCAGGGTCATCAGGCGAAGGCTCCGGGGGCAGGCACTCCAACTTCCTTTCCTTTTCCTCTTGTAAATTCTGTATAGACACAAAGCAAAGTTGAGGCTATGGCTCCAACAGGGAAACAGGAATACTATCACCATGTAGGTTTACTGCATAGCCAGAAGAAGAAGGAATGACTAATATCGTAAAAAAACTTTCTTGGCAAGAGTCAGAAACACCCTAATTCAAAGTGCTATTGCATCACATGTAACTACGTTAGGGTATTTAGCTGTCGGAAAAAAAGGGAACGGCTAAAAGACACTGGCTATAATCAAGCAGCAATATATGATGAAAGATCAAAAAAAAAAAAGATCATGAATGAAATGCCAAATTAGCTAACACTGGCGCTAAGAAATAAAAACTATTGCTGTCAATTTTGAACTGCTCGTTATCCATTTATACTTGCTTTTCATGTAACAGAGTTGTTTTGCTTACTTTTGCTCACTGATGTATTTTTTTTTAATAAACAAAAAAACATTTTAAAAAATACTTTTTGTGAAAATGTAGTAAATATAAAAATGGCAAGGAGGGGGCAAGTTGGCTGGCTCAGTCAGCAGGGCATGCAACTCTTGATGAGTTCAAGCCCCACACTGGACATAGAACTTACTTAAAAAAAAAAAAATGGCAAGAAATTAAAACACCCACAAATCCCATCATCTTCAAGTTTTTTCCCTTTCACACTTAAGATCAGTTTGGGAATCACAAGGAGTAAAGACAAGTTCATTACCCGCCGCCGTCTCTCCTCTGCCAACTTCTGCTGTTGCACCTCCTCCTCCTTCCGCCGCTTCCGCTCCCGCTCCTCTCGTTTCTTCCTTTCTTTCTCCTGGTCAGCCCTGAGAGAGGCCAGATAGGCCTCATCCTGCTGTTGTCTCAACACCTGGGTCTGGTTTCGTTCTTCCCTGTGACCAGATCAAAACGCAGAGAAGGCAAAGAACAATCTCTTTTTCCTCATACTGAAACTTTTGGGGAGGTAAAAGGTTGACATCTTGACAGATGAGTATTTCACACTACCATAAAGGATTCCAAAGCAGAGCATGGCAGGATTTGAACGAACGATCTCTTTTCCCAGTTTAATTTGTCAGAAAAACAAATGGTAAGCTTTTCCCTTCCCTTTTAACTTTACAAATAAAACTATCCTTTCCCCAATTCTAACAAAAGTAACAATATTATTGCCAAAAAGTGATCATCAAGATCATGTTTTACAGTTAAATACCCTTTTGGGTTATTGCATTTTTGTATATATTGCTTTCATAAAAAAAAAACCACGTATGTGCATCTTAGAAGATTTGGAAAGTGGAGAAATATCTTGTTCAGAATTCTACTAACCAAAGAGAAAATACTGTAACATTTTGGTGTACTTCCTATTTTCTCTCCAAAAAAAGTGTGAATGTATACGTAGGAGTGAGTGGATGAGATAGAGTATGTGTCTATAAAATAAAATACACCAGAATATTAAAAGTTGTGGTAGGATTATGGGTGATTTTAAACTTTTTTGTGCTTTTCTGTGTTTTCAACATTTTCTACAATTAATGTACACTACTTATGTAATGTGGGGGAAGAGTTCTAACAATTCCACATTTTTTACATTTAAGCTCCTTAGATCATGGTTCAGGTATTTTAAATGACATGATATATATGTTCTTGAGCACAGAGCTTTGTCTTTATTTTGATTCACACCTCCAAGAACAGATGACCTGATGGGAGAATTATTTCAGTCAAAGTACATAAATATTTTAACACTAAATGGATAAGGTTTTCAAAGTTGCCCAAGACAGAGAATAAGTCAGGATCTGTGTAGCCCTGGGTCAGCCACCCAAATTTGTAGCTGGTCTCTCTCTGTTCCAGAGAGGGACTCCCCTGTACCTTTCAAGGCGTTCTGACACCAGGTAAGTCTGGTTTGCATCCATGATAAATGTCAGCTGGTTAATGAGGTCATCGGGTTGAATGAGGCCTTCTAGCCGTCCTACCACAGTCATTCTCCTATCCTTCAGCATAATCATGGCCAGGAATGGGTAGGTGTTCTCTCGTAAAGCCTGTGAGACTGACAGAAAGAAGAGCCAACAGGTCAAGGGCAGCCCTAGGGATGAACCAGATCAACTCTTAGACTTTCCACAATGAGCAAGAAAGGTTTTAATCCCACTTGGGAAAGAAAGGAGCTCTCACTTATTCTCTGAGTACCTTTTTCTCCTTCTAGTTTCTTAATCATTGCTGTTGTTGTTTTATTTTTGTGTCTCTATTCCCAGGTAATTTGATTAGAATAGGACAGGCTTTTGTGATGGGGGTGGCTGTCATAATGATACTAGGGAAGACTATAGAGGTCAAGGACAATGTCTTTTTGATAAGAAAGGATCTATAAAGAATCGGACTACTGCTGAGGCTGATTTTTCCCTATGTCAAGTGTCAAGCCTAAAGGAAATAAGGCTGCAAGTCTCAGCGTTATATCACTGGTAATGAGCTCCACCGTCTTCTGCCTTTTCTTCCTCTTATTCAATCCCTTCCTTACCCCTTTTCTCATGTCTCCCTCACCTCACCCTCAAACAAAAGAGCTAGTTTTTCTGTTCTAAAGGAGTTTTAGAAAGTTGGTTTCCCAAATAACCAAGGTTTATACCATAACAGAGTAAACGTTTTCCTTATGGTTTGAAAGAAGAAATTTTATAAGCTTCTATAAAAAATATCCTTAGTCTCTTTCTATCCACTACCCTCCATCCCCAAAGCCATATTAGGATGGCAAAACACGTGCTGTACAAACCTATCAGATGTTTAAAAACCAATTAGGAGTAAAGATTCAGATTTTAAGATGTAGGCAAAACATCTTGATTCTTAGGATCTAGGAAAATGCCTAGCATGCTAGTATATAACTCAAGTCACTGAACAGAAGTAGCTGCAAAGTAACTACATTTTTCTTCATTGGATACCTTTATATGTTATATTGACTTCCAAAAGTACTTACCTCCACACTGAAGAGTTATTGTCAGCAAAGATCTGAACTTTCTGAATCCCCATCAGCACTCAAGGTACTCAAACAACTAACTCATTGTGCAAGAAGCTCTGTTAAAATTGCTGATGACAACAGTAAACTCCTCAGTAAAAAGCCATTTAAATTAAAAGCAAGTTGCTGGACAGGACTGGGTGTTTTAAAAATAAAACAGGCCCTGGCAATGGTTACCTGTAAAGAATGGGCTAGAGTCTAACAGATCTGAGGCTTGCTAACTATGATCTTGGGCCAGTCTCTTAAACTCTCTGAGCCTGTTTCCTAAACCATAAAGTAGAGATAATACAACCACCATCAAGACTACTGAGAGGATTAAATAAGATAATGTATAAATAGTAACTAGCACTATGTCTAACATGGAATAATCATGCAATAAATGGCATGTTTTCCCAGATTATTCCAAAGATATCTCACCAATATCAATGAGGAAAAAGAAATACAACTTACCCCTGTATCCCTCAGGTTTATTTGTGGAGCATGCCCAGAAGAGCATCCTAGTGTTTATTAGGGAAATAACTTCAGGTGCACAGAGTGTGTTGCTGTGGAGAGGAATGAAAAAGACATGAGAAGAACTTGCTTACTACAAAATATCAGCAGATAAAAAAAATTACATAAATAAACGATCAATCCACTTACCGACAAAACTCATCAGAGTCCTGGTGATCATCTCCATGAAGATAAACCAAAAGGAAGCGAAGCTCCCGCTTGGCATCATTAAGTGCCTGTGGGAAATAGAAGATCACTAATTATTATGACGACTGTGCCCTGAGCTTTTAATTAGGCTAAAGGAACAAAAGGAGAAATGAGGAAAAAAGGTGAACAAGAAATCAGATTCTGGGCTCCTACCTTCACACCCCTGGCATTTTTCTCCCTACAAAAGTCCACGCTAACAAGCTTTAATGAAAAGGTTTTAGTGTTGTTAGGATTTAAACTGTATTAGGCACATGAGAGTAGACAGGCTGACAAAGAAAGGTCCCCAACAAATCACAGAAAAGTCAGCTGTTCCCACAGTCTAAAGGAAGATAAAAACAGGAGAATCTGACCACATGAAAGGAGAGGTGAGAATTTTGCCACTTTACAGATACAACATCCTTCTCCATAAAAAATACTGCAAAGATGAGTCTGATACCAGGCCACATACCAAGCAGGGATGAGAGACTGGGGGACCCAAATGCATTTTAAAGAGCACAGGGTTTAAAAGATCTTCAAAGACAAGGCCAATGTTCAAGATTCTTGTGTATGCTTTTGCATTTGCATAATCCTGAGCACATTACAGTTCAATTAACATTTCCTGAATGACCAGTGGAGGTCTACCCTCAGGATCATAGCTAAGAGGGTGCATGAGTGGTACCCATCTCATTCACATCTGCATCTCTAGCATTGAGCACACCGTCCAGCATATAGTAGGTGCTTAATGCTTGTTGAGTAGGGAGGGTGGCAGCAGAGCCACTGAGGAGACCAACTATGAGAAAAAGCCAATATGGGAGAATCAAAGCAGGAAGCAAGAGTAAGCATTTTTCTTTTTTACCAGATAGATTCAGGAATACTGGAAGGCTGAAGTAGAACCATCCTTTGGACTATGTTCACAATGTTATTTCTACGTTTTTCTCTGGCAAACTAGAGATATGCCTAACACCCACAGAACTCATAATTTTCACCCCCTGAGAGGTAACAGTTCAAAGGTCTGTGTGGCTTGGGTTGAATGAGATGTGCTGCCTTGAGTCTATGGTCTATGCCCTTATTTAATTCTGTGAGGGATCAAAGACGACTTAGGCTGTGCCTTCAAGGGGATTAATGTCTGATATAGGAGATAAAACAAGAACACAATCAACCATAATATAAGGAAGAATGTGAAACTGCTTTAAGTTTTCAAAAAAAGCTATGAAAGCACAAAAGGAAAGACTACTATTTTAGATTGCAAGGTAGGCCAGGTACGGCACATCAATCAGAAAGGGTATATGAAGGGAGTGATATGACCTAGTTGAAGGATGGGCAAGCTTCCATTTAGCAAAAATGTGAGTAAGGCATTCCAGGTGGAGGGAAAAGCAAAAGCAAAGGCACAGAGGTGAAAAAGTACAGAGTATGTTCAGGAAATGGTTTAGCTGGAACCTAGGGTACGGAGAAACAAGTTATACAAAAAAACCTCAAAAGGAGGTTGGGATTAGATCAAGTAGGGCTGGCTTTCTTTTTCTGTAAGCAGTGAAGAGGTATTTAAGGTTCTTAAGTAAAAGAATGAAATGATCAGTGCTGGGCTATGCTTTCCTTTGTGGATAGAACCATAGCAATAAATTGGCATCTATATGGTTTGTGGCACTGACCTGGCTGTACGTTCCCTGGTAGAAGACAGGGTGTGCCCTCCCATATTTCTCTTCAAAAGAGTGCATAAATGAAACAATGTCCCCAACGGGGTCAGTGACCCGGCTGCGAGGGTCAGGCCGTATAAAACGAAGAGCAAACCTGGGGAGGAAGGAATAAATATCACATGAATCGGCTTACTGTAGCGCATATGGAGTGGGCCAGTTTGTAAAGATTCCTACAATAGAGCCAGAGGCATGGCAGCAAAAGGAGGTGAATGGTCTGTGAATGGACCATCAAACCTGACAGTAGAGTCTGGCTCAAAAGCTGCAGAGCAGCAAGGGTTTTTCCACTACCTGTTCAAGACAAATGTAAACTACTAGGATTATAAGTTCCAACACTGGCCTAAACAAATCCTGAGTGTTTTCTGCAGAAAAATTCAGGACTAGAAAAATTGGGAAAGGAAGACACAGTCCAAAAAGATCACAGGTCAGGCTGTGCCCCAGACTCTCTAGAATTGCACTGTCTAATAAGGCAGCCACTAGCCACATGTGGCTATCTAAATTTAAATTAACTAAATAAAATTCAGTTCCTCAGTCACTCTCGCCACATTAAGTACTCGACAGTCACATGTGGTTAGTAGCTTCCACACTGGACAGTGAAGATACAGAATGTTTCCATTATCACAGAAAGTTCTACTGGATAGCATTGCTCTAGAATAGAGCTCTGTCTCTTTCTGGTTGTCCTACTTGCCTCCCCCCTCTCCTTTCTGTTGTCCCGGGATTTTGAATTTTTAGTGCATACTCCCAAGCTATTCAAATTATGGACAGGCTTCAAACCTGGAACTTGCGGTCATGATTTACTTGCTTTTCAAGGGGGCAAGTAAAATTCTGCTTAATGGTTTATGGCATCCATGAAGGAAGTTATAAAACTGATCTAGAGTACACTGGCAGATTTGGAGACCTGGCAGCTATTGTCAGGTTAAGGATGATACCACACATCTGTTTCTAAAGAGCCTATCTTATCATATTTGTATAGCACCACTTATGTATCCTTTGGGTTTCCATAGAAGGCAATGAACAGAGAGTTTTGATAAGTCAATATGCTACATAACATTAAACAAGTTGTTTGGATGATACAGTTGCATTAAAATTAGTCACACATGCCATGCATACTTTTTTCCAAGGAAAGCAAACAATATTAATGTACTTGAGGCATTTTCAGTACAGAACAGGTGACTAAACTATGACACTTTCCTTACCAAATACTGAGCCAATTCCTTAGCCTCTCAAATTCCCCATGTGTATACAATTTCACTTAGAAATAAAAAATGTAAGAAGTTGTATATGTGGGGGAGTGGTTAGAAATCCTTTAGAAGATTGATATTTTGATAACTTTCTCTGAAATTAAGTATTAAGACTATCTTATTACTCTTTTAAGTTTTCAAACTTCGATGAACAAATGGATAACGGCTGTCACTTCTTCCTTTCTAATTACAATATATTCCCATGGCTTACATAATTCAGGACAATCAGCTTTCTTAAAAAAAAAAATCTCAATTCAGTCTTTGTTGTGATTTTAACGGTTTATATGTGCCCATTTTTAAATAAAGTGCCCATTTTAAATAAAGATGGAAAAAGTACCAATTGATTAACTGGTGACCAATAAGAATTTTGCTAAAGCAAAGAAGTCATTAAGCAGGCAGACTCCTAAAACACCAAGCAGTCAAGGTAAAAGGTATTACCTGATCCTTGCACTTTTACACCTGCTGGGTCCTCACCTCCACAGCCTCTGCTCTCTAGAGCAAGGCAAAGCTTTTCCATATATGGGGGAAATACAGGTTGCCCTGTATGCGAGGCCCAGACCACATATTCTAGCTCCATCTGTTGCCCTGGATGCCCATAAAACATTTTAGTTCCAATAAAGCCTAGGTATGGGTTCATTTACTCAGCTCTAGACCAGATGCCCCAAGACTGATATGCCAGAAACTTGGTCCCCTTTGACATTTTCTAGCCCTGGCCCCTCTTTGTCTTCCAGTGCTGAGCTCTCTAAATGGTACATGAAGGAAGCAGTAAGAAAAGTGGAAGTGTGAATCAAGGGGGTATACATATGAAAGGGTGCCAGTGTCAGCAACCTGAGGTTGCCAGGACAGAGGAGAATGTATAGCAGTGTCTGAGAGGTAAAACTGTTGTGGGTGGGGAGAAAAATGGGTAATCTCAGAGCAAGAAAGTTTGTTGGGATTATGAATAGTCAGATGAAGTTAGATTAGGTTTAGGGTAAAAGTTACAAGGAGTGTACTAGATAATGGTTGTTAGAAAGAAAAGGGTGTGAAGATTAACTAGAGAATGTAGAGGTGACAAACATGATGGGAGGGAGGATAATGATAAATGTAGGCAGACTGACCCTGAGAACAACAAGCAAGACTACTTTACAGGGTTAATTTAAAACAGTTCCATTTCACAACATCTGTTATGTTTGATCAGTTTAAAATATTGTCATACTATATTAAAAGATTGTTCAGGAAGAGTATTCAATGTGATGACAAATTAGCAAGTCAAAACTAACAGAGCATAAACCTTATTCTGGTCTCTGTTTCAGCTCCGAAGTCTGCCCTATTGCTACTGACGCATAAATACAAATGTACATACCTAAATATATCAAGTATTGTGTAATAGGTAAACCGGAATGGAAGCATTATCAAGTAATAACCCCATCCAAGCAGCCCCTGAAATTCCAAAAACAAAGTTAGACACCATTCTCTCAATCCCTAATACCCTACAAAATGACTAGTTCAGATTTTTACTCTTTTTTTGTTCTTTCACATGATTCCTCCCTCCACAATATGGGTTCCCTTTTCCTGGCCACATCATCCTTCTTAAAGACCAACTGCATTTCATCTCATTTCATCTAATACCATCATATTTTTCTCTTATCACATAATTTCTGTATTAAATCTGCTTCAACACTTTCTGCAGCTACTTATACTAGTTGCCAAATTTAGTTACAAGTATGCCTCCCTAATCATAAATATTCATTCTTTCCTTTTCAGATTTACACATTAAAATATGGTATACATAAGTAACAAGAAAGATAACCACCATTACCACCTTGGACATTTGTATATAAATGACAAATAATTACATTAACCACAATTATAAATCCCCATATAGCTGCCAATCTTAGTAATAATACTAATTATTATTTTAGCAATGCTGATTATTGCTGCTTTTATTATTAACTAGAATATATAAGGGGCTCTATAGTTTATAAAGCATTTCTCCTATGTCATAATGTGTTAACCTGAGACCTTCCCTGTGTCTATGGCCAGGAAGCACTGAAGCCCCATGGCTGACATTAGGGTCCCAAACACTGAGTCAAACCCAAAACAAACTGAGGAAATATTAGGCATATACAGAATTTCTGGAGTCATATAATTGCTCTAGGAATCTGTTTTCTTCTACTTCAGAATGCCCCATACAACCAGTTAGAAACCCCATTTTTATAACGTTGTCAAGTACTCCACACAAAAAAATGTATGATAATGGAGTAAATTCTAACTGCTGCAAGGTTAGAGAGAGTGCTTTTTTGGAATTCTAAATCCACATATAAGAGGTTGAGCGTAGGGGCGCCCGGTGGCTCCGTCGGTTAAGCATCTGCCTTCGGCTCAGGTCATGATCCCAGGGTCCTGGGATCGAGCCCCACGTCGGGCTCCCTGCTCAGTGGGAAGTCTGCTTCTCCCTCTCCCACTCCCTCTGCTTGTGTTCCTTCTCTCGCTGTGTCTCTCCCTCTCATTCAAATGAATAATAAAATCTTTAAAAAAAAAAAAAAAGAGGTTGAGTGTAACTCTAAGAATAAGAAAGAGAAACTCCAAAAAGTCCTCTGAAGGGGCGCCTGGGTGGTTCAGTTGGTTAAGCGTCTGCCTCCGGCTCAGATCATCATCCTGGGGTCCTGGGATTGAGCCCTGTGTCGGGCTCCTTGCTCAGCAGAAAGCTTGCTTCTCCCTCTCCTTCTGCCTGCAGTGGCCCCTGCTTGTGTTCTCTCTCTTACTACCTCTCTCTATATATATGTCAAATAAATAAATAAAAATCTTAAAAAAAAAAAAAAGTCCTCTGCAGTTCATTATTAGTATACATAGCTGACTTTCCTAATTAGACTGTAAGAGCAATTTGAAGGGGGAGGACTGGCTCTTTATTCATACCTGGATCACCAAGAGCAAAATACCAGGTACAATGGAGCACTCTTAAATGCCTGTTGAATTTAAAGGAACCACCATCACCTCCTTGCTACTAGCCCTTCAAGACTAATTTCAAAGATATGGCCAAGGTCTCCATAAAGATTCTAAGTAACTCCCCCAGAAGTAGCTTAAAATTAAGTAAAATGAAGCAACAAAGAACCAAGTAAGCATTCTAACTTAAAAGTGAAAATGAAAGACCTAGGGGTGCCTGGCTCAAGTGGCAGGACATGTAACTCTTGATCTCACGGTTTTGAGTTTGAACTCCATGATGGGTGTAGAGACTACTTTAAAAAATAAAATCTTGGAAAAAAAAAAGTGAAAGATCTATTGAACATGTAGCAAACATTTTTAGACATGTAAATAAAACTGTGTACTCAAAACAAGGTACACAAAACTCTTCAAAAACTAGCAAAAAAAAAAGGATACTTACCATATCAATTCATTGAGGAATCAAGGGAAAATGATAAACCCAATAAATCTACCAAGGAGCCAGTCTAGCTAACAGGTTCACATTCTGAATATTTCCTTTACTCCTGTCATACAGAGATCAATACAACCTAGTGAATGGACTTGTAAAATAAGGGGGAAATTCCAGCTACAAAATAACTTGCCCTTGGTTGTGGTCTCGAGACAACATAACTGTAGATCCTGTGGTCAGCTGTATTAACTTGCAGGGGTCGGGATGGAGGTGGGTTGAAAACACTTGGTACACCTTCTTGCTCATTCAATCGGTCCTGTACAGCAGCCTGAGAAGGAAAAAAGAGCAGTTAAGAGTTTCAGTGACACTCAAATCAACCCAAAAGAAAAGATGAGGCAACCACTGCTTGGTGTTTCAAAAAGGATCACCTGATGAGTATATCTTTATAGACCTTTAACTTGCTATGCTGGGAGGCAATGTGTGGTGATAGCTCCAGAATTCACAGGAGTCCAAGAAACTTGTCTGGAAGCTCTATTTATGCAGCAAACACAACTGCTTTTATTCAGATGGTATGTGTTATTAAGGGTGGCTGGGATCCAAGGTGCTTCACTGTAGGAAGGAAAGCCATCCACGGAGAATAGAATGTAGAAACTGCCCCTAGAGCTGTGCAATGGAGCAGTCATAATGAGCAGTTTGATGGAGGGCTTGGCTTTGGAACAAAGAAACTTAGGTCTGAACAAAGAACCTTAGCTCTACCACTCAGAATAGTCGCTTGGATTATGAGCCTCAGTTTCCTCATGTGCAAAACGAAGGAACAGTTTTCTCAGGGTTAATTTGAAAATTTAATGAGATGTCCATATATAAAGATCCCAATATAATTCCTGACAGAATATTCAATAAAAAACCTTATTCTTTTTAATAAAGATTATTTATTTTAGAAAGAGGGCAAGTGCACGTGAGTAGATGGGTAGAGGGAGAGAATCTTAAGCAGACTCCCCACTAAGTGTGGAGCCCCACACAGGACTCCATCTCACGACCCCGAGATCATGCTCAGCCAAAACCGAGAGTCGATTGCTTAACCGAATGAGCCACCTAGGCATCCCCAAAAACCTTACTCTCTTAACTCTGCCCCAGAAAATTGTATTTGTCCCAGCGTAGTAAAAAATTTGGCCCTACCAAAGAGAGATCTGGTTTTGGGCTTTGGATTCCGGGAGATAATCTATAACTGATAGAAGTGTCTTTGTTACCAGATCTTAGGGTGAGAATGGCCACCCCAGAAAGACCAACCATATGGTTTAGGGTGGGGACTTTGTGTAATGAGTTATCAGTTGATCTGGAGACTGAGCTCAATAGTAGGCAACCAATCAATTCAATCATGACCATGTAATGAAGCCCCAATGAAAACTCTGGACACTGAAGCGGAGATGAGCTCCCCTGGTTGGCAATATTTCATGTATAATGTCACAAATCTTTGATTCCATGAAAGAGGAATATGGAAGCTTTGTGTTTAGAATTCAAGATTCTGCCCTAGATGTCTCTTCCTTTAGCTGATTTTAATCTATATCCTTTCCCTGTAATAAACTATAACCCAAGTGTAATAGCTTTTAGAGAACTCTTCCAGTGAATTATCAAACCTGAGGGTGGTTTTGGGAAATTCCTGAACCTGCAGTTATTGTCAGAAGTGAAGGTGGTCTTTTAAGAACTTGTGTGCTCTCTAACTTTGACAGCTGGCTTTAAATGTTGCAGTGTGACTAACATCAGGTAGTTCTCTAAGTTTTCATATTTTTCAGTATTAAGGCACAATCTGATGTGGAAAGAGCAGTCTTTCAACAAATGATACTGGGATAACTGGATACTGACATGCAAAAGAAATGACATGTATAATATGATCTCACTGATATGAAGAACTCTTAATCTCAGGAAACAAACTGAGGGTTGCTGGAGTGGTGGGGGCTGGGAGGGAGCGGGTGGCTGGGTGATAGACATTGGGGAGGGTATGTTCTATAGTGAGTGCTGTGAATTGTCTAAGACATGAATCACAGACCTGTACCTCTGAAACAAATAATACATTATATGTTTGAAAAAAAAAAAAGAAGAAGAAGAAGATAGTAGGAAGGGAAAAATGAAGGGGGGGAATCGGAGGAGGAGACAAAACATGAGAGACTATGGACTTGAGAAACAAACGAGGGTTCTAGAGGGGAGGGGGTGGGGGGATGGGTTAGCCTGGTGATGGGTATTAAAGAGGGCACGTACTGAATGGAGCACTGGGTGTTATACGCAAACAATGAATCATGGAACACTACATCAAAAAAAAATTAATTAAAAAAAACACTTGAACTCCTAAATCACATTATATACAAAAATTAACTCAAAATACATCAAAGACCCAAATGTAAGAGCAAAAATTATAAAACTCATAAAAGAAGACAAAAATCTTCATGACCTTGGATTAGGCAACTGTTCCTTAGACATGACACTAAAGCACAAGCAACAAAAGAAAAAAATTAGATAAACTGGACTTTCATCAAAACTTTTGTGCATCCAAAAAAAAAAAAAAAAGACAAAGGGACACTACCAAGAGAATCAAAAGACAACCCCTGGAATAGAAGAAAAGATGTATATGTATCTGTAAGAGTGTGGTATCTAGAAAATACTAAAAACCCTTACAACTCATCATCAAAAAGATAACCCAATTTAAAAATGGGCAAAGGACTCCAAAGATGACATACAAATAACCGACAAGCACATAAAAACATGCTCTATATAATTAGCCATCAGAAAATGCAAATCAAAATCACAAGACAGTACTTCACATAAGATACTAACAACTGTTGGTAAGGATGTGGAGAAACTGGAACCCTCACACACTACTGCTGGGAATGTAAAATAGTATAGCCTCTTTGCAAACAGTCTGGCAGTTCTTCAGAAGGTTAAACATAGAGTTGCCATAGGACTCAGCAATTCCACTCCTAGGTATACACCCAAGAGAAATGAAATCATCTCCACAAAAACCTGTACACTAATGTTCACTGCAACATTACTGATATTGGACAAACGTGGAAACACCCAAGCATTTATCAACTGTGGTATATTCATACAAGAGAATGGGATTTGACATTAAAAGGAATGAAGTACTGATACATACTATGATATGCATAAATCTTGAAAACATGCTAAGTGAAATAAGCCAGACACAAATGGACAAATATTGTCTGATGCCACTTACATGAGGTATCTAGAATAGCCAAATTCTATAGAGACAAAAAGTGAAATTATGGTTACCAGAGGCAGGGGAAGAGGATAATGGGAAATAACTGTTTAATAGGTACAGAGTTTCAGTTTGGGATGATGAAAAAGTTCTGAAAATGAAAAGTGTTACCACTGTCACAACAATGTAAATGTATTTAATGCAACAAAATTGTAAACTTAAAAATGGTTAAAATGGTAAACTTTTTTGATATGTACATTTTACCACAACACAAAAAAATGAATGCAGTACTGATACATGCTTCATATGAAAGTTCAGAAAAGGGAAATCTATAAACAGAATGTAGATTAGTAGTTGCTTAGGAGCAGGGAGGGATAGAAGTAGGTGGATAATAGCTAAAGGGTATGGGGTTTCTTTTGGGGGTAATGTTCTAAATATTCTAAAACATTTGGGGGAAAATGTTTTAAAATTGATGGTGGTAATGGCTGCACAACTTTGTGAATATACTAAAAACTACTGAATTTCACATTTTAAATAGGTGAACTGTTTGGTATGTGAATTACATATCAATAATAAACCTGTTACTTAAAACCCACAACTGACAGCAATTGTTGTCAATTATAAATCAGAACTTCCAGGCAAAAATTTTGGAAAACTTGTATTTGCCATTGTAAACTTGGCAATTTCCTAATACCTTTTAAAAGCTTTTCTGATGAGTATGGTGGTGCTATTAATACATGAAATTATATAGTAAAATGCAACAACATTTGGAAGATCTATATTAATTTAGTGAACACTATTTTCCAAATAACCAATGCCTGAAGTTATAAAATCATGCAACGGTCAAAGGGGATCCTTACAAAGTGCAATGTCAATCACTTTTCAGTGGGACCTTAGGGAGGGGAGTGACAAGGGAAGCACAAAGCCCAGGATGGTGAAGGAGAGACCAGAAGTAGTCTTTTTATTTATTATTATTAACACATAATGTATTATTTGTTTCAGGGGTACAGGTCTGTGATTCATCAGTCTTATACAATTCACAGCGTTCACCATAGCACATACCTTCCCCAATGTCCATCACCCAGCATCCCCATCCCTCCCACCCACCTCCACTCCAGCAACCCTCAGTTTGTTTCCTGAGATGAAGAGTCTCTTATGGTTTGTCTCCCTCTCTGGTTTCGTCTTGTTTCATTTTTCCCTCCCTTCCCCTGTGATCTTTTCTCTTGTTCCTTAAGGACACAGACAGAGTCAAGTTAGACATGAAGTCAACTGCCATGTTGGGAGAATACTCAAACAGTCCCATAGAGCATTTCACATGGCAGAGAACTGAGAGCCTCCTGCCAACCACCAGCACTACCCTGTTAGATGTGCTTGGGTTTCCTCTTTAAAATTGGTGCTCATGGTTTGGCTTTCTACAGAAGACAACAATACCTACAGAAGTAATGGGAGGAGAAAGCAGGTGGCAGACACCAGATAGCTTACCTGATAGCTGCTGCTGCCAATTCCACTTCTGACTCATGAAAGCCTTTAAAGAACAGTTTATTCTTGGGAAACAGGTATGGGGGAAGTTCAAAACGAGAAAGAAGGACTAGAGGTATAACTTAAGAAAAATATGATTGGATCCAGGATCCTGAAGCTACCTATTCCCAAATATTCTCTCCATAGGCAAGGTCAAGGCACAAAGCAAGAGGGGAGTAGCCAGTGGGCTTCAAGGATGGTGGGAGGGAATGAACTGAAGAAAAGTAGATCTTAAAAGTTTTCATCACAAGAAAAAAAAAATCTGTAACTATGTATGTTGACAGACACTAACCAGACTTATTGTGGTGATCATTTTGCAATATATACAAATACTGAATCATTATGTTGTACACCCAAAACTAATAATGTTATATGTCAATTACACCTCAATAAAAAAACATTTTTAAGTAAAATAAATAAAAATTAAGGCTAGACCTCAAAAAAAGAACTGAAAAAAAGTGATGTCCCTCAGAAAATTGTGTTTCAAACTACTAACAACATTAAAAAGACCATTCATGGGGCACCTGAGTGGCTCAGTCAGTTGAGCATCCAACTCTTGATTTCGACTGGGGTCATGATCTCAGGGCTGTGGAACTGAGCTCCAAGAGAGGCTATGCCCTCAGTGCAGAGTCTGCTTGTCCCTCCCCCTCTGCTCCTTCCCCCAGCTCGCATATGCACTCACTCTCTAAAATAAATAAATCTTTAAAAAAAGACCAATCATAAGAAACGAAACAAAAAACAAAATGCAATACAGATCAACAGATTTCAATGTAAAGGAGAATGAAGAGTTCCTTCATATGGTTTCAAATTCATATTACAACTAACCCTTAAGAAACTACCATAGTATCAGAGAACATCCACGGTTATCTGGAAAGGCAACTGAAATACTCTTCCCATTGCCAACTATAATTGGGTGAAACTGGATTTTCTTCACATACTTCAACTAAAATGACATATCACAACAGAATAAAGGCAGCGCAGATGAAAATCCAGTTTTTTCCTCTACTAAGCCAGACATTAAAGAAATTTGCAAAAATTTATGTTAACATGTAATGAGTTTATTTTTAAGATGAACTAAAAATTTTTGTTTTAATTTGTAATATGGTAATAAATATCAATTGATAAAACCAATATAAACAGAAGCTCTATGGAGGTTCTCAATAATTCTTTTTTTCTAAAATTTTATTTATAGTCCTCAATAATTCTTAAGTGTAAACAGTGGCATGAAAAAAAGTTTGAGACCTCCAGATTATTTGGGGAAAAATATACACATATATTTTTAGACAGGCATAAAGATATCTGGAAACAAAAAAATGTTAATATTACTACATTGGGGATTTAGGACTAAGAGACTGTGATAACAAAGTGATTTGAATGGCATTTTTTTTTTCGTATTTCATCTTAGGCTTTAAACTCTTTAAAGCCAGGATTATTTTAATGTATTTCATGTATTATTTTTATGAGTTACTAAAATAGACTAAAGTGAAAAAAACTATAAAGATGGCATAATCGCACTTGTGTAACAAGAAAATTATACTTCAATCTATGGAGTCATATAAATAAATATAAAAGTCTGAAAGGATATACACTAAAACTTAACACCAGCTATCTAAGAAGTGGTGGAATTAAGGGAGAGCATTTTCTTCTTTATGCTTTTCGGAATTCTTTGTTGTGGGTATGCACATGTGCACAAGTATTTTTGCAACAAGCTTTTAATATTTTAATAAGTCATTTCCTATTAAAGGATGGTTGACATTGTACCAGGTAACTGAAAATCAATAAAAAACAAGCAGGGGCAACAATATTAATACATCAAAGTAGAATTTAAAGCAAAAAGCACCATCTGATATTAAGAGATATTACAAGAAAGCTCTAACAGCCACTTGTCTTTCTGTGTCAAATAGCCAAACTATGTAAAATTAGAAAGTGTCTCCCCAAAAATAAAACATAAAATTTATTAATGTACTTTATCTGCACCATGGACTGCCTTTCTACAGCATGTACAAAAGATTAGAATTTCTTCTGATATATTTGTTATTAACATTGGAAAAGTATATACATATATTATCAGTACACTAAGCAAACTAATACACATAAGAAGGTCCAGAAAAGGGCGCCTGGGTGGCTCAGTTGGTTAAGCGACTGCTTTCAGCTCAGGTCATGATCCTGGAGTCCCTGGATCGAGTCCCGCATCGGGCTCCCTGCTCGGCGGGGAGCCTGCTTCTCCCTCTGACCCTAACCCCTCTCATGTGCTCTCTCTCATTCTCTCTCTATCAAATAAATAAATAAAAATCTTAAAAAAAAAAAAAAAAGAAGGTCCAGAAAGACATACATTAAAACATCAAACATGGTTATCTCAAGTGTGATTACCAAGAACTTTCATTTTATGTATGTATGTATGTATGTATGTATATAGGTATGTATTAAGATTTTATTTGAGAGGGCGCCTGGGTGGCTCAGTTGGTTAAGTGTCTGCCTTCGGCTCAGGTCATGATCCCGGGGTCCTAGGATTGAGTCCCACATTGGGCTCCCCATGCTCTGCAGGGAGCCTGCTTCTCCCTTTGCCTCTGCCTGCCACTTCCCCTGCTTGTGTTCTCTCTGTCAAATAAATAAAATCTTAAAAAAAAAAAAAAAAAAAGATTTTATTTGAGAGAGCGAGAGAAAGCACCAGGAGGGAGGAGCAGAGGGAGAGGGAAAAGCAGACTCCTTGATGAGCAGGGGGCCTGACTGTGGGGCTCAATCCCAGGACCCTGAGATCATGCCCTGGGCTGAAAGCAGATTCTTAACCAACTGAACCACCCAGGGCCCCTAAGCCCATAGTCTTACATTGCATAAATTAGATTTCATTGGACATTGCCTTTTAAAAAAAATTTTTTTAGAGAGTGTGAGCGTGTAACAGGGGACAGGCGGAGGGAGGGGGAGAATCTCAAAAAGGCTCCAGGCCCAATGTGGGGCTCAAACCCACAACTCCAAGATGATGGCCTGAGCTGAAATCACAGCCTGATGCTCTACCGACTGAGCCATTGAGGCGCCCCAAGAACTTTCATTTAAAATTTTATCAACTCCAGGGACACCTTGGTGGCTCAGTCAGTTAAGCATCTGCCTTTGGCTTGGGTCATGATACCGGGGTCTGGGGATCGAGTCCCGCCATCGGGCTCCTTGCTCAGTGGGGAGCCTGCTTCTCCCTCTGCCTGCTGCTCCCCCTGCTTGTGCTTCTCTCTCTCTCACAAATAAATAAATAAAATTAAAAAAAAAAAAATCATCAACTCTGTGTTTTAAATTTGGGATTTATAATCAGAAAAAAAGATATCACCAGTGAGAAATAAAGAAATCCAAAGTGGGGCTCGATCCCAGAACCCTGAGATCACGACGCTCAACTGACTGCAACACCCAGGCACCCCAGGAAATAGCAGATTTTAATTATACATGTAATAAGATTGATTAAATACAGACACCTCCAACAAAAAAATACATTCCTTGATAAACACCTAGTTGTCAACAGTGATTACTTCTTAAAAGAAGGAAAAGAAATGAGGTAGGGGTTGGACAGGGATGACATGTAAGCAACTTACATGGGGTGTGATTTTATCCATATTTGTTTTCTTAATTTTTAATTTATACTTTTATATATACATTTTTTCTTTTCAAATTTTTATTTAAATTCTAGTTAGTTAACATACAGTGCAGTATCAGTTTCAGGAGCAGAATTCAGTGATTCATCACTTACATACAACATCCAATGCTCATCACAAGTGCCCTCCTTAATGCCCATTACCCCATCTAGTTCATACCCCACCCTCCTCCCTCCATCAACCCTCAGTTTGTTCTCTATCATTAAGAGTCTCTTATGGTTTGTTTCCCTCTGATTTCTTTTTTCCCCCCTTCCATATGTTCATCTGGTTTTTTTCTTAAATTCTACATATGAGTGAAATCATATGGTATCTCATTCTCTGACTTATTTCGCTTAACATAATACCCTCTAGTTCCATCCACCTCATTGCAAACAGCATGATTTCATTCTTTTTGATGGCTGAGCAATATTGCACTCTGTGTGTGTGTGTGTGTGTGTGTGTGTGTACATACAACATCTTCTTTATCCATTCATCAGTCGATGGCCATTTGGCTGTTGTTGATAATGCTGCCATATATATATAATGCTGCTATAAACACTGGGGTGCATGTACCCCCACGGAATCTGTATTTTTGTATCCTTTGGGTAAATACCTAATAGTGCAATTGCTGGATTGTAGGGTAGTTCTATTTTTAACTTCTTGAGGAATCTCCATACTGTTCTCCAGAGTGGCTGCACTAGTTTACATTCCCATCCAACACTGCAAGAGGGTTGGTTCCCCTTTCTCTGCATCCTCACCAACACCTGTTCTTTCTTGTGTTGTTCATTTTAGCCATTCTGACAGATGTGAGGTGGTATCTCATCGTGGTTTTGATTTGTATTTCCCCTATGATGAATGATGTTGAGCATCTTTTCATGTGTCTGTTAGTCATCTAGATGTCTTCTTTGGAAAAATATCTTTCATGTCTTCTGCCCATTTCTTAACTGGATTTATTTAGTTTCCGGGTGTTGAGTTTGATAACTTCTTTATAAGGTTTTGGATACTAACCCTTTATCAGATATGTTGCTTGCAAATATGTTCTCCTATTCTTTTTAGTTTTGTTGATTGCTTTATCCATATCTGTTTAAAAGAAGTTTGAAACAAGTACTGCGAAATGCCTGGTTTTCAGGAGCTGGATGATAGGTCCATGGCTTTTCACTTTATCTATTTTTCTTTAAGTTTAAAATATTAATTAAAAAAATACATCTCAGGGCGCCTGGGTGGCTCAGTCGGTTAAACGTCTGCCTTCGGCTCGGGTCATGATCTCGGGATCCTAGGATCAAGTCCCATGTTGGGCTCCGTGCTTGGCGGGGAATCGTCTTCTCCCTATCCCTCTGCCCCTCCCTCTCCCCATCCCCCTCTGTTCTTGCTCTGTCTCTGGCTTTCTCTCTCTCAAAAAAATAAGTAAAATCTTAAAAAAAAAATAAAAAAAATAAAAAAAAATCTCATAATGTTAATGGAACATTATTAAGCCATAAGGACCTCAACACATGCCTATATGAAATAAAATGAAAGATTAATATGAAAAGGATAAACAAAAAACAAAAAAACAAGCTACTAAGAATTCCAAATATGTTCCTAAATAACTTTTGGGTCACAGAAGAAAATCTAAACTTTAAAAATGTATTTTCAGAAGAAAATTCAGTCTTAAATGCAAGAAAGAACATAAATAAACCAAACTATAAAAATCAAGATGCTAAGAAAATATAAATCTACAAAAGGGTGAAAATAGATTTTTATCTTTTCTTAAAAATTTTTATTTATTTATTTGAGAGAGACAGAGAGAGCACAAGCAGGGGGAGTGAGAAGGACACGGAGAGGCAGCCTCCCCGCTGAGCAGGGAGCCAGATGTGGGGCTCGGTCCCAGGACCCTGGAATCAGGATCTGAGCCAAAGGCAGATGCTTAACTGACTGAGCCACCCAGGCACTCCAGATTTTCTTAAATAAAAAAGCAAAAGCAAAAACAAACAAAAAACAGGAAAAAAAAAAAAAAACTGATAAATATAAGAGCTTTTTATAAACCAAACACATAAACAATAAACCAGTCTCTAGCAAGTCTCATTTTTTAAAAAGGAAAACATAATAAAAACAATGAGGGCTGCCTGGGTGGCTCAGTTGGTTAAGCATCTCTGCCTTCCACTCAGGGTCCTGGGATTAAGGCCAGCATTGGGCTCCCTGCTCAGTGGGGAGTTTGCTTCTCCCTCTCCTTCTGCCCCTCCCCCCCATTCATGCTCATGCTCTCCCTCTTTCTCAAATAAATAAAAAAAATCTTAAAAACAAACAATGAGGGGATGCCTGGGTGGCTTAGTCAGTTAAGCGTCTGCCTTCAGCTCAGGTCATGATCCCAGGGTCAAGTCCCGCATCTGGCTCCTTGCTCAGCGGGGAGCCTGCTTCTCTCTCTCCCCGTCTGCTGCTCCCCCTGCTTGTGCTCTCTCTGACAAATAAAAATTAAATTAAATTAAAAAAACCCAACAATGAGAAGAGGGGCTAACAGAACAGATACAGAAAAGAGTAGAAGATATGCTAACTTTGTATAGCCTATGCTAAAAAAAAATTGAAAATCTCTAAGAAAAAAGTGTCTCCTAAGAAAGCTTATCGAGAAAGATGTAGCAACCTCACACCAGTCAGAATGGCTAAAATTAAGAAGTCAGGAAATGACAGATGTTGGCGAGGATGCGGAGAAAAGGGGAACCCTTACATTGTTGGTGAGAATGCAAGCTGGTGCAGCCACTCTGGAAAACAGTATGGAGAGTCCTCAACAAGTTGAAAACAGGGCTACCCTATAACCCAGCAATTGCACTACTGGGTCTTTACCCCAAAGATACAAATGTAGTGATCCAAAGGGGCACCTGCACCCCAATGTTTATAGAAGCAATGTTCACAATAGCCAAACTATGGGAAGAGCCCATATGTCCATTGACAGATGAATGGATAAAGAAGAAGTGGTATATATATATATATATGTATATATATATATATATACATATATATATATATATACATATATATATATATATATATATATACGTATATATATATATACATACAATAGAATACTACTCAGCCATCAAAAAAATATGAAATCTTGCCATGTGTAACGATGTGGATTGAACTAGAAGGTATTATGCTAAGTGAAATAAGTCAATCAGAGAAATATGATTTCACTCATATGTGGTATTTAAGAAAACAGAGGGGGGCGCCTGGGTGGCTCAGGTGTTAAGCGTCTACCTTTGGCTCAGGTCATGATCCCAGGGTCCTGGGATCGAGTCCCACATCGGGCTCCCTGCTCTGCAGGAACCCTGCTTCTCCCTCTCCCACTCCCCCTGCTTGTGTTCCCTCTCTCACTGTGTCTCTCTCTGTCAAATAAATAAATAAAACCTTTAAAAAAAAAAAAGAAAGAAAGGAATAACATTAAAAAAAAAAACAGAGGATCATAGGGGAAAAGAGGAAAAAAATAAAACAAGACGAAATCAGAGAGGGTGACAAACCATAAGAGACTCTTAATCATAGGAAACAAACTGAGGTGGCGCCTGGGTGGCTCAGTCGTTAAGCGTCTGCCTTCGGCTCAGGTCATGATCCCAGGGTCCTGGGATCGAGCCCCGCATCAGGCTCCCTGCTCCACAGGAAGCCTGCTTCTCCCTCTCCCACTGCCCCTGCTTGTGTTCCCTCTTTCGCTGTGTCTTGCTCTGTCAAATAAATAAATAAAATCTTTAAAAAAAAAAAAGGGAAACAAACTGAGGATTGCTGGAGGGGAGGGAGGTGGCGGATGGGGTAACTGGGTGATGGACATTAAGGAGAGCACATGATGTAATGAGCACTGGTATTATATAAGACTGATGAATCACTGACCTCTATCTCTGAAACCAGTAATACATTATATGCTAATTAATTGAATTTAAATAACTTTTAAAAAAGATATAGCAAAGAAATTATGGACGGGGAAAACATGAAAAAGTTAATAGAGAACTGGCAGAAACAAATTCTAAGTGCTTTCTTTCAAATCTATGCTATGTATCCTTCTCAATTCATTTTATCAAGTTAGTCATCTTATAAAGCCAGCACATGCTTGAAATAAAAATCTAACAAGGAGAAAGCACAAAATTATCATACAGAGCAACATCATTCCCTTTGCCTAAAATTCATTCTCTGCCCCAAATGTTCCCATTCATCATTCCTTTTCATCATTCAGGTGTCAGCTCAAATATAACCTCCTCAGAAATGTCTTACTTCACCACCTTATTTAAAATAACTCCGATGGGGCGCCTGGGTGGCTCAGTTGTTAAGCGTCTGCCTTTGGCTTGGGTCATGATCCCGGGGCCCTGGGATCGAGCCCTACGTCAGGCTCCCTGGTCCGCGGGAAGCCTGCTTCTCCCTCTCCCACTCCCCCTGCTTGTGTTCCTACTCTCGCTAGCTCTCTCTCTCTGTGAAATAAATAAATAAAATCTTTAAAAAAATAATAAAATAACTCTGAGATCCTGTGACATTTCCTATACTCATCTTATTCACAACATTTATTACAAATTAAAATTATCTAGAATTAAGCTGAGAGTAGGATATTAGTCTTGTTCCCGGATATATGTATACCAGAGCCTAGAATTTAAATAGCTCAAAAGTGTGTTGAATAACTAAATATAATTTAGGAATATATTTCTGGAAATCTTTAGTACCCTATTCAAATAACATACTATAATTAAAACATAGTAATCTCAACAGAGATCATATGAACATACTAAGATTGGAAGATAGTTGGCAGATATTTATTGAGAGCCTGTGATGTGCTGGAATGTTTTAGATGTTAGGAAGACAGCAGTTAACAAAACCAAAAAATACCTCTGCTCTCATGGAGCTTAATTTCTAGTGATCTATCTCAAAACAATATCACACTCGATAATAAAACATTAGAGGCATTATAGTAAGGACAATGCTTGTTATTACCATTATTGACATTGTTATGAAGTTCTAGAAATTCAATGATCAAGTAAAAGAAACAAAAGATCTGTATATGGAAAAAAAGAAATCACTGAGTTGCAGATGATACAGCTACCTAGAAAATCCAAAAGAATAAACTATAAAATATGTAATAAGAAAGTTCACATTAACATATTTGGTTACAAACCACATGTATAAAAATCAAGTTTTCCCAAAGAGCCACTGAAAAAAAAATGAGAGAGAGGGGCACTATACAGAGGGATCTATCTGGTCACCACCTTTTACAAAATTTTATAATAAACTTTGATCATAATTTTTCTTTCCCACACATTTATTTTTAAAGACTAACAAGTTGCAAATTAAAAAAAAAAAACTTTGGGGCGCCTGGGTGGCTCAGTCGTTAAGCGTCTGCCTTCGGCTCAGGTCATGATCCCAGGGTCCTGGGATCAAGCCCGCATTGGGCTCCCTGCTCAGCGGGGAGCCTGCTTCTCCCTCTCCCACTCCCCCTGCTTATGTTCTCTCGCGCTGTGTCTCTCTGTCAAATAAATAAATAAATAAATAAAAATCTTTAAAAAAAAAAAACTTCTGTGAAGTCGAGAAAGAATTCCTGCTGTGAAAAAATACATGTCTTTGGTTCATTATCAAACCAGGAAAAAAGAAATAAGCTCAGAATGAATCCTACTATACCTCTATGTTCCAGTTATGCTGTTCCAAGGTATGGCGACATTGATCCATAGATTCTATGCCAGTCAGATCCTGAAAGAAGGAAAAACCAAAAAGTTACTTAGGGAGAAACCAACAGTAAATATGTAGATATTTTTACCCCTTATACTTATGAATGCTGCTGGGAAACTACACTGAAAAGTACTGAAGACAGATGTTCAAGTATGGTAAAAATGTCACTATTCAGAATTTATCTAGTCAGTTATAGCAGGTATTACTCCCATAGGGGGAAAAAATGCAAGTTTCTTACCCTTTAAAATTTCAAGGCTTTCAATTAAGATGACTACTGATTAAAATCAATTTCTCCTCTCAAATTGAAGTTTAAAAAATTAAAGATTTCTTCAACCACTGGGTCCAGCAAAATATTCTTTTCTTTATGTTAAGTTAGCCACCATACAGTACACATCATTAGTTTTTGTTCAAT
Source organism: Leptonychotes weddellii (assembly GCF_054177405.1). Taxonomy (NCBI): domain Eukaryota; kingdom Metazoa; phylum Chordata; class Mammalia; order Carnivora; family Phocidae; genus Leptonychotes; species Leptonychotes weddellii. Next base: position 59,138,893 of record NC_138375.1, on the reverse strand, counting down.
GTTTCATTAGTTGCATGTAACACCCAGTGCTCATTACAACACGTGCCCTCCTTAATACCCATCCCCCCAACCTCCTCCCCTTTGAAACCCTCAGTTTATTTCCTGGAGTCCATAGTCTCTCATGGTTTGTCTCCCCCTCTGATTTCCCTTCCTTCAGTTTTCCCTTCCTTCCCCTAATGTCCTCCATACTATTCCTTATGTTCCACATATGAGTGAAACCATATGATAATGGATTTTCTCTATTTGACTTACTTCACTTAGCATAATCCCCTCCACTCCCATCCATGTTGATGCAAATGATGGGTATTCATCCTTTCTGATGGCTGAGTATTATTCCATTGTATATACAAACCACATCTTCTTTATCCATTCATCCGCTGAAGGGCATCTTGGCTCCTTCTACAGTTTGGCTATTGTGGATATTGCTGCTATGAACACCGGGGTACATGGGCCCCTTCTTGTCACTACATTTGTATCTTTGGGGTAAATACCCAGTAGTGCAATTGCTGGGTCGTAGGGTAGCTCTACTTTTAACTTTTTGAGGAACCTCCATACTGTCTTCCAAAGTGGCTGTACCAGCTTCCAGCAAAATATTCTTTAATGTTCAACAATTCTGTTTATAATATATAATAATACAATAATGCAGGTTTCCTGCAAAATGTAATGCCTTACAATAACTTACATCATTTTATCTACTGGCATATAACCTAGCTTATAACATGAACTGTGTAAAACTGAATCTGTTATTCATAGGTTTCCCTATGATTAAGTATTTTCCCTATTCCCTTCTCCTTGGACTGTTCTCAGATTTCACTTTGTTCCTTCTCTGGCACCTCTTCATCCACCCCTCTAAATGGAATTTCCCTAAGGATGTGTCCCTGGTTTTCATCTCTCTACAATCCCTGGCAATCTCATTTATAGATAGATAGATGATAGATAGATAGATAGGTAGGTAGAAAGATAGAGGGGGAGGGAGAGGGAGAGAGAATCTGAAGCAGACTCCATGCTGAGCACAGAGCCCGACACGGGGCTCAATCTCATTACCCTGAAATCAAGACCTGAACCAAAACCAGGAGTCAGACACTTAACCAACTAAGCCACCCAGGCATCCCACTGGCAATCTCATTTAATCCTTAGTCTTCAACCACCTTTTCTACTCAGATGACTCCTAATTTAATCTCTGGGCCCACCATCTCTTCTGAAGTTTAGCAGCATATTTCCAATAGCCTGTTCAACATACCCACCCAGATGTGGCATCAGTACCTCACAGGCATCATTTAAAACCACTACATGTGTTAATGACACCACCACCCTCCAAAATATACAGGCAGGGGTGCCTGGGTGGCTCAGTTAAGCATCTGCCTTCAACTCAGGTCATGATTCTGGAGTCCCAAGATTGAGCCCCACCCACATCAGGCTCCCTGCTCAGCGGGGAGTCTGCTTCTCCCTCTCCCCCTGCTCGTCTCTCTCTTTCTCTCTCTCTCAAATAAATAAAATCTTAAATACACACACACACACACACACACACACAGGCAAAGATGACCTCGGGAACCTCAGCCTCATTTTTTTTTTTTTAGATTATTTATTTATTTATTTGAGAGAGAGAGAGAGAGAGAAACAGCATGAGAGGGGATAGGGTCAGAGGGAGAAGCAGGCTCTCCGCCGAGCCGGGAGCCCGATGTGGGACTCGATCCCAGGACTCCGGGATCATGACCTGAGCCGAAGGCAGTCGCTTAACCAACTGAGCCACCCAGGCGCCCGACCTCAGCCTCATTTTTGAGTACTCTATGCCTTAACTCCACACTTCATCAGCAATCAAGTTCTGACCATTTTCTGTATTACATCTGTAACCACTTTTCCATTCCCACATCCAGCATCCTTAATCAAGCTTTTATAACACTTCAACTGAATTGTCAAAATCATTATTTTCTCTCTCCTTCTAACTACTGTGTGTATGTGTGTGCACATGTACATGCATGTATGTATATTACTCCTCTGCTCAAAATTTTTCAGTTGGTTGGAAAGTAAATTCCAAAAACCCATAGCTTGGCATTCAAGTGTTCCTATAACGTTGACCCCAACCCAGCTTTCTAGATTATTTTCTATTTCCCTTTAGGTGTCTAATACTTAATAAATCTAACAGTTCATATGTACATCTAATGACCAGAATTTCCACAGGGCTAAATCCTAGACTTCTTTTGAGGTCTAACACAAAAGCCAAATCCATCCATCCATCCATTCATGTAACAAATATCTATTATCTATTCTCTGTCCTACTTACTATGCCCAAGAGACACAAAGATGAATAGGATAACGTCTCTATTCTAAAGAAATTCCTCTTAACAACCAGCAAGCAAAAGGAGAAAAAGACTGATCTCAACCTCACAATAATGTGGTAACATGCACTTCTGAATGAGGAGCCTGAGGTTCTTTTTTTTTCTTTTAAAGATTTTTATTTATTTATTTGACAGAGAGAGAGACAGTGAGAGAGGGAATACAAGCAGGGGGAGTGGGAGAGGGAGAAGCAGGCTTCCCGCGGAGCAAGGAGCCCAATGCGGGGCTCAATCCCAGGACCCTGGGATCATGACCTGAGCCAAAGGTAGACGCTTAACAACTGAGCCATCCAGGCGCCCCATGGAGCCTGAGGTTCTTGCCTTGATTTTGTACCCTGTAACCATGGAGTAGACACATTTTAACTCTTTAAAAGATTTTAGCTTCCTCTATGTGCACCATGAGGGACTTAATTTGGACTGGTTGTCCTTTTCAGACCTTAAAAAAACCAAAAAACCTGAAGTTTGGATTATTTATGTATGCAATTGTTTATTTTTTGAAAAACCTACTAGTATATAAATTTAGATAGGAAAAAAATTTTTATGTTAAAAATACTGTACAAATTTTGAAACTAAAATTGAAACGCTCTGTTAATTACTCTAGAGCTCTATTAATTACTGGCTTTGGGGTGCCTGGGTGGCTCAGTTAGTTGAGAGTCTGACTCAGATCATGAGATCAAGCCCCACATCAGGCTCTGCACTGGGTGTGGAGCCTACCTAGGATTCTCTCTCCTCCTGCCCCTGCCCTGCCCTCTTAAAAAAAAAAAAAAAAAAAGAACCACTGGCTTTGACAGCTCTAACAGTCTGGACTTTAGTTTCTGACCACTCTAGGCCTTTTATCAATTTGGCTACTGCCTTCTGACTTTTAATAGGCTCCCCCCTTAACTTCCAATTTCCTCACAGCCTTCTGTAGAAGACTGGGGTTTCCCCTCCTCTGTATACATTCTCTTTAAGAATTAGACTATACTTTTACCTTCTTCTCAGGGTGAATGGCCACTCTGCTTTAAATTGTTTTCTATCAATCTTATGTACCTATTTTTTTTTAAGATTTTATTTTTATTTATTTGACAGAGAGAGAGACAGCAAGAGAGGGAACACAAGCAGGGGGAGTGGGAGAGGGAGAAGCAGGCCTCCCGCTGAGCAGGGACCCCCGCCGATGCGGGGCTCGATCCCAGGCCCCTGGGATCATGACCTGAGCCGAAGGCAGACGCTTAACGATTGAGCCACCCAGGCACCCCGTTATGTACCTATTATTTTCTACCTTCTACTACAATTATTTATACTCACTCTATTGCTTTATCAGAGGATACAGGCTCCTTGAGAGCAGTGTCTAGGATATATCTATAGCACACAGTAAGGACCTAAAAATTTACAGAAAAAGTCCAAATTAAAAAGACCTGTATGTATAAGCTTTGATAATTGCCGCTATAAACTGAAATCCTCCAGACAGTCTCACCAGGTCTCACTGTATATTAATACCCTGGGGCTTTAAAAATCCCAAAAGTTCTGGCTAGATGTTAAGCTGGGTGTTAAAAACACAAATTTGCAGAATCTTCCTGAAGGTAAGTCAGAGATGAAGCCTGGGAATCTTTTTTTCCCACCCAGCCTGGGAATCTTTTTTTTAAAGCTCCTAATTCTAATGTACACCAGGCTGGAAAATTCATGGTATTGTACAGTTCTACATATGACAAGAGATTATATGTCACTTATTAACTTTTTTTTTGCACATCTTCAATATACTGAAACACTTAACCTAATTTGTAAGCAAAATTCTTTCGTAAGTAGTGAATCAGGGTGAACTGGAAGCCCAACTGAACAAGCCTGCTTTTGATCACTACTGATGAGTACTAAAACCATGCACTAGTAATAAGGAATTCTGGACACACCTAGGCAGGACTATTTATTCATCTATCAACAAATGTTCACTGACCCAGTATTCTAGATATCCAGGATAGAAATAAGTTCCTGTTTTCATTAAGTTTACATCTTACCAGAGGCAGACTGACAAAAACAAACCACACACACAGAGCAAATAAATGAACACATTTTTAGGCTAGGGGATTCCTTTGGATTGAGTGTTCAAGGAAAGCCTCTACAAGAGCTAACACTTCAGCAGAAAGCTGATGAAAGATAAGGGTCCAGCCATGGAAAAACATGCAGGAAGAGTATTCTAGGCAGGGCAACAAAGGTAAAAACTCAGACAAATGGATATATGACACTATACATTTGTAAAACCCATGGAACTTCATAGCAGAGTGAATCTTAATGCATGTAAATTTAAAAAATCATTTAAAAGGTCAGAGGATCCTAGGATGGAACACAGCTTATGACAAAAGAATCTAATTGTATTATAAATATATGAAACAACCTCACTGAAGGGGATGAAAGGGAAAGGTGTGAACCTAAGTAGCTGTGGAAATGAGTGGAGTCTCTAAGACTAAAGGCAAAAGAAACTACACATAAGTGCTGTTCTCCAGTTGATAAAGGTGTTTGCCATAGGGTGTTAATTCTGAAGCCACTAAATCTATTGACATATACAGGAACTGAACAATTAAGTAAACAGATGGTGGGGTAAGTCTTCTCAGTGCTGAAGTGGGAAGTTACAGATAATCCAGGGGAGAAGGCTAGAATGATCCATGTGGTAATGGATTAGAGTTGGAGACATCTGAATCAACTCATGTTTAGCTTAATATAGAATGGTTACAAAGAGAAATCGTTGGCTTAGTATATACACATGTATGTCTTTGCTCCATCAGCTGAGAAGACCTAGAAGCAATAATACACACCCCAGTAACAAGCACAAGTAACGCCCAGATTTTGGTTGCTAACACTGTTCTCCAAAAAAGGGGACCAGGTTCCTTGGAAAAACAGGTGATCCTAGGACTAGGGCAGGAAATACACAAGATGAGCCTAGAGAATCTCCTAGTGCCAGAAAGTAAGGAAGTGCCCAAAAGAACCCCACAATGATGGGGGTATATCAAGGAGTCAACTCAAAGAGCTACCAGTAGCCAAAGATGGTACAATTTGAGTAACAAAACAGTCATGGATTATAATACAAAATAAACATCCATGAGTCCATATAAATACATAACTGAATAAATGGGGGAGAACAGACAAATATCCTGTGCAAAACAACTCCAAATAATTGTGTAGATACTATGCCTTCAAGGAGGTAGAACATAACACTCTACTCCTTAAGTGTGAGCTGTGCGCCATGACTTTCTTCCAAAGAGTACAGTATGGAAAAGGAGGGGAAAAGATTAACTTTATAGTGGGGAAACCCAACACTACCACAACCAGGTGATCAAGTCAATGTCAATGGTGATAAACTGTGTTGACATTATGGACCCTTGATAAGATATAATAAAAAAGCACTTTATCTCTGTGGTCTTCCTTCCAAAAATCCATAACCCCTGCCTAATCATGAAAAAAACATCAGACAAATCCCAACTGAGGGACATTCTACAAAATACCTGACTAGTACTCCCAAAACCTGTCAAGACCATCAAAAACAAGTGAAGTCTGAGAAACTGTGACAGCCAAGAGGAGCCCAAGGAAACCTGGCTACTAAGTGTAATGTGGTATCCTAGATGGGATCCTGGAACAGAAAAAAGAACATTAGGTAAAAACTAAAGAAATCTGATTAAAGTATGGACTTTAGTTAATAATAATATACCAATACTGGCACTAATTATAACAAAAGTACCAAATTAATAATGTAACCAGGAACACTGAATGCAGGGGATATGGGAAGTTTGTGTACTATTTTTCCAACTTCTCTGTAAATCTAATTCTGAAGTCGAAAGTTTACTTGAAAGTGAAAAAACAAAAGTGGGGGGACACTTCTGAGGCAGAACAAATTTGGAAAGTTGGCAGATAAGGTCTGAGAAGGCGGCAGGGGAGAGAACATTCATCTAGGGTATTTCTAAGCTTTGCTTGCACATCAGAAGTATCTGTGGGGAATCTACAGATGCCTAGGCCTCTACCCCAAACAACTTAATCAGACTGAAAATGCAGTCTCGGCATAAATTTTTTCCTAGGGAGTGGGAACTTCCAGGTGATTCTATTGTACAGGGTTGAGAATCAGTAACCAAGAGCTTTAATTCTAAGTTCAGCAGGAGTGTCATGACCATATGTAGATTTTTTTTTTTTAAAGATTTATTCATTTGAGAGAGAGAGAATGAGAGAGAGAGAGCACATGAGAGGGGGAGGATCAGAGGGAGAAGCAGACTCCCCGCCGAGCAGGGAGCCCGATGCGGGACTCAATCCAGGGACTCCAGGATCATGACCTGAGCCGAAGGCAGTCAATTAACCAACTGAGCCACCCAGGCGCCCCCATATGAAGATTTTTTTGAAAAGTCATTCTGGCTGCAGGAAGAATTACAGAGGGCATGGGGTAACTGGGTGGCTCAGATGGTTAAGCGTCTGCCTTCGGCTCGGGTCATGATTCCAGGGTCCTGGGATCGAGTCCCACATCGGGCTCCTGGCTCAGCAGGGAGCCTGCTTCTCCTTCTCCCTCTGCCTCTCTCCCTGCTCACGCTCTCTCTCTGTATCTCTGTGTCTCAAATGAATAAATAAAATCTTAAAAAAAAAAAAAGAATTGCAGAGGGCATGAAGGAGAGCAAGACACCAGCTAAGAGACTATACAGAAGTCAAAGGGAAAGAGAATGGTAGTTTAGAATAGGATCGTAGCAGTTAAGAGGGAAAGAAGAGGACAGATTTGGGGTATATTGTAAAGCTAGAACCAAAAGGACTGAATGATAAATATATGGAGGTGGAAAAGAAATACTAAGATGAACTCAAGCTTAAGTGGAAGGATGATAGTGTCATTTACTAAGAATGAGGAAAACTGTTGAAATAATTTTGCGTATCTTTGTAAGAAAAATTTACTTCTGGTAAAGCAAAGTGGTTTTTTTAAAGACTTATTTATTTTAGAGAGAGAGTGTGCTTGAGTTGGGGGGAGGGGCAGAGGGAGAGAGAGAGGAAGAAAAGCAGACTTCCCGCTAAGTGCAGAGTCTGACATGCCGTGGAGATCCCGAGATCATGACCTGAACCAAAATCAAGAGTCAGATGCTTAACCAACTGAGCCACCCAGCCGCCCCTGGATTTGGGGTTTTTGATTCAGCCTCCATCGAAACTTTTAATTATAGGGGGAACTGGTTAATGGGCTTTGCTTCTCTTTTCTACACTATAAGCATTTGAGAAGAATACATCCACCTTTGCTTTTTGATCTTTGTAGGACTCTTCTGATGTTTTCTCTCCTGGCTTGGGAACCAATCCCTCCTCTACTCCTCCCTTTCCACTAACCATCCCCACCTCCCACATCACCGCTTACAGTCACCAGATGAGGAGCTTTTTGTATTTTCTCTTCCCTGTGAGATTCCGCTTTCCTTGATACATACAATTTTGAGCACTCTTAATACATTAATTAACCATTAGTTTTGTAACATTCCAATTGGCCAAAGCAATTTACATATAGATGTTAAAATTGCTTTTGATTTTTCCACTATTAAAATAGCACTCTGATGAACATTTTTGCTTAAAGTCTCTCTGTATTTAGAATTTCCCCCTTTAGGATTCAATTAAAATTATGAGCCAAGGAATATATATAATTTTTAAAGTTCTTGATACATATTGCCAAAATGCACTTTGAAAATGCACTTTCTCCCTCTAATCTCCCAGGGCTAGTGTCTAATGTCAACTGCTACTACAAATCCCCTATTGGGAAGGTGCATCCAGGTCTGTCTTACTGAGATATAGCCCTTGCTCCAAGATGATCTTTTCTTCCTTCCCTCCTCCTCTCAGAGCTAACTCCCCTTCCATTAACTGCCCTCCTAAGGATTCAGGATAATACTGCATTAATTACAGCAATTTACACCAAAGTGTAACTGATTTATAGCATTAGAAGGAGAAAGGTATATATCTTTAGGGCAAAAAATACCCTGAACCCCAACCAATCTCTAACTAGCAAGACGCATTGGGGAAATTGGAGGAAAGTGTGTGGACTATTCTATAATCTTCTCTATTCCATCCTTGGTCTAACTTCCTCTCCCGAGTCAGAAGACAAGTGTACGGCAACGCCACTTGGCAACCCACTTCCAAAACAGTAATGCTTGACCTATCTAAAAAAAAAAAAGAAAGATTCAAGGAAGGTATCACAAACAATAAATGGTGTAGTGTTTTAACTAGATGTCTCATTCAACTATTTGGATAGGGCTTAGGTAACACTCTAGATTACCCAAGTGTAATCACTAGAGTGCTTTCCTAAGAAGTGTTTCTCTTCCCACACCTCACCTGTTTATACTAACAGACACTGTAGGAGGTTGATGTGAAATCTCAGTTGATATTTAAGTACTCTCTAAATTCCAATTGGATTGTTGGCCCTAGGTTGCTGGGGATGGATATTTTAACTTGTTTTCAGTTATTCCCAGAGAGAAACTTGGCAAAAACCAGTGATCTTTGTTCCCTCCTTCCTACTACACAAATACTTTTGCTTTATGCAGTAAGCAATATGCCCTCTCTGGTAGTAGCAGGAGAAATGGAATTTGAGGTCCCTTCAGGAAGCAATCACACACGGCCTCTGATCTATAACTAAAACTCTTACACTCAGATCTTTATTATTCACATTTAATTACTGAACTCTCTTAAATACCAGCAGCTTCCATTTACTAAGCACCTATTACTATGTAATAGGCACTGTAAGTAATAAAGCCCTCATTTTCACTACTGAGAAAGCCAAGGGTTCAAGAGGTTAGGTAACTTGTCTAAGAATATCCTTGCCTAGGAATAATAAGAAGTGGTAGAGCTGAGACTGAAACCTAGAATAACTACATCCAAAGTACAGGTTGCTTCCTATGCCACACTGCCTCCCATTATCATTTGACTAATTCATTTTAGAAAACAAGTTTTCAAAAATTCTCAATTCAGAAAATTTCAAAAAAAAATTTTGAGAATATCTGGAATGTTTCTAATTTTCACATTAAGCATTAAAGATAAATCAAAGACAGTAGGGACACCTGGGTGGTTCAGTCGGTTAAGCATCTGCCTTTAGCTTGGGCTTAGCAGGGAGCCCGCTTCTCCCTCTCCCTCTGCCTCCTGCTCCCCCTGCTTGCGCATGTTCGCATGCTCTCTGGCAAATAAATAAAAAATGTTTTTTTAAAATAACTGAAGAGAGCAATTCAACCCTTCATTTTGCACAAAAGGAAACTTAGCGATGTGAAAAAGCTTTCCCAAGTTACAGAGCATCTGGGTGGCAGAACTGTCTGGTCTTTGTGTTCCTGGTCACTTCTTCCTTTTTTTTTTTTTTTTAAAAGACTTTATTTTTTTAAGTAATCTCTACACCCAACGTGGGGCTCAAACCCACAAGCCTGAAATCAAGAGTCACATGTTCTACCGACTGAGCCAGCCAGGCACCCATGGCCCCTTCTTTCTTAATTATACTTATTGGTAGCTAAATATCAGCTCACAGATGTATGTAAAATTGTTCTCCTTTATGCCTAGAGTCAACAATTTACTGGTATAGTTTTGTTCTATAAACAAAGGGCTTGGTGCCAAAGAAGCCTAGAAAATGCTGCATATTAAAATCCCCTTTTTGGAAATTCCTAATACATCTTTTAAATGTCTTGCTTTTATGTAAAAAGAAAATTAACTTCACAACTGCACATAGGGAAAGGTCTATTTTAAAAGAATACTATTTATATTCATTGAGGAGCTTTCCTGTAGAACTGGCTTGGGAACCACAGATTAGAGACCATCACTGGATGTCAAACAAAATGATCCATGTGAATCAAGAGATAATCCTAACCGCCTAAGTAGATTTTTAAATATCTGAAAACTGATTGGACACAATGACAGTATACAGGATGTTTTATGTGCAAATATTTGAATCTACATTAAAATACCACATGAAGTGAACATTTCCAAAAAGAAATCCACAATATTCTTAATCCAAGCAATTAGAAGTAGGTAGAATAAGTGGTTGATCTTTGTTGGAAAGTTAGAGGATACCAGAGTCTTCAATAACACTTTATTCTATTCTACTACTAACTAGCTTGGTAACCTTAGGCATCATTCTGAGGTTCAGTTTATGTCTTCGTAAAACATAAATAAAAACAGTGATTAACTCATGGGGTTGTAAAGATTAAGTATACAATGCTCAATTCAGCTATTATTATAAAGAAACATGAAGGAAACATTAAAAATGAGAATGTCATCATAAAACTTAGTTTCATGTGGACAAGAAAAAGACATTTTATTTGTGGGACGCCTGGGTGGCTCAGTCGGTTGAGCGTCTACCTTTGGCTCACGTCATGATCCCAGGATCCTGGGACTGAGTCCCGCATCGGGCTCCTTGCTTGGCGGGGAGCCTGCTTCTCCTTCTGCCTGCCGCTCCCCCTGCTTGTTCTCTCTCTCCCTCTCTCTCTGACAAATAAATAAATAAAATCTTAAAAAGAAAAAACAAAGACATTTTATTTGTACACTGAATGAGATGATCATATGGACTTTTCCCCCATCATTCTGTCAAGCTGGGATATTACACTGATAGATTTTCATACTTTGAACAACTGTTGCATTCCAGGAATAAATCCTACTTGGTCATGGTGTATAATCCTTTAAATATGCTGCTAAATTCAGGTTGCTAGTACTTTGTTGAGGATTTCTGCATTAATGTTCACAAGAGATAATGGTCTCTAGTCTTCTTGCTGTGTCTTTATCTGGCTTTGGTATCAAGGTAATGCTGGCCTCACAGAATGAGTGAGTAAAGTGGAAATTTCCAAAATTTCCAAAATTTTTTGGAAAATTTTGAGAAGGATTGAAATTAGTTCTTTTTAAAATTTTGTTTTTAAGTAATCTCTACACCCAACGTGGGGCACCAATTCACATACCTGAGATCAAGAGCCACAATGCTCTTCCGACTGAGCCAGCCAGACACCCCTGGAATTAGTTCTTTACATGGTTGGGAGAATTTACCAGAGAAGCCATCAGGAACAAGGCTTTTCTTTGTCAGGAGTTTTTTATTATAGACTCAATCTCCTTATTAGTGATAGGTCTATTTAGATTTTATATTTCTTTGTGATTTAGTCCTGACAGATTTTTTTTTTTTAAGTCCTGGAAGATCTTATGTTTCTAGGAATTTGTCCATTGATTGTTTAAAAGTATGTTGTTTAGGGGCACCCAGGTCTGATCTCAGGGTCATGAGATCAAGCCCTGCATGGGGCTCCCCACTCAGCATGGAGTCTGCTTGAGTTTCTCTCTCCCTCTCCATCCGCCCCTCCCCTACTCACTCTCTCTCTAATAAATGAATAAATCTTTTGTGTTGTTTAATCTGCACAAATTTGTGTATTTTCCAGTTTTACTTGTTATTCATTTCTAACTTCACCTAGTTGTGGTTGGAGAAGATACTGTGTATAACATCTGTTTTTAAGTCTACTGGGACATAATTTTTTACGTGAAGAAAACCCCTAGGGCGCGTGGGTGGCTCAGTCGGTTAGGCGTGTGCCTTCGGCTCAGGTCATGATCCCCGGGTCCTGGGATGGAGTCCCGCATCAGCCTCCCTGCTCAGTGGGGAGTCTGTTTCTCCCTCTCTGTCTGCCCTTCCCCACCCCTGCTCATGCTCTCTCTTGCTCTCTCAAATTAAAAAAAACAAAAACAAAAAACCTAAGGATCCCACCAAAAAACCCCCCCAAAAACCCTGTTAGAATCATTAAATGAATCCAACAAAGTAGCAAGGTATGAAGTCAACACAGATTTCAGTTGTATTTCTTTACACTAACAATGAACAACCTAAAAAGGAAATTAAGGGGTGCCTGGGTGTCTCCACTGGCTAAGCGACCAACTCTTGATTTTGACTCAGGTCATGATCTCAGGGTTGTAAGATCCAGCCTCATGTCAGGCTCTGCACTGAGCATGAAGCCTGCTTAAGATTCTCTCTCCCAGGGGCACCTGGGTGGCTCAGTCAGTTAAGTGTCAGCCTTTGGCTCAGGTCATCATCCCAGGGTCCTGGGATTGAGCCACGCATTGGGCTCCTGTTCGGCAGAGAGCCTGCTTCTCCCTCTCCCTCTGCCTGCCACTCCCCCTGCTTCTGCACGCACATGCTCTCTCTCTGACAAATAATAAGTAAAATCTTAAAAAAGAAAAAAAAAATCTCTCTCCCTCTCCTTCTGTTCCTCCCCACCCCCGCTCTCTCTCACCCTGAAATATAAATAAATAAAAGGAAATTAAGAAACAATTCCATTTATGATAATATAAAAAAATCAAAAGAGTAAAATATTAGGAATTAACTAAGGAGTTGAAAGAAAACTACAAAACTTTGGTGAAAGAAATTTAAAAAATCTACATGAATGAAAAGACATTCAGTTTTCATGGATTGGAAAACAACTGTGTTAAAATGTCAATACTACCCAAAGTGATCTACATATTCAAAGCAGTACCTATCAAAATTCCAATTTTTTGGAGAAATAGAAAAACCAATCCTAAAATTCATATGGAATCTCAAGGGATCCCAAATAGCCAAAACAATCTTGTAAAAGAACAACAAAACTAGAGGACTCACATTTCCTGATTTCAAAACTTACTACAAAGCTACAGTAATCAAAACAGTGTGAGACTGGCACAAAGACAGACATATAGACCAATGGGATAATAGACAGCCCAGAAGTAAAACAATGCATATTAGGTCAAATGATTTTTGACAAGGGTGCCAAGATCATTCAGTGAGGAAAGAACAGTCTTTTCAACAAATAGTGCTGGAACACTGGATATCCACATGCAAACGAATGAAGTCAGACCCTTACTGTGAAGATATATATATATCCACCCCTAGTTCCTGACACACAGCTCCTAAAACCCCTGTAGTTTCCTAAGTGATAAGAGCACTAGGAACATCTTTTGTTCTAATATTTGGTCTTTGACCTTGGTTCCTGGCAGAGATATCCTAAATCCTTCGGAATTTCCTGGACAGTAAACAGCATCTTTTGTTTTAATGAGGTGATCCCAGTGAGCTCCTGGATACGGACTGCTCACCAGACATATCAAGCCATTATTAGAAGCTTGAAATTTTCAGTCCCACCCCCCATTCTCTAAGAGAAGGAAGAGAAGATGGAAATGGCATCAATAATCAATCATACCCACACAATGAAGCCTCCATAAAAACCCCAACAGAATGAGGTCCAGAGAGTTTCTGAGTTAATGAACACATTAACATGTGGGGAGGGTGATGCATCCCAACTCCATAGGGACAGAAGCTCCTGAATTTAGGACCCTTCTGGACTTTGCCCTATGTATCTCTTCATCTGGCTATTCTTCTGTATCCTTTATTATATCCTTCCTAAGAAACCAGTAAACAAAAGTGTTTCCCTGAGTTCTGTGTACCATTCTAACAAATTATCAACCCCAAAAAAGAGGTCATGGGGGGGCGCCTGGGTGGCTCAGTTGGTTAAGCGACTGCCTTCGGCTCAGGTCATGATCCTGGAGTCCCTGGATCGAGTCCCTGGATCGAGTCCCGCATCCGGCTCCCTGCTCGGCAGGGAGTCTGCTTTGACCTCTGACCCTATCCCCTTTCATGTGTTCTCTCTCATTCTCTCTCTCTCAAATAAATAAATAAAAATCTTTAAAAAAAGAAGAGGTCATGGGAACCCCAATTATAGCTGGTCAGTCTGGGAGACCTGTGATCGGCATTTTATTTTTTTTAAGATTATTTATTTATTTATTTGACAGAGACACAGCGAGAGAGGGAACACAAGCAGGGGGAGCGGGAGAGGGAGAGGGAGAGGCAGGCTCCCCACTAAGCAGGGAGCCCGATGCGGGGCTTGATCCCAGGACCCCGGGATCATGACCTGAGCCAAAGGCAGACGCTTAACGACTGAGCCACCCAGGCGCCCATGTGATTGGCATTTTAACAGGGGCAGTCTTGTCGAACTGAGTCATGAACTCACGGGATCTGACGCTAATTCCAAGTAGCGTCAGAACTGAACTGAACTGAATCTAGAATTGCTTGATGTGTGGAAACCTCATACATCTAGTGTCAGAAGTATGGTGAGTGTGGTTACAGTGTGAGAATAAAGGAGAAACACAGGAGTGTGTTCTTCCTACTCATTTACCTAACACCATATACAAAAATTAACTCAAAATAGATCCATGACCTAAAATAAGACCTAAAATAAAATTCTTATAAGAAAACAGGACAAAAGCCTCCCAACACTGGATTTGGCAACGGTTTCTTGGATATTACACCAAAGGCACGGGCTACAAAAGATAAACAAACTGGACCTCATGAAAACTTTAAAAATTTAAGCTCCTGGGTGGCTCAGTTGGTTAAGCATCTGCCTTTGGCTCAGGTCGTGATCCCAGGGTCCAAGGATCAAGTCCCACGTCAGGCTCCCTGCTCAGTGGGCAGCCTGCTTCTCCCTGTCCCCTCTGCTCGTGCTCTTTCTCACTCTCTCTCTCAAATAAGACAAAATCTTTAAAAATAATTTTAAAAATTTGTGCATCAAAATATACTATGGAAAGAGTAAAAAGATAATACACACAATGGGAAGAAATATTTGCAAATCATGTATTTATTTATTTTAAAAGATTATTTATTTATTTGAGAGAGAGAGAGAGAGGGTGCACCAACAGGGTGAGGGGCAGAGGGAAAAGCAGACTCCCCACTGGGCAAGGAGCCTGACACAGGGCTCGATCCCAGGACTGTGAGATTGTGACCTGAGCCGAAGACAGACACCCAACTGACTGAGCCACCCAGACACCCCTGCAAATCCAGACTATACAGAGAATTCTTAAAACTCAACAACAAAAAAACAACCAACCTGATTCAAAAATGGGCAAAGGACTTGAATAGACATTTCTCCAAAGATATACAAATGAACAATAAATATACAAAAAGATGTTCAACATAATTAGGGAGTGTGAATCAAAACTATGAGCTACCATTTCACACCTAACAGAATGGCTACTATTTAAAAAAAAAAAAACAAGCCAGGAAATAGGGGCGCCTGAGTGATTCAGTTGGTTAAGCATCTGCCCTCGGCTCAGGTCATAATCCCAGGGCTGTCCTGGGATCGATGCTCAATGTTCACGGGGAGCCTGCTTCTCCCTCTCCCTCTGCCTGTTGCTCCCCCCACTTATGCTGTCAAATAAATAAATAAAATCTTAAAAAAAAAAAACAGGAAATAAAAAGTATTGGCGACGATGTGGAGAAATTAGAACCCTTGGTGCACTGTGGGTGGTAATAAAATAGTAAAACCACCGTGGAAAACAGCATGTGTTCCTCAAAAAATTTAAAGAATTACCATACAATACAGCAATTCCATTTCTGGGTATACACCCAAAATAAAAGAAAGCATAGTGTCGAAGAGATACTTGTACACTCATGTTCACACCAGCATTATTCACAGTAGCTAAAATGTGGAAACAACCCAAGTGTCTATCGACAGAAGAGCAGATAAACAAAATGTGGTATATGCATACAATGGAATATTATTTAGCCTTTAAAAGGAAGGAAATCCTACAATATGCCACAACATGAATAAAGTTTGAGTACACTACACTAAGGGAGACAAGCCAGTCACAAAAAGACAAATACAGGGGCGCCTGGATGACACAGTCCTTTAAGCATCCGACTCTTGGTTTCAGCTTAGGTCGTGATCTTAGGGTCATGAAATCGAGTCCCCCATTGGGCTCCACACTGCCGAATCTGCTTGAGATTCTCTCTCTTCCCCTGCCACTCCCACTCATGTGTGTGCACATGCACGGGCGCGCTCTCTCTCTAAAATAAATAAATCTTAAAAAAAAAGACAAATACTGTATGGTTCTACTTATATGGATTATCTAGAGCAAACTCATACAGAATAGTGGATGCCAGAAGCTACAGAAAGGGGGAAAAAGGGGGAGTTACTGTTTAATGGGTAGAGTAGTTCTCCCCCGCCATCTGTGGTTTTCAGTTACCTGCAGTCAACTGCCATCTGGAAGCAGATGACACATCAGAAGGTTATTAGTAGGCTAATGCAACATCACAATGACCTCACTTCATCTCATCATGTACACATTTTATCATCTCACATCATCACAAGTACAGTACAATGAGGTATTTTGAGAGAGACCATATTCACAAAAATTTTATTGACAGTTATAATTGTTCTATTTTATTATTGTTGTTAATCTCTTACGTGACTAATTTATAAATTAAATTTTATCACAGGTGTGTATACGTAAGAAAAAACATAGTTATGTAGGGTCTGGTACTACCTGCAGTTTCAGGCATCCACTGGGGGTCTTGGAATGTATTCCCCATGGGTAAGGGGGGACTACTGTATAGTTCTAGTTTTACAAGATGGAAAAAATTTATGGCCTTATTCAACCTTTCCTAATGTGACTGCACTACTCAGATCAGGCAGAAAAGTTGGTTAGGGAGACATGAACATATTATTTTCCTCTTCACAAGAAACATTACAAGGCATCAAACTTTTAAGTCTTCCAAAAGTCTTCTGAGAGTCTGGCCTTCCCTGTTTCCTCCCCACTCTCCAGTGACAAAATCTGTCCCTATTTATATGTTTCAAAATAGCTTGAAATCACATTTCTAGAACTTGCCATGCATAAGATATGTGTGTACATATAAGCCTAATCTAATGTCGTCACAAAATATTAATAACTCATCACTTTTCAATTTCAAAACATAGAATGTTCTAGGATTTAGATTCAATTCTTGAGCATCTATGAGTGAAGCACTATAATATGTGCTTTATTATTGATTTTTTTTTAGATTTTTATTTATTTGACAGAGAAAGAGAGAGATCACAAGTAGGCAGAGCGGCAGGCAGAGGGAGAGAGAGAAGCAGGCTCCCCGCCGAGCAGGGAGCCTGATGTGGGACTTGATCCCAGGACCCTGGGATCATGACCTGAGCCGAAGGCAGATGCTCAACCAACTGTGCCACCCAGGTGCCCCAGCTTTCTTACTGATTCTTACAGCAACCTTGTCAAGTTAGAAATATTAGTCACTTTGCAGATATGGAAACTGAGGCCTAGGATTAACTGTCATACAGATCTCAAATGGCCAAGGTCCTAATATGGAGCTTCTTCCCCTATACCATGCTGTAAAGATGAGAATGTGATTAACTGGATTTTTTGTTTTCCCCTTTCTCCTGAAAATGGGATACTTAATACTGTTGGAAATACTTTAATAAAGGGGGAGAGAGAGGAAAAAAAAAAAATCAAGAACAATTAGAACAAAAATGCTCTGGTTAAGTGAGATTTCTGGTGAATTACTCAATTCATTCAACAAATATTAATTCAGCATCTATCATGCAGCAAGTACATCAAAGAAATCACAGTCCCAATCCCCAATAACTTTGTGGAGTAAAACGACATATACATGATTGTCTTATGACAATGATCATACACCAGTGGTAAACAAATCCTGAAGTCTTTCAGGAGACTAGGGGAAAATGCAAAGGAAGACACCAGTTCCAAGCTGAAAATTAGCAGAAGAAGTATTTCAGAGCAAGGGAGGATTATGTATGGAGGCACAGAGGCATGAAAAAGAATGTTACATTAGGGGAACTAGAAAGTCTAGAAAGTGTCATTGGAATACAAAGGGAAAGGACATGGGGCACTTAGCCCGCTCAGTAGGTAGAGCATACAACTCTTGATCTCAAGGTTGTAAATTCAAGTCCCACATTCGCTGTAGAGATTACTTAAAAATAAAATCTTTTAAAAAGGCGGGGGGAAGGGTAGAATTATGGGGTTGGACAGTGAAGTACGGGTCAGATCATGAGATGTAAAGATTTATGCAGTTCTAATCAATGCATAGCAAATAAAAAATCTTAAGATGAGTGACATGAAATGTTTGTTAAAAAATTATTTTGGACAGGGGTGCCTGGGTGGGTCAGTCGTTAAGCATCTGCCTTCGGCTCAAGTCACGATCCCAGAGTCCTGGGATCGAGCCCCGCATCGGGCTCCCTGCTCCGCGGGAAGCCCGTTTCTCCCTCTCCCACTCCCCCTGCTTGTGTTCCCTCTCTCACTGTGTCTCTCTCTGTCAAATAAATAAATAAAATCTTAAAAAAAAAAATTATTCTGGACAAAATAGGAAAGCTGAAGTTGAAAAGGAGACTTGAAATTAAGGGCACTAGTATAAGGTTACTGAAATAGTCCAAAGGAAAAATAAAGTGTAAACTAGGGTAGAGGAAATGCAGATAGACTGGAGGGTTAATTGAGGGTAGTGGATTTCTTTGACTTCTCTTTAACTTTTTTTTTTAGTACTTCATTCCTTTTATTTATTCTGAAGCATAGCTGACACACAATGTTGTATTAGTTTCAGGTATACAACATAGCGATTCAACAAGTCTATACATTCTCCTATGCTCACCACAAGTGTGGCTACCATCCATCACCATACTACCATACAACACTATTACAATTCGTTAGAATTGTAATATTCCCTATGCTGTAGCTTTGATCCCTGTGATATTTCTTTAATTCCAATAGGAACTTACACACACTAAAATAAATACTTAAAAAAATCCCCAGATATTTAGCATGAAGAGATTTTCTCTTGTCTTCTAAATATATTCCAGGACAGTGAGAAAATTTTCGAAATTTCCTTGGTGGGAAAATCCAAAGCCAATAGGCACCTCAGTGAGCATCATGATTTCTACTATCACTTCTGGCACTCTCACAAACGGTGGTTTAAGAACATACACAACTAGAAGCAGTTAACATCAAACCTTCAATTTTATTACTTTACTATATTTTTGCTACTCATTTTAAGCAAAAACATTGTAGAAATGGCAACTAGAGTTCCTGAATATGTGAAATGACCCTCAAATAGCCAAAAGAAAATTGACAAAATTAATCTTTATCAATATCCACCTCAAAGATTTGCTTCCAAAAGAATATCTGCAGTACAGGTAATCCTTCATTCAGAGTAATTTGAATTTACACTACTCTGCTAATAACAAATTTTCCTTATAACACTTCTAAAGAAATAACCCCAAACTTGAACCAACTTATTCACATATACCTGTACTTACCACGTAAAGATGGGGGGGGGAACAAAGATACAAATAT
>NC_138375.1:59021284-59119002 GCF_054177405.1 Leptonychotes weddellii | reverse complement strand
TAAGTACTACTAATCAGTTTGTCAAAAAGCTACCAAGACTTAACTGTGTTCTTCGATAGGAAGATTCAACATAGATGTTAATCACACACCCTCATATTCATTTACAAATTTAATAAAAGAAAAGTTGATTATGAAGTTCTTTTGGAAGAGCAAATAAGCAAGAAAATCTGGGAAAACCCTGAAAAAAAGCAATGAAGGAGACTAGCCCTCCAGATTAAAATATATTATAAGCTTCTATATTATGAGTAGTACTGGCACATGCAAGACCAATGGAAAAGAAAAGGAAATCCAGAAACAAACCCAACCGCATATAAAAATTTAGTACTGATAAAGGCAGCATCTCAAATAAAAAGGGAAAACAGTTTTTTTAAAAAACAAGCATTTTTTTTTAAAGATTTATTTATTTATTTGATAGAGAGAGACACCGCGAGAGGGAACAAAAGCAGGGGGAGTGGGAGAGGGAGAAGCAGGCTTCCTGTGGAGCAGGGAGCCCAATGCGGGGCTCGATACCAGGACCCTGGGATCATGACCTGAGCCGAAGGCAGATGCTTAACGACTGAGCCACCCAGGTGCCCCAAAAAACAAGCATTTTTTAAAAGATTTATTTATTTGAGGCAGAGAGAGAGAGTGAGTGAGCAAGTGTGCACAAGAAGGGAGGAGGGTCAGAAGGAGAGGGAGAAGCAGACTCTGCTGAGCAGGGAGCCTGATGTGGGGGGTTCAATCCCAGGACCCTGAGATCATGACCTGAGCCGAAGACAGACACTAACTGACTGAGCCACCCAGGGACCCCACAGACATTATTTCTTAGAACAGTTTTAGGTTTACAGAAATACTGAAAGTACAGCCCCCCAACCCTGCCCCAAAACCCTGCGTGTGGCAATAAAATACCATACGCAAAGTGAAAAACCTAGGAATAATATTGACAATTTATTTCACAGACAAAAAGTTAATACTCCTAATATATAGTTTTTAAAAATAGCGAAGAAAGGGGCGCCTGGGTGGCTCAGATGGTTAAGCGTCTGCCTTCGGCTCAGGTCATGATCCCAGGGTCCTGGGATCGAGCCCCACATTGGGCTCCCTGCTCAGTGGGGAGTCCGCTTCTCCCTCTCCCACTCCCCCTGCTTGTGTTCCCTCTCTTGCTGTGTTTCTCTCTGTCAAATAAATAAATAAAATCTTAAAAAAATAAATACATACATACATACATACATCTTGGGGCACCTGGGTGCTCAGCTGGTTAAGTGGATGACTCTTGATTTCAGCTCAGGTTGTGATCTCGGGGTTGTGGGATCAATCCCCATGTGGGGCTCCATGCCCAGTGTGGAGTCTGCTTGTCCCTCTCCCTCCCCCAGCTTGTACTCTCTCTCAAATAAAATCTCTTAAAAAAAAAGAGAGGAATAGAGGCTAGGGGTATCTTTACAAAACATATTCATAAACATAAATTTATAATTTTTTTTTTAAGATTTTATTTATTTATTTGAGAGAGAGAGAATGAGAGACAGAGAGCATGAGAGGGAGGAGGGTCAGAGGGAGAAGCAGACTCCCTGCCGAGCAGAGAGCCCGATGTGGGACTCGATCCTGGGACTCCAGGATCATGACCTGAGCCGAAGGCAGTCGCTTAACCAACTGAGCCACCCAGGCGCCCTAAACATAAATTTATAATATATAAATATAAGACAAATTTTAAAAAGCAGCAGCAGTCCCTACACATGAGAAGCAAAGATCAAATAAATGTACTGAGTTGGTGGCTTAACGAATGACAAAGAGAAACTATCCCAAATGACTTTAAAACATAGTAAACTGACAATATAACATGCAGAAAAAGGGGCTTAAATTGTTTTACATAATCATATTGTTATTACTATATGAGTGTTGTTATTTTGAAACAATTAAGTGTTGATTATGTGATAAGGCAAAGGAACAGTCATGTAGTATCATTAAGAACCAAGTTTTTGGCATGAAGAAAGAAGACAGAGAGGTAAGGTGTAATGCTGAATTTGAATTGGTAGTCCTGAATCTGATTTGGAAGTATCAAATTGTTTTATCATGAAATAAATACAAATATATTTGTGTGTCTGTGTATATATTATACATATTAGTTCTATCAACTAAAAAGTTCTAGACCAACCCAATAACAACAAGCAGTCATAGCTCTAAGACTGATGGCATCTAAATATTATTTCTTACCCCCCAAAAATGAGTTTTCTTGGAGAATTGGCTAATTCTAGATCTAGGCAGAAATTCTAGATCTACTCAAGATGAGTCTAAAACATGTCAGAAAGCTAAAAAGCTATCAAAGATTACTGGGTCCATGGCAATATGACAAAATTATTTAGGAGCAATAATGTTAAGGTTTTTACAAATTCAAAAGGAAAATCTTTTCTGTGTCTCTGAAAAAATAAACAGTGTAAACATTAGGATTAAAAAAAGTCATCAGGAGCCAAACTAAAGAAACTCACAATTATCAAAGATGGCACAATCTGAGCCTCAATAAACACAATGGCAGTAAGTTACAATATGTTAAGTATGTTTAAATTCATGAGCTCAAATCAATACTCTTTTTAAAAACCTCACTGGTGGGGCACCTGGGTGGCTCAGTTGTTAAGCATCTGCCTTCGGCTCAGGTCATGGTCCCAGGGTCCTGGGTCGAGCCCTGCATCGGGCTCCCTGCTCAGCGGGAAGCCTGCTTCTCCCTCTCCCACTCCCCCTGCTTGTGTTCCCTCTCTCACTGTATCTCTCTCTGTCAAATAAATAAAATCTTTAAAAAAAAAAAAAAAAAAAACCTCACTGGTTACTTTTGGAGGATGCAAGGAAATCAACTCATTATTTAAAAACTAGTAAATAACTGAAGGAATTAAATGTTTATCCTGCCTTTATCATTCATATCATAACTTAGCGTAAACAGATGAGGGAATTATATCTTTTGAAGATTTTATTTATTTGAGAGAGTGAGCGAGAGAGCAAAACCAAGGGGGTGCAGAGGGAGAGGGAGAAGCAGACTCCTGCCAAGCAGGGAGTCCGACGCGGGGCTCAACCCCAGGACTCCAGGGATCACCACCTGAGCCGAAGGCAGACGCTTAACCGACTGAGCCACCCAGGAGCCCCGGGGAATTCTACCTTTATAGAGAAATCCTTATTAATAAAGAAGAAATGAGAGAATTAGAATGTCCTCATTTTGTATATAAAAAGGCTAGGTAAAAGCTAATAAAATGTAATATATTAATATTAAGCTTGTGGAAATGTGTTTAAGGATACTAACAATGGGGCGCCTGGGTGGCTCAGATGGTTGAGCGTCTGCCTTCGGCTCAGGTCATGATCCCAGAGTCCTGGGATCGAGTCCCACGTCGGGCTCTCTGCTCCTTGGGAGCCTGCTTCTCCCTCTGCCTCTCTCTGTCTCTCATGAATAAATAAAAATCTTTAAAAAAAAAAAAAAAAGGATACTAACACTGTAAGCTAAATTCGAATTTTTAAGTGAAGAAATTCTACAAAGTTTAATTGTCAATACTTTAAATTCCTAAATCACAGGTTTAATTCTGTACATTTGAATAATATAAGTCTTCTGTATGTAAAATCTTTTCTATATCGTTTTTGAAAGGACTTGTACTCCTTCAAGTATATTTTCGGTTATTTATCTTTCTTATCTACTAAATTCCAATTTTTCTAAAGGGCGGGGGTGCCTGAGTGGCTCAGTCGGCTGAGCATCTGACTCTTGGTTTCAGCTCAGGTTGTGATCTCAGGGTCATGAGATGAGTTGAGTCTGGCCCCTGCTCAGCAAGGAGTCTGCTTGAGATCCTCTCCCTCTTCCTCTGCCCCTCCCCTCCTTAGCACACGCTCTCTCTCTCTCACTGTCTCTAAAATAAATAAATCTATAAAATAAAATAAAAAGGACAACAGTTTTGCAAATTCTCAATCCCATCTTTTATTAAATACTCCCCAGAAAAATAAAGAAATATAAGAGAACATGTATACAACTGAACATTCTCCAGGACCACCTACTTGCCCCTTTTATGTCCTGGGACAAGACAAAACAGGATCACAGCTCATTTGGGTTGGGAGAAGTCTGGACAGCTGGGGAGAGCTGGGGGTAGCTAAAGGGCGCTCTCCCTCCTCTGGACGTTGAGGGTGTCCTGGCCACTGGAAGACTGAAGTAACTGGTTAGCACTGACCCTGAGTCTTGGATGGGGACCACTTTTCCAGCTTCTATCTAACAGAGACCTGCCCAGGGTGAAGTGTGGCACCGAGGGGCCTGGACCCACACAGTAACTATGCCTCAGGCACTTTACATGCATTATCTCATTTAATCCTTTTAAGAACTCAAAACACCCTTTCATGATAAGAACTTAAACTAGGAATAGAACAGAGCTTTCTCACCCTGATAAAGCACATCTGAGAAACAGACAGCTAACTCAATGTGAAAGACAATGCTTTCCTCCTAAGACCAGAACAAGACAAGGATGTCTGCTCTTGCCACTTATATTCAATATTGTACAAGAGCAATTAAACAAGAAAAAAAAGGCATCCAGATTGGAAAGAGATGAAACTTTATTCACAGATGACATGATCTTAGATATAAGAAATCCTAAGAAATCTACAAAAAGGGGCGCCTGGGTGGCTCAGTCGTTAAGCGTCTGCCTTGGGTTCAGGTCATGATCTGGGATCTAGCCCCACATCAGGCCCCCTGCTTGGCGGGAAGCCTGCTTCTCCCTCTCCCACTCCCTCTGCTGTGTTCCCTCTCTCGCTGTGTCTCTCTCTGTCAAATAAATAAATAAAATCTTTAAAAAAAAAAAAGAAAGAAAAGAAATCTACCAAAAAACTAATAGAACTAATTATGAGTTCAATAAGGTTGCAGGATATAAGATCAACATACAAAAATCTACACACTCTCAATGAACAATCTAAAAATAAAATGAAAACATGTTCTTTCACAGTACCATCAAAAACAAAATATTTATGAATAAATTTAACCAAAGAAGTGTAAGACTTATACACAAAAGACTGAGAGAAACTAAAGAAAGGAAGCCTTCCCATGTTCATGGATTGGAAGACTTAATTTTGTTAAGATGGCAATAATCTCCATATTGATCTACAGAGTAAACAGCAATCCCTATCAAAATCCCAGCTGCCTTTCTTGCAGAAATTGACAAGGTGATTCTAAAATTCAGGTGGAAATGAAAGGGACCCAGAATAGCCAAAATATTTCTGAAAAAGAACAAAGTTGGAGGACTCACACTTCCTGAATTCATGCTTTTTGCACAACTGCAATAGTCAAGTCAGTGTGGTACTAGCATAAGGATACAGATCAATGGAATAGAAATGAGAGTCCAGAAATAAATCCGTGTTATGGTCAACTGATTTTCAAAAGAGGTTCCAAGGTCATTCAACAGGGAAAGAATAATCTTTTAAATAAATGGTGCTGGGAAAACTGAATACCCGCATGCAACAGAATGAAGTCGAACTCTTACCTCACAACTATTAACTCAAAATAGATCAGACTTTATATGTAAGACAACAAAAGATACAGATATGACACCAAATGCACAAGCAACAAAAGATAAATAAATTAGGTTTCATCAAAATGTAAAACTTCAATAAACACCATCAAGAGAGTGAAGACAACCCACAGAATGGGAGAGTATTTTTGCCAGTGATATATCTGATAAAGGACTTGTATCAGAATATATAAAGAACGCTTAGAACCCAGTAAGACATGTAACCTAATTTAAAAATGGGCAAAGAATTTGATTAGATATTTCTCCAAAGAAGATTGACAAATGGTCAATAAGCATATGAAAAATGCTCAACATCATTTTAGTCATTAGGGAAATGCAAATCAAAATGAGATACCACTTCACTCTTACCAGGATGGCTACAAAGATGGACGATAAACAAATGTTAGTGAGCATGCTCGCTTCAGCAGCACATATACTAAAACAAATGTTAGTGAGGATATGGAGAAATTGTAACCCTCACATAATACTGGTGGGGAAAATGATGTAGTTGCTTAGGAAAAACAATTTGACAATTTCTCAGAAAGTTAAACAGAGTTACCATGTAACTCAGATATTCTACTAGTTACTAGGAGAAATGAAAACATGTCCACACAAAACAAAAACCTGTATACAAATATTCAGAGAAGCATTAATAATAATAGCTGAAAAATGGAAGCAATCCAAAAGCCCAATGAATGGATAAACAAAATGTGGTTTACTCACACAACGGAATATTATTTGGCTATAAAAAGGAATGAAGTACCGATATAAGCTACAATATGGATGACCCTCGTGATTGCTAATGGGCACAGTTTTCTTTTGGAGACGATAAAAATGTTCTAGAAGTAAACAGTGGTGATGGATGCACAACTGTGTAAATATACTAAAAATTACTGAATTTTTTAAATTAATTTATTTGTTTTTATTTGAATTGTATATTTTAAAGGGTTAATTTATGGTATGTGAATTACTGCTCAATAAAATTATTTATTAAAAAAAAAAGAGCCCGGCTCAGTCGTTAAGCATCTGCCTTCGGCTCAGGTCATGATCCCAGGGTCCTGGGATCGAGCCCCACATCAGGCTCCCTGCTCGGCGGGAAGCCTGCTTCTCCCTCTACCAGTCCCCCGCTTGTGTTCCCTCTCTCACTATGTCTGTCAAATAAATAAATAAAATCTTTAAAAAAAAAAAAAAAAGAGCCCAAGAGACCAAACTAGAAAACTATTAATAATGATCAGAAAACATGACAAGAAATTAAAGAACCAAAAACTTAAGATAAACATACAAAATTCAACAGCATTTCTATTAGTAACCATTTAGAAATAAAGAAATGGTTCTATTCATAAGGGTGACCAAAACTATAAAATACCCAGGAATAAATTTAATAAGGAACATACAAAATCTAGATGAAGAAAGTTACAGAAAATATTTTTTTTTTTTAAAGATTTATTTATTTGAGAGAGCGAGAATGAGAGAGAGAGAGTACATGAGAGGGGGGAGGGTCAGAGGGAGAAGCAGGCTCCTCGCCGAGCAGGGAGCCCGATGCGGGACTCGATCCCAGGACTCCGGGATCATGACCCGAGCCGAAGGCAGTCGCTTAACCAACTGAGCCACCCAGGTGCCCACAGAAAATATTTTTAAGGATATGTGACACACCTGAATAAAGAGATGTACATGTTCCTGAATGTCAACCAGTTCCAAATTAATATACACATTTTATGCAATTCCAATAATCCCACAACAGCACAAAATGATTCTTAAATGTATGTAAAGGGGCACATGGGTGGCGGAGTCAGTTAAACATCTGACTCTTGATTTTGGCTCAGGTCCTGATCTCAGGGCTGTGAGATCGAGTTCCATTTCTGGCTCCACGCTTAGCACAGAGTCTACTTAAGACTCTCTCTCCCTCTGCCCCCCTCCTCCACATGCTCTCTTAAATAAATGTAGGGGTGCCTGGGTGGCCCAGTTGGTTAAGCGACTGCCTTTGGCTCAGGTCACGATCCTGGAGTCCCGGGATCAAGTCCCGCATCGGGCTCCCTGCTCAGAGGGGAGCCTGCTTCTCCCTCTCCCTCGGGCTGCTCCCTCTGCTTGTTCTCTCTCTCTCTCTGTCTGTCAAATAAATAAATAAATAAATAAATAAATAAATAACATGATCTTAGGGTCCTGGGATCGAGTCCCGCATCGGGCTCCCTGCTCGGCAGGGAGTCTGCTTCTCCCTCTGACCCTCATCCTTCTCCTTCTCTCTCTCTCTGTCATTCTCTCTCTCTCAAAAATAAATAAAAAAAAAAAAGAGGCTGAAAAGCCAATCCCTGTCTCTAAAGTTCCTTATTCTTTCCTATTAGAAATAGATTAAAACAAGTGCTTGCATTAGTTATTCAAACTTGACTAAAAACCAAAGCCAGAAACTACAACCACCACTACTACTAGAAATGCAAATTAAAACAAGAACTTTAAAAATTTAATCATATTGACAAAAATTCAAAAAGCTATCATCCAATGCAGGCAAGGATATGGGGAAACAGGTCCTCTCACATCCTCTTGGTTGGAGAGTGAGCTGCCAAAACTCCCTGGAAAATAGTCTAATAGATATTAAAACATACAAAGTACATTTGTTTTGAACCAGTAACACCAGGATTCTGTTCTACAGAAATAAAAGGTCTGCTATATCAGCAACATCCCCTATATCCATAACTACATCTCCAAACACTTCCTTCACTTTCATGTTCTAACTGAAACTTGGCTTTTTTCTGAAGATACTTCCTCTGAAGCCTTCTCTCTACCATTTTCTCTCTCATATCTGTAGGTATGGAAGTGAGAGACCTGTCCTCTTTATTCATTCCCACTTTCGAGGATTCTTCTTTCTTTCTGCTTAAAAAGTCCACTTTTATGTAGAGTAGGTTAAGAGAATTATCCTGAGTGATGATGTCCGGAATTAGAACCATACTTTTGACGTCCTTTGCTGTGTTTGCTTTCTTAAAACTACCACAGAGCGGGGGGCCTGGGTGGTACAGTCAGTTAAGCAGGTGGCTCTTGATGTCAGCTTGGGTCATGATCTCAGGGTCATGGGATTGAGCCCCACCTCAGGCCCCGCACTCAGCTCGGAGTCTGCTTTAGCTTTTCTCTCCACCTCCCTCTACCCCTCCCCACCACGCGTGCATGCTCGCTCTCTCTCAGATAAATAAATAAATCTTAAAAAAAAAAAAAAACCGGGCGCCTGGGTGGCTCAGTTGGTTAAACGACTGCCTTCGGCTCAGGTCATGATCCTGGGGTCCTGGGATCGAGTCCCGCATCGGGCTCCCTGCTCAGCGGGGAGTCTGCTTCTCCCTCTGACCCTCCCCCCCTCATGCTCTATCTCATTCTCTCTCTCAGATAAATAAATAAAATCTTTAAAAAAAAAAAAACAACACAAAAAACCTACCACATAGCTATTGTTATTGGTCCTATTCACTCACCTGTAGTTGAAAACAAATCAACACTTAGTGCTGGAGAGGCAGTGCTAGGAAAGAATCCAGAGTTCTGGATTCAAATCTAAGCTTGTCACTACTAACCTTCAGTAAATTATGTACTGATCCTAGTTTACTCACCAATACCAGAACCTATACCATTTATTTTTTGAGAGGAATCAATGACATAACGAATCTACAGCACTTTGGATAGAATACAGTAAACACCTGAACAACATAGAAGTTAGGAGTACTGAGCTCCATGCAGTTGAAAATCAAGTATGACTTTCAACTCCCCCAAACTTATCTAATAGCCTACTGTTGAACAGAAAGAAGCCTTATTGATAACACAGTTGATTAACACATATTTTGTACATTTGTATGTATTATATATTGTATTCTTAAAGTAAGCAAGTGGAAAGCAAATGTTATTAAGAAAATGAGAAAATACATTACAGTACAGTACTTACTGAAAAAAATCCACTTATAAATGGACCTGTGCAGTTCAAACCCATGTTGTTCAAGGGTCAACTGTAAACACTCAATAAATGTTTAAGTGACATCAATAACAAAAACACCTTCAAATCTCAAAATTTCTTTATATATTCTTGCTCTACAGATGATCTCAAACAGTTTCAGGGCTTTAAATATTATCTATATGCAGATGATCTCCAAATTTGTATTGCTAGCCTAGATCATTCTCCTGCACTCAATACTACTATACCCAGTTAGACATCTTCACTTGGATGTCTGACAGAAACCTCAAACTTTACATGACCAAAACTGAGCTACTCATCTCATCCCCACACCCAAATGTGCTCCTCCCATAGCCTTCCTTATCCCAGTTAATGACTCTTCCATTTCCAGTTACTTAGGTCAAAAAGCTGATATCCTTACTTTCTCCCTTTCTCTCTCACTTCACATACAATCCCTTAAAAAATCCCATCCACTTTACCTTCAAAATATATTCAGAATCCAACTACTCCTCATGATTACTTTCCTATTCATCCTGGTTCAAGCAGTCTTGCATCACTGCAAAAGTCTCCTACTTGGTCTCCCTACTCCTCCCTTACCTTCCTTCAGGCTATCCTCAAGAAAATAGCCAGAGTGACCCTAATAAATCATAAATCCTGTCATCACTCAAAATCCACCTTGCTTCAGAGTTATAGCCAAAATTCTTACAACAGCCTACAAGGCCATTTGTGAACTAGCCCTGCTTTTAACTCTCTGACCCTATCTCCTACTTTCTTCCTCCCTCCTTCCCCTCAGTTCTAGCCACACTGGCCTCCATGCCATTCCTGGACAAGGTCCCTTGAGGCCATGCCTTAGGACTCTTACATGCTTTATTCCCTCTATCTGGAATCCTCTTCCCCTAAGTACCCACATGATTTGTTTAGTACTTAACCTTTAGGTTTTCACACAATTAACACACTCTCAGTGAGGCCTTCCCTTGATAATCCTATTTAAAATTAAACACCCCACCCCCAGGCCCTTGGGTGGCTTAGTTGATTTAGTGGCCAGCTGTTGATTTCATCTCAGGTCATAATCTCAGGATCCTGGGATGGAGCCCCGCCTCTGGCTCCAGGTTCAGTTGAGGAATCTGCTTGAGTTTCTCTTTCCCTCTCCCTCTGCCCCTCCCCTGCTCATGTAGTGTGATCTCTCTCTCTTCCTCCCTCTAAAATAAATAAATAAATCTTTTTTTTTTTAAGATTTTATTTATTTATTTGAGAGAGAGTGAGAGTGAAAGAGATCACAGAGGGAGAGGGAGAAGCAGACTCGCCACTGAGCGGGGAGCCCGATGCAGGGCTCGATCCCAGGACCCTGAGATAATGACCCCAGCCCAACGCAGACACTTAACTGAGTCACCCAGGCGCCCAATAAATATATCTTAAAAAAAAAAAAATTTAAACACCCCCCTCCTCAAAATTCCCTATTTATTTCTCTCCACAGCATTTATCACCACCTAACAGAGCCTATGTTTCATTTATTTATTTTGACTCTTCTCTGTCTCTTCCACTAGAATGTGAGCTCCACAAGGGTAGGAATTATATTTAATATTCCGCTGTACCCTGTACCTAGAACTATACTAGCACACAACAGGTCCTGAAAAAAGTTGATTGAGAATGGGATGTTTATTACAAGGATATTCATTGTGACATTAGTTGTATGAAACCAAAAAATGAAAACAACCTGATTGTCCCTCAATTTTTTAAAAACCAAAAAGTAATAACTATAATAATGTTTAACATTCAAGCACTTAATATTTGCCAGTGCTTTAGATATATTAACATTTAACTACTGAAACAACCCCTTCAGGTAGGTAATATAGTAACTGCACATATGAAGAAACTGAAGTAGAATGGTTAAGTAACTCGCCCAAGGTCACAAAGTTAATAATTGGAGAAGCTAGGATTCAAAACCAGGCTGTCTTACTTCACAGCCAGTCTTCTTGACAAGTTACTATGCTACGCTGACTTTCATAATTATATGATCCTACCTCTATTAAAGACAAAGACAGCAGAAGCTCTTACCCAATGAGAATAAGACTTACTGGTCAATTAATTTAAAAAGTCACTTAAGATGAAGAATAAAAACATTCCACACAGGGGCGCCTGGGTGGCTCAGTTGGTTAAGCGACTGCCTTCGGCTCAGGTCATGATCCCAGAGTCCTGGGATCGAGTCCCACATCGGGCTCCCGGCTCAGCGGGGAGCCTGCTTCTCCCTTTGACCCTCTCCTCTCTCATGCTGTTTCTCTCTCGCTCTCTAATAAATAAACAAATAAAATCTTTAAAAAAAAAAAAAACATTCCACACATTACTTACATATTTCATTTAAAGCAGGAAGCATACACATTTATGCAGCAATCTTTTGATGAAAGCCTACCCTTTTCTTTTGGGCATGGGTCCACCAACATTCTTTGGAGTCTTTCTAGCATAAACCATATCCATAAGACACTGACTTAATTTCTTGGAGTGCAAGAACTCCAAGCACTTGCCAAGCATTAAGTGCACAATACTAAATCTTAATGATTTTTTTCCAAAGTCACCTTTACACCTATCTTGCCTATACCTAACTGAATAACAATTTTCCAGCAACTTGACCCTAAAGACCTTTTCCAAAGCATGTAATTTAGTTTTCAGATAAAAACTCTTGCACTGATATTTTGATGGTTTATGTATTTTATTTTTATGACAAATATAACCAGCACACAATGGTTTGGGAGCAAATACAACTGACTTTTGAGGCGCCTGGGTGGCTCATTCGTTAAGCGTCTGCCTTCGGCTCAGGTCATGATCCTGGGGTCCTGGGATAGAGCCCCGCGTCGGGCTCCCTGCTCAGCAGGGAGCCTGCTTCTCCCTCTCCCTCTGTTGCTCCCCCTGCTCTCTCTCTCTCTGTGTCAAACAAATAAATAAAATCTTAAAATTAAAAAAAAATACAACTGACTTTTGGCAAGAGTACAACTCAACTGGTGAAAGCAAAAATACTTGGACATATTACAGAGCAGATCTTAGGAACTGGAAGCCATCTGCTCCAACTAATCAGTCAAGTGAAGGGTAAGAGAGCTTACACATTAAGTATGTGTATCTGTATATGCAGAAGAAAAAAGTATACAAAGACACACAGCAAACTGGTAATGAGGAGGGGGGAATAAGATGAAATTTAATTACACTTTTACAATTTTACGTTACTGACTTGCATAAAGTATGCATTACTTGGTATTGGTAGATTTTTTAAGTAAAAAATAAAAACCACTGTGAATTAGGTAATAGTATCCTCATTTTATAGGGGGGGGGAAATTCAAGAAAGTGGGAACATGCCCAAGGTCACAGAACTCATGAGAAGCTAAGTTGAAAGGCTAATTCAGGTTTGCCCCAAGTTTCAAAGCTCATGGTTTTCCTACAATACCAAATTCCTGGGCAAAAAATTCAAACAGATCACTCTGATTTCTTAAAATACGTGAACAAAGACCATCGTGTTATTCTTTCTCTTTTAGGTAATAAAGAGTCAGATGAAGCCAAAAAGAGAGATTTTCAAAGTGAATTATAAACCTGATTCTACAGCCCAGAGTTCAGGCTTAACTTTCTATAATTTAAAAGAACAAAGATCACACACCCTAATATTCATTTAAAAGGAAAGAAATTTCTTAACATCTGTACAAAAAGTAGAAAGGGATCATTTCTTCCTCCACTGGCCATGCATATAGCTCCTTTAGTCCCTTCTCTCTGGCCATGTCCTCTTTCTCCAGGGGTTCAAACAGCAACCTAGAAGCAGTAAACCAAGGCACTAGGGGAGTCTGTTATATTTGGAAATTTGGGAAAATGGACTTCAGTAAAACTAACCTTACCCATACCTGCATTCTTTTTTTTTTTTAAAGATTTTATTTATTTACTTGAGAGAGACCGAGAGAGAGCACGAGAGGGGCCGAGGGAGAGAGAGAGAAGCAGACTCCGTGCTGAGCAGGGACCCTGACGTGGGGCTTGATCCCAGGACCATGACCTGAGCCGAAGGCAGACACTTAACCGACTGAGCCACCTAGACGCTCCCCTGCATTAACTCTTCTTTTTCCCTAAAGATTTTATTTATCTATTTGTCAGAGAGAGAGAGAGAGAGCGCGTACAAGCAGGAGCATCAGGCAGAAGGAGAAGCAGGCTCCTCACTGAGCAAGGAGCCCAAAGCGGCACTCGATCTCAGGACCCTGGGATCATGACCTGAGCCAAAGGCAGACACTTAACTGAGTCACCCAGGCATCTCTGCATTAACTCTTCTTAAGACCTATTCTCTTCCATTTGAAACAGCTTAAAACAAATTGCGCGTTCACTATTCATACTCAATTGGTTCCAAAATAAACAGGAGAAAAGGATAACTAGAAAAGTCTTAGAAAACATCAAATGGACTGAGAAGCATGATAAATATACTCTAGGGAGTTCCAGTCAAATCACATGTCACAATAAAAGTGAAATAGAGGAAACCTAAGATTTCTAAAATATTTTACTTTTGCTAATTTCAATGTATCAAATGAAGCAACATATTGAGAACTAGTTCCTAGCAGTACCACCCAGTTCTGTCCTGACTCCTATGGATATTCCAAGCACATGCTTCATACTGTTAGTGAAGCAAACCTGAAACCTAGTGTTATGCTACTCTCTAGTGGAAAAAAACCTTTGACAGCTCCCTACGAGTACAGATTAAAATTTAAACCATTCTGCACAGCTTTGAAAGGCCTCTAAAATCTGGCTCTAATTTACCTATCCAATCCTATTTACCACTTCTCTAAATTCTCTAAATCCATCACAACAAACACTCCACACTCTTCCATCTTCATACATTGCTCAAGCCATTTCCTCAGCTTTCAGCAACCTTCTGCCTACCACCTGTTGAAATTCTATTCCTCCTTCAAAACTAGCAAAGTACAGTGGAAAGAGCCCAGCCTTAAAGCCTGATCCAGACCCACTAGGTTTCTAATTCCAATTCCATCCTCACTATTTAGTAACTTAATGAACTTAGGCAAATACTTCAATAAATCTGTTTCCTCACTTAGGAGCGGCTATTATCATCTATGGCACTTTATAAGGCTTCTGTGAGAATTAAGCATGATAGTTATAAACTACCTATCTAGCACCATGCCTAAGGCATAGTAGATACTTAATGGTTAACCCCTAAGTCATCCCTCTCTTCTCTTCCCACCTCCGTGGATACTCCTATCCTTCCCTAAATTCCCACAGCACTTTGTTTATACCATATTACACTATGAACACTAATATATTGCAGGATACTCATTTATGTATGTATGTATCTTGCTTCTCCAATAGGTTATAGCTAAGATGGTTATGGGTATGGATTTCTAAATCTCTGCCACTTAACTACTTGTGTGAGTGATTTGACCTCTCAGAACCTGTTTCTTCATTAACAAAATGAATGAGTTAATTCCTTACAATGTTATTAAGAGGTTTAGAAGAGTTAAGGTACATTAAATACTTGGTATAATGCTTGACACCTAGTAAGTTTCAAAGAATGTTCAATGGCAACTGAATGATGAACCTGATCCAGCAACCGCTTAAGGAACACATAAATGGAAAATGCATTTGCCTTGGTAAATCCAATTTCCTAAAGCAATCTGCTTTTTTAGGATTTTTTTAAAGTTCTATGCTCAACGTGGGGCTTGAACTCACAACCCTAAGATCAGGAGTCACATGCTCTACTGACTCAGTCAGCCAGGCACCCCTCACAAAGCAATCTTAATACAATCTTAACCTACCACTCACCTCTTACTGATATAAATGTCGATGAAGACAAAATGGAGGTACCCATGTACTTTACCTCAGAAATACCACCACATATTCATGTCTTCCCAGTATCAAACTAAGTACATCATGACATATAACTCACATCACGCTTACCCCTAAAGAGCTGTAAGGGGTAAAATGGTCTGCCAAATTAAACAAAACTCTGAAATAAGTGGTCTACCAGGAAGAGGAGGCTGGTTGTCTGCTGTTTATTCACTCTGATCCTAATTTGCTGTGTCCTCAATTTCTTTACTCAAAACTCCAATCAAATGTCAACTATTTCTATAATAGTATTTTTCCATTTATACACTTCCAACCCACTGCTCAATTTAAAGAAAACCCCACCTCAGATTATAGTGAAATCTAATCAAGGAAAGTACAGAAAAGTGATAACTTGTTAAAAAAAAAAAAAAAAAAGACTTAGTATCACAACATTTGCATTCCACTCTCAGCTGTATACTGATATTTACACAGGTGGTATAGCACACAAGTCAAGAGCTCAGGAAAGGTTCTGGAAAGATGGATCTGGCTTTCCACCACTTAACTGGCTGTGTAACCTAACTATGTTACTTCTTAAGCCTCACATTCCTCATCTGTAAAATAGGGATTGTAACAGCATGAGTCTCATAGGGTTGTTACATTAAATGCGATCATGTCTGCTATGTGTTTACAAAGTACTTAGAACATGGTAAGTACTCAATAAATGGCATTTGAACTAGCAGTGCCCGAACACTAAAGTTCTTGGTAAATAATGCTGAATTAATGAATGTTTAGCACATTTTATATTAGGAAATAAGTGTACCACTAACTTTAATTCTATCCTAAATGAAATCATGATTAATAGTAGCGATAGCGCTTGGGAATAAACATTTCAGTTTACAAGCCCTTCATACGTCCATAAACTCATTTGATCTCCACAATATCCTTAGGGGACAGACATTTTTTAAGAGAAGTATTTTAGAAATAAGGAAACTGGTACCCATTAGGGTAATAAAGAGTCAAGGTTACCCACCCTAGTGGTCTCCTCCAATCACTCTCCAACTCAGAAATAAGTGCTTAGTGCCAAAAGTTCTTAACACAACCACTAAAAGGAAGCAGATTTCTGCAAGTTACCACCCACCTCAAGCACTGTCAAGAACGTGAGTCCAGGAATAAGCCCAGGGTAAAAAAAAAAACCCCGTAAGAAGCCACTGATGACACTTACAACTGTTGCATTGTTTCCTTATGTGGTGTCCTCCCACACCTTTAGGGTGGGGGCCACCTCCGCCCCCTCCCCCACCAGAGCGCCCAATACAGGACCAGGCACCCAAGAGGCCTTCCATAAATATTTGTAGAAACAGCATGGGATGCTGGTAGGTTTTCCAGAGACCCGAAATTAGGCCAGCTCCGCGGTGGGGATTAAGCATCTCGGTAAATCTAGAGTCGAAGGGCGGAAAGGGTCCAACGGGTAACCGGTCTGGGAAGAATGGTTGAGGACGGGTGCGGCTAAGGGAAACTAGGGAAGCTGACCCGCTGAGAGGAGAGGAGAGGGCCGCAACCCTGGCTGGAAGGCGGGGGACCTGACAGAGGCTCGGGAGCTGGGAGTAGCAGGGCAGTTGGCGTTTGGGGGGGAGGGGGCCGCCGCTGGTCTGAGAAGAATCTCGGGCCCAATCTGAGAAGGGTTCTGGGCTCCTCCGAGGGCCCACTCCCCAGCCCGTGGCGGCATTTGCTGCACCGAGTACTCGCTGCTACCTGAAATTGCAGCAGCTTCTCTGTCTGCTCCTGGGTTAGATCCCGCTCCTCAGGCGCCGCCATTTTGCCGCCGCCTCTACGCTTCTGACCCGTCCTCACCGTCACCCGCCGGAAGTGACCTCAGCAGCAACCACATCCGGTCTGAACGGCCGCCGGCGTGCAACTGCGTCTGCGAGTGCTGGCGCAGCCCGGAGGGGTGCTGGTGGTGACAGTTCCCGCCGTCAGAGGGCGCCACGCTCGGGCCAGTCCCGAACACTTCCGGAAATTGCCGAGGGACTGTGGTATCAGTAGCCTTTAAGGATTTAGGCGAAGAGGGGATCTGTAGAGACCCTAGACTCCCAATAGATCGCAGAGGCGAGAGCTCCCGAGTGCTCCTCGAGAAGCTCCGGAAATTTCCGAATGCCAATCGGCAGATTTCGCCTGCTTCCTAACCATTTTCCCATAGTCTCCAATATTCCAGAATATTTCTTTTTTTTTTTTAAAGATTCTATTTATTTATTTGAGAGAGAGAGAGAGGGAGCACAAGCAGGGGGAGGGGCAGAGGGACAGGGAAAGCAGACCCCTTGCTGAGCAGGGAGCCCGATAGGGGACTCCATCCCAGGACCCTGGGATCACTGCGATCACGACCCCAGCCAGAGGCAGACGCTTAACCGACTGAGCCACCCAAGCGCCCCAATATTCCAGAATATTTCTTGGGAGATTGTGGCCCTTCCAAAATATCTGCTGTTTGATGTTTGATTCCTTCCATGACGTTTGCAAAAGTGCCTGATCATCTCTCAGGAGATTCCGAAAGCCCCTGAATAGCGGTCGAGTATTTCTCATGCCGCCTTGAGCTAGAAGTTGTGAAAGGCCTCAGCCCCATGAAAATCGGGGCTTCAAAGTCGCTTGCTAGGATTGTTTGGACTTGGCTACTTGAGTCTTTGACGGTTAATGGCGCTACCAGCCTTGGGCAGAGCTTTCCTTCCACCCAGGTGGCAATTCTGCTCCTACCTGCCTCAGGCCCATTGGCCCGTCCTCCCTGTGATAGACTGAAGGAAGATCCTGGACTGGGATTGGGGTACTTGGGTTCAGGGTCTAGTGCCCACCTGGCAAAGTGCTGGACATCCTTGGGCAAACCACTTCCTCTCTGGGCTCCATTTTGCCATTGGTGGAATGAGGTTCCCCCAAAGCCACTGACACCCTGCCTCAGCTCATTCTCCTTGGAGGCAGGCCCTCACCCTTTCCACTGCATTATTTCCACCCTTCACTGTCTGACTTCCTTTGCACTTTCTTTGTCTCTTCAAACTGCCACCTCTGTTTAGTTCTCTCTCAATTTCACTTTTTTTCTCCCATCATCACCCTCCAGAAGGCCTCAAGAAGACAGAGGGGTCTGGGTCTAGCGTATGCTTTTCGCAGACTACCTATGTACCTAGGAAGTCACTCTGCTTCCCCCATCTGTGGAATTCCACCCCTACCCACAGGGTTCATCAGGCAAGACAGGACAGGAGGTGCTTTGAAAGCTGAAGTTCTGTGAGGACTACATTAAGGGATGGAAGGGCACTACTTTCAGGCCTGTATCCTGTAGGTCTTAATCAGGTCTGCACAAACTGCATAACAATACCTTGGGATTTTTCTTAGATCTTTAATGTAAATCTGGAAGCAAACAGATGTGACTTTACATCAACTCAAACCCCAAAGGAGACCTGGTACTATTCAACATCTTGGATAATGTTGGATCCAGCCAAACTAGATGAGAGATTGCAAAATCATACACCCTCTGGAGTTATTGCATAATTCTGATTTAAGATATATTCCTTCAACAGACAAACTTTGTAGTTGTATTAGACACCATGGAATGTTCTTCACTTCCTCAAAGAAATATACACCCTCTTAGTCTACTTTTCTGTTTTCTTTGAATTAAGACATGGTTACAAGAAATATTATACTTTCTTTTTTTAACTCTACCAAGTAAGAATTTGCCTCAGTGTAGAGAATACAGTATGGCAAACAGGAGAGTCCATTCTCTGTCCAAAGGTAGTTTCTGCTTTTTAGCTGTAGCTGATGGCTTCCATGTAAGACCAGTATTGCTAGAACTTCCCATTGCTTTTTATAGGTAATACCTTTATTTTATTTTATTTTTTTAAGTAAGCTCTTCACCCAACTTGGGGCTTGAGCTCATGACCCTGAGATCAAGAGTCACATGCTCTACTGACAGAGACAACCAGGCCCCTAGAACTTCTCATTTTTATTTAAAAAAAAATTTTTTTTTAAAAGATTTATTTATTTATTTGAGAGAGAGAGAGCATGAGAGGGGGAGAGTCAGAGGGAGAAGCAGACCCCCCGCTGAGCAGGGAGCCCGATGTGGGACTCGATCCCAGGACTCCAGGATCATGACCTGAGCCGAAGGCAGTCGCTTAACCAACTGAGCCACCCAGGCGCCCAAAAAAAATTTTTAAAAGGTTTATTTATTTATTTGAGAGAGAGAGAACATGTGCTGTGGAGAGGGGCAGAGGGAGAGGGAGAGAGAAACTCTGCACTGAGTGGAGCTCCATCTCAAAACCCCGAGATCATGACCTGAGCTAAAACCAAGAGTTGGACACTTAACCTACAAATGTCCATCGACTGACGAATAAAGAAGATGTGAGATATATATATACACACATACACAGGCGCACACACAGTGGAATATCACTCAGCCATAAAAAAAAATGAAATCTTGACATTTGCAACAATGTGGATGGAGCTAGAATGTACTATGCTAAGTGATATAAATCAGAATGACAAATACCATATGATCTCACTCATATGTGGAATTTAAGAAAGAAAACAAAGGAACATATGGGAAGGGGGGAAAGAACAAAAGGAGAGAGAGAAACAAACCATAAGAGACTCTTCTTTTTTAAAGGGTTTATTTATTCGTCAGAGAGAGAGAGAGAGAGCACAAGCAGGAGGAGAAGCAGAGGGAGAAGCAGGCTCCTCGCTGAGCAAGGAGCCCCATGCAGGACTCCATCCCAGGACCCTGGGATCATGACCTGAGCCGAAGGCAGACACTTAACCAGCTGAACCACCCAGGCATCCCGCCATAAGAGACTTAACGATAGAGAACAAACTGAGGGTTGATGGAGGGATGTGGATGGGGGATGGGCGAGACGGGTGATGGTTATTAAGGAGGGCACTTGCTGTGATGAGCACTGGGTGTTGTATGTAAGTGATGAATCACTGAATTCTACTCCAGAAATCAATATTGCACTCTATGTTAACTACCTAAAATTTAAATTAAAAAAAAAAAGGGGGCACCTACAAATTTGGAGCTGCATATGAAATCTCCTCATTTTAAAATGGTGATAACTGGGGCACCTGGGTGGCTCAGTCGTTGGGCGTCTGCCTTCGGCTCAGGTCATGATCCCAGGGTCCAGGGATCGAGCCCCGCAACGGGTTCCCTGTTCGGTGGGAAGCCTGTTTCTCCCTCTCCTACTCCCCCTGCTTGTGTTACCTCTCTCGCTGTGTCTCTCTGTCAAATAAATAAACAAAATCTTTAAAAAAATAAAAAATAAAATAAAATGGTGATAACTTATTCAGTTTTTAAGAAAATTACTCTGTCAACCATAATTGCAAGCCACATTCTAGCCTATGAGCTGCCAGTGTGCCCCTCTGACCTTGATAGAATCCTGATGCCCTTTGTTTGCCATGGGAGAAGCTGGCCTTTGAAGAAACCTATGATTTCTCAATAAATTCAAGGTGAAAAGTATGGAAAGTGTAATTGATTAATGGCTTGCCCTCTCCTTTAAGAACAATTTTTCCCCCTGAAGTTTATTCTGCCTTTTAGAGCAGTGCTGTCCAATCAAAATATAATGTGAGCCACATGTGTAATTTTAAATACTCTAGTAGCCACATTTAACACAGGTGAAATTATGTTTAGTAATATATTTTATTTAACACAATATATCCAAAATACTCTCTCTTTTTTTGTATTAATTAAGTCTTTAAAATCCACTGTGAATTTTGTACTTATCCCATATCTCTATTTGGACTAGTCACTTTTCAAGTATTCAATTGCCACATGTGGATAGTGACTACTGTATTGGATAGTGAAGTTCTAAAACATTCTAAAGATCTTTTTAGGGATGCCTGGGTGGCTCAGTTGGCTAAACATGTGCCTTCGGCTCGGGTCATGATCCCAGGGTCCTGGGATCGAGTCCCGCATTGGGCTCCTTGCTCAGCAAGGAGTCTGCTTCTCCCTCTCCCTCTGCCTGCCGTTCCCCCTGCTTGTGCTCTCTTTCTCTGTCAAATGAATAAATAAAATCTTAAAAAAATAAAGATCTTTTAATAGATTTATTAATTATACTAATGTATAGATTTTAGGAATTCACTCAACAAATATTTATTGAGTGCTTATGCTGAGCCAGATTGGACCACATGCTACACACAGTTTAATCTCTAATCCTAGTAATAGTTTTGTTGATGCCTTACCATTTTGTTCCTGATAAAGGACAAATTCTGTCCTGCCGAGTCATGGAAATCCTAGAACAAGCCCTCAATTTCAGAGTGGCTGGAACCTAAGATATGTTCTATCAGTTAGGGACACAGCATCTTGATTGCTGAGTAAAGCAGACCATTGAGATGCCAGCAACAGTTTTTTGTTTGTTTGGCTTCCTGCCCCATCAAATTAATGAGAAAGGTAATACCTGCACCACGTAGTGTATTACAGATCCTCAGGCTTCTGCTAGGGGTATTTGGACTGATGAAACAAATTAGGCTTGGAGGCAAAGTTTTGCCTTACAAAAGTCACAAGTACATCCATCTCATGCTCTCCAGGGAGGCCTGAGTACAAACTGTTGCCACCATTAATTGTGTGACTGCGGCAGTTTGTTCATCTCTCAGCTCTAAACAAATAGTCCCTACCTCACAAGGTCATGGCAAGTATTAAATCAAAGAGGACATGTAAAGTCCATGGTCTAATCATAGTTACTTTGCAGACTTGAGAAAAGAATGAAATGAAATAATGGATTAAGAAAAGGCTTTGTCAAGCATCTGGGGGGCTCAGTCGGACTCTTGATTTTGGCTCAGGTCATGGTCTCAGGGTCATGATCTCAGGGCCATGAGATAGAGCCCCATGTGGAGCCCTGCACTCAGTGGGGAGTCTGCTTCTCTCCCTCTCCCTCTGCCTTTCTCCCGCTTGCACACGCATGTGTACTCTCTCTCTCTCTCTCTGTAAAATAAACAAACCTTAAAAAAAAAAGAAAAAGAAAGGCTTTGTCAATGCTAAAGTCCTTTGCAGAAATTACTATCGTAGATTGATTCAACACACATTTGTTACTGTCTTACAATTACTTAGTTTTCAGGATGACCTGGCATTAGGAATCTCCTAGTCTAGCAGGAAGTTAACTGCAGTATCAGGCAGGAAGTGATAGAGATCCAAAAGTATGTAGTTGGTAGCAGACTGTATCAGTAACATAGGCCCTATTAGCACCCTTATCTCGTCTCTCACCTGGATCACTGTAGTTACGTATTAACTAACTCATCTCCTTGATTTTACCCCTCTCTCAGTCTCATCACAGCTGCCAGAGAATCTTTTTCTTTTTTGTTTTCTTTTCTTTTTTTTTTTATAATTTTTAAAAAGATTTCATTTATTTGAGAGAGAGAGATTAAAAGCGAGAGCACACAAGCGAGGGGGAGTGACAGAGGGAGAGGGAAAAGTAGACTCCCTGCCAAGCAAGGAGCCCGACACGGGACTCTATCCCAGGACCCTGAGATCATGACCCTACCCGAAGGAAGTTGCCCAACCAACTGAGCCACCCAGGTGTTCTTTTCTTTTCAAGTAGGCTCCATGCCCAGCATGAAGCCCAATGTGGCTTGAATTCACGATGATGAAATCAAGACCTGAACTGAGATCAAGAGTTGGACATTCAGCCAACTGGGTCACCCAGGTGCCCCGAGAATCTTTTTACAAAAGTAAATCAGATCCTATCATTTCCCGACTCAAAACCCCTATTGGCTTCCCATTGTCCTTGGAATGGAATCAAGCTCCTTAATGTGGTCTACAAGGCCCTATGTGATCTGGCCCCTAGTGGTTCTCTGACCTCATTACTGGGAGCTCATTACTTTCAAACTTCCACCTCTTATTCTCATTTTTACCTCAGAGATTTTGCATTTGCAGGGCCTGCTGCCTGGAACACTCTCCTTGAGTCCTCACATGGCTGGCTCCTTTTGACATTCAGATCTCAGCACATGTGTGCTGTATCCTCAATGAAGACCTAAATATATTATGTTTTCTCCAAAGCACTTATCACTAGACGCTATTATCTTGTTTACCTGTTTATTTTCTATTTCCCAGCTCTGCATTCCATGAGGGTAACAGAGGCCAAGTTGGCTTGAGCCACCACTGCAACCTTAGTGCTGAGAACTGCACTGGGTATGGAGTACAAGGTCTGTAAATATTTGGCACAGGCTAAATCCTTAGAGTAGGGCCTCATGGCTGTGATGGGGGAGGGGGGCCTCTTATGGGGCTAAAGCCATGGGGACTAAATGGGAAAATTAAGCAACTGTCTGTGAGATATAGAGGGATGGTCTTTAATTAGAGCATCTCAAATCAAAAGATAAAAGAAGGACAACATCAATTTTGGGTGATGGGGGAAAAGAGTGCTGATAACAGGTGACCTTTAAAACAGAGATATGTTATTGCCCTTTTTAAACCCCCATGCCCATAAAAAAAATTACATGATTTGTGAACTGTGAACAAGTTCAAACAACACCTCAGTTGGCAGAATGGAAAAGGGAAGAAAAGCAGGAGATCTATTTACAGATGGTTTAAATAACCCAGATGCATTTAAATTGTCCCCACAATCTTAGGCTCTGTCTGATTCAGAGAGGAGGAGCATGTTTCTCAGGGGACAGAGTGTGGGTTCCACTGAACTGGGTGCTACGATTACCATTTGGACACCTCAGGGTCCTTATGCCTGTGAACCTGGAGATGGTGGAGCTATCATACTGGCCAGTGAATGCCCCTGATGACAATGAGGGGCCAGTGTTCCTGGTACGCACAATGGAATCAGGAGGAATATGTCTGGAGTCCAAGGGATTCACTGGAACATCTCTGGGTACTCCCATACCCAGTGATAACAGAAAATAAGCAATTGTAACAACTATGATTTGACAAGGGAAAGGCAACTAAAGGCTCAGACCCTTCAGAAATGAAAGTCTGGGTTAATACACTGGAAAGCAATCAGGCCAACTGAAGTATTAAGACAAGAGTGAAGGAACCTAGAATAAGTAATGGAGGAAAGAGATACTATGATCATCACTTACAGCCTTGGGACCAGCTGTAGCTTCAGAGAACTGTAGTTTATTTCCCTAACTCACTTGCCTTATGTCTTTACAGAGACTGTGGCTGGTTACTACATTAAAGGGACTTCTGTAAGTGATTGGACTTGCACAGTCCCTCTTGGAAGGAGTGAAGGCATTCTGTCCCCAAAATGGCAGAGAATCTATATTGTAGTATGGGACTGGACATAATGAGGGAAAGGAGCAGCACTGAGCAGTACAAGGAGGGTGACTGTATCTACCACCTCTTAGATTTGACCTCAGATCTTTGCACTCCCAACTGTCTCCAAGGCTCTTGGCCACTTGCTTCACCTCAGCCACTTCTATGGTGACCAACTCTACGTAGATTCTGTCTGGCCACCACCCTGGTGACCAACTTACTCAGACACAATCCAACAGCAGCTCACCTCACGCATGTACCACAAGCCTCCTGCCTCCTACACCTGCCTATTGTTCCTGAAGCACAAGACACTACAGGCCAGCACAATGCTCATACATGCATAACTCAGAAGCACAGGGGAATTAATGTCGCCAGGGAGCAAGACCCAGGCAGATAAGAAATGGGATCCACCAAATAAAAGCCCATTTCCTGCCCCATGATGAGCTCTCTTGAGATGCAATCATTCAAATGGTCTCTCTGGGGTGGAGCAATACACTTGCTATGAAGCAGTAGTCAGCCCCTTGTATGTGCCCTCCGTCTTTCCCTGCCCTACTCCCTGCTTCTGTCATGCCTGATTCCCTGGGATTGCACTCCCCAGGAAAGTTTAAACAAGTAAGCTTTTTATTCAGGCTATGTTATCCATGGGACCCGGGCTGTGACACTGTATATGAAGTTAGTGGCTCGACTACAGAGAAAAATAACAATTTCAGGTGAATTTTTTTTTTTTTTAATTTTTTTATTTTTTTTTCAGGTGAATTTAAAACACGTAATTTGCCTGTATATTCCCTATAGGTTGTATTCTAAGAACAGAAAGAATAGTGAAGAAATCTTAAATGATACTCAGTAATCTAGTGTCAGTAATAATATTGATATTGTTATTTTAAAACTATATATACATGTAAATATATTTTAAAAGAGTATGTTATGCATTAGAACCAAGATTTTTCAGTGAAAGGGAAAATACACCTAAAAACAAAGAGATTAAGTGTGCCTGGGTGGCTCAGTCAGTTAAGCGTCTGTCTGCCTTTGGCTCAGGTCATAATCCCAGGGTCCTGGGATCGAGTCCCATGTCAGGCTTCCTGCTCAGCAGGGAGTCTGCTTCTCTGCCCCTCCCCTGGCTCGTG
This sequence comes from Leptonychotes weddellii, assembly GCF_054177405.1. Taxonomy (NCBI): domain Eukaryota; kingdom Metazoa; phylum Chordata; class Mammalia; order Carnivora; family Phocidae; genus Leptonychotes; species Leptonychotes weddellii. The sequence continues at coordinate 59,093,478 of NC_138375.1, read as the reverse complement.
TGCATTCTCTCTCTCTCTCTCTTCCTCTCTTCCTCTCTCAAATAAATAAATAAGAAAAAAATAAAATCAAAGAGATTAAGTGAAAACATTGTAATATTAAATTTGAATTAGAAATATTAGTTGGGGCACCTGGCTGGTTTAGTCGGTAGAACATGCAACTCTTGATCTCAGGGTAGTGGGTTTGAGCCCCATGTTGTGTATAGAGATTACTTAAAACTACAATCTTTTTTTTTAAAGAAATAGTAAGAACACAATGCATTTTTCTCTTTCAAAAAAAAAAAATGTATTTCCTAGTTCTGTTGACCAAAGAGGCCTGTAAGAAATACTTAACTACTGAGGGGTCCTGACAATAGTTTCCAAATATCATTTCCCACTAAAAGGTTGTAAAACTCTTTGAAGAAATGACTGATTCAGGTCTGGGACAGGAAATGTACAGGATGAGCCAGGAACACCTTGAGTACCAAAAATCAAAGAAGTTATCAGATTGTTACAAGGGGCCAAAGATGGGAAAATTTAAGCATCAAAAAGTCAAGGTATTGGATATGTTTATTATCTTTATTGTGGTGAGGGTTTCCTGTTACACATATGTCAAAATTTATCAGATTGGCAACTTTACATATGTAAAGTTTATTTCATGTCAATTATACCTAAATAAAGGTACTTAAAAAGTATAATGCCTACAATGAATTGAAACACATCAAATATGTACAGGAGTTCATTATAATATCAAACAAACAAACAAACAAAAACCCAACAACACAAAAACAAATAGCTCATTAATCACTTTTGAAGATTGTCAGCATATTAATTCATTGTTTTCTGAAAGCTAGCAAATTAAGAGAAGTAATCAAGCATTTATTCATCTTCCATGAACTCTACCTCTGGGTAACCAAATTGATAATGAGTGAAAGTTCTTCAAAACTTTCTAGCTAATGTCAATGATATATCATCTCACATCTGTCAGAATGAATAAAATAAAAAACACAAGAAACAACAAGTGTTGGCAAGGATGTGGAGAAAAAAGAACCCTCTTGCACTGTTGGTGGGAATGCAAACTGGTGCAGCCACTGTGGAAAACAGTATGCAGTTTCCTCAAAAAGTTAAAAATGCGACTACCCTACAATCCAGTAATTACACTACTGGATATCTACCCAAAAAATACAAAAACACAGGGGGCCTAGGTAGCACAGTTTGTTGGGCAACCAACTCTTGGTTTCAGCTTAGGTTGTGATCTCAGAGTCTTGAGATTGAGCCCCACATGGGGCTCCACACTCAGCGCAGAGTGGGCTTGGAGTTTCTCTCTTCCTCTCCCTCTGTCCCTCACCACTACACTTTCTCTCTCTCCCTCCCTCTAAAATAAATAAATAAATCTTTACTTTTTAAAAGATTATTTATTTATTTGAGAGAGAGAGAGAGAGAACACGAGCAGGAGGAGGGGCAGAGGGAGAAGCAGACTCCCTGCTGAGCAGGGAGCCCAATGCAGGGCTCAATCCCAGGACCCTGGGATCATGCCCTGAGCTGAAGGCAGACGCTTAACCAACTGAGCCACCCAGGCGTCCCAATAAATAAATCTTTAAAAAAAATACAAAAACACTAATTCAAATGGATACATGCACCCCTACGTTTATAGCAGCATTATTTATAATACCCAAATTATGGGAGCAGTCCAAGTGTCCATTGACAGATGAATGGATAAAGAAGATGTGGTACATATACATATATATATATAATGGAATATTCCTCAGCCATAAAAAAGAATGAAATATTGCCATTTGCAATGACATAGATGGAGCTAGAGAGTAAAATGCTAAGCAAAACAAGTCAGTCAGAGAAAGAAAGATACCACATGATTTCACTCATATGTGGAATTTAAGAAACAAAACAAATGAGCAAAGGAAAAAAAGAGAGAGAGAGAAACCAAGAAATAGACTCTTAATTATAGAGAACAAACTGATGGTTACCAGAGGGGAGGTGGGTATGGGGATGGGTGAAATAGGTGATGGGGATTAAGGCGTGCACTTGTTACAATGAGCACCGGGTGATGTATGGAATTATTAAATCACTCTATTGTATGCCTGAAACTAATATAACTCTGTATGTGAACTACCCTGGAATTAAAATTGAAACTTAATAAAAAAATTTCTAGCTAATACAGAGATACTGACAAAAATAGGATCACCCCAATTTTTAAACCTCAAATAAAGTAATTGATTTAGATGAAGATCACAAAGGCTGCTAAAACCTGAGTTGAAAAGCTGATCTGGAACTTTATTATTGATGGATCGGCTGACAACACCTAAATCTGCTGATCAATCTTAATGTCACTGAGATAAGTAGACATGACATGATGCAGTTGGATTTCCCAACACTATATATGAAATAGTCTTGCAAAAAAAAAAAAAAATCATGTGGAATCCGATCAAGTCTCAAATCAGGGTTTCAACTTGGGTATTACTGACATTTTAAGTTGGGTAATTCTTTTTTTGTGTGAGGGGCTGTTCCATGCAGTGTAAGGTGTCTAGCAGCACCCATGGCCTCTACTCATGATGTTAGTGGCACTCTGCAAGTTGTGACAATAAGAAAAGTCTCTAGATATTGCCATATGGTCCCTAGGAGGTGGGGAGAGGTGGGGGGAGAAAGCAGAAATCAAACTCGGTTTAAGTGGGGGGACTATATTTTGGGGCAGTAAAGAAGCTGAAAGTTGGGAGAACAAGAAAGACAGTTGCAGATCTTAGAGAAGAAAACATCAGGGTGCCTGGGTGGTTCAGTCCATTAAGTGTCTGCCTTCCTCTCAGGTCATGATTCCAGAACCCTGGGATCGAGCCCTGCATGGGGCTCTCTGCTCAGTGGGGAGCCTGCTTCTCTCTCTCCCTCTGCTCCCCTGCTCCTGCTCTCTTTCTCTGTCAAATAAGTAAATAAATAATCTTTAAAAAAGAAAAGAAAAGAAAATGTCAACTTAGTGCTCAGGCATGAGGAGAGAGTCCCAGCACAGGCAGATCCTTTAGTTGGATGTCCCTGCAGCCTTCATGTGGCCTGTGAGGGCCTGAATTTCCTGGGCAGAAACAGGCAGTTCAGAAACAAAGAAGGATGTCACAAGAAAATTGTGAAATTCCAAGATCGACAACTATGATGGAGGAATCCTCCTTCCCTGCCCCCCTGAGATCCCGTGCCCCATCTAGAACCAGCCAGAATGCACCAAAAGTGCCAGGACTTCAGAATGCTGTCTCCTCCATTTTTGGGGATGTGTGTTTCCTTGTCAACCAGAAAGTTCTCCTCCAACTCCTTTGGAGAATAAAATTTTGTTCAAAAAAATGTCTCTGTCTAGTTTCAGCAACTCCATTAACTCTCACACATCCTCTAAGGAGAATTAACTCTGCTTTTCATAAGCAATGGTGTTAATCCTTTACAGACACATTTGGGTTGGTTTTTTTTTTCAGACTTAAGAGGAGATACCTACTTTTCTACACTGACCATGAAGGAATAACAGGGTTCAAAATACCCTCCCACTGTAAACAACTGAAAAACTGGACCAAATATGTGCTAGAATTATTTTTAAGATATTGACAAGAGATGGCACAGAACTGTGATCCCTGCAAGAAGAGAAACAAACAAGATGAGCCCTGTGATTTTTCAGGCTTTCTCCCTGAAGGAATTTCTAAACTGTTGAGTAAGAAAGGGGAACTTAAAGAGGGCCCAATGGTCTCAAGAGTCAAGGAGATAGAGATAAGAGTTTGGGAAGGTTGAAGTACCTAGGGTTTACAGGGCAGGGTACTGGAAAGAGGGAGCTAGGCAAAGCCAAGTATTCAGGAATATGCATGGAAGGTCCCCATGAATCTTTGGCTAAATAACAATCTGCTTGTGATGATGTGATCTTATATATAGAAAACCCTAAAGATCACACACACACATACACACACACACTGTTACAACTAATAAATGAATTCAAAAGGTAGAAGGATACAAAGTCAACACACTAGTTTCATTTGTATCTCTATATACTAACCATGAACAATCTGAAAAAGAAATTAAGAAAACAGTTCCATTTGTATTAACATCAAAGAGAATAAAAGGGGTACCTGGGTGGCTCAGTCAGTTAAACATCTGACTCTTGATTTCAGCTCAGGTCGTGATCTCAGAGTTGTGAGATTGAGCCCTGCGTTGGGCTCTGCACTGGGCATGGAGCCTGTTTAAGATTCTCTCTCCCTCTGTCTCTTCTCCCCCTGCCAAAAAAAAAAAAAAAAGAGAGAGAGAGAATAAAATACTTGGGAATTACCTTAACCAAGGAAGAGAAAGACTTGTACAATGAAAAATACAAAACACTGATGGAAGAAATTAAAGAAGTCCTACATAAATGGAAAGACATCCAGTGTTCACAGATTGGAAACTTAATAGTGTTAAGATGTCAATACCACCCAAAGTGATCTACAGGTTCAATGTAAATTCAATATATATCAAAATCCTGACGGTATTTTTGGCAGAAATAAAAAAGAACCATGGCAAGAAAAAAATTTCCAAAATTGATATGGACTCTCAAGGGATCTAATACAGCCAAAGCAATCTTTAAAAACTGGAGGACTCACACCTCCTGATTTCAAAACTCACAGCATAATTACAATAATTAAAATAGAGTGATACCAGCATAAAGACAGACATATAGACAAATGGAATAGAATAGATAACCCAGAAATAAAACTTCTGCATATATATTCAAATGATTTTTGACAAGGGTTCCAAGACCATTCCGTAGGGAAAAGACAGTCTTTGGACAAATGGTCCTGGGAAAACTGGACATTCCCATGCAAAAGAATAAAGTGTGACCCTTACCTAACACCGTATGCAAAAATTAACTCAAAATGGATCCAATTTAACACCTAAAACAACAAAACTCTTAGAGGAAAATATGGCATAAAAGCTTCCTGACATTGGATTTGGCAATGGTTTCTTGGATATGACACCAAAGGCACAAGCAACAACAAAAAAGGCAGACAAATTGGACTTCATGAAAATTTTAAAAATTTGTGCAACAAAAGACACTGTCGACAGAGTAAAAAGGCAACCCACAGAATGGGAGAAAATATTTGCAAATCATATACCTGACTAATATCCAGAATACAGAAAGAACTCCTAAAATGCAACAACAAAAATAAAAAAAGCCCAGTTCAAAAATGATCAAAGAACTTGAATAGACATTTCTCCAAAGAAGATATACAAATAGCTAACAAGCACATAAGACACCAAACATTAGAGAAATGCAAATCAAGGCATAATGAGATACCCCTTCACACCCATTATGATGGCTACTATAAAAACAAAACAAAACACACTGTCAGGGACATGGAGAAATCGGAACCCTTGTACTGATGGGAATGGAAAATGGTATAGCTGCTGTGGAACTGCATGCTGAGGAACTGCAGATGATACAGCAATTCCACTTCTGGGTATATACTCAAAAGAATTGAAAGCAGAGTCTTGAAGAGATATTTGCACACCCATATGCATAGCAACATTATTCACAATAGCCAAGAAGTGGAAACAACTCAAGTGCCTATCAACAGATAAATGGATAAGCAAAATGTGGTATATACATACAATGGAATACTATTCAGCTTTAAAAAGGGAGGAGATTCCAACATATATACAATATGGATGAATTTTTAGGGCACTATGCTATATGAAATAAGCCAGTCATAAGAAGATAACTTTATGATTCCACTTACACAAAATACTTACAGTATTCAAAATCATACAGACAGTAGAATGGGGGTTGCCAAGACTTGGGGGAAGGGGAGAATGGGGAATTATTGTTTAATGAGTATAGAGTTTCAATTTTATAAAATGAAAAAGAGTTCTAGAGACGAATTGTGGTGATGGTTGCACGTCAGTATGAGTGTGCTTAATGCCCTGAGACACACACTTAAAAATGGTTAAGATGCTAAATTTTGTTATGTGTATTTAACATAACAAAAAATTAGAGGGATGCCTGGGTGGTTCAGTCGTTAAGCGTCTGCCTTCTGCTCAGGTCATGATCCCAGGGTCCTGGGATTGAGCCCCACATTGGGCTCCCTGCTTGGCGGAGAGCTTGCTTCTCCCTCTCCCACTCCCCCTGCTTGTGTTCCCTCTCTTGCTGTCTCTCTCTCTGTCAAATAAATAAAATCTTTAAAAAAAATTAGAAAAAAGATAAGCTATTTAAATAAAAATGTCAATAATATATTGTGTGGTTTAAACTATACATAGAGTTAAGATGTAAAATAACAATTGCACAAAAAATGGGAGGGAAGAAATGAAATTACACTTCCATTTGTTGTCAAGTTTTTATAAATGAAATATATTACATTATTTAAAGATAAATTCTGATAAGTTAAAGATCTGTGTCATAAAACCTAGAGCAATCATAGACAAATGAGCAAGCAACAACAGCAACAAAAAAATACACAAAGAAGCATAGTTAATAAGCCAATAGTGAAGGTAAAATTGAACCCTAAAAAATATTCAGGCAATAAAAAGGAAACAAAGAACAAAAAGCAGGAGGAAAGAGAGAAAACCAATAGCAAGGGAGTAGATTTAAACCTACTGAGATTGATAATTATATGAAATGTAAATGTTTAAATACTTCAGTTAAAAGGCAGAGAATATCAGACTTGATAAATAAAGCAAGACTCAACTACAGGCTTTCAGGAAGAAAATAACTTTATTTTATTTTTTAAAAATTTTCCAGTTTAGGGGCACCTGGTTGGCTCAGATGGTTGGGCATCTTGCCTTCTGCTCAGGTCATGATCTCTAGGTCCTGGGATTGAGCCCCACATCGGGCTCCCGGCTCATTGGGGAGCCTGCTTCTCCCTCTCCCTCTGCTTCTTTCCCTGCTTGTGTGCTCTCTCTCTCTCTCTCTCAAATGAATAAATAAAATCTTTAAAAAAATTTTTTTTCCAGTTTATGGGTTTGGTATTTTTTGGGTGGGGGATTGACTTTTGAGCCTTATTAATGTTGACTGACAATTTTTTAAAAAAAGATTTTATTTTATTTTTATTTATTTATTTTTAAAGATTTTATATATTTATTTGACAGAGAGAAAGAACACAAGCAGGGGGAGTGGGAGAGGGAGAAGCAGGCTTCCCGCTGAGCAGAGAGCCCGATGTGCGGCTCCATCCCAAGATCCTGGGATCATGACCTGAGCCGAAGGCAGATGCTTAATGACTGAGTTACCCAGGCACCCCAAAAAGATTTTATTTTTAAGTAATCTCGGGCTTGAACTCACAACCTCGAGATCAAGAGTCACATGCTCCACCAACAGAGCCAGCCAGCTGCCCCGTGAGTGACATTTTATATAAACGTTTCCTTTGTTTTATATAGAAGTCTAAATTTACAGAATAATAATGGGGGGGAAAACCCACATCAACACATTACCCACATTTGCCCATGTTCCTGCCATAATTTGAGAACTTTGCTTTTTTTCCGCCTGGCAGCATGGGCCTAATTTACAGGGCACTAAGTATATAATTGGAAAAGAAAAGAGTGAGGTTGCCCTATTTCAAAACTTAATTCCAAGATCCAAGTCAGACGAAATCAACCCATATTTCTGCTAAGGGTTTATCCCACGAGGCAAACTACTCTCTTGTAGCTTGCCAGCCAAGTTGGCTGAGTGCCCCTGAGTACTGGACACAGCCTTTATTTCCCGATTTAGGGTCAGGCTTACTTTCCACTTGTTAGGCACGCCTCTGTGCGTCCGAGATTGTGGACTCCAAGGTGTGCCTTTGCCAGATAGCTAAGCCATTCAAACCAGTGCATCTACATTCACCTAATCCATCCACCTCTGCCTCGTCTCAGCGGATGCTCTGAGTTTGCACCAACTCACAGGTCTTGACCTTCCTCCTTTCCTCTCCAGGGTGCCCAAACAACTGCTAGTGGCCACTGCTTCCCAGGAGGGGTGAGGATAAAGTAGGAAAAACTGAACCAGATCTAGAGCAGAGCACCAAAACACACTTGGGAGAGGCTTTAGCAAACCGGAGAGGAAAAATCACTCTAAATGCAAAGACACATTTAATGCATGGGGAAAGATATCATGCAAATGCTAATCATAAAAAGGCTGGAATGGCTATATTAATATTAGACCAAATAGATTTTGGAATAAGGAGTGTTACCAAGGATAAAAAAGATCTTATCATCACACTAAAGGATTAAACTCATCAGATCTTACAGTCCAAAATGTATATGTACCTAATAACAGAGTCTCAAAATACTGAGAAGCAAAAACTGATAGAACTGAAAGGAGGAAAAGACAAATCCACAATTACAGGTGGAGATTTGAATACGTCTCTCTTGGGGGTGCCTGGCTGGCTCAGTCAGTCAGAGGAGCATGTGACTCTCAATCTCAGGGTCTTGAGTTCAAGCCCCATGTTGGGTGTAGTAGAGATTACTTAAATAAATAAACTTAAAACAAAAACCATGAATACTTCTGTCTCAGTAATCAATAAAACAACTATAAGGCAAAGCAGTAGGTATATGGAAGACAAAGAGCACAACCCACTACCTTGACTTAAGTAATATAAGATGCTGCACCCCAAAACTGCAGAATACATATTTTTTTCAAGAGCATATGATAGACTCTATACTGGGTCATAAAACAAGCCTCATACAATTTCAAATTATTGAAATCATGTAAAATATATTCACTGTAAAACTCCCAAGTCTTTGTAAATTAAACAACACACTTCTAAATGACTAAGTCAAAGGAAAACTCATGATGGAAATTAAAACTTATTTTAACTAAATTAAAATTAAAATACAATATATCAACGTTTGTGAGATGCAGCTACAGTTTTATAATTTTAGCTTTTATATTTGGGTCTATGATCCATTTCAAGATAATTTATGTGTATGGTATGAGATAAGGATTGAGATTCATTTTTTTTCTATATGAGGTCCACCTGTTCAAGCTTCATAAGTCACCAATAAGAAAACAATCCAGTAATGTAAAATGGTACAACCACTTTGGAAAACAGTTTGGCTGTTCTTCTTAAAGTCAAACATACCCTTTCACACAACCGGCAATTCCATTCCTAGATTTTTATGCAAGAGAATTGAAATTATGTCCACACAAAGATTGTATATGAACTTTCATAGCAGCTTTAGGCATCATAGTAAAAACTTGGAAGTAATTCTAATGTCCATCAACAAGTGGAAAGATACACAATTTATGTTATATTCATACTACAGAATTCCACACAGCAGGGAAATATTGACACATGCAATGACATGGATGAAGTAACAACAAGTAATTGTGGTAACCGAAAGGAGTAGTTGCCTGGGGCTAGGGGTTGTGTTTAGCGGGGGGAGTTGACTGAGAAGGGGCACAAAAGAACTTTCTAGGGTATGGATATGTTTCGTATCTGGAGTGTGCAGGTAGTTACATAGGTATACATACCTGTCCAAACTCAGAAAATTGTACACTTAACATGGGTGCACTGTATCAATTATAAATTTTATCTCATAAAATTGATTTTTCAAACAGACTTAAGAAGCTTAAATAAATGCAATGTGGAGACATTGTTTGGATCCTAACAAGCCAACTGCAAAAAAAATTTATGACAATTATGAAAACTGACTGGATATTTGCTGATACTGATATTGTTAAAATTTTTGGTCAGTGATAATTATATTGTGGTTATATTGAAAGAGAGAAAAAGAAGTCCTTCTCTTTTAGGAAAGTACTCATAGATGAATTGATAAAACATGTGAGATATGCTTTAAAAGAATTAAAGCACAGGACAGTGGAATGGGTGTGGATGAAATAAGTTTGGCCAAATATTGATAACTATTGAGGCTGGGGGATGGGCACAATGGCATTCGTTATATTATGTTATTATAATTAAAATTTCATTATTGTACTAACTTTATTACCATCCCCACATTTGTACATAGTGCTATACCTATTTGCAATGTGTTGACCTTGTTTGGGTCCTAAATGAGCAAATTCATGATAAAAAGATATTTAAGGGGCAATTGGGGAAATTTGAATACTGGCTAGCAAGCAGCTGACATTGAGGAATTTGGGGGAGAAAGTTTTTTGATGTTATAATAATTCTGTGGTGTCAAAAAGAAGGTAAAGATGAAGATGGGGGAGGAGGAGAAGAAATTGCAGCCACAGCAATGATCACACCTGGCATCCAGATCCTGGTTTCTTCATTTTCCGCTCAGAGGTACCAGGAATCCTTGAAGAAATGGCTTATTCTTAAGCCTGGAACATTTTGTTGTGCCAGAAAGTAAGAAAGTGTTCAAAGGGGCGCCTGGGTGGCTCAGATGGTTAAGCGTCTGCCTTCGGCTCAGGTCATCATCCCGGAGTCCCGGGATCGAGCCCCACATCGGGCTCCCTGCTCAGCGGGGAGCCTGCTTCTCCCTCCCACTCCCCCTGCTTGTGTCCCCTCTCTCTCTGTCTCTCTCTCTCTCTCTGTCAAATAAAAATAATAATAAATAAAATCTTTAAAAAAAAAAAAAAAAAAAAAAGAAAGTGTTCAAAGATGATGAAAACATTAAAACAACAACAACAACAACAAAACCCAGGAGTCAGCTTGGAGAGGCTCCCTCCTGACCCAATCTTGGACAATTTAAACACTAAAAGAAATCATGATAGCAAAGTATTACGGCCCATGGGATAAAATAAGAGCGTGTGAACCCATGGAGACTGAAACAAACAAATGTTTTCCTTGTAGTAGAGAGCCAACTAATAAATGTATAAGGAATGACAATGGTAGAAAATTACCATTTGGCAACTATCATTGTAATACCTGAATCATGCAAAAATCAATAGATGTGCTAATGAATGAATAGGTGAAAGTCTGAGGAGTGACATAAAATTTACATAGTCTTAATGTACCTCTCCACAGGATATTTGTTAATTACAAAAGGAAAAATAGTGATTTTGCCGTGGAGAAACCTGACACCACCTTAACCAAATGATCAATGTTAACTTCACCAGTAACTGGGCAAATTGACGTGATGTGCTTCCCGATACAACACACTCAGAAGTCAGCATCACATCCTGGCTAATCCTGCCAAAAAGTATTTAAGCTGAATCTAAATGAGGAAACATAAGACAATTCAAGCTGAAGGACAAAATAACTGGCTGGTAATCTTTGAGACATCAATGGTCATGAAAGACCAAGAGAGGACCTGCTCCAGACTAAAAGAGATCAAACAGATAACAATACAATGCGTAATCTGAAGATTTTCTCTTCCTTTATTGGGGCATTTGCTGAAATCTAAGTTATGTCTATTAGATAATGGTTTTGTATCAATATTAATATCTAGATTTTGATCATTATATAGTCTTATGTAAGTGAATGTCTTTATTTTTGGGAAAACTGTGAAATATTTAGGGATAAAGGGGGCATCATGTCTGCAATTTACTCTCCAACAGTATGGGAAAAATAGAAAGAGAGAAGAAAAAAGGATAAAGCCAATGTGATAAAGTGTTATCCTTTGGGGAATTCGATGAGAGGCAGATGGGAATTATTCGCAATTTTCTGTAAGTCTGAAATTATGTCAAAATAAAAAGTTGGGAAAAAAGTGAAACAACAACAACAACAACCCACCAACCCTTGAAAGTAAAATCAACCAATCAAAAACAAAACAAAAAAGAAATTATTAATGGGAATGTAAAATGGTGCAGCCGCTACGGAAACCAGTATGGTAGTTCCTCAAAAAATTAAAATAGGAGTACCTGGCTGGCTCAGCTGGCAGAGCATGTGACTCTTGATCTACTCTTATGTATACTTGAAAATTCCCTTAAAAAAGTTTTAAAAACTTCTCCACTTTAGACTTCATAAATTGAAATTCAGATTCTGTGAGGTTGCCCCATATGTTTTACTCAACTTTATTTACTGATGTCTTTTGACCATTACTGAGTTTCACAATTAAATGGAGAATTAGAAAACCAGGATTGTCTTTAGAGGTCTACAGATGGAGGTGTCAAGGTACTGGGAATCTTCAGCACATAGAAATGCTACATGGTCCAAAATATAACTTTAATAATGATTTTTAATATTAATGTAGAAAAGTGAGGGTAATGTACAATGTAAAGCACAGCTGCAGAATAATCTGGACCAGTAGCTTGTATAACTAAAGCATGGAGTTCAATGCTGCTGTTGACTAAATTAGTTGGGCTCCAGAAGGAAGGAGGAAGTGGGAAGAGGGTCTACGGTGGATTTGCGCGTGGATATGCTGTGTTGTGTTGCCTGAGCTACTGACTGAAGTCTCCAGGAATCAGATAAGAACAACCTATGGAGGTCACAATGGGCACAGAGCTCATAGTCCTTCTGTCTCCACAAAACCTGGAGTTGACATTTATGGCTGGTTTGCTAAACTAGGAAACTTTCTGGTCTTTCCAGCCCCTGAGCCTGTGGTTGGGGGGAACAAGATGTATGTGATTATCGTGGAGTAGTGTGCTTGGACCAGGTTGTGCAGGGGCTTAAGTGTTTTTCTTTTTAAAGATTTTATTTATTTATTTGACACAGAGAGACACAGCAAGAGAAGGAACACAAGCAGAGGGAGTGGGAGAGGGAGAAGCAGGCTTCCTGCAGAGCAGGGAGCCCGATGTGGGGCTCGATCCCAGGACCCCGGGATCATGACCTGAGCCGAAGGCAGACGCTTAACGACTGAGCCCCCCAGGTGCCCCAAGTGTTTTTCCTTTTTGCACTCCTTATAAACAACTATATTCTCATAAGATTGAGACCTACATCGAAGTATTACTGAGCAAAAGGGAAATTCCCCCTCACCCCAACTCTGCTTCTACTCCCCACCCGTTAAGAAAACCACTACTCACAGTTTATGGCACATCTTTTCCTTCTCTCTTCCAGTTCATAGTTGACCTTCAAGTCTCAAAATCAGAAAGAGAAAAATCCCAATGTCCAAATCTGATGGTGGTTCTCTGGGTCTCCCAGGGAGTGTTTTTTAATGTGTTTAAATGTTTAATGTTTAAATGTTGGAGCACCTCACCCACGATGCTGTGATGGGCCATTTACCATCTACTGGTCTCACAGACTGCAATCTCTCCTTGACCAAGCTAGCTTTACTGCTAGGTTTTGTTGTCCTGGTGCTTGGTGGCGTGCTGACAGGGAGGAGGCAGAGACTGTTTACTGAGGGTGGCTGGGTGGAGTGGCCGGCTGCCTGGATAAATTAGGTCTGCATTTTTCCAGCAGTTTCATACTTAAGGGATATTTAAGGGACCCAGCCTCTAAGGTAGAGGCCCAGTCAGGTCATCCAGACTCCGGCGGTCTGAGCTGAAGCCACCCTAAATGAAGAGAAATGTGGAAGAAATGTACTTTAGCCACAAGGCCTAGTGGGGACAGCCCTGGACTTGCAGGAAGGAGGCAAGCGGCAGTGGGACACAGTGTCACCTCTCCAAACGTAGTTCTCCTCCTCTTATAGAGGGGGAGGCTCACTATGATAAGATTCATAATATTTACCCAGCTTAGGCAAAGAAACTTGTAGCATGACTCAGGAGCAAGGTCTGCGCAGTGACGACCCCCTTGGTGCTCCACCGGCCAGGGCTGCCTGCCCGCGGTGGATAAATTAGGTCTTTCTCAGGCCATTTAATACTGAAGGGACATTTAAGGGGCCCAGCGTCTCAGTAGGGGCCCAGCCGGCTCATACAAACTCTGGCGGTCTGAACTGTTCGTGCCCCGACCACTTCGCCCTGGTCCGCTTGCCTCTAGACCCGGCGGGCGCTGTGCCTCGTCCTGGTGTCCTGGCAAAGAGCTAGCTGCCCCGGCCTCCGGGTCCCCGAGGCTGCGCCGCCGTCCTGCTGCCGCCCTCCTGTGGCCGCTGCGAGGCGACCTCCGGCCGCGCTGCGGGCCCCCTCCCTCCGCCGGTGACATCACCGCATTCCCGTCCCGACTCCTCCCGCCTGCAGCTGCAGTGACAGGCGAGCCGGGCCCGGTGGCGGAGAGGAAGTGTGGGGCCGCCGCGCCGAGCCCGTCCCAGCCGAGGCCGGCTCCCCGGGCGGCTCGGGTGACAGTGTCGCGGCCGCCGGGCGCAGCGCGGGGCACGCGCCGGGCAGAGCCGAGCGCCAGGCCGACGCTTCAGCAGAGACGCGGGGAAAATGGCTGATGACTTTGGCTTCTTCTCGTCGTCGGAGAGCGGGGCCCCCGAGGCGGTCGAGGAGGACCCGGCGGCTGCCTTCCTGGCCCAGCAGGAGAGTGAGATCGCGGGCATAGAGAATGACGAGGGCTTCGGGGCACCTGCCGGCAGCCATGGGGCCCTCGCGCAGCCGGGACCCGCGAGTGGGGGTGAGTCAGTGCAGGGGCCTGGGAACTGGGGGGCCTGGGGCTCGCACCCGGGTACCTGGCGGCGCAGACCGGGCCTCGGGGCCCTGCGGGGGAACGACAAAGGGCCTGGTATGGCAGGTCAGGTGCAGGCCTGGAGCTGTGTGTGTTTGAGAGGGACCTGGTGGAAACGCGGAGGAATCTTCTTGGAGAGCTTCATCTGAGGCCCTGCCCCGGGCTGTGAACCTGGCTCTGCGCACAGGAATTTGTCAGGACATTTCAACCCACGGCCAGCTCCACCACTGCCTGGCCCTGAAATCCGACACAGTCCAGCCCTCAGAGTCTCTCCTGAGCCTCCCCCTTGCCTGGTCGTCCCAGGCCCCCAACTAAGCCCTGCAGGTATGGGCAGAACACAGACCTCCCAGCCCCTCAGTCTTAGCTCTTCCCTACAGCTGGCAAAGCAGGGAACGCTGGGTGCTCCAAGAACTCACAGACCTTCCCTGGGGGAGCTACCTGCATCCTGCAATCACTGGGCTAGGCACTTTACTTACATTTAGTCATTTCATATGCATTGTCAAACCTATTTCAGAGGTGGCAAAACTGAGGCTCAGAAGGTACCCTACTGAAACAACTAGTAAGTGGCAGTGAGGATTTAACCTGTTTCTGTCCAACTCGGAACTGTCTCCGCCTGACCGCACTGTCTTCCATATGACTGGCTCTGGGTTAGATACCAAGGTGGGGGCAAAGGCACAGAAGTCTTCAGTCAGATGTGGTCCTGCCCTCCTGGGGTTTCTAACTGTCTATCAATGGTTTTCTAAAGGTGGTCCAGGGCTACTGTGGTTAGCTTTAGATCCGGGTTCAGGGCCTGGTCCCTGTGATAGCATGTTTATCAAGGATATTCCTGTTCTGGTTCTGGCTTGAAAGGACAGTTTCTTAAAATATTTAGTTAAAGAGTGGATACCTTCATGGGCGCATCCAGAACACGCCATGCTTCTTGTTAATGTTGTTGTTTTGGTGGGGGTTTATGGGCCTGTTGGAATAAGTGATAGCTTATATTGAAAAAAAAAAAAAGTTTACAAGTTAGGTTCCTTATAGTCATATTTGTATTTGTTCACCCTTTACTGAGTGCCTACTGTGTGCCAGGACCACTGGGGATACAGAAATGAATAAGACAATTTCTGTGGCTTGAGGAGCTTGAAGCATCTCTATACCCCTTGATATAAGAAATGAACAAGCCTTTTGTAACATCTAAGAAACTGGAGGCCCAGAGAGCCTGAGTGTCTTGCCCAAAGTCACACAGCCATGAGTGGCAGACCTGGGACTTGATCCTAGCTAGCCCTCCCAACTCTGGGCCCCACACTCTTTCAAATGCTGTAGCAGTCACCCTAGGAGGTGATGGGCTGGACGGCTGGCTTTTGCCACCCAAGCAAGCCAGTGGTGGAGGGCTTCTGAAGCAGCAGCTCCTGGCACCTGGGATCCTCACACATCCCAGGGAATTCGAAGGAAATGCCTGCCTCTATTCATTATTCACTAGTCCACACCGCCTCTGTGAAACCACCAGCTTTCTCAGTCGTGCTTGGCCTGGAGGAGGCCCCGCTGAGAAGAACTGATGTCAGAACCTCTTGAGAGAGAAGGGCAGGTAGAGCTTAGGCTGAGGGCAGCCAGAGGCCCTGGGAGTTGAGCAGGTTGTGGCCTCTCCCAGGACAGTGGGGCTCCAGGGGCTCACAGCCGGGATGGGAGGTTCCCTCTGTGGCAGGGGTGGGGGCACAGATTGACCCCAGACCGGAGAAGGCAGGGGGAGAAGCAGAGACATGGCCCTCTGAAGGTCTTCCAGACTCATACCTGCTGAAGCTGCAAAAGTTCAGCTGCCCTCCTACGTGGGGCCTGAGGATCAGGAAAGTATTATGGGATGGTGGCTCAGTAGGTGGCCAGACAGGATGGGATTGATCTGACCTTCCGAGGCCTATGTGGTGCTGAGCAAGTAATCTTCTCTGACCAGTGATGAATGCCAGAAGCTCTGATGGGGTGGAGAAAAAGTGCCTTGGCCTGCTGGGAGCTGGGAGAAGCTGGCTTCCGGAGCTTCGGCCAATCAACACCTCTGAGTCTGTTCTCCTAGATGATGCCCCTGTGCTGAGTGCTCTGCTGTGGGGCTCCTGCTACCCCCGGGGGAAAGAGGTGTCTGGTCTAGGCCTGAGACGGAGCCGCATTGAGTCTCTCCTCTGGGGCGGGATCTGGGGCCAGCAAGAGCAATGGACACTTTGTTTCCATTCATCAGCCTTGGGTAGGGCCTAGCAGGTTTACATTTTCGCACCCAGATTTCTGAGCCCCAGCCTGGCTGTGTCCCTGACTTGCCCAGTCAGTTCCTGGCAAGCCTGTTTCCCCTGCTGGGCCTCAGTAAGCTCCCAGGAATGTTCTGGACCCTGTCTGCCCTTGTTCCAAAAGAGGTCAGGAATCTGAGGGAAGCAACGCCCACGGGGTTATCCTTGGGCCTCATATCTGCTGTGCTCCTGTTCTGCAGGCCTCTGACTGTGGATGTAAGATTGTAAATGTGCAATAATCAGAAAGCACTGTGGGAACAGATACTCAGTTCTATGTGTGGGTGGGTGTGGATTCTCAAAGAGGCTGAAATTTCAAATCCAGAGGAATGTTCACGGGACTGAGAAACTGAGGCAGAGAGACTTTCTGAAGACCAGGGTAGGCACCAGGACTGTGGACCAGGGGCCCAAGACTGGTCTGGTCAGAGTGGGATGGGGTGGTGCTCCTTCCACTCCAGAAAGGCCCAGCATCCAGCATGGCATCATCGTGAATGACACTGATAATGTTAGGCCCTGAGGAGGGGCCCCAGGAGAAGAAGCCCCTTTGCAGAAGATGCTGCCACTAAAACCCCATCGCCCCCTCCCCCCGACTTAGGGACCAGGCCACCCATGCAGGAGTAGCCCTAGGGAATGAGTAGGGATGACAGGAGACCGTCGGTCAGAATCAATCACTGTTTGAAGATTTATATCAACCAGGGATTATTTCCATAAGATTAAGTATCCCTCTCTTCAGTCCCCAAGCTGAAATCAGTGTGGCCCTTGCTTGCAGCCCTATCTGGCTGGTAAAGGGGTACTTGTCCATCTGTGGGAAGCTCGTGTGGCTTCCGGGGGCTCTTTGCTGGGAGGCATCACAGTTTCCGAGAGACCGTAGGCAGGCCTTGCAGGTCACGGTGGACCCCCAGAGAGAAATTCGTCTTGCATTTAGCCAGTACTCACTGCTCGCCTGTTCTGGGCAGGAGCCCTTAGGAACTGAATAGGATACAGAGCCTGGCTTGACAGGGAGTGCATGGCCCTTGGGAGGTCACAGATAATTGCATAAGAGGGTGGGGAATGCTATACAATATTGTGGGATATCCCAGAGGTGAAACCTTTCTTCAGTGCCTAGAGAAGTAGGGGAAGTAATGGAGGACTTCCCAGAGGAGGTGACTTGTGAACTGGGTCTTGAAGAATGACTGATTCAAAAGAGTATTCTTTTGAGAGAAAAGGGAGGAAGAAAGGCATGAGTTGCAGACTGGTGTGTTTGAGGAAGGAGGAAACTAGAATAGTTTTTTTTTTAAGTTTATTTATTTACTAGAGAGAGAGAGAGAGTGAGAGCACACACATAGCAGGGAGTGGCAGAGGGAGAGGGAGAGACAGGCTCTGCCCTGAGCACAGAGCCTGATGTGGGTCTTGACGTGCTTGATCTCACGACCCCGAGAACACGACCCCAGCCGAAACTAAGAGTTGGACGCTCAACCGACTGCACCCCCCAGGCGTCCCCAGAATATTTGTGAGAGGGACTGGTGGGAAGTGAGGCAGGAAAGTGGGCAAGGCCAGAGTGTAGAAGTTCTCATGTGCTATGGTCTGAGGTTTGAGGTACTCATTCAACAGATATTTATTGAGCCCAATTATGTGCCAGGCACTGTTTTAGATGCTGGGCGCTGGCATTGGGCAAGACAAAGTCCCTACCCTCACGAGGGGCCATTCAAGTGGGGAAGATAGATAATACGCACCTACACAAATAAACGTGTCAGGCTGTGGTAAGTACCGTATGGAAATACTGCAGGGGCAGGAGGGTGGGCTGGCAGAGGAGTAGGTGTCCCAGGGGACCAGGGAAGGCCACTGCTAGGACAGCATTTGAGCAGAGGCTGAAGGGAGTGAGGGCACAGCCCACGTGGTATGGGTAGGAAGGCCTTCCAGGCTGAGGGAAAGTCCCTGCCGGTCCCCAAGGTGGGAGCAGACCCTATAGGCCACCATGGTCCATGGGAGGTGGGTTTCTTTGTCATTTGTTTTTATTATATTTGTAAGCAGAGGAGTGACGTAGGTAAGTGTATGCCTTACAGAATGTCAGCCCTTGCTTTTGGTTTGAAAGAGGGTTGAGAGAGGGTGAAGCTGGAGTCAGGTCAAAGGCCTGCGAGCGGACAAAAGCCATCCGTTCTTTTTCTGATGCTTTTTTTAAAAAGATTTTATTTATTTATTTATTTATTTGACAGAGAGAGAGACAACGAGAGCAGGAACACAAGCAGGGGGAGCAGCAGGGAGAGGGAGAAGCAGGCTTCCCGCGGAGCAGGAAGCCCAATGGCGGGGCTCGATCCCAGGACCCTGGGATCATGACCTGAGCCGAAGGCAGACGCTTAACCGACTGAGCCACCCTGGCGCCCCTTTCTGATGCATTTATTGATGTTTATCTAACACATAAGTTTCTGAGCTCTTACTAAGTCGCGGGTACTGTGCACGCGTCTGGGGAAGACACTGGTGAGGAGCAAGGACCCAGGTATGGTCTTCTAGGTGTTTGCCACCAACAGGGCCGACAGACTGGACAGGGGACAGAGAGCAGAGGACAACTTTGAGGGTCACCGTTGCAGCAAAAGCCACAGGAATTTGTGACTAATCAGCTGTCAGGGAAAGGGACCGGGAGGAGTCACTGTTGAGGGCAAAAGAAAATCCTCTGGGAGGAGCGGAAGGAGGAAAAATAGGCCAGGTGCTGCCTGGTGGGGGCTGCAGGTCCTGCTCTCCCAGGTGGAGCCGTTGCTCAAGGCACCGCGGGGACAGGCAGGGACGCGCTGGGCCCCTCTTCTTAGTGCTTACAGACACCGCCCTGAGCCGACAGCGTCTCTGCCTGCTCAGCAGGCGCGGGCTCCACACACAGGCCATTGCTAGCCGTGGCCGAGCGTCGACTACGTTCAGGTAGGTGAGGGGCTGTTACTGGCTGGCTGGCTGTTGGCAACCACATAGCCTCTCTGAGCCTCAGTTCCAGTATCTGTAAAATGGGTGGATAACTTCATCACAGAGCTGTGGTGAAAAGCACATGTGACAATGGCTGCGAGAAGTCTTTGTGAACAGTCACGGCTTGAGCCCAGCTTATTTAGGTATCCAGTATGTCTACATGGGGAGGGGCTTGTGCCTGGACACAGACAGAGGGTGGCTCAGGGCGCTAATGTAAGACCACCTGTGCTCGCTTTAAGCTGAGCAACGAATAATGCCATTTCTTTGTTCTCTTTCTAGCTGGCTCTGAGGACATGGGGACCACGGTCAATGGAGATGTGTTTCAGGTAAGCAAGATTCTGTCATAACAGCGGTAGGAACTAACAGCCTGGGTCTCAGTAACTTATGGCCCCATCATCGGTAGGATTAGGGCTCCAAGTTATTCTATTCATTATGTCTGATGCATTGGGATGGGAACATAGCCATGGGTTTTGACATGTTTTTCTTTCCTTCCTTCCTTCCTTCCTTCCTTCCTTCCTTCCTTCCTTCCTTCCTTCCTTCCTCTTTCTTTCTCTCTCTCTCTCTTTCTTTCTTTCTTCTCTGTCGTGTGGGGAAGGGCACGAAGAATAAGGACCACTATAGACAGGGATTGATGGCGTGCAGCCTCAGGTTGCCCATGGTGATGTCCAGCAAGGAGAGATAAAGTGGCCCACGGCAGCGCGGTGCACGCTGGGCCCTGCACGCATCTGTGCCACTGGTGGAAAGCTGGACTGAGTGGCCGTGTCTGAGCATTTTTTTTTTTAAGATTTTTTAAATTTTTAAAAAATGTTTTATTTATTTATTCATGAGAGTCAGAGAGAGAGAGACAGAGGCAGAGGGAGAAGCAGGCTCCCCACCTAGCAGGGAGCCCGATGCGGGACTTGATCCAGGACCCTGGGATCATGACCTGAGCCGAAGGCAGACGCTTAACCATCTGAGCCACCCAGGCGCCCCTGTGTCTGAGCATTTTAAGTGCAGGTCTTTGATCCAGAGATTCCACTGCTTTGAATCTTCCCTAAGGAAAGAATTGGACAAGGACTCCCAGATTTTTGCAGGATTATTTACAAAAGTAGACAAACTATGTGGTGAGCATAGCATAACATAGACGGAAGTTGAGTCACTATGTTGTACACCTACAATTAATGTAACATTGTATGTCAACTGTATTCAAATAAAAAGTTAAAAAAATAACAGACAAACTGAAATGACTTAAGTGTCCAGCATCAAGGGCCTGGATAGGTAAATTGGAAAACCATGCTGTTGTTCAAAAGAGCAATCAGAGCTTTCTGTATTGACATGAAAAGATGCCCACAATATATCAGGTGGAAAAGTCCCTTGCAGGATAATATGCACAGTGTGATCCAGTTTTTTTTATTTTAGAAATATGTTTGTGCAAAATATCTGAAAGGATGTGCACCAGCTGTTAACAGTGGTTAAGAGTGGTTAGCCCCGAGATAGGGGGGTGAGATAAGAAAAAGAAAAGACTTTCACTTTCACTGGATTGTTTTAAAATTCCTCATAATGGGGGCGCCTGGGTGGCTCAGTCTTTAAGCGTCTGCCTTCGGCTCAGGTCATGATCCCAGGGTCCTGGGATCGAGCCCCGCATCGGGCTCCCTGCTCAGCGGGAAGCCTGCTTCTCCCTCTCCCACTCCTCCTGCTTGTGTTCCCTCTCTCACTGTGTCTCTCTCTGTCAAATAAATAAATAAAATCTTTTAAAAAAATAAAATTAAAAAAAAAATTCCTCATGATGATCTTATACCCACCCCACCCCCCACAACACCTAGTAAGGATATTTCTAGTTAGACTACTTCTTTCTGTTCCCACCTCCTCCTTCCCCACATTTATACACAAATGGGTTTAAGAGTCCTTACACTGGGAGAACTTGGCCCACAGATGGCATCCCCAGGACCCTGCAGATGGAACAGTCCCCCCCACCCATGCTTGGGTGGGGTAAAGTCTTCACTGGATGAGGCTTTATTCCCACTGGACTGGGTCAAAGACCCTTGACCCCTGGGGCTGCAGCTTCAGGATCTCCTGAGCCCCACCCTATTGGGGCGCTGGCCTCCCAAGTCCTCAGTGGGGAATAAACAATACTTTCTTATGTAAGAGGGATAGGCTGGTACCTTACACGGGGAACCTAGCCAAGTCCCGTTTCTGGAAAATTACTCAACTATCAGCAAGCTAGAAAAGTCAGTCTTTAGGACTTTCGGAGCTTTGCGTCTCCTTAGGCCTGAGAGCACCCAGTAAACAGTATTTACTCCTGTACAATTCGGTAGATCATGGAGACCCAGGCTGCCCCTGTCCTGGGCACACTCAAAAGGACTTCACCTGACCCAAAAGGTCTATGTCCTAAAGTGGACCTGGAGCTGGAGATACACTTAGAACTGCAGAAATAGCTAGAACACTATGAGCAAGATAATATTTCCCCTTTCTGTAGGTTAGGATCTTGAGGCTTCTCCGTCCCCAACCCCCCAGCCTTACTTTTTATTTGGTGGATATAGGAAACCCCGGGGCCTCCTTCCCAGTCTTAGTGGGAACTCTTATTCTCACTGCTACTAATAACGCATGTATGTTTATTTGTAAATCATTTCACTCCATGCCATCCTAGAATCCTTACAGGCAGGGGAGGGGTCATGAATGAGGTGAGTCACTGAGGAACTTAGTGGCAAAGCTCAGGTTCTCCTAGATCTCCTGCCCCTGATCTGGTGCCCTCTCTCCCATCCCTTGTGCTGGAACTGGCCTGCCACAGTGGTTGGATCTTAGGCAGAAAGCCCCTGTAGACTTTTTTAGGATTGACCATAGACCAGGGTGTGGTTCATGCTGAAGGAGGAGGGTGGGGGGAAGCCTTGCGTGAACATGCCCAACACTTTCAAGGGTCCTGGGCAGAGCTCTCTGGCTACATTCTTATTCTTTCCTGGCAACCTCTGGGCCACAAGGGTGTCCAGCTATAAACCTGGTCCTCAAGGCGTAAGGATGTCTGCCCACAGCTATTCTAGTCCCATCTGGCACTGCCAGGGACATGGATAGAAGGCCCCTGCAGACTTCCCTCCTCCTGCACAAACTCTCTCTCCCCCCACGCACTGCCATCATCCCCCTCTGAGCTACTTAGAGGAATCAACAGCTCAGCTTAGCTCAGCTTTAGCTGGACAATCCCATAGACGCATATGCCTCATCCTCCTGGCTGTCTCTGGCGTCACAGCACATCCTTGGCCAGCCTGCCCCACGGAGGCTCTCATGGTCACGTCCAGCAGAGGGGTCCCTCAGCAGAGGGGTGCCAGGGAACTGGACCAAGATAAGCCTGGCCTGACTGTAGCCTTTTGGTCCTGGCCATTCCTGCCCCCTTCCCTGTTGAGCTTGGGCGGGCGGGGGGCGGTGCTCAGAGCATTCCTGCAGCCACTGGGGAGCCCGCCTGGGCTGCCAGCCTGTAGCTGACCCCCAACCTCACTGCTCACTGGGGGGGACCGGGCCAGGAAAATTAGTCCAGCAGGGCCAGAGAAGAGGAGCCAGCAAACCGCTTCTCAGGACTCAGCGTGCCGGCAACACCGCGGTGCGCTTTCTGGTCGGGCCGCAGCACAGGTCGGTGCCCGCGGGGTCTGCCGGCTGACAGTGAACCGTGGGGTCGGCCTCGCTGATCGCGAACCGCACAGCCCCGCCGGCCCTCACCTGTGCGCATCCTCCGCAGCTTGCAGGGGCCCCACTTCATCCTCGGAGAGCAGTGGGATGTTGCCTCCCCCATTTAATAGGCCGTGAGACCCAAGGAGCCCAGGGAGAGCACTTCTCAGAGGTCACACATCCAATGCGTGGCAGGAGGGGACTTTTCCGCCAGCTCCCATGCCGTGGGCGCCGTGCACTGTGCTCGGGGCGGTGGATGTGGTGGCAGATCCGCCACTGTTGTCCTCAAAGAGCTAGCTTCTGACAGAGGACAGAGACCTGGAAAGAAGTGATGGCAGCGCAGGATGGTAAGGGCTCAGATACAGGGGTGGTGTCAAGCGCTAGGAGTCCGAGCTCTTAACAGTGCGTCAGGCATCACCCAAGGGCTGTAAGCGTATTAGCTCGCTTCATCCTCCCAACACCCCCGTGATGGAGGTTCTGTCTTTATCCCCATCTCCCAGACCAAGAGCAAGATGCACAGGGAGCTTTAATAGCTCGCTCTGGTTCCACAGCTGGGAAGGGCTGGGACTTGAACCAGGCTCCCGCGCCAGGTGCTGCGCTCAGTCAGGGAGTGCGACAGGGAGGGGCTGCTGGAAGTGGGTTTCCAGGCTGCCCAGGGGCACGTGGGTGGTCTTGGCTGATAGCAAAGCATGTGCCAAGGTACAGAGCGTAAGGCACTCTCTGTGGGCCTTGCCTGGAGCCTGCGGCCTGCTGCAGACAGTGGTGTGCTGGGGGAGCGCAGAGAGGCCAAAGCTGCAGGGCTGGTGTGATGGGAGGGGAGCGCCCCCCGCCCCCACCCCCGGGCACGGCTCCCAGCCAGAGCCGCTAGTGGGCGCGGGCCGATGCACAGGTGGAGGAGGCTCGTCTAGCTTGGCCGAGCTTCACACCCTGAGCCTCGGGCATGGCCACCTC
Source organism: Leptonychotes weddellii (assembly GCF_054177405.1). NCBI lineage: Eukaryota > Metazoa > Chordata > Mammalia > Carnivora > Phocidae > Leptonychotes > Leptonychotes weddellii. The sequence goes on along the minus strand of NC_138375.1, from coordinate 59,069,402 downwards.
TGGGCACAGTGTGCTTGGAACTACACTGAGCGGTGCTCCGGGATGTGTGGTGCCCTTGGATGTGCGGTGCGGCTGCTCCGGGGAGTCCAAGTGGCTCCTCGAGGCTGCTCCTGCACCCAGTCCGGGGTGCTGTGATGGGCTGCGGCAGAGGAGTTTGGATGGAATCAGTAAGGCCTGGGCTTCATTTGTGGCACTTCCCAACCAGAAGGGCTTGGGTTACTCTCTTGACTGCTCTGAGTTGATTTCTCACTTGTCAAAAGGGGATAAGAGGCCCTGCCCTGCTGTCCCCACAGGGCTGTTGGGAAAAAAAAGTGCTCTGCAGCCCAGGGAAGCTTCTTGTAAGTTCCTGGCCGGGCTACTAAGTGAGCCGAGGGGTGGCAGTGTGTGGGTGTGAGAGATGGGGGATGGGGCAGGGGGCACTTGGAGGAGCGGGCACCGTCTCAAATCTTGGGGAAGTAGACTTATCAGGGAGACAGAGAGTGTGTCACAAATCACGTGATGCTGAAGTGACTTTTGTCCCTGCTGAGCTATGTGGCCAGCATGTTTCACACCCAGGAATTCAGCTGGAATCTCAGCTCTGCCAGTTCCCAGCCCGGTGACCTTGGGACTCTGGAGCTAGAGTTTCTCTACCTGTAAAACACAGATGATAAAACCCATCATGTAGAGTTGTAAAGATCAAAGAGATCAGTTTAATTGTGATTCCTCTGCAAGTTTTAAAGCACTAAAACCTGGGACTCTTAATTTTAGGGTAGGCTTTATGGGTATGGTGGGCCTGAAGGACACCAGTGTGACAAAACTCCTGCCTAAGAGACCCTTCTCCAGCTCACATCCCCCACCCCTTCTCCTCCCATGCCTGGAAACATCGCTGTACTCAAGTTTCCCAGAGGCACTGGCCCCACAGGGTCCTTACGCTTCCAGTTCTGGTCTAAAATGGCCTCTCCCTGTCTCTTCCCATCCTACTCTGCCCCCAGACTAGAATTGTGTCCGCCCTTGTCTCCGCTCTTTACCTGACTTGTGTTATAGTGCGTACCCCAGCCATGGTCCTCATTTGTGAGAGACTCCCTCTGCCAAACTCCCGGGGGACAGGTTGTCTTTTTCATCCCTGTCCCTAAGCCTGAGCATATGCTCATTCATTCAAGAAATGTTCTAGAGATCCTCCTACAGCCAGGCCTTCCCTGTTCTAGATTCTATACAGAGACACGGAGTCTCAGTCCTTATGGGGCTCACTTACTTGGGGCTGGGGGGGGGGGGTGGAGACAGATAGTAAACATGTAAACATGGCATTTCAGATAGCCGGAAGTGCCGGGAGGAAAATGAAACACAGCACCTTAATAAGCACATATACACAGAAGTAACTGCAGTTGTCTGCACATGGCATATCCTATAGGATTGGGTGGGGGAGGCCTGGTGGCCTGGCCTCAGGACAGGGTTGTTCCCGGAAGCGGGCAGGGTGGGGCACACTCAACATTAGTGATCAACTTCTGTTTTCCAGATTAGAGCCCTGGAAGGGCCCCTCGGGTGTGGTGAGAGGCTGTCTAAATTGAAGTGTAATTCTGTGCCAGAAAGAATTAGGGCCGTGCTCCAACCGTCCCACCCAAGGGTGGGCCTGACCCCAGGGAGGTGCCAGGCTACACACCCTGCCCTGGGCCCGCCCTTCCCTCTCCCCCCAGACAGGGGGAGACGGCAGCCCTCATGTTCCTAATGCGTACTCCTTCACCCGGGCTGCCCACACCCCTTTGGGCAAACGTTTACCCAGCACATCTGGCTCCGGGGATATGCATCCATGCATACACTGCTTACTGAGCACTGATGTGTGCCAAGGACAGTGGGGAGCACCCCTGGGCAGAGGGCGGCACCGGACACTGTCTCGTGGGGACAGGACATTGAACACCAGTGTTACTGAGAGTTTTTTTTTTTCTTTTAAAGATTTTATTTATTCATTTGAGAGAGAACACAAGTTGGGGCGAGGGGGCAAAGAGAGAGGGAGAGGGAGAAGCGGACTCCCTGCTGAGCAGGGAGCCCGATGCAAGGACCGATCCCAGGACCCCAGGATCATGACCTGAGCCGAAGGCAGACGCTTAACCGAGTGAGCCAGCCAGGCGCCCCTGTTGCTGACGGTTTTGATGAGTGCTTGAAGGAGGATCACAGGGAGTGGTGAAAGGATGGGGCAGGGGTTCAGAGGCTATACATAAGGTCCTGCTCTGCCCACCAGGAGCTCCGGGTCCAGCAGGGAGACTCGTGCAGAAGGTGAAGGGGTGTGAAATCTGCCGAGGGGGGTGGCGACTCTAGAGGATGGAAGAAGATTTCATCAGCTGAAGAGGGGAGGAGAGGGCACCAACTGCAGCTAGAGCGGGAGGAGCCAGATGCCCGGGGTGGCAGGAGTGTGTGGGGTGTGTGCTGCTGGAATGTGTAGGCGCCGAGTGTCAGAGGGGGAGTGTCAGGACATGGGGCTGGACTGGAAAGGGTCTTTGGCTTTGCGAGACCACAGGGGGTCACAGCCTTGCTGGGTTGAGCTCTCAGCCCCCAGCACTTGAAGGCCCTAGCTCTGGCAGCCCGCCTGGGGAAGTGGGCAGAGCCCCGGCCTGGGAGTCAGAGGCCTGGACGCCCGCCACTACATCATGCCATCGCTCCTGGCCTCAGTTTCCTTCCCTGTAAGATAAGATTGAATAATAATTCTAGCTACCACTCACAGAGCCATTACTCCACACCAGGCCCACTTCTAGATGTCCTACAAAGACTGTCATGTCAAATCCTCACAACAGCTCTTAGAGGTAGTTTTATTATTATTCTCATTTTTGGATGAGAAAACTGAGGCCCAGCAAGGTTGAGCAACTGGTCCCCGCTACACATGCATCTAGTAAGCAGTGTAGGTGGGATCTGAACCCAGACAGCCCAGGTTCACCACTGTGCAATCTCAGCCACGGCCATCCTGCCTGTCCCAGGGCTGCTCATTCACCTAGCAGATGTTTACTGAATATCTTCTGTGTGCCAAGCACTGTGCTGGGCAAAGGGGACAGAGCGATGAGCAGGCTAGACAAGGACCCTGCTGTCACGGAGGCAGAGAGGGGACAAGCAAACATAAAGTGAGGTCATTTCGGACTGTGTAAGTGTTAGCAGGTGAATAAGGCTGCAGTAGAGACTTTAATAACAGGGACTCACTGTGTGCCAGGAAGTGTTCAAGGTTCTGTACATTTTTAAATCCATTTCCTCCTTCCGTCAGTGTGAAGGGGTGGCTACTCTTATTGAGCCTGCTTCATGACCAGGAAGGTGAGGCTCACAGGGGCCGCGTCACTCGCCCAGGTCCCCCATGGGAGAGCGTCGCTGGCGAAGGCACAGCGAGTATAAAGGCAGGGTATAGTCACGGGAGGCAGCAGGTGGGAGGCTGCTGGGGACGGCTGAGGCAGCCACACGTGGTGGCGGGGGCGGGGGGTCCTGGTACTCAGCAGCAGAGGCAACAGGGCGGGTACGCAGGCTGTGCACACTGCTGTGTGTTTGCGCCCTAGGAGGCTAACGGTCCAGCAGATGGCTATGCGGCGATTGCCCAGGCCGACAGACTGACTCAGGAACCCGAGAGCATCCGCAAGTGGAGAGAGGAGCAGAGGAAACGGCTGCAGGAGCTGGGTAAGGGCAGGGTTGAGGCTGGGAGCGGCTCCCAGCTGGGTTGGCTGTTTGGGACATATGGGGGTGGGGAAGCCTTAGGGTACAGGACCCCCACTCGCACTGCCTTAATGTGGGTATTGGGTGAGGATGGGCCCTGAGGCTGTCTGCCAGGGGGCGGGGGGAGGAGTAGCCAGGGCAGCTGTGCCCTCACATTCCTACTGCGAAGCTGCCACTTACTCTCCTGTTGGGGTCACAGATGCTGCCTCCAAGGTGACAGAACAGGAGTGGCGGGAGAAAGCCAAGAAGGACCTGGAGGAGTGGAACCAGCGTCAGAGTGAACAAGTCGAGAAGAACAAGATCAATAACCGGTGAGAGGAGCTATGGGGACATGAGAGGAGCTATGGGGACGTGAGGGGGCTATGAGGACATGAGGGGACTAGGGGGACATGAGGGGAGTTACAGGGACATGAGGCCATGTGGACAGTGAGAGAAGTTAGGGGATGGGGACTGTCTTGAGGAGGGATGATTTGGTGGCAAGAACACAGACGCAGGAGAAGCTGAACCCCTCAGGGCTGCTTCGTCAGTTGCTGGTGGTACTCAGAGCCAATCAGGGGTGGAACACTGTTGAGCTGTCACCTCACCAGGATAGAAAGAAGCAAGTTCTGCGGGCAGCAGAAGAGGTCTCAGGACCTCGGCATGGGAGCCAGACTGCCCGGGGCCCAGCGGTTAGTGTCACAGAAAGCACAGGCCTGGCTGGGAGTGAAGAACCAATCTGGGGACAGGATTTTACTGCTTGTAGAAATGGCAACACCTCAGCCCAGGGACGCTAAAGGATCAAAGGAAGTTAGTGGCCTGTAAAACTGAGAAGGCCGGGGGTGGGACTGTAATACTAGGCTCAGGGGCTCAGACAAAGTCAACTGGCATTCATGTTTACTGTCTCTCGATGCTGCTTTCCCCTCTGGTCCTGGAATGGGGCAGGGCAGTGGGGGGAGAGATGGCCACCATCAGCTCCAGGCTTCTGCTATATTCTTTCCGTAACCTCTGTGAAACTAGCATCTTGTCCCAATAGCTCCAGCTGAAATCCTCGACCTGACCCTTACTGGTTTGGTGTGGGTCCTGTGCCTGTCCCTGGCCCAGTGACTGTACCAGGGGAGGGACTCTCTGATGGACCCAGCCTGGGCAATAGTCCCATTCCTTGGGTTGTACACGGGGTCGGTCTCACCCAAACCACAGGGACTGAAGTGGGGCCAGCCTGATCCTGCCAATGACAATCAGGGTGCCCTTCCTGGGAAGAAGGGGGATGGATGCTGGGCTGGCAGACACTGGATGCCCACTAGAGAGCACGTTCAGGGAAATGGTCTCAGACCACTTCTGAGACTCTGGCCAGCAGCTCGGCCTTTGAGGCTGTGTCCTTCAAGGTACCTGGCTGGCCCGGAAAGGCAAGGCTGGCCCTGGGAAGCTGCCGCACTTCTGTTCAGGAAGCTGCTGTGGGCCAGGCTCTGGGGAGACAGAGTGGGGAAGGACCCAGTCTGTATCTTTGAAGAGCTCAGAGGAGAGAAGCACACATGTGCAGGTGAACTCACCAGTAGGCCTCTCTAGGGGAAGGCTGTGGAAGCAAGGGGTGTGGGTGGGGGAGGGACCTCTGTGTCTAGGACCTGGGCTTTGAAGGATGATTAGAAGTTCATTAGGGCAGGGTTGGGCGAGAGTGTTCTAGACCAGGGAACAGCATAATATGAAAGGCTGTTGTGTCTTGGGCACCAGGGAGTGGTAGGGAGAAGGCAGGAAGGAGGGGTCACAGGTGGAGGGCCTCCAATAACAGGGCTGGACAGAGGGGGGCGGTGAGGAGCCTCGGAAGGCTCGTGAACAGAAGTAATATGATCAGGGCAGTTTTAGAAAAGGCACTCAAGCCCGTGGAGGATCCCTGCTCTCCTCTCTGGGTTGTGGATAGTTGCTAAGACTTACAGGACTATGCTTCCTAACGCTCTCCAACTGGAGGTACTAATGCTGTCTCCCTTTCTCTTTAACCCTCTGCCTGTCTGTCTTGCCATCTGTCTTCCCCCACCTAACCCTTTTCCCCTCAAGGATCGCTGACAAAGCATTCTACCAGCAGCCAGATGCTGATATCATCGGCTATGTGTACGTGTCTTTGCTCCTCTGTCAGGGGGAGTGGGAGAGGGCGAGGGCCCCTCTGTATGCCTTGGGTGTCCTGCTTGTGGGGTATAAATGAGTGTGGCCAGGCAGGGGCTGGGGCTGGGGGCGGCAGGGCAAAGATCAGAGCAGGAGGTAGTGCAGGCACCCACCTTCGCCTCTATCCCTGCAGCAAGTGTTTATTGAGCATCTATTCTGCCTGAAGGCAGCTTTGCTAAATCAAAGCAGAACACAGAAAAGAATGCACTGGCCATCCCAGGTGGGAGGGGCAAATGGCAAACAGCCCAACTCCGTCCTTCTGAGATGCCTCTTAGGGCTGGGAGGTGGGATGAAGGAGTCTTCCGTTGAACAAAACATTGAGTGCCAGAGGCATAAAGAAGAGACGCTCCCACGAATACCCCCATCCTCTACCCCTGCCCCCAAGCGCACTGCTCCTCCTCAAAGCTTCAGCCCAAGTTTGGCCACCAGATCCTGCCTAGAGCACCGTGGGCCTCTCACATGTTCCTGTTTGGGGGCTAGCCAGGACTGTGCCTAATCTGGATTGGAGATGGCAGATGGTGCCCCGGTTGATGGGTAGTTGACAGCCTGGGGGGGGGGGTGTTGGCCTGGTGAAGAGGAAGGAAAAGCAGTGACGACTGTGTGATGTCTGCCACGAGCATGTGTGCCAGGTATTTGCTGTTCCTCACTCTGGGGTCACCCTCCGCAGGCCTCTGATGCTGTCTAGGCTGGCATTTCTCTCACAGAGCACAGGACCCACTAGAGAAACAGCCTTGTGTTCCTTCCTTCTGTCCACTCTGCCATCTGTCCGGTACTTACTGGGACTTGCCCAATGCCAGTGTCTGTTGGAACAGGAATAAGCCATGGCCTGCCCCACAAGTTGCTCATGGTCAGGAGAGTGTTGTCCTAAGGGCCGTGTGGAAGGGCACACCGAGCCCTGGGAGCCGCTGTCTGCTGGGGGAGCCAGGGCAGGCTTCGGAGAGGCGGGACCTTCAGCTGGACCTCACAGTGTAAGAAGGGATGAGCTTGGTGGTGAGGGCAAGAAGAGGACCAGGGCAGCCTCCGTGAGTGGGGCGCGCGGCTACGGGGATGGCTGGGAGCTGAGGACAGGAGGCCAGCGTGGGGCTAGTTGCAATATGCCTGGTGGGCCAGGTCTGCAAGCTGGGACGTGATCCTGAAAGCAGCAAAGATCCATAGGAGGTTTCAGACAGAAGAGTGGGGATGACAGGAGCGTCGGTGCTGGGGAATGTACCACGTAGGGGGTTCGGTGCTCTTGTTGCACTTGAGGAAATAGCACCAGGGGGTCCTGAAGAAGGGAAGAGTCTAGACCAGTGCTTCTCAGACTTTTCTGTGCCTTAAAATCACGGGGGACCTTGTTCAAAGGAGATTCGGATTCAGCAGGGCTGAGGCGAGGCCGTGATTCTGCATTTCCAGCAAGCTCCGTGGCGACGCTGGAGCTGCTGGACCACACACCACACACTGAACAGCCAGGTTAGAGGACAGCCTCTTGTTGACCTAACAGGGACGGCTCCGAAGACAGCACCCCTCAGCCCCACCGCTCATCCAGCTCCACGCAGTGCCTTACTCTCTCCCAAGCCTGCACACACTTGCCACTTTGTTAGAGTCTCAGGCCGGTGAGACGGATCAGCAAGGTGGAGGCTCTGCTCCTCACTTTTTAGGTTAGGAAATGAGTACACACAGAGGGAGAGCCAGGTCACCTGATCCAGAGCCAACTCACCCTTGGCATAGCCTGTGGGGATCACTTGGAGAGCTCCCTGCCTGGCATGTGGCAGAGCTGATCCTGTTTGAGATACGGAAGGGGCCACAAGGAGAAAGGGGCTTTCCAGGGACCCTTGCTGGCCAAATAGGACATAGACCCAGCCCTCTCCACTGAAGATCTTTTGTTTTTCTCTTAATGAGTCCCACATTTGGGTTTGTCCTCTACACTGTATTTCTCCATTGTTCCTTAATCAGTGGCTTCTGTAACTGTCCACCAGAACTTCTGATGAAGAAACCACCAGTTTTCAGCCTAACTTGATTCCAGCCAAAAGCAGAGACTCCCATGGAGTATTCCCCAGGCTGTGGCTCCATGGAGATAAGTCATTCTGGGCTAAAAAGAGCTCTATAGTCAAATATACTTGGAATGTGGTAGATTCTATCTGCATGTTACAGTCCACCTAGGAAGTTCAGGATGCACATTAGCACATTAAAGCCTGTAAAATTTCGTTTTGAAGATCCTCCTTAACTGGATTTTCCATGTGTATTTGACCACAACCCTTTGCTGGAGAACATGTATAGAGTCCACAGAACACTGAGGCAATGCTGAATCACGTACTTCAGTTAATAAGGTGGTTGGTTAATGTCCTACCTCTGCTAAGTTTTTGGAATAGCTGAGGTACTGCATTAGTTCCTCCAAGGGTCTTCAGGTGTTGGGATTCCCAGGTTGGGAACTCTTGCTGGAAAGGTAATGAACAGAGTGCTAGGCTGGGCAGGGGTAGGGGAGGGGGAAGAGACTACTTTAGCTAGGGTGGCAAGGGACAACCTTTCTGAGGAGGTAAGACCTACATTCAGACCTGAATGAAAAGAAGTGGCAAGCTATGAGCAGGTCTGAGGGAAAGCATTCCACGAAGCGGTAACAGCAAGTGCAAGGGCCCTGAGGCAGGACCAAAGTAGGCTTCCTCCGATGCCAACGCTGTTCCTGGGGGCCTGAGGTCACAGGGCACAGGGCTAAGAACTCTGGATAGACTACCCCGGAGTAGGCCGGGCAAAGCAGCCTTTCTCAGTGGGAGCAGAGCATCACTGATTCAGGGGAAAGGAAGACAGCAATGAAACCTCTGTCTTGTCTCTACCTGCAGGGCATCTGAGGAGGCTTTCGTCAAGGAATCCAAGGAGGAGACGCCAGGCACAGAGTGGGAGAAGGTGGCTCAGCTGTGTGACTTCAACCCCAAGAGCAGCAAGCAGTGCAAAGACGTGTCCCGCCTGCGCTCGGTGCTCATGTCCCTGAAGCAGACGCCGTTGTCCCGCTAGGTGCCTGTCACAAGCATGGCCACAAAGCATGGGCTGGGCCTGGGCACAGGAGGAGCCGCTGCTTCGGCCAGGATTGGGGCACAGCGCCTCCAGCAGCTGCTACCCACAGCCTGTTCTGTTCCTCCCCATCTCCTGAGGCTGGGAAGGGGAACCCTCCCCCCGTCACCCCATTCCCTCCTGGCCCTGTGGCCCAGCCCCTCACACCTCCTCTCGGTCCACAAAATTGTGACTGTCCCTCCTGATGTATTTTTTTTTTTTCTTGGCTTAAAGGGTGTGTTGTTAACTCTTTTTACACTTATTTATTATCATTCTCATTTCTCTGGAAGCCATAACTGGTGTCAGGGCTCAGTTTGTGCTCAGAATTTTCCCAGCTTCGTGGCCTTGGGAGAAGGTGAGGCTATCCCCCTGGAAACTGTCCCAGCTGGAAGGAGGTGTCCCAACCTGTGTATGTCTGCTGCCCCCCTCTCCAGGAGGAAAGACAATCTCTAATGGAATGCTTTTGCAACCCTGATCCTTTCTGATCCTTCAATAAGCCTGTGATTTAAGGATTCTGTTGTCGTCGTCATGTAGCCATGGTCACCAAGGCTCCCAGACAGTCAGAAGCTTTAAGTGGGAGAGAAGAGGCAAGACCAGAGGTTCCCAGTGGTAGCGCCCTCTAAGTCCGGGTCGAGGCTGGTGAAGGTAGCTGCTACCAGACTCCGTTCCTTGGGTTTGGCCAGTACCCTCTGGATGTGGAAGGCTCACCGCTCTCCCTCCTTCAGCTGTCCTCCACCCTGTAGATTTGGGATAAATACTCAGTGACCACACCTTCTTCTTATTCAGCAGAAGTTGCAAACAGGCTGTGTTTAAGCCACTGTGACCTGCACAATGTTTAAAAAGATTTGAGTAACTGCCAACTGTCTTTATTTTCCTAGAGCTGCCATAACCAAGTACCACAGTGTCTGGCTTAGAACAACAGAAACTTACTGTCTCACCATTCTGGAGGTCTGAAGTCCGAAATCAAGGTGTCAGCAGAGTCACAGTCCACCTGAAGGCACTAGGGAAGGATCTGTCGTACAGACTTCTCTCCCAGCTTCCGGCAGCCTCAGGCATTCTGTGACTTGTAGGTGCATCACTACAATCCTGAGCTGATCTTCACATCATCTATGCATTGTCTGTCTTTGTGTCCAAATTTCCCCTTTTTATAAGGACACCATCAGAATGGATTAAGGCCTACTCTAATGACCTCATTTTAACTTAATTACCACTGTAAAGACTCTATTTCCAAGTAAGATCACATTCTGAGATTCTGGGTTAGGACTTCAACATACCTTTTTTAGGAGAACACAGTAACACCAACAGCTAAAAATAGTGGCCTTCCTCTTTAGAAGTGCCATAGTCCTCACCACTTCCTATGCCCTTGAATCCATCATCATGATGTACTGCTTTACATTTATAATCTCTGCCTTACAGCTGAGAGACCATGATGGGAGCAAGAAACTTAGTGGGGCCTTTCTCATACACTCCTCCACTTAGAAAGTTAGACTGTGTTAGGGGGCCCAAAAAGTGGGTGTACCTTACTTCCTCTTTCCTTTCTGGCAGCTTGCAGCTGGTGTTGAAATTGATGGGAGTCACACATGGAAGGAACCTGGGTCCCACCGAATCAACACTTTAGATCTGACCACAGTCCAGGAATATATGAGACTTTACATGAATGAGAAACTCAAGGTTGTCTCTTGTAGAGTTCACTCAGGGTCCCCAGCCTCTTTTCTTCCTTAACCCTAAAACACTAGGTACACAAACCAGTGGCAAGCTTTGTGACTATGCTCTTACCACTCCACCAGGCTGCTCCTCTGAGCCTCAGTTTCCTGTTCCGTAAGATGCATCAAGAACCAAGCAGAGATGGTCTACATCAGTGGAGCCCTAGATGCTCTCAGGAGGTGGGAGTGGGGTGAGGAGCAGAAGCAAAGTGGAGGGCAGAGCCCCCCTGCCTCCGACAGGGCCATGGCCGGCCTCATCTCAAGGAAGGTTTTCCTGTTGAAAGTTTGAAAATTGTTGGAAAGATCAGTTTTTTTCAAATAGCACCACTCTATGGAATCTCTACTTTTAACAAGTTCCCCAGGTGATTGTTACCAGAAAAGTTTGGGAATCATTAGACTCTTAAGATTTCTAGGGGCCCCTACAGTCTTTAGACAACCTCCTCCTAAAACCGAAGACCAAAAACCCTGGGGGGCTAGACTGAGAATGAATTCACCAAACTACAAGTGGATCAGTTTATTAAGTAGGAAGAAAGTGGGGCACAAATAGAACTATGCAACACCCAAACTGAACCGAATCAGATTCCTGAAAAAACACCTGTCAGTTACACAATTGGCCACTTCCTCCCCCGCTGATACAGGGGCTTGTCAGGGGAGTCGTGGGAATAAGTCAGGTAGCGGGACCGGTGGTTGCTCCTGGGGCTGGGAATGGTCTCTGTGTAACTTTCACGGCCAGGTCTCGGACTCAGGATCGAGACTTCATAGCAGATGCAGCCAGACCCAGCAAGACGGCTGCGACCGTGAAGCCCTGGGCAGCGATCCGGGTGCGCATCATGAGCTGAGAGCGGTGGCTCTGACCCCGATGGAAGCAGTAGAGGCCGTAGGTTAGGGCGGCCGCCGTGCCCAGGCAGCCTGAGGAGGGGACAAAGTAAGTGGGGAGTGGCACGTTCCGGCCCCGGAGGCCCCTCCCCGCTGTGGGCCTCCCGTACTCAGAGTCCAGAGCTCCGAACTACTGCTGAGGGTAAGGGAGTAGAACCTAGTGGGTGGGTCTGGTCAAGGTAGGGTCCTCTCAGTTACAGGGCTCGCCCCATCTCAGCCCCCCAATCCCGCCCAGCTCCCGCTCCAATCAGGATCACCTCGCACCGCCCGGCCCCATCGCCACAGCTCCGGTCCGCTCTCACTCCCGCCCCCCTTCGCTTTCCCAGTCCTCCCCTAATTCATTCCGTCAGACCTCACTACCCTATCCGTCTACAGTTCCTGCAACACCTGCTTACCTATGGGTACCATTGGGTTCTCCCGGGTCTTGCGAAGAAATTTTTCCTTGAAGCTTTCTTGAGTGCTGTAGATACTGGGGCTAAAGCCCTCAATGACTGGGGGCTGTGATGGTTCAAAGGGTGCCCCGGGAGTCACAGGACCAGGAGCCGCCATGTTCCCGGCAACTGCTTTGGGAGAAAATACGGACGCTAAACTCCGCCTCCTGATGAGGTCATGGAAGGGGAGGGGGAAAAGGAATTTGCTGAGCTTGTACGCAGGCGCCAACCGCTCATTGCACTCTGGGAATCGTGGTAATCGGCCTGATGTCGCTCTAGGGAGGACTACATTTCCCAAAAAAGCCTGCAAAGCCCTCGCGCGCATCCGCCGGAAGTGGTCTGCGACACGAGGTGCTGCGAGTGCGAGCCACCCCAGTTATAGGTTGCCAGTTCGGTGGTCAGGACAATGCCCAAGGCCAAGGGGAAGACCAGGAGACAGAAGTTCGGTTACAATGTTAACCGGAAGCGTCTGAACCGGAATGCTAGACGGAAAGCAGCGCCACGGATCGAGTGGTGAGGGGACCAGGGTTTAGGAGGCAGGACCTCGGCTGGGACGGCCGGCGACATGACGGTTCCGCGATCTCTCTCTCTCTCTTTGCCTGTAGCTCCCACATCCGACATGCCTGGGACCATGCCAGATCCGTGCGGCAGAACCTGGCCGAGATGGGGTTGGCTATGGACCCCAACAAGGCGGTGCCCCTCCGTAAGAGAAAGGTACTGACATGGTAGGGTCCCGGCCCTTGACCCCTGTTTCCCACCATACTTAGCTGGGTTTCATAACTTCTTCGTGTCCGTTGCCACGCTCACGCTTTTCCTGGGTTTGCGACCTTCCCACAGCCAACTCCGGCAGCCAGCACTGACTGTGGTTGAAAGGCTCTTTACCACCACCCTCCTACTCCCCAGCACACAGTGAACCTGGATTGCAGCTCCCCCCTTTTCTTCTCCACTCATTTTTTTCCTCCCTCCGAAATTAACCTGTTTGGGTCCCTTGGCATCTCAGTAGTATTTCCCAGAATTTATCTTTTTCTGCCCTTAACTCTCCTAATAAGGACTCCCCAGAGTTTGGAATTTTTACTTACTCTTCCTTACACCTTTCCCTGTCATCTAGTTATCCTTGGTCTGAGGCTTCCTTAGTTTCTCCCAAATAAGTCTTTTTCTGCACCAGGCTTTCAAAAATAGGACTTTTTTTTTTTTAACTCAGTAATTTCTTCCCTGCTTTAATTCATAGCACTTGTAAATACTTGGTGGTATTTTATATATTTATCTGTTTAATGTCTGTGCCTCTTTTCCTCAACGTAATCTCCTTGGGGACAAGGATTTTGTGTTTTGTCCAGTGGTGCTTAGGATGTGACTAGTGCTCAATAGTTAACTTAATGAATGGACTAAGATTTTATTTATTTGTGTGTGTGGGGGGGAGGGCAGACAGAGAAGCAGACTCCCTGCTGAGTAGGGAGCCTGACACGGGGCTCGATCCCAGGACCCTGAGATCATGACCTGGGCTGAAGGCAGATGCTTAACTGACTGAGCCACTGAGCCACCCAGGCACCCCTGTCCCATTGCTTTTAGACAAGTTTCTTTTTATCCCTTCATGCCAGAGGAAAATGGCACTACTGTTTCTTGATCCAATGTGAAGCTATAGCCAAACACTGTCAGGTTGCTCCTTTTCATAGAGAAGATATCTGATATCTCCTCATTGTAAACTATGAAGAGCTTTCGTGGGCATTGTTTCACTTGATTAGCACACATGGGGTGAGGTAGGCAAGGAGTATTATGCCCACTTTATAGATAGGCACAGAAAGATGAATTGCTTCCTTGAGTCCCTTTTGGAAACTGTAAAGCCTCTGGGGCATTGGTTCTCTCTGTCATCTATTCCTGCCTGCATATGTGTAGGGATTCTCATGGGTAATGCAGTTGTGTTGGGATGGGCAGGACCCTCTAGAATTTTCCCTCATCCAGGATCCTTCCTTTGTCTACTGGTCTCATATGCTCTGTTCTCTGCAGGTAAAGGCCATGGAGGTGGACGTAGAGGAGAGGCCTAAGGAGCTTGTACGGAAGCCCTATGTGCTAAATGGTGGGTGCTGGCCACATTCCTCTAGGTCACCATCCTGCACAGTCAGGGCTAGAAAGGGCCCTCAGGTGTCTTCATTTTACAGATGGAAAAAAACAGCCTCAGAGGGAAGAAGGGAGCTGGTCTGGGGCTCACAAAGTTAAGACTGTGTCTATGACTGGGACATTTTCAGTCTACTTACTAAACTCACACGTGTGAAGTAAGGTCAGAGATGTTCAGGGAGGATGCAGCCAGGGGCTTGAGAGGATAGAAATGAAACCAGTGAGTCTCAAGCACGTGTTCAGCTTGTCATGAATTTAAGGATGAACAGATTTTTATAGAGATTCCACCATCTCATGTAATCTTTTCAGTGACAAATCAATTTCATGTATATTAATGCTATAGAGACTGAATATTAAAACAGAGCAGAGTAAATTCTGCAGGGAAGCAGGAATACTCCGAAATTCCCCACCCATCTTCCTCTTACCTGTCCAAGATGTTTAATGGTTCTCCTGAAGTTAAAAGGGTTTTAAATGGCCAGACATTTGATAGAGAATTCCTTGAGTTCCTATCAGTGATTCTCATAAGAATTACTACACAGGATTGCATAAATAAAGTAAGGTGTACTTATTGTCAAATTTTAAAACTTTCTCATTCTTTAAAGAATTTTTAAAATTCGTGGTAAAAAACATACCACATAAAGTTTATCATCTTAATCATTTTTAACTATATAGCTCAGTAGTGCTAAGTATGTTTATGTTGTCATGCATTAGATGTCCAGAACTTTTTCATCTTCAAAAGTGGAACTCTACCCATTAAACAACTCCCCATTTCCCTGCCTCCCCACCCCCAGCCCCTGGCAACCAAGTCAAAGATAATTTTGACTATAAGCAATTTAGCACTTAACCCCTGGATAACATTTGACCAGCTTGTTTCCATGAGTTGTTTTTCTCCTAGTTGAGAAATGGGGAGTATTTGCCTAGCTATTTAATTTAATTAATTTTAAAGATTTATTTATTCCAGAGAGCGAGGGAGAGAGCGAGAGTGGGGGGAGGAGCAGAGGGAGAAGGACAAGCAGACTTCACGCTCAGCGCGGATTCCGACACGGGGCTCTATCTCATGACCCATGAGATCATGACCTGAGCCAAAACCAAGAGTTGGATGTCTAACCGACTGAGCCACCCAGGCGCCCCTAGCTATTTTAACAGTGAAGCCATGATTGGCTCCACAGCTTCGCTTTTGCCCTCACCTGGAGCAGTGAGGCACTGGGGCCCAGCCTCAGGCCCTGGTTCCTGTAGCATTCGTTCTCATTCATACCTTTCCATTTCACATTATTATTGTAACATTTCTTTTTTTTTTTAAAGATTTTATTTTTATTTATTTGAGACAGAGAGAATGAGAGAGACAGAGAGCACATGAGAGGGGGGAGGGTCAGAGGGAGAAGCAGGCTCCCCGCCGAGCAGGGAGCCCGATGCGGGACTCGATCCCAGGACTCCAGGATCATGACCTGAGCCGAAGGCAGTCGCCTAACCAACTGAGCCACCCAGGCGCCCTATTATTGTAACATTTCAAGAAAAGAAATTCTCAGGGAGTTTTATTTTATTTTTTTAAAGATTTTATTTATTTATTCGACAGATAGAGAGCACAAGTAGGCAGAGTGACAGGCAGAGGGAGAGGGAGAAGCAGGCTCTCCACTGAGCAGGGAGCCGGACATGGGGCTCGATCCCAGGACCCAAGATCATGACCTGAGCCAAAGGCAGCCGCTTAACTGACTGAGCCACCCAGGCGCCCCGTCAGGGAGTTCTAGAGAGATGGAAGGGAGTCCCGACCTATGGTAGGCAGTGTATCTTCATCTCTGTCCCCAGGACCCGGTACTAAGTAGAGGTTAGTAGTTTGGTGCCTACACTTTACCCAGCTGAGACCCAAAGAGAGATGACTTACCTTTTAGGTAGTTGCCACACCCATAGGTGATTGTGTCATGGCCTGGGACTCCAGGGACTGAAGAGCACTGCATTTGGGGATGGAGAGGCAGAGCCCATCTGATGGCCATGGTTTGGGATGGGGTAAAAGGATGACTGGGCATCTCAGAAAGTGCAGAAGGCAAAAACTCATTTTCTGTGTCCTGGTTTCTCTCACCTCAGACCTGGAGGCAGAAGCTAGCCTTCCAGAAAAGAAAGGAAACACGCTGTCTCGAGACCTCATTGACTATGTGCGCTACATGGTGGAGAATCATGGGGAAGACTATAAGGTGAGTGGTTCGGGCCTGGCAGGAAGAACCACTTGGGTCTGTTGGGAAGGCACCCTCGACCATTTGGGGTTTGATCCGCTTGTCTCTTGCCTGAGGTGAGGAACCTGGACTTCAGGGACATGAAGTGGTTTGCCCAACTCAGGCAGTACTAGGACTTGAACCTTTGCCTCTGTCCAGCCCTTCTCAAGTGGCCTTTCTCCCTTCTTAGGCTATGGCCCGGGATGAGAAGAATTACTATCAAGATACCCCGAAACAGATTCGGAATAAGATCAACGTCTATAAGCGTTTTTACCCAGCGGAGTGGCAAACTTTCATTGATTCTTTGCAGAAGAATAAGATGGAGGTTGAATGATTGACTATACCTGCCTCAGGCTGAGGTCTCCTCCTGGACCAGAGAAGCTCCTTAAGGCAAGGAGGGGCATGTGGCCAGATGGGGCTGGCCAAACCCCATGGAATCAGAAGGTTGCGCACACACTCACACTCCCCTTTCTGGGGAAGGGACTGTCTCCAAGAGGCTTCTGAGGGCCCTGAGAAAAGCCAGAACCTACTGTTCTCAGAGTGGGTGGTTTGTTTACATATAGTCTGTACATAATAAAACAAGACTATTTTACTGCTCTGGTGGTTGTGTGTTCCCCTTGCAGCCAAGCCCTGGGACTGCCCCTGTGAAAACCCACTGAGCCGGGGTAGAGAGGACATCCTGCCCCTTATGTGCCACATTCCCACACCCTCTTAGGTGTGGCCTCCCTCCTCTTGTCCCGTGTTCTGGTTCCATTGCTCTGCCTTGGTTTCCTGCCCGGCATTAACCCTTGTACAGAAGCCTGCTGCTAACCCTGCGCTGCTTGGGAGGGGTCTGTCGCACCAACACTAGCCCCCCTCCCAGGCTGGAGGCGAGTAGACTGGCTCGAGGGCCAGAGGGTAAGTAGCTGTACTGCTGCCTCCTTGTGACTGGCCTTCACTGCTCGTCTTCAGATTGCTTGCCCTGAAAGGAACCCGAGGCCCCCAAATCTGCTGAGACTGTTGGACTGCTGAATAGCCCTCGACTGTGTGCCACACTGGCCATTCTCTGGGGCAGGCCTACCTAGTTTGGTGATGTGGGGTGATGACTCACATAGCAGGGTCACAGGCACATTGTGGGGTGGGCACTGGGCATTTTCTGCTTTTGATACTTTGTCTTCAGCTATTATAATACAAAACCCCTCTCATTCCTAATGCTTCCCCTAGAAGGGCCCCTCACATCTGGTTCTTACTGCTCTTAAAAAGGACTTGGTAGTTTTACATAGATCATTTCACATAAAACCCTGTGAGGTATGTGGCTTTATTGTTTTACAGGTAAGGAAACAGGCTTGAGAGGCCAGTATGACGTTTGAAGTTAGTCCAACGGCTAAGCCTGGACTTTCACTCTCTTTCATGCTCTACAGACTGAGCCAGCCAGGCACCCCACTCCTGAGGGTTTTTATTTGGCCTCGTAACGTCCTCCATAGTATTCCAAATTCAGGCCTTGACAGCTGTCCCCTTTTTTTTTACCCAATTCAGGTGCCAATTTTGGGAAGCTTTTCCTGCCACTGTCTCCCATCCTTGGGCTGTGTAAGTCTCCTGTCATCCCTACGTCCCAGACTTCCTGTAGCAATACATACCAGTCATAACTGCCTTGTAATCTGCTGGACATCCCCTGCTAGACTGGGCTTGAGTGCAGGCACCTTCCCTGGGAATCCAGAGCTGAGCCCAAGGCAGGTGCTGGGGGAATGCTCCATTCTGACTTCCGGTCCTGTCAGCTAGACTCCCAAGGAATGGCAGCCAGGTTTGGATACTTCCCAAAAGGTACGAAGTTAGGCCAAAGCCCAAGTTCCTTACCATTCCCATGTGGGCTGAAGGGCCAGAGGACTGGGATTTGCTGTTGACAAATGATTGTGTCACTGGAAGTATTCTGGGATCACCCTCCATACCTGCCCCTCACTAGAGAACTGTGAGCACCCAGCATATACTCCTCAAAATCAGAATTCAAATGAAACCACATCCAAGTTTTGGGCATTTATTGTGTGCCTCAAATAGCCACTGGCTCTCCCTTATGTAGTCTGTCCTTGGCAACCCTGTGGGTCTGGATTTGTCGGGCTTGGGCTGGGACAGCAAGGCCTCTTTACTTCCAGATCTCTGATGGGAATTCTCCCCTCATGGTCCCACCTCACACAGGCAGCAAATGAGGAAAAGTTGGAGGTTCTTTTCATAGCTACTAGAAAGGACTGAAGCTGTGTGAGCCAACAAATGTGACAGAAAGACGGCTCAGACTATTCCAGGTCTGAGGTGTGGGCCGGAACCACACGTGAGCTTCAGCAGCTAGTTCAAAGTGCTGGCAGTTGCTATGAAGCATAAGAACAAAATGTTTTCCCAAGACGAGTGGGAACATTTTTTGCAGAATCTAGTGTTTCATTCAGCCAGACAGGCAAGAGTCCTCAGATTTTCATCAGTACCTCTCTGTGGAGGACTGGGAGCGCTGTGATGGACTGATTTCACCACCCCACCCCCGTCCTTATGGCTGGATACCAGTGTGTCAGTGCAAGAGGTACCAAGAGGTACCCGAGGAGGCTCCTTGGGATTAGCAGCCAGTCAAGTTGGTGGTCTGGGAGCCTTCTTGCTTAGACCATCCACATGACCAAGCTTTGGGCCAAGTTGGCCTCTCCTCAGAGGGTTGACAGCAGGTGAGAGAATGGAAAATCAGAAGCCACACTGCATTAAGTAATTCTTAAGATCAGAAGCCGTCAGTGCCAGGGTGAATGATCAGGCATCGATTCAACAGGCAAGCAGAAGCAGAAGCTTCCCTTCGACGTGGAGTGCCCATCTGCTCTCTCAGATCAGGAGCCTGCCTTCCAGTTGCCTTCATTAGAAAAGGAGAAGGGCTGACATCTAACCCCTATCCCATGCTCAGCTAATTTGGGAGCTGTAGTGTTGGGGCAGTCTTGTGGGGGCAGTGTTACCCAGGCTAGCTCAGAAAACTCACTTTGAGATGAACTCCAGATAATGGCTGGTTCCCAGGAGCAGGTGATCTGGGCTGGTGAATCAGAAAGTCATGCTCAGGAGCAACTGGGTAAGAGCGCCACAGGCCAGGCATACGACTGTTCACAAGAGAGGCCTGTTGCTCTACTTTGCCCAGTCTAGTCCTGGCAGAAACTAGAGCGGATGAGCGCTGTTTGGCGCTCTGCCTGGAGGACAGGCCAGCAGTCCCAGTAGAGCACAGTGGTCAGCCACAGATGTGATGAGGCACACCCACAGGTCAAGAGATGATCTGTATTCTGCACAAGCATCAGAGGGGTGGTACTCTGGACCTTCAGCACCGCCCCCTAGTAGTGTGCGTCTTCTGGTGTACCACTGGGACCTGTCAGTTCTGGGAGTGGTCTTCAGAAGTTGGTCAAATAGGTATAGTTATTATAAAACTATTCAAGTTCACTCCCCTCACTGGGGACTTTGAAAATTGTATTACATAATGATACTCATTAGACCAAAGGCAGATCTTAATTAGAAAAGGGTGCCCTACAACAATGCTGGTTCCAGAGGTAAATGTCAAGCACTGGAGAACAAGGTGGGGTTTACAGAACAAAGAAGTAAAGTTTCACAATCTTCCAATGTCAAAATGAAAAGCTGTCTGCAAAATTTCAAAGGCTACTCTAAAAGCCAAGTCATTCCTTAAATATTTAAAATAAAAGCAGACAAATCTTTCTTCGGCAGGAAGTTAATTAGAATTTCAAAGAACAGTGATTCTGTTGATACACCCACAGCCCAAGAGCACAGCAGGCCACTAACTACAGTCACACTTCTGGACTTCTGGAGCGTACCACCCACCTTCCCTCCCTGTGCCTCTTCTCACGTAAGCCACAGCATGGAACTGAGGCACACTGAGTCAATGTCAAGTGAAATGAAGGCACATCATCTCTATTTTCAATTAAAAAGCAAACTGAGTTGGATATCTCCTCAAAAAAAGTCCCTCTGTGGCTATTGATTACTCAATGGCCCCTGGCCGACAAAAGGCTCCTTCCTTTGCCCGCACTAAAGAGAAGTGTCAATATATAGATAAACTAGCTGATCACCAGAAACAGAATCATGGAGTGTGCACTGGAGAGAAGAGAAATTCTGTCCAACTTTTAGTTGGGGAATCAGCAGGTCCAGAAAGGCTACGGTAACCAAAGCCTCAGGTACCCTGTTGACTGATCTGCTAATTCCCATTTCTTTTTACCTGGATTTACATGATTGAAATTTCCTCTCCTAGACTCACCATCTACACGGAAGGGGGTTGTGTCCTTTTGACATACTGGGCCAAGTGGTGGAGTTTAAGTTTCATGTGGATCAACGTAAAGTAGGATACTGATTATAGCTGTAAATGATGGGGGAGAGCTAGAGCTTTGTCTCCACTGACATGTGCAGGTTATCACACGTCTCACAATCCCAGCTATTTTCGTCAAAGACACAGATTTTCCAGGACAGTCATCTGGGGTTTTGATAACAGCACCTAGACACAGAACCTGAAACTTTGGTCTGTTCCTTGTATAAATAAATAAATAAATAAAACGCAGTTCTGAGGCCAACACCCAGCTCCAGTTGACAGTCTTCTCCCCAGGGACATAGGCTCCTTCCCGACTTCTGTAAACATGGGCATTGGCACAGTTAATGCAAGAGCAGCAGCTTCTGTCTCCACGTGTGGGGGAGAAAAGCCTTTCGTTTTTCTGGGGAGGGGTGAATACCGCTTGATGCCATCGTCTAGCAGGCAGGCCTTGGCTTGCAGAAGCAGGGAGGTTTCAGAAAACTCCCTGCTAGGATCTCCAGGTTCGTCCTAGCACTTCTTACCTTTATGGCTGGAAACTCGATCTCCAAATTAGAAAAAAACATGGAAATCACCCCTTTAAAGTGATGGTCCCAGGGCCTCGAGCCAGCTGGGTGGAGCTGGGGCTGCAGGACACTTTGGGCCTTGGAACCAAGGCTGACTGTGTACTGCCCAGAACCGGCCTGCATGAGGTGGGGGGAGGTCACCAGGAGGGACCGGTTCCCGCAGTACTTCTGACACGACCCCAGTTCTCAATCACCGGGACCGGCAGAGGGGAGAACTGAGCCCACTGAGCACCTCACTGCGCACACCAGAGAAGGAGGGTGCCTTCCATGGTAGAAGTTGGATCCACTTCCAGCCTGGAGTGAGCCTCACCTGACTCCCCACTTCGGCCTCATGGCCACCGCACCAGGAAGGCTTCTGTGTGGTTCCTGGCCTTGCCCAGGCCCCGCTCTGGAGGACAGGCGGAGAGAAGGGATGTGCTGCCACGTGGCTCCTGCCTCGGGCCCATGCTGGCAGCGGGAAGCAGGAGCGGCCGGACTGGGGTCTCCAGGGTTGGCTGGCGAGTGAGGCGGCGGGGGCGGCCTAGGAGAGAAGCTCCAAGAGCAGTCTCCAGATATGCACGGTGCCGGGGTCTTCAAAGCCGGGTCCCGCAGGGGCGATGCTGGCTGCCAAGAGGAAAACCTCCCGCTGGCTATCGACAGCCTGCAGGCCCAACTCCTCCTGCAGCTCCACCATACTCATGGACTCACTCAGGTCCTGGGATGAGACGGAGAAGCCAGTTGGAACAGAGCTCCCAGTTTCCCAGCACCCACACTGTCCTCCATGCAAAGAATTGTTCTTTGGCTATCCTGCGGAACACTGGGGCCTAAGTTCCCAGAAGTGGCCTCTGGGCCCCTTGGTCGAAATTCTCTTCCTCATCTCTGACTTTCCTTTGTTACCAACCCCTTTTCACACCACCATTAACCACTGTGGTGAGAAAACAGCACTTCCTATAAGCCAGGCATTGTGACAGGCACTTAGACTTATTCTCATTATTATAGTTTATAAATAGAATGATGTAATTCACCATCTAAACCAGGGCACTTCTGAGACTTAAAGTGGGCACTATTAATCATTATACCAGAACAACAGGCATAAATGGGGACCATCCCAGGCAGACCAGGACATATTTATAAATGATTGTCAAGGATTTTCCAACAGGGGAAACTGGGGCAAAGACGTATAGCTTTTCTCCCAGTCAGGTTGGAAACAAGTGCCATGGCTCTCAGAGACATGGGCTAGGCCACAGGAAAAATGACAGAACTCTGTACTGTGGCAAGGTTTTACCTGGTATTTATTGAGAAAGGCACCTTGAGCCTGTGATGCCGAGGGTTGCTGGGCCAAAGCCCAGGAGAAGTATAGTGTGGTTAAGAACAGGATCTTTGAGGAAGATCTGAGTTCAAGTCCGGGCTTCGCCACACACCAGTCTTAACTTTGGGCACTGAGGGATAATAATAAGGCCTATCATGGGGTTTTGTAGGATTTAAGTGAGGTCAGGATTGTCAGGTGCTTAGCCTGGCACGCTATAAGCACACGTATAAATGTTATTTATTACTGTTATTTCAACCTGCTCAAGGGATGAGGAAAACGCACAGGTAGAAGAGTGGGGGACAGCATCTTAGCCAAGTGCTCCAGGTCACAGGCCTGGGCCTGAATCTCTCTCTTGTGCTCCCTGCCCCTGCCCAGGGATCAGTGGATCAAGTCCAACTGGTCTAAGCCAGCCTCCCGTGGCCCTCACCTGCTTGTTGGCCACCACCACGACAGGTAGGTCAGGGTCCTTGTCCAGCAGCTTGTGCAGTTCCTGCCGGGCCCAGGGCAGCCGCAGCCGGTCAGCCGAGTCCACCATGAACACCAGCACGTCTACTTCATTCACAAACTCCTTCCAGTAGAAGCGTAGGTTCTGGCTGCCACCGACTGAGGAGAGGCCAGAGGCCAGCTCAGAGCCTCCCTGGGCCCTGGCTCTCTACATATAGCCCCAAGACCACCCCACTTCCAGCTTCCCAAGGTTCCACCAGCCAGGGGCAAGGAAGACCACTGGTTCTGGAGCCAATCTGGTTTAGCTCTGGCTCTGACAGCTGGGGCTCCCTGGGCAAGTCACTACCTTTGAGCAGCAGCGTTCTCCCTCTCACTGAACTTACCCACTAACAGGTTGCAGCAAAACCCAAAGGTACCATACGCAACACACCTTTCACAGACTGGCATACAAGGTGCTCATTTCCTGGGCTACTTCCTGCCAATTCCTAGCTTTCTCCCCGGACAGTGATGGTGTGGTCAGAAGCCAGGACTCCCTGACCAGCCTATGCACAGCCATTCTCCATTCAGTGTCTCCTGTTCAGTTTGGTCACCCCATTTTCTTTCCTTGCAAATACCATACTCAGTCCTAGCACTACATGGCCACCCACGTAGTAACCCCAACCTGGGTTGCCTTCTTGTCCCTCTGCACAGTCCCCGTTAGCCACACTGCATCCTAGTGTTTCTGGTATACTTCTGACACTTGTGGACTCTATGCTCTTTAAGGAGCTGTTTACATCTGGATCCCCCCAAAGCCCTCAGCACAATGCCTGGCACATAGCAGGCACTCAACAAATATTTACTGAGTGCTTACTAGGTGCCAAGCACTGATCTGGGTGCTGGGGATACAGAGGTGAGCAAGGCAGACAGGGCCCTGATCTCAAGGAGCTCCCTCTGTAACTAAGACAGACACAGCAATAGCAGGTAAGCACATTTCAGAAAGGAAATAAAAGAGAAAAGTGAAAACGACTGGGGGTGGCTTTGGATTGGGTGGTCTGAGAAGGTCTCCCTGAGGAGGCAGCATGGGAATTGAGTCTGGGATAATGAGAAGGAGCTAGCTAAGGGAAGAGGCAGAGGAAAGCATTACAAGCAGAGGGAAGAGCAAGCTCAATGTGTTTGAGAAACAGAAGGCAGCCAGTGTGGCCAAGGCAGTGCCAGCGGAAGAGGGGAAAAAGCCACAGCCGACGAGGTCGGCCAGGGCTTGACCACACAGGGGCTGTCAGGCTACAGTGAGGCCGTTGGGGAGCCCCTTAAAGGTTTTACGCAAGAGTAACATGGGTTTCTGAAAGATACTGCTGGCTGACAGTAGGGGACAGAAGTGAAAACAGGAAGACCAGCAAGGAGGCTATTATAGTCCTGAGATGATGGTGGTTCGGACCAAACAGGCAGTGGTGGAAATGGGGAGAAGTGGACAGATGCACAATCTATTGGAAAATAAAGCTGAAAGAACTAGCTAATAAAATGGACAGGATACAGGAAGTGGGGGAAGGGGGGAGAAGGGAAGAGTCATCAAAGATCCACAAAGGGCTCATCTTGGCTGGGCTCTAGGTGTAGACCATAGCCAAGTGAGTGTCGTGGGAAGGGAGAGTTCCAGTTCCAGGACTTGAATGGGAGATCTGGGTTTGAATCCAGGAGCGACCCTATCAAACCTCAGACTCTTGGGTAATATGAAAACACCAAACCCCTTCTCCCAGAGTTCGGGGTTGGGGGGTACTCTCTCTGCCAGAGTGGGAGTCAAGTGCAGAATCCCACTTGACCCTTTTGCATCCTTGGCACAAGAAAGGGAGACAGGGAAAATCTTGTTTAAAGGACCAAATTCCAGGTGAATATCAATGTTTGCCACAATCAGGGAGGAAAGATATAACCAGGCCCTCAGAGTCTGATCCCACCACCTAGTGCTTAACCAGTCTTTATTGTCTGAGCCCTTTGGCTGGCAGGAAGTCCACTAATCTCTCCCATCAAGTCTGTAGTTGGGACACAGGTGGCTAAGTACTGCTGTCCTCTCAATAGCCCCTCTGCCAACCTCTCCTGGAATCCCCCTGAGGACAGGGGCTGCCCAGACCCTCTCTTATCACTCACTCAACAAGCTCTCCCAGTTACCTGCTTGAGGCTGGGCCCTAGGGGCCAAAGCTGGATCAGACTCATCTGTGCCCCAGATGCCTAGTCAGGGACATACGCTGGTACGTGGCAAATACCAGCTCAGAGGAAGAGCCCTTAACCTAGCTTAGGAGTCAGATAAGGTTTCACAGGGATATCATCATGTTTGACCTAAATCTTTTTTTTTAAGAGAGTCATTCTTCATTTTTTTATTTTTTAGTAGGCTTCACACCCAAAGTGGGGCATGAACTCACGACCCTGAGATCAAGTAGATGCTCTACAGACTGAGCCACCCACATGTTCCTGACCTAAATCTTGAAGGAGGTGTAGCAGTTTATCAAGGGAAGAAGGGCTTTCCAGACTGAGGGAACAGTGCAAGCACAGGATGGAAGAAAGAAAACAGCAAGTACCCTTCAGAAACAAGCAATGTAACATGGTGCTTAACATTGAGAGCCTCCAGGGGCACCTGGGTGGCTCAGTTGGTTAAGCGTCTGCCTTTGGCTCAGGTCATGATCCTGGTGTCCTGGGATGGAGTCCCGCATTGGGCTCCCTGCTCAGTGGGGACCCTGCTTCTCCCTCTGCCTCTCTCTCTCTCTCATGAATAAATAAATAAAATCTTAAAACAAAACACTGAGAGCCTCCAGCCAGAGAGTCTGCATTAGCAGACTGGCAAGCTGGGTGAGCCAGGATAAATTATTTAACTTGCTGGGCCTCCCTTTCCTCATGTATGTAACAAGGGTAACAACTGTTTCCAGTTTTTCCAGTTGTTGGGAGGATTTTATTAAGTAATGCCTCTCAGATGCTTGGCATAGAGGTAACTTTAGCTTTTGGTATCTCAGTATTAGGCATGTGAGCTTCAGTTGGGGTGAGGGACAGGCAGTGACCAAGCTGGGATTGCCCAATCATGAATGGCCCATCATGTCAGAATACAGAGCTTGGACTATATCCTGTGCCCCAGAGAGGCAGGGGAAGAATGTCATAGAGGGACGTGTCCTGCTTAGATATACATGCTAGAGCCACCCCCAAGCAATGATCCCCGGCTTGGGTCCAACTGAGGTGATGGGGAGACGGTGTGTGTGTAGGGGGTCTGCTCACTCTCTAGCAGGTCCACCTCGAAGTCCTTGGTGGGCAGCCGCACAGAGTTGAAGCCCCAGGTGGGGATGTGGCCTTCCAGCGGAGGCTTCCCGGACAGCACGCGCAGGAACGTGCTCTTCCCCGAGCCATCCAGCCCCAGCACCAGCACCTCGCGCTGCTCCAATTCCTCCAGCGCTGGCTCTTCGTCTTCCTCCTCTTCAGGCTGTGGGGCACAGGTCAGGTTGCGGCCGGCACCCTCCTGCCGGACCCTTCCCGAGGGAAGACCGAAGACACCAAAGCGCCCATCCCCGCCCTCCACCTGTCAACCGGCAGGCAGGCAGTTACGGTCTGGTGCAGTGGGACCAGCGCTGCCTCTGGACTCCTGAATCTCAAACCCCGTTCTTCTGGCTTTTCCTGAGTAACCTCGGTGAAATTTCTTCCCCTCGCGAAGCCTCAGCCTCCTTAGACTGACAATCCCCACGTCCCAGGGTCGCAGGGTCCACCGCAGGGGAAAAATTCGCAACCCGCCCCGGGGCCGGAGACCTCTCCCGGCATGCCCTGGGCCGCGGGCTGTGCGCACTGCGCAGGCGCCGGGCGAGCGCGGGCTGGACCCGGCGCGGTCCCGACATCGCTCCGGGGCCGCGCCCTCGGAGCTCCGGCGCCCACGAGGAAGCCCGGGTCTCACGGCCGCGCAGGGCGGTGCCACACACCCCCCGAAACGCCCACCCATTCCTCAGTTCTGGGACTCACGACTGCCCCGCGGCTGCCGCGCGCCCTTTCGCCAGGGGCCTGCGGGCTGCGGCGCCAGGTCCCCTACCCAGGTGCTTCTGCCCTCGCGGGGTGTCACACCCTTCAGCTGCACGTGCGGAGGCCCAGACCCCGGCCCTGCACTCACGTCCCACTCGTCCCACTCAGGGAGGCGGGCAGGCTCCGCGCCCCACCAGGCCTCGCCCCGGTCCCAGCGCCGCTCCCGTCCACGCCCGAAGTAGGCCTTCCAGAGGATGAAGAGTACTGAGCCCAGCACGGCCGCGGCGCCACCCAGCGCCAGCACCAAGGGGCTCAGCGGCCGCGGAGCCATCGGGCCGGGCGAGGGGCACGGGTGTGGGCTGCACAGGCCGAACCACCTGGCCCGCGGAAGATGGCCCCGCTGCGACTGCGGCGGCCGCGCCCACCCACCCAACCCCAGCCCCGCACTACAAGCCCCACAATGCACCGTTGCTGTCGCGACAGGCGGCCCGAGCCTCGGCGGCGGGAGTGGGGGCGCTGACCCGAGCGCGGGGACTTGCCTCTCCCGCTGCTACGTGCGGTGGGGACCTGGAGGCTGTGCCTGGGCAGGACGGGAGCCGGTGATATTGGCAACTCCCGAGCACTTGCTGTATGCCTAGTGGATAACTGACCAGTGTTCTCGGTTACTCCGTAAAACAGTGTTTCCTAGAATGGAAAGCGGAGGCCCAGGTCGCACCGTAGTGCATTGGTACAGCCGGCACTCAAACCCCAAGCGATGTTTCTTGGGCATCTCAGGACCTCGGGGAACAAATTGAGGCAAGTCACACGGCTGTGGGGTGGCAGGTTATGAAATGGCAGAGGTAGAACTGGAACCCGGGTCCCTGACTTTTAGTACTCTACCCTCCCTTGGCTGCTTCCCAGACCCCAGGAGATATGCTGTCTTGGGGTCCTGAGCGTGCTAATGAAGCAGGCAGGATTAGGGGTCCGTGTTTAGATCTCCTGATCACCTAGTCCTCCGCGACTTCCAGTGGCTGCCAAGGTGTCCAGGTGTAGCAGGAGAAACAGCCTGAGGTACTTCACAAGAGGACTCCATGAGGGGCTGCAGAATGAATAGGTGTTTTTATTGTAAGCAACCCCAAGCCATCTTGTTGACCAGGAGCGTCTCCGGGTTCTTTTCTGGTCATTTGCGGGTAATACTCAGATCTCTCTTGTTTCAGGAAACTGTCCTCCCTCACTGGTTACTACCTCTCCTTTTCACTGCAGTCCTACTTCTGGGTAATGTGCGTTTCCTATTTTTCGCCCAACCCATCCAAGGAAACTTTCACCCGGGTCTCTAACAAATGCTTCCTTGTTAAATCTGTTGGTAACATCTTAGTTCTTATTTTGCTTGACCTCCTTGCACCATTTAACACTGTTAAATGGGGTCTTAGCAGAGATGCTGTTCAAAACCTGGCCAGGGTGCCAGCTCACTCCTTGAGGGATCACCTCCCTGGTGAGACAGGGGTGCAAGATTCCCAAAGAGAAAAATTAGCACCAGTGAGTTTATCCAGAACTTTGCAGTCAGAACATTGAAAAAAAAATTTTTTAAGGGGTTTATTCTTGGCATTCATGTAAGTTTTATGTCATTTCAAAAGAGAGCACCTTAATCCCTTGAGAGCTAAAGGCTCTTGGAGGTCTAATTTGGCCTTACCTTACCTTTCCTGCCTCCTGACACACACAGTGGGTGATCATCCTCTTGTCTCTCAGCTGGAGTTCAGTCACCCTGGGTCGTGTCTCTGCCTGAAACTGTCATTCCACTTGAGGATGTTGACCAGGCCTTTGTCATCTTGGAGTCTGATGTGCTTAGTATAAGAATGAGGCCCAGAGAGACGCCTGGGTGGCTCAGTTAAGCGTCTGCCTGTGGCTCAGGTCATGATCCCAGGGCCCTAGCATGGGGCTCTCTGCTCAGTGGGGAGCCTGCTTCCCCTCTGTGTGCCGCTCACCCTGCTTGTGCTCGCTTTCTCGCTCTCTCTCTTTCTCTGACAAATAAATAAATAGATAAAATCTTTTAAAAAGTCCCTTTAAAAAGAATGAGGCCCAGAGTTCACACTTAAAGATTTGGAGAATTGGATCAATTGCACGTGCTCCTCCCTTGGCCTCTATGACACATTCTTTTCTTGATCTTCTCCTTCCTCTCTAACCAATCCTTTTCAGTCTCCTTTTGCCTAGCATTGACTGCCATTAGCTGAAACTTACTGGACCATTTGGCAAGGAAACTTTGGAAATGGAATTGTCAGGAGTTACCCCCCTGTCATACAGAGCAGAGCAGGTGAAGGGTGAGGGATGGAGCCATGAGTCAACAGGCACATGACCAGCATAGTCCACCCCTTTGCATCCAGTTTTACTCTTATATCCATTTTTAACTTTGTGCTTCCACATACCATGATGCAATATCCATCAGAAAAATAGTCACTCTCCACCTTCTGAAAAAAGAGAAGGCAAAGTCCCATCTGTCAATATATCCATCTCTGGGTGATGTTAATTCCTCTTCAGTCATAACCCCATCTGGATATTCTACAATTAAAGATTAAATTATAGAGGCACCTGGGTGGCTCAGTTGGTTAAGCAGCTGCCTTCGGCTCAGGTCATGATCCCAGGGTCCTGGGATCGAGCCCCTCATCGGTCTCCCTGCTCAGAGGGGAGCCTGCTTCTCCCTCTCCCTCTGCCTGCTGCTTCCCCTGCTTATGCTTTCTCTCTCTCTCTGTCAAATAAATAAATATAATCTTTAAAAAAAAAGTTTATAAAGATAACCACTGCCACCTTTACTTATACAGTCCAGCTTCCATATTGCTACACAGCAGTCTTTACAAAAGAAAAGCTGGCAATGTCATTTTCAGGTTAAAATTCTTTAGTGGCTTCCCATCCCCACCAGGATAAGTACTACGTGTCTCTGATGATGGAGCAAGAAGGGCAGCACGGAACTGACATTTAATGATCATATACTATACATCAGGCTTTGTTCTGGTGTAAAATATACTGCTGTGCAAACATTTGTCTGTCTTCATCTCCTGGGAATTGTTTTCCTAATGATTGCATTAACTGAAAACCTGCCATGTTTATATGACACTTGGCATGAATAATTAGTCCAAGTGTAATGACTTGGATCAGGCTGGACCAAGGAGACCCTTCCATGGGATTCTTAAATTTGTTACCCAGTGTCTTGAGATCAATCTGTCTTGGGTGGATTAAGATGTAAAACTTACCACCTATAGACAGCCATTTTCCCCACCTATAAAGAAGAGGGCTTGGGTCAAAGAGGCTGAGGTAGAGCAGGAAAGGCAAAGACAGAAGGCAGAGCTGGAATCCTGGTGCCATTTGCATCTGTGAGTACTAGTTATTCCTAAAGTCCGGGTATATTTGTGTTCAACCCTTTTGTAACTAACTTATTTACTTCCTCCCTCCCTTTCCTCCCTTCCTCCCTCCCTCCCTTCCTTCCTTCCTTCCTTCCTTCCTTCCTTCCTTCCTTCCTTCCTTCTTGTTTCTTTCATCACTATCTGGGAATCACAATATGCCCAATCCACAGGATGCAGCTGCAAACAACATAGCATCCAATGAGGGGACCCGCTTTACAGTGAGAGGTGCAGGAGTGGCTCTCTGACCAGGGGTAGCCAGCTTCAGAGAACACTGGCTTATAAGTACGGCTAAAAGCCTTCTGCTTTTCAGTTATTTATACCTTTGTCATGCCTTTTAGGGAATTTTCTGAACCTGATCTTCATACTTGCTTATTTGGTCCTTGGCTATATCCACTCTGCTATTCACCACAGCCTTTGAGGGCTTTATTTCATATATGGTTCTATAGTTGGTTCTTTATGATTTCTTATTTCCCCCTTCCAAAATCCTCTCTTTTCTTTTTTAGAGTAATATTTAAAATGCTTATTTTGAAATTAAAAAAATAAAATGCTTATTTTCATTCGTTGTCCTGCCAAGTCCATTAACTCTGGTGTGTCTGGATAAGGTAGTCCTGTATGTTGTCTGTTCTCTCGTTGGGTGTGTGGCCCTCAGGCATTTCTTATCTGCCCCTGTGAGTTCCTCTTTCCTTGGGGCCAGGACTAAGTGCCTGGGGGCCGTGGCATAGCCCAAGTGTGGTGTATTCCTGGTGAGTTGGGAAGGAGACTCTGGTGTACAGTCTGCACCTGTAGTTGGTGCCGTCCTGAGCAGCCAGCTGCATCCCTGGAGAACCCCTCTGTTCCTCTCTCCGCCCAGGTAAGACTTACTAGAAGCCACCACCCCCTGTTGCTATAACTTGGTACTTAGGGTCCAGGGAGAAGGAAGATGAGCCATGGAAGAGGCTGCTAGGGTGCCTGCCGGTTCACCCCCCACCCAGGTGGACCTCCCTTTCCCCCGCCAGTGCCTTCTCAGCCTGTGGTAACAGTGATAGGACTGGCCAAGGTCTGCCCAGGGCAAGGCAGGGAAGAAGAAAGAGTACCTCCTCTGTCTGAAACCTGACAGGGCCTGATTCCCTTCTTGGAGCTCCGTCATCTGCTCTGGGTTTTGCCATTGTCCACACCAAAGCTGATGGTCATGGGGCTGGTCTCTCTGATTTGCCAGCTTCCCTTTGATTCTCAGGTATCGCCCGATCTGGAGCTGGCTTGTGCTCTCTGCCATCTGGTCAGCTTATCTCCATCTCATAAAAGAGAAAATAAACGAGAGAGGAGGTGGTTTCTCCAAAATCATATAGTGAATATATGAGGCAGCTACTATTTGAACCAGGTCTGTGTGTCTTGAAAACCATGCTCTTAGTATATTGTATCTCCCTGTACAGACCCTGGAATCTAGGTCCACTCATTTTTTTCAAACTTTTCTTCTGAAAAAGAAGGGAAACTCAAGGGATTGGCTTTGAAGTCTCTCACATGTGTCCTCAGTTGGATTTTAGGAGGTTTCATTTTCACAGACGTAGATGAGCTCTTGAGTTGTTCATCATTTTAATTAATCGGCTCTTAATGTTTTTAAATTTTAAAATTATTAAATATGTTGGGGTGCCTGGGTGGCTCAGTCATTAAGCGTCTGCCTTCGGCTCAAGTCATGATCCCAGGGTCCTGGGATCAAGCCCCGCATTGGGCTCCTTGCTCAGCAGGAAGACTGCTTCTCCCTCTCCCACTCCCCCTGCTTGTGTTCCCCCTCTCTCTCTGTCTGTCTCTGTCAAATAAATAAAATAAAATCTTTAAGATTATTAAATATGTCAAACAAACATGTTCAGATACCCATGTATTGACTAAAACTCGAGAATTAGCATTTTGCCATATTCTTCTTTATTAGAAAAATTTCAAGCATAACTAAGATGCTATTCCTATCTCCAGAGATAACCATTATCCTCAAGTTGATGTGTATCATTCCCATTCATACATCTCAAAACTTTGTTTTGGTTTAA
Organism: Leptonychotes weddellii; assembly: GCF_054177405.1. Lineage (NCBI taxonomy): Eukaryota > Metazoa > Chordata > Mammalia > Carnivora > Phocidae > Leptonychotes > Leptonychotes weddellii. The sequence continues at coordinate 59,037,345 of NC_138375.1, read as the reverse complement.
TAATATACATAAATGATATGTGGCACATTCTGATCAGATGTGGCCGGTGTAGGCAGTGAAAGAATACATCCAAGGCAGAACAAAAGAGATAAAAGTTTACTGACTACACAGCAAGCGAAGAGCAGACAGGACAGCAAAGAAGAGACTGCCATGAGGCGGTCATGAGGGGCTAGAGTTACAGGGTGGAGTGAAGAAGTAAGGGACTGTATGGAATTTTCCCTTTTTTTGTAATCTTTGGAACTGTGCCTGGTTGTAATTGGTCAGTTAGGGCCTATGGTTATTTTGAGGTGGGTCACTTGATGAGCCTGTTTGTGTCAGCTTGGTGGTCACTGGGCCCTTCTGCCTTGTTCATGTTCCCATTGCTCAAACCTGTTGCCTAAAAGTGGCCTCTACAGGGGTGCCTGGGTGGCTCAGTAGGTTGAGTGACCGACTCTTGATTTTGGCTCAGGTCATGATCTCAGCGTCATGGGATTGGCCCTACATGGGGCTCCATGCTCAGTGCAGAATCTGCTTGAGATTCTCTCTCTCTCTCCCTCTGACTTTCCCCCAGCACTCGGGCTTGCGTGATCTCAATCTCAAAATAAATAAATAAATAAAATCTTTAAAAAAAAAAGTGGCCTGTACAGGTAACATACTGTTATCTTTTTTTTTAATTTTATTTTTTTTTAGATTTTATTTATTTATTTGACAGAGAAAGAGAGAGCACAAGCAGGGGGAGCGGCAGGCAGAGGGAGAGGGAGAAGCAGGCTCCCCACTGAGCAAGGAGCCTGACACGGGGCTCAATTCCAGGACCCCAGGATCATGACCTGAGCTGAAGGCAGACGCTTAACCAACTGAGCCACCCAGGCGCTCCTTTTTTTTTTTTTTTTTTTAAGATTTTATTTATTTGACACAGAGAGACACAGGGAGAGAGGGAACACAAGCAGGGGGAGTGGGAGAGGGAGAAGCAGGCTTCCCGCTGAGCAGAGAGCCCGATGTGGGGCTCGATCCCAGGACCCTGGGATCATTACCTGAGCCAAAGGCAGACGCTTAACGACTGAGCCACCCAGGCACCCCCCCTTTTCTTTTTTTTATAAATTATTTATTTGAGAGATTGAGAGAGAGAGAGAGCAGTAGGGTCAGAGGGAGAAGCAGACTCCCCAGGGCAGGAGCCCGATGTGGGACTGGATCCCGGGACTCCAGGATCATGACCTGAGCCGAAGGCAGTCGCTTAACCAACTGAGTCACCCAGGCACCCTGTTGTTATCTTTTTTTAACCCAACATGATGTTTTTGAACCATATTGATACGTGGAGACCTAATTCGTTCATTTCTAATGTTGTGTAGTATTCCCTTGGGTGAATATATCACAATTTACTTTTTTATTCTTCTGTTGTTGAAATGTTTAGGCTGACCACATTTTGCTCTCACAGTGATGCAGTGAAGGTTGTTATAGGCATCTCCTTGAGCACATTTGTGAGAACTTTTCTAAAGTATATCCTGGGGAGGTGTGCCTGGGTGGCTCAGTTGGTTAAGCATCTGCCTTTGTCTCATGATCCCGGGGTCCTGGGATGGAGCCCTGTGCTGGGCTTCCTGCTCAGCAGGGAGTCTGCTTCTCCCTCTTCCTCTACCCTTCCCCTGCTCGTTCTCTCTCTCTCTCTCTCCAATAAATAAATAAAATCTTTTTAAAAAGTCTTTAAACAAAATAAAATAAAGTATATCCTGAGGAGTGGAATTGTTGAGTCATTCTATTTGTGCATCTTCAAAGTTAATATTACCAATTTGCTCTCCAAAATGGTTGTCCTAATTTATAATCCATTCTAAAAACATATCGAGTCTCTATTTCCCCCTATTTTTGCCAACATATAGTATTATCAAACTTAAAATCTTTTGTAAATCTGACAGAAATGAACTTATATCTCTTTGTTTATTGGTATTTTTCCCATTTGGAGTGAGGATGAGGAACTTTTTATATGTTTTATATAGTCACCATTCAGTTTTCTTCTTCTGTGATTGGTCATATCCTTTTCCCATTTGTTTAATTAGCAATTTGGATGAGTATCAGTTATTGGCTGTCTCCTCTGTCCCTGAGGGCAGGGACTGAGTGATTGCTGTGCCTCCAACCCCCAGCACAATTCCTGTCCCTTCAGTATTCATCAATCCTTGTTGGGTGGGTACTGATTGCATCTACTGTGTGCGGACATCTACCGTTCTTTCTGTCACCTCCCCTTTTTCCTATGGGATGCTTTTTCCATCCCAATCATGAGGTTCCTAGAGAAGCTGACATTTTCTAACGTAACATGCCCCTGGGCACAGATGATTGATTGCAGTGGGAGGGAGCACTGACCTAAGCCAGGGCAAGCATGTGAGGCTTTCAAGATTTGAGAAATAGCCATACTCTTCTTGGCGGACGTAAAGCTGGAGAGCTGTCAGCATTCATGTTCCCTACAGACACAAAGAGAATGAAGATAATGTGAAAGATGACGAAATTTGAGGTTCTGGTTTCAGGTATTCAAGAAGGTTTCTGTGAGCTAAGCTGGTGGAGTTGAGTTCTCTCCTTTTAACCTAATGAATTCTGACTGAAGCACTTTACATTTGGATTTTTCCCAATTTTTTTTCTTTCAAAAAATTCCAAACTTAAGAAGAAAATTGAAGTATAGTTTAGTGAACACTTGTAAATCCTTCATCTAGATTCACGAACTGTTAACATTTTGCCTTATTGGCTTATCTATCTCTTTCTTCGGATGTATATTCAGATACGCCCACATACATAAACACACAGATACACACAAAGTCTTTGAAAATTAGTTGCAAACATCACGGCATTTTAGCTCCAAATATGTCAGAAGTTTCCTAATAAGAACATGCTCCTCCATAACCGCAGTACCACTATCACACACAGGAATTTTAATGTTGATATAATACAATTGTCTAATATACAGCCAATATTCAAATTTCCTCAACACTGTCCTTTATAACTGTTTTTTTTTTAAAACAAAGATTTTATTTATTTATTTTAGAGAGAGAAGGAAAGTGTGTGAGTGTGCACCCGTGTGGGGTGGGGGTGGGGCGGGAACAGGGAGAGGGAGGGACAAGCAGACCCTGAGCTGAGTGCAGACCCTGTCCTGGGGCTAGATCACATGACTCTGAGACAGGACCCTGGCTGAAACCAAGAGTCTGCACTCAACTTACTGAGCCACCCAGCTACCCCATATAGCTTTTCTTAAACAGAAAAGCTGTGATTCAATCAAATACCATGTGTGGTTTTTAGCTGCTATGACACTTCGGTATACCTGAAATTAGAACAGTTTTAGTCTTTTTTGGGGGGGCGGGTCTTTTATGACACTGACATTTTGGAAGAGTCTGGGTTGGTCATTTGTGTCATTTGTGGACAGTTCATAATTTGGATTTGTCTGATTATTTCCTTATGATTAGATTTGCGTTAAAATGTTTTTGGCAGGGAGGTTACTTGAGTGAGGTGTGCAAGGGCATCACAGCAAAGGGCACATGAATATCAGCCTGTTTTAGTACTGATGATGCTAATGTGATCACTTGGTTAAAAGTGGTGTCCACCACATTGCTCCATTTTCCAGATACCCTTTCCCCTTTCTGACTGCTAAGTAGTCTATGAGGTGATACTTGACATTGCTTGAATAGCCTGTTTCCCAAGTTAGCATCTATTGATCGTTCTTGCTTGGATTATGTTTGGATTCTTAATATTAAATTCAGTTTGGGAACTGTTTCTGTGGTCTCATTAGGAACATGTGACTTCTGTAAAGTTCCTGGAGATAGGTGAATACCCAGGAGGTTCCCTCCTCTCCCTACTCCCACCTCTTTACTGCCTCCAGGGACCCCTCATGTCCTCAAATCCTGGTTGGGAACCATTGCTGTATGAAAAGAAAACTGGTCTTGGAGTCAGCATAGTGGTATTGGAAAGATCTGGGCTCAGATTCTGGACCCACCGCTTATTAGGTCTATGACCTTTATCATGTTACATAACCTTCCTGAACCTCTTTCTTCAACTGTAAAATGGAAGATAATGGTTGTGGCGGACACTGTTGGTGGCCTATCCAACACACATTTCTCTGTTTTTCTTGCTAACAGAACTCTGGTTGTATTTATTTGGCATGTGCCAAGCCCCCAGGAGGAGTCATAATTTAAAACTAAGCTAGGGGCACCTCGCTGGCTCAGTCGGAAGAGCATGCAACTCTTGATCTTGGGGTCATGAGTTCAGGCCCCACGTGGGCTGTAGAGATTACTTAAATAAATAAAACTTTAAAAAATAAATAAAACCAAGCTAACTGAAGCCTTCCAATTCCCCTTGGTCAGTGTTAGTTTAGGTGTAAGCATCTGGCTCAGTTCTGGCCCAGGAGATACAGGTAGAGAACTGCCAGTTTTCTGGGAAAGATTTTTCTCCCTTCTTATAGTGAGTGCTGTCATGCAAGGAAGCCATGCTTTGTGAGCTGGGGTGGCCATAGTGCAAACCTGAGGTGCAAGCCTGCAAGGAATCCTAACTTGCTGATGGAGGGCAGAGTGGGGGAGGGAAAGAATCTGGATCCTTGATATCATGGAGCTTCCCAGCCAATCCTAGGTATACTTTCCTCCAGACTCTCTGGTAAGCAAACACATATCCTTATGCCATTGTCGAGTTTTTCTCTTGCTTGTAGTTAAATGCATCCTAACTGATATAATGATCCTTATGATTGAGGTAAGGCGAGTGAAAGTGTCTATCCCTGTGCATGATGTAGGCACTCAAAAGATATCAACTTCCTCCCATGCTTTGACCCTTCATACTGCCCACTCTATTGAACCCCACCCCTGGGTGAATCCAACAAGCCCCTCTCTGGGCCTGCTTCCAGATTGCCAAATTGAGTTTCAGGAGACACACAACAAGGCAGATCAGCACAAACATTGACTTTTGGTGACCACCCTCAACTGGGTCGTCTGCACTTTCCGGGTAGTTTCTACTCTTCCACTCTCTGAAACAGCAATTTCAAAGCTTCTTCATGCTCCTCTCTCTTTGCCCACCACCGTGCCTCCCCCTCTCGGCTCACAGACAGAAGAAACAACCTCATCTCCTACTTCACAGACAACAAAAAAGCCATCAGAGCGGGGCTTGCCAATCTTCCTCCACCAAATGTCCTGAGAACTTCTTCCTCTTCCCGGCCAGTCCCTCGTATGTCACACAGTCTGGCCCACCCCACCCCCCATGGTGGTTTTTAGATCTCCTCTGGCATTAGTCTGTCTTTAGAAGGCTCCACCATGTACCATACCAAACATATTCAGATGTACTCACTTCCTATATTAAATAATATATTTTTGCTGTAAAAATCTTAAATAATTTTTTTTAAAAATTGCTTTAATTATTTAGCTGCAGGTAGTTTGCCTAATTTGTGATTGGCTATGGGTTTTTTTTTTTAGGAGCACTAAGGTGCTATGTGGGATTTATTTATTTTTTTTAAAGGATTTTATTTATTTACTTGAGAGAGGGAGTGCAAGCTAGAGAGAGAGCGCATGGGGCAGAGGGAGAGAGAGCAGCAGACTCCCGCTTGAGCAGGGAGCCTGAGGTGGGGCTTGACGTGAGGCTTGATCCCAGGATCCTGGGATTATGACCCGAGCCAAAGGCAGAAGCTCAACAGACTGAGCCACCTACTTGGGATTTATTTTAAGGTAAGAGAAATCTAACTCCCAAATCGTTTTCAAATGTAAATGCCATTTTGAACATTAAATATTGTCATAAAGGAAGTTGACATAATAATCTGTTGTGCCAGCACTTAATTAAACATTAATTTTGATTATTCACGGTTTAAAAAAATTTTTGGAGGCAATGATTTTACTTTTAGCACTCAGATTTTTTTATAGGTCCCTGAAAAGCTCCTAGGCCTTAGGTAGTTTATTGAATGACAGGTGCCCCTTCCTGCCCCTCAGGGCTCTTAACCCCTCCCTCACTCACATCTTCCACACCTCCATCTCTGCTTGATTCTTCCCAACTGCATTTAGATGCACTGATTTCTGCCATCCAGATAAACCATTCTAGCCTAACAAAACCTAGCCTAGCAAAATCACACCAGGGCCCATTGCAACTAACCTTTCTAACTGTCCCCTCCCTTTGTCACCAAAGGCTGACATCAGAGTTGTTTACACTATATCTACTTTGAGATGGTCCCTTACCCGCTTGGCTTTCAGGGCAAAGACCGAACTCTGTACCTTGGCCTGTAAAGCCCAACCAAATGGGGGCTCTGCCAACCTCAAAGACCCCACCCCCAGCTCTACTTCCTTGCAATTCTTCAGACACAAGCTTTCTCCTACCTTTGGGTCTTTGCTCTTAACTTCGTGCCCCATTCGGAGCACCCTCTCCCACCTACTTATTTGCCGCTCTAACTTGTACTTCTCTGGGCAGCCTCCCCTGACCTTCCAGAGTCAGTCCTTCTATTACATAGCACCTGGTGCTATTGCTTCATGACATTTGATATGTAGTTATTCATAATCAGTCATTGTTTCCTCATGTTAGTTTGCTAGAGTTGCCATAAAAAGCAGCATAGACTGGGTGGTTTAAACAGCAGAAATATATTTTCTCACAGTTCTGGAGGCTAGAAGTCTAAGATCAAGATGGTGGTAGGTTTGGTTTCTTTTGAGTCCTCTCTCTCAGGCTTGCAGTTAATTGCCTTCTCACTGTGTCCTCACATGGCCTTTCATCTATGTGTGTGTGCAACCCGGGGGTTTCTTCCTCTCCTTACAAGGACACCAGCCTTATTTTAATGTAATTATCCTTTAAAGACTTTATCTCCAAGTACTGTTCTGTTCTGAGTCACTGGGGTTTGGGACTTCAACATACGACTTTTGGGAGGGCACAATTCAGCTCATAACTATCAGGGACTGTGTCCTCCTTCCCACTGTATCCCTTGTGCAAGGGCCATACTAATCTCTCCTGTATCGTTCCAATTTTAATATATGTGCTGCCGAAGAGAGCACATCCTCCCCAGTGTATCCCAAGCCCTGAGCATCATGCCAAGACACAAGAACACATTTTCTATTTAATTAACTTCCCCAAGACTAACTGTGTGACATTGGCCTGGTTCCTTCTATTCTCTGTACCTAGTTGTGCCACCTGTAATATCAGGCTGGAGAAGCTGGTCTCTAAGGACCATCGGACAGTTGACCCAACCTCCTTTAATAATCTCTTCAGTGAAATCTTTCCCCCTCACCACTAGAGGGAGATGTTACTTCTAGTTTTTTTCTCTGCGGGACTGTGCCTTAACTCTCTTGTCCCTGGGACATTAAAAGTGGAGGAGCTGAGGCCAAGGACAGCCTGCAGCCAAACTATCAGCAGGGCATTCAGCCCTGGGCTTGAATTTCAACTCTGCCTTTTCCTGGCTGAGGTATCTTTGCCAGGGTCCCCTTGAGAGTGTTAATTTTCTCTGCTGCTGAGTGGGCAATGAGAATGCCTCATCCATGATGCTATGTGGGGCAGGCTTCCAGATTGAGCTCCCAGTCTAGAAACCCCAGAAATGCAAATGCCCCACTTGCTCCCTTCTCAGTAAACAAGTTCCTGTCTGCTGATGTGTCATTGAGAATGTTGGCAAGTCTGTCTAAGGAGTGGGCCTTTCTGACGGCTTGGACTGGCCAGAGAGGGCAGATGTCCAGAGAAAGGCAGGCAGGCAGGCAGAATTCCGTCCTGCTGCCTGCCTCCTCCCCCACGAAGTAGGAATGTAGGATGCTTTGGGGCATCCAGGGTGGATGCAAGAGAGATCCTGGTCAATTCCAATTTTTGAGGCTCCAAATTTGTTAAAGTATGAAATGCCTAAGTTAAGTGCAAAAAGGCAATTCGGAGACAAAAGCACTTAGAATATTAGTTTCATAGTAAGTGTATGTTATAAACATACATTAAAAGGCAACCAGATTCGGTCACATACAGGGACCCTTGACTATTGTCTGCCCTCAACACTTAACCATACAGTCAGACCTCAAGGACCAACTTCCCAATGATGCTGCCACCCCTGGGGAAATAAAGTGGCTGTGCATAGAACTGGAAGCAGGCTTGACTATGAACCAAAACTAGAGTCAGAAAAAAGCACAAGGAAAAAAAGCTACAAGAAATCCACCCCAGAAGCTGCAAAAGATGGCCTGAGTTCAAACAGCTCAAAACGTACCCTTCTTGGGCCTTGTGGATTCAGTTTTGACTGAATTCTCGGCTATGCAACCAGACCCTTTCAAAAAGTGGTTTACTTGCAAAGAAGCCTTCTAAGGGACACCAGGCTTTAAAATAATTTGCTCCTCAGTAAAAAATACAACACCCATTTAAAGGGGAAAACACCATAAGATCGTGAAGGTTAAAAGTTTAGTCTGTTTTTTTGTGGGAAACAGCAATTTTCTTACATGATGATGATCAACATAATGCCATAGGTTCAGAAATTTGTACTATTAAAGTCAGGGATAAAGTTGTTTTAGTCAGAGAGTCAGGAAAGACTTCAGTTTCATTTGGTGATAAAAACAAGCTGATGCTTATCATTTATATAAGGGTGCAAAGTCCTGTTTCTCCCCCTTGACTGAAATGTGCCACGTAGCCTATCCTTTTGTGGAGGAGGGCAAGGTGTCAGCGAGGGAGTGGGAGGAACAGAGGCAGACGGACAAGCAGACTCTGTGCTCAGGGCAGAGCAGATATGAGGCTCCATCCCACAACCCTGAGATTAGGACCTGATCCAAATCCAGACTTGGCTGCTTAACCCACTGAGCCACGCAAGCGCCCCCAAAGTAACACTTTTAACACACACAAAAATCACACTGCAGTGTAATTGTGCTTTTCATAAGCTAATTCTAGAATACATAAAAGACATGAATTCATGGCGCGCTCAAGCACCGTGGGTTGGTAATGGCACACAAAGTTTAAAGTTGCAGGAGTGAAGCCTGTGGGGCCTGCCAGTAGGCCCAGCACATGTCACATGCAGAATCTAAATGTGAGATCAGTCCTCAGAGGCCCCCTGAGATGAGCCTTGATGGCAAGCTTTGGACGTGGGGTAGAAACGGGGATAGATTTCTTTTTTCATCTTCTTTTACTTCCTCAACTTTGCTGTTTTGTCATATTTGTAAACCCATTAGGGGAAAAAAAAAAGAAGTGTTCCTTCAGAATGTGACATTTGAGCTGGCACCTTTCCAAGTGTCACTTTCCTTAGTGTGAAAGGGAAATTATATTAGGACCGAGGGGAGAGCAGGTGCTCCTCGGTTGTGCTGTTAGTATGAACCCTGCCTAACCCAGCTGTTTCTGGAAGGGGGTGCCTGCTCACTTCACCTCTTATTAGTCAAGTGATTTCTCATCTCTCTGGGCCCCAACTTCCCCTCCGCGAAACGAGTTTGAGGGTGTCACTTTGCAGTGCTGTCTCCATCTTCCTCAGCCTGTCACAGACCAAGGCACAGGATGGTGGTAAAGGGGGGATTTTCCTCAGGGAGATGGCTGGTTCTACACTCGGGACTGTGGTCCCCCAACTCACCCTGCGGGTAAAGTCCTGGAGCCTTCCCGACCTCGGACTACAGCTCCCAGCATGCCCCGAGGGCCTCTCGGGCCAAGTCTCGCGTGCTGTGACGAGACCTCGGAAGGCTTTACGGGAAGGCTGCCGGCCGACCCGGCGGCCAGTGTTCCCTCGTTGGTACCTGGGACCTTCGGTGTCGCTACGGGCATAACGCCGCTCACATCATGGCTTGGGTCCCTACTGCGCCACAGCGTCTCGTGAGACGTGGGTCCTCAGAGCCTCTTTAGTGCTGGAGCTCGGGCGGGGGCGGAAGAACAGGTAACCAGACGGACCGGGCCTGGACCTCCTTGGGGCTGCGTCCTTCGCGCATCCGAAGGGGCGCGCCTCTGGCCCCTCCACCAAGGCGCTGACCCGGGGCCTCTCGGTCCCTCTCCCTTCTCCCCTCCCCAGGCGCAGAGCTCGGCCCGACCGCGCCTTGCCTCTCTTGCCCCACCATCTGGAGTCTCCCAGTGGGACTTCTCTCTGATGGTCCCTCTGCATCCCCCGCACCGGGCCTCGCCTCGGCTTCCTCAGAATGCCTAGGCCGTGACCCTCGTTCCTCGCCCTCACCCCCATGCCTCCGCCTTGCCCGGCCCTCGGAGGACCTTCGGCTTGTGCCCGGCCCCGGCCTTAATCTCCTTTTTCTTAGTCTCGCGGGGCGGGAGGGGTTGGGTCAGACCTGGCCTTTCAAATCCTGGTGGCTTTGTTCCGTATCCTGTGAAGGAGCTGCGTGAGCTCTGCGGGGGGAGTGGGAACAGGGAAAGGGAAGGGGAAGTGGAAAGGATGTATGTGGGTCTGAATGCTTCCTGGACCTGGAGGATGGCTGAACTTTGGTTTCTTCGATGCTCTTTAATGAAGAACTAACTAGTTTGTCCCTTGAACTTAATCAGGTAGAGGGGCAGTGTAGCAAGTTGAAAAGCAAGTAACTTGGCCTTTTCAGGGTTTTGTTTTAATTCCCCTGAAAATGGGGGTGGAACTACCTGCCTTGCAGATCCGGCCACTTGTCTGTGACCTTGGACAACTCACATAAACACATCTCCTGATTTTTAGTTTCCTTCTTTTAAAATTTTAGGGGATAAATAATGTGTGCTTTGCAGAGTTGCTGCAGGGTTAAAATGCAAGATAAGTGTTGTATAAAACCCTTAGGAGTATTAGTGTTAGCAACAAAGAATGAGTTTACCCATTATGGTATATAGCCCGTTGCTGTTGGTTAAGTAAGTCCTAACTTACTTAAAAATGATGTGTATAATCACTCTTGCAAGGTTGTGGAGAATACATGAAGGTACAGGAAGGTGTTTGGCAGACTCTGAAGGGCTATACCAATGCTGGTTGTTTGTTATTCTTAGAACCTCTGAAATGGATGGACTCTTCCCAAGCAGATTTGCTCATTTGCAGCAGCTGGACAATGTTCCTCATTAATACCTGTCTGTCAGCATAATCGTCACATCATCTCACTCGGGTAAGGTGACCTTTTCACCACATATAGTGTCTTTGTCACATCACAGGTGTTAAGATCAGCCACAGGTGAGACCTTTGACTTTCTCCTTTAAAAAAATTTTTTTAAATTTCCTTTGGCATGTTTGTCACCCATTGGCTCTTTTATGTGTGCTTCAACCTTGTAAACAAGCCATAAAACTCTGTGTGCCTGTCAGAAGAACAGCACTGGAGCTATTCTTTGGTGTTCACTGTAAGAAAATGCCCTTTGTTATTTTTATTAGGTGGCAGGGACTCAGCTCCGAATTCTATATAGAAAAAGCATCTGGATCCCAGTCTTTCAATGGCTTCGAGACAACCAGAAGTGCCTGGTAAACTTAATTCTTTTTGATAAAGTCTTGCTTTGCCCTTAATGTTTTAAGCTAAATAGAAACCACTTTTCTTCTCAACCATATATTAATGGTTACTTTCTGCCACCAGGCAAGTATTTAAACTTAATAGATTGGCATCATTTAAATATTACCTTATTAACCACCCAGCCAGGGTATGAACCCAAACCCTAAATTGAAAGAGAACAGTCATTTCATACTTAAAGGTATGCCAAATTTGTCACTTTCCTACAGATATCAAATAAGAATTCAGAATAAGTTGTTTGGTTCTTGTAATATGTACCAAACGATTGTACTTATTCCCCTTTTTGGAGGGGATTGGGGGTGGGCAGAATGGAGGTCTGGGCAAAAAGGCACCGGCCTGATTTAAAGGTAGATTAAACTTGGGCGGTTAGGAAAATGCTCACAGCAACATTTAATGAATCCTGGGCCTGTGTAGGGCAATACTTTCTGGGTTACTAAAGTCATTGATCCCTCCCAGGACTGTTTTAGTGGGAAGGGCCAGTGATTTTTAATCAAATCTGAATCACTCAGATTTTGATTCTCAGTCAGATAGTGCCTGTCTCTCAAGGTTGCTGTGAAGATTAAGAATAACATATGTGAAAATGTGAGTTAAAAGTTAGTGATGAATATATATTTACTGCACAGACAATTTTTTGGTCTCTCTCTGTAGGAGTATATTTCCTACTGAATTTTAGCTGACTTTATTATTTTTAGGAGGGCTATTGGGATGGCTGCTGGGAGGAGTCTTTAAGATTTTTTTTTTTTTTTAAAGATTTTATTTATTCATTTGAGACACAGAGATACAGAGAGAGAGAGCATGAGCAGGGAGAGAGGCAGAGGGAGAAGGAGAAGCAGGCTCCCTGCTGAGCCAGGAGCCTGATGTGGGGCTCGATCCCAGGACCCTGGAATCATGACCTGAGCCGAAGGCAGATGCTTAACCATCTGAGCCACCCAGGCGCCCCTAAGATGTTTTGAAATTGCTCCAAATTAAGTGGATTAATAGAGGAGTTTCCCCCATGTCTCCTGATGTGTATCCATCTCTGGTCTCTAACATCATCAGTTTGTGTTTTAGTTTGTCTTCCACTGTTGCTGTGATTACCATAAACTCCCTGTAACCATCTGGGCCATAGGGTTGCGCCCATAAGGTTAAAGCTTTGTAGCGTGGGGAGCATGGAGTGTTGCGTGTAAAGTGTGAACACTGGCTTGGATCTGTTATGCAGTCCCCACCTTGCTAGCTGGGTGTCACTTAAGACCAATGCCTCAGTTTCCTGAGCTAGAAAATGGGAAGAATATCTGCCTAATGAGGGTCAGGTAAGATGAGGGATGTAGCTGCCCAGCAAGGAAGGGTATTTGGTAATCATTATTTGCTTATATGTTTGTTTTAATTGAGAGAATACACATATCATAAAATTCCCATTTAAAGTGAACCATTTAGTGGTGTTTAGTATATTCACACGGTTGTATAGCCATCACCACCATCTAATTCCAGAACATTGCATCACCCCAAAAGGAAAGCCTTGTACCCATTAGCAGTGACTCCTCCTCTGTCCCATCCCAGTCTCTGGCAACCACCAATTCTTTATTTCTGTGGATTTGTTAGTAATTATTAATAGTAATAAAAATGATAGCTGCTTGTTCTCCTTTCTGTTTAAATGAAGTGTCTTTGCTGGTTTGGGATTTATTGCCATTGAAGTTGATGTCTTAGAGAGTTACGATATAATTTTAAGCAGGAAAACATCCTGATGAAGGCAGGATCTGGGCATCAGTTCTGCTGTGAAAGGATTAGCAGACAAACAAAATGAACTTTGCTCCCTGGTCTGGCACAACTGAGAGTGCCCTTGAAATAGGGTGCCTGCGTCACAGTGGGCCATTCCACCAGTCCATTCCAGTGAACAGGAATGGCAGGATCGACTGGCAGTGTTCTATGAGTGGTTGTCAGCAATTTCTGTGATGGAAATTGGCTCTGCTGTTTAAGTCATACAGAGTGCTCGAAACTAGAGGTGACACTGGATAGCAAATTGTTTTAAATATTTCTTGTAATAGCACTGTTGGTTTTCTTTTGGTAAAGTTAGGTAGGAAGGCAGAAGATTTGCAGTTGAGCCCCAGCTGGCTACTTTCTTTCTTTCTTTTTTTTTTTTTTAAGATTTTTTAAAAATTTATTTACTTAACAGAGATAGAGAGAGAGCATAAGTAGGCAGAGCTGCAGACAGAGGGAGAGGGAGAAGCAGGCTCTCCGTCGAGCAGGGAGCCCGATGCGGGGCTCGATCCCAGGACCCTGGGAGCATGACCCGAGCCGAAGGCAGTCGTTTAACCGACTGAGCCACCCAGGTGCCCCTCCAGCTGGCTACTTTCTGTATGAGCTTTGGCAAATCACTTTACCTCTAGGCCTTAGTTTCCTTATCTATAAAATGGGAGCAAGAACTTCATATCTTCAGTCCTGCATGAGTTGAGAGCCGTGGCATTGCTGTGGGGTAGCTTCTGTGGCATAAAGAACATAGCTTTGAAATCATATAGGTTTGGATTTGGATTCTAAGCTGTACTTTGAAGTTGTATGAGCTTGCTCAAGTAAATTTAAATTGAACTTTGTTTTTTCTACTCCATAAAAGTGGATTAGGGCTTCTGAATGGGTAAAATGGAGAATTCAAAGTGTCAGGTGTAAAGAAAGGACTTAGTACTATTACTTTTCCTTGAGTGGATTAGCTATTCCAGAACGAGCTGTTGCTCTGTCCCAGAATAAGAGTGTTTGAGAGCTTTCCTGTCTAGAGATGAATTTAAAGATACTAGCATGTTCCACTGCTGAACCCATCCTGACAGGTATCTCTGTTCTTAGCTCTTGAGCCTAGTGGGCCTCTAGGCAAGATGTCCCTGCCCATCGGGATGTACCGCCGGGCATTCAGCTATGATGATGCCCTCGAGGACCCTACACCCATGACTCCTCCTCCATCGGACATGGGCAGCATCCCCTGGAAGCCAGTGATTCCAGAGCGCAAGTATCAGCACCTCGCCAAGGTATCTGACTCCATTGACTGCTTCTGGCAAGCCCAACCTCTTCGTTTTCCTTCCTCTGCTCCAGAAGCCTTCAGTGGCTCCTGGCCCCGTAGAATTGGGCAGTCACCAATCCTTGTATGTTTTCAGTGCCTCAGCTGGAGTTGGTGGACCTTTTTTTCCTTGTGAATTCAAACTAGAATGGCTATGTCTTTTTTTTTTTTTTAAGATTTTACTTATTTATGTGAGAGAGAGAGAGAGAATGAGAGAGAGAGCATGAGAGCAGGGATGCTCAGAGGGAGAAGCAGACTCTCTGCTGAGCAGGGAGCCCGATGTGGGACTCGATCCTGGGACTCCAGGATCATGACCTGAGCTGAAGGCAGTTGCTTAACCAACTGAGCCACCCAGTGCCCTCTTTTTTTTTTTTTTTAAATTTTATTTATTTGACAGAGAGATAAGAGAGAGAGAGCACAAGTAGGCAGAGCAGAGGGAGAGGGAGAAGCAGGCTCTCCGCTGAGCAGGGAACCTGATGCGAGGCTCGACCCCAGGACCCTGGGATCATGACCTGAGCTGAAGGCAGCTACTTAACCGACTGAGCCACCCAGGCGCCCCAGAGAATGGCTATGTCTTCTACCTGAGACTCTTCTGTGTCATCCCCCTGCCCCGTGATCCAACCATGCGAATTATTTAAGATTTCATGCACTTACTGAGGATCTTACGCCTCTAAGTCTTTGTGTCACACTGCTCTTTGCCTGGAATGTTTATAGTCCGCATCCTGTTCTCTCACCCTTCTTCCCACTCCAGCTGCCTGATAAATGGTATCCTTTTAAGTCTTAGCTCAGACATCTCTTCTGTGAGGATTTTCCTCCATCCTCTCCATAAGACTACTACCTTTCCCTTTGAGCTCTCCCCTGTATCACGGACCCCTGTCATAATCCCTGTGTTATTTTATCACTTCCCATTAGCTTTTTGAGGTCAGGGGCCATGGCCAATTTTGTACTCCCATCTGCAGTATCTAGCAGAGGACCTGGCATAAAGTAGATCCCCCCAAAAAATGTTCATTGGGTGATTGGGGGAAAAATTGGCTCTTTTTTGAACACATGTGCTTTTCCTCATGCTGTTCTTCCTGCCTCAGATGCCTCTTCCCACTGCCATCCTCTGTAAAAGCTTCTCTTTCGGGCGCCTCTTTCCTAAGGCCCACCTGACAGACAGACACAGACAAGCGCACACACACACACACACACAGACACCCTAGTTGCACCTTGATCTGCTCTCCAGCCCTTTTGTGCAGTTTGGCTTCATAGGTTCTCACATGCTTGGAGCAGACATGCTTCCTGACTGCAGGGGCTGTGTCTCCCTCGCCTCTGACTCTCCAGCTGCCGAGCATGCCCAAATAAACTAGGCCTGCCAAATTCGGGTGAGGCCATTTAACCTGCAGCTAGTTTCACTGAACTTGAGCCCTGTGACAGCCCAGGGTGGGGCAGGAAGTGCACTGCAAGCAGCTGCTGAAGCAGACCTGGGTGTGAATCCCCTAAGGGACTATGTACCAGCAATGACCTTGGGGACACAGCTTCACTCCTGAGTCCCAGTGTCTCCCATCTGAGAGATGAGAATATTTTATATCATGGAGGTGTTGTGGGGATTACATAGAAGAGCATTAAAAGACTTGACACATTGGGTGTGTAGCTGATAGTGTGACTCCTGGCACCTTGCTTAACTTTCACTTGGTAGAACTATATTTATTCCTTCCTTTCCAGTGAGGGCCCCCC
>NC_138375.1:58976605-59021184 GCF_054177405.1 Leptonychotes weddellii | reverse complement strand
GGGGGGGGGGGCGGCTCAAGTGGGGGGAGGGGCAGAGGGAGAGCGTCTTTCAAGCGACTCAGTGCTGATGGAGCTCGACTTGGGGTTCGATCTCACGACCCTGAGATCATGACCTGAGCCAAAACCAGGAGTCGGATGACTCGGCCACCCCGGCGCCCCAAGCATGGCTTCTGATCGTGCTTTGAAGGGGCACACCCATTTCATTGGAAAGGCTGCTGCTTACTCCACTGGGCAGGGGACGGGCTTCCAGTTTTCTTACGCGCCCCAGCTGGAGCAGTTGACAGTCTGGGACAGCTGCTCTCTCAAAGGAAAGCTTGGCTTGACTCACTGCACGCATTCTCTCGTTTGTCCTATCGGTGTCCAAACCGTCAGCCACGCTCCAAGTAAGAAAACAGAGATCCCTTTTACTGGAGCAGGGTTACAGCTAAAAGATGTAAATCCTGTTTTGTAACAGGGATGCAGCATTTCAGTACTTTCTTCTGCTGTCCTCCTTTTGGACCATCTTTCTCCTCGGTTCCTTTGGAGAAGCAGAGAACAGAATGAACACAGTTCTCTTCTCCCTGCTGCTCCTGAGCATGATGTCCGGTGTTTAGATTACAGAAGGTGCTAGGTTTTAGCTCTCTCGTGTGAGAGATTGGAAGCTACTTAGATTTTTTTTTTTTTTTTTAAGACCATCATTTGAACCTGCAGAGTCATGGGCATCGCAGTGTGGTCTTGGGCACTGGCAGCATTAGCATCACCTGGGAATTCGCTAGAAACGTGACTTCTTGAGCCGCCAGCCCCCTGGCCCGCCCAGATCAGCTCTGGGGTGCGTCCAGCCATCTGTTTAACAAGTCCTCCTGTGGGATTTTGATGCTCAGCAAAGTTCTAGAACCACTGAACAAATGCAGTGATGAAGCAAAAGCCAGCATAGTGCCTAGCACATGGTCGGGGCTTAGTAATAAGTGTTTCTTCTGCATTCTTAGGGACACAGTAGTATGGGATATTGGACAGACAGGGGCTGGGAAGGTAGTAGACCTCAGTGTTTCAAATTCCGGCTTTCCCACTTTTACAAATTCACACTATGCATGTAATGTCTTTGTGTGTTGTCACTATGGATAATACCTATGTAATTGGGTGGAGACAACCAGCCCGCCTTCACATATTTCCTTACGTATCAGATGAAAGGTATTTCAGTAACTTCTCCCCCAAAGGAGTAAATCTGGTTATGTGACTCCCCTGCCCTGCTCAAGCGCCTCCTTACCTCTCTTGAACAGACGGAGGAAGGGGAGGCCAGTGTCTCCTCCCCTGCCATGACCCTGTCATCGGCCACTGACAGTGTGGACAAAGCCCCTGTGGTGAAGGCTAAAGCGACTCATGTCATCATGAATTCTCTGATCACAAGTAAGCACTTTGCATCCTCAGAATAGAATGCGGTAGGGGTGGGAAAGGTTTGGGCTTCCTGCAAGCTGGCTGTGCGGGATTCTGCAGCCTCCCGTGCCTTAGCATGGCATGGCCTGATTGCCTGGCACTTGTCCGCGTGGTTGCTGATGCCCCGGTGTCGAGGATCCGTTTAGGTGGAAGATTTGCCAAATATGAAGCATCTCAGTTAATTTAGGTTCGCTCCTGCTGCTTTGTTGACGACAGTCTTATTTTCCCATATGTGTCAGTGTGGCATCGGGCAGTTGACTTAACTCTTGAGACTGTTTCCCTGTCCATGAAATGAGGAATCTGGCTGGTAGGCTGAGGGGAGGTTTAGATGGCCCCAGTGCTCGGTGGCTGGGAGCCGCTGCTGTGACTGTCTCAGGCTCTCCTGGAGAAGGTGACACACCGAGGCATCTCCCACCTGCCCTGCACTTCTTCTTTTTCTTCTTCTTCTTTTTTTTTTAAATTGAAACGCTCCAAGTTGTTTCTCTTCCTGGACCTGAGGCTAGTTTGGTGTCTCAAGCATCTTTAGCTTTAAGAATGTGGTTTGCGGTTCTAATGAGACCAGAAAACGAGAGGTTGCTTTTCTTTTTCTTTTTTTTCCTCTCTTTTAAAACCTTATAACAAGTTAAATGAACTTGTCGGTTCTGGAGGGCCCTTCTGGATGCTGTGGGGAGTTCACCACCTATTAGATACAGAGCTCTGCAGAGCACAGAGAGGTTCTTTGGTTGGCTCAGTTTTGAAGTCGGAAGCTCTTGTTTATCTGCTCCGGGAGGGCATCAGCCTGTCTTGGGCAGTTCTGGAAAATTCACCTAAGAACCAAAAGTCCAAACTCTTACTCGGACTCTGTTTTCATTCACACATAAAGGCACCGTTTGAATCAGCAAATACCGCTTGTAGTTTGCCAGCTTGAGAACGTACTGTGGCGGTGTTCGAGAGCTTAGCAGTGCTTTTGTAGCCCAGCATTAACTTCTCCATGGAGAAGACTGCTCATCAGCAGTACGGAAGGTTTTAACAGCCCCAGTGTGCCGTGTCACTCACATCCTTCCACTGGAAGGATGGTCTAGTCACTTCCACTTTTAAGCATATTTTTATATAATCACAGGTAGAGCAGGCGTACCGTTCTATTTTTCTTAACTGATACTGCCATGAACTTTGTTGCTCTAGGCTTAAATTAAAAAAACAAACAAACAATAACTGCATTTAAAATCCTGGTATTCAGTAAATCCTGCTTTTTACATTTTCAGGTAGGCTACCTGGTAAGACTGGAAAACATCTTTATGCATTTTTTTTCTTTGCTTCTATTTCTAATGATAATAAAATCGTTCCTTAGAAGGGGAATGACTAAGTCATAAAGGACATCTGGTGTCTAGGCTTTTGGTCCACAGCTGCCACATTCCTGGATGAAGGGGAGTAGTATGTAGTGGGGGTGCAGTTGAAGCTGTCAGTCATTCCACGGTATAACTGACTTACTGAGGAGATGTCAGGTCAGACTGACCTACCACTGAGTTCGGCCCGTCTGTTACGCCAGGCACCGTGCCAGCAGATCTCATACATGGGAAACGTGGGGTCTGTAGGCCTTGGCTAGTTCAAGGCATGTTCTCTGTGGCCTGGGTCTAATTGGTACGTTGGTGCCGTCCAGCCTAAAAGTGGCCTGTTTCTCTTTGGTGGAAGTCTGTGCATGGATGACGAGGGTGGTGAGTCTGTCTGAGGAAGCTTTACGCTTGGAGAACTTGCACTTTTCTGAATGTCAGCCGCCTCCTCCATGTTGCGTTTCGAAATACAAAAAAAATGTTCCCTGGAGGTTATCCGACACTCCCTTTGGGAGTAACCTATTCTTAGCTCGGTGTGAGGGAAGGCTTCCTTCTCGTTAGAGACCTTTCGTATGAGGTTCAGCAGTACTGCTGTGGTGCTTGTCTGGGGGACCCCTCTTCCTCAGATGGTCAGTGTGGTCTCTTGCGTCTGGGGAGAAGAGCGGATGTCCATGTTGAACCCCCCCAGTTTGCGGGGGGAGAGGGGGACGGGCATGACTGTCATCTCCTCTGTTCCCAGAACAGACCCAGGAGAGCATTCAGCGTTTTGAGCAACAGGCAGGGCTGAGCGATGCTGGCTACACACCCCACAAGGGCCTTACCACCGAGGAGACCAAGTACCTTCGAGTGGCAGAAGCGCTCCACGTAAGCTTGTTTCTTAGGAACTTTAAAAAAACCCTCTCCATTCATAGCTTGAGTTGTGGCTGTGACTTAGACGTTACCGGCTCATTTAGCTGGGCGTCGTGGAGAGCAGTGGAAAGAACCGGGCGAGCAGTTCAGTGCTGGGTTAGTCCCACCCTGGTGGCGCTTTCTGGTTGAAAGCTCCAGAGCTGTTAGCCTGGCGGTTTCTGCTTATCCGTCTATAAAGTGGGGGTATCCGCCTTGTTTCCTTATGGTTAGGAGGAGCAGCTGAGACTCTGAGCTTACACATGTGATGTGTGTGAGCACGTTATGAACAACGAAGCAGGTACTCTGTGTACCAGAGTGACCGACTTTGAGGGAGAGGAGAATTGGGCAGTCTTAACAGAGGTAACACTTCAGCAGGAAAGGAGCATCGTGCTCTGTGTTTCCTTTTTGCAAAATTAAAATCAAATGTAGAATTGAAATGTTTCTGCCTTTTCATTTCTAAAATGGTAACCGAGTGAAGAATAATTTTTGATAAGGTTAATGATGACTGAACAGTCGTATGAATGACAGTTTCAAGGGATTTTCTGTCGGGGAATACCAGTTGGTACTTAATAGTGCCTTATGACCTATGAGGCACTTGTGTTCACTTAATCTTTGTACTAATCCTTGGAGGGAGATACTATTTTTTTATGTCTTATAAATGCAGAGACAGGTCCAAGGTTGTATAGTTAACCAGTCACAGTACTAGAACTCAAGTCTCCTGATTCCCTATTTCCTGGTGATTTTTTTCCTCCATATTCGAAAGTTGTCTGAGAATCTGGCTCCTGAAGGGGCTCACGAGGGGGATCATGATACACAATATATAGAAGGATATACAATAATATAGATCTGGTGGCCCGTGGGCAAGGATATGAGACATTGTGGATTGTTTGCATTTCACATGATTCTTTGCATCCTAAGTGTAAAAACCACTGCTGTAGGGGATCAAGGTTGGGTTGGTGACCAGCTTAATCTCTCAGACAAGACAGATACTTCCGGAGAGGGGCACTGTCAGTCTTTGAGAACTTCCCAGGATAGATGTGAGTCAGAATTCCTCAATTGAGCAGTTCACTCTGTATAATGGTAGAGTTGACTTTGGCCCATTTTCTGCATCTTGGCCACATGAGTAGAACTTGAGGATGGCTGAAATGCCAGCTTACATAAATTGATACGGTGAGTGAGAACATTTAGACATGCTGATTTGTTTGTAATGTAGCTTGGGCTCACTAGACATGGAGCACAGAGACAGTGGAGGGGCCCTGACCTAGAAGAACTGAGAAGTAGACTTGTCTCTCCCTTCCTAGACAGCTAGTCTATATGTTAGAGGTGTATTTACAATGCCCAGGGCACCCAGAGTGACTGGCCATGGGAGGGAAAAGGGAGAGAAGGGGACAGGTGCCACAGAGAAAGCATTTAGCTGGAGAGGAATAGCATGCCTGAGTCTTGGCTTTGAGACACTGGGAAGGGCAGGGCTTGTAGCTGGTGGGAGAAGCAGCCTAAGAGTTCAAGGCCCTACTTAAAAGGCCTACAAGGCCTCCAGCTTGAGTTCTGGTTCTTCCACTTACTGGGCAAATAAGTGGGAAAATTACTTCTCCAAAAGTAAAAGCTCTAGTGTGGTATTTAGTGCAGAGCTGTTTGAGATATGTTGTAGAATGAATAGATTTTCTTAAAGAGGGGAATTTTGTCTAGTACGGCAAAATCAAAGGAGTATCTGTTCTATAATCCAAAATTATTCTACCTACTAATGTGTTTCCTTTTGCCTGGTGTTAAAGTGTGAATCAAGTTATTTATACCCAGACTAGCTATTTTATATTTGCTCTCATTTTAAAGAAGTTTCTTTTCTTACCCATCTGAACAGAAACTAAAGCTACAGAGTGGAGAGATAACTAGAGAAGAGAAGCAGCCGGCCTCAGCCCAATCCACCCCAAGCAGCAGCCCCCACTCCTCCCCTAAGCAAAAGTCCAGGTGAGCCCTTCCGGTGAGCCTGCCGAGCTGCAGTGTGCTTCTAGAAAAGCTAGTGCTGCATACAAAATTGGAGTTTAAGCCTGTGGTTTCAGAGGGAGAAGGGGGAGTTGACAGTTCCCAGTCTCTTGGCATGAGATACTTCTAGAGGCATAGGAAGGGGATATAAGGATATGCTTTATTCTTTCCCTTCCAGAGGCTGGTTCACTTCTGGTCCTTCCACAGCCTTGCCTGGCCCAAATCCTGGTACCATGGATTCTGCCAGTGGGGACAAGGACAGAAACTTGGCAGATAAATGGAGCCTCTTTGGACCAAGATCCCTCCAGAAGTCTGATTCAGGTAAGACTGCTCCTTCAAAAAAAACAAAAAACAAACCCATGTGGGTGGCATTTTACCATGTATATTGGGGACTGCCTACTAATTTTGAAATAATTTGCTTTTTGGTTTACTTCTGTAGGAGGTTTTGCCACCCAGGCTTACAGAGGAGCCGAGAAGCCTTCTCCGATGGAACTGATCCGTGTTCAGGCCACCCGAATGGCTGAAGATCCAGCAACCTTCAAGCCACCCAAGATGGACATCCCAGTGATGGAAGGGAAGAAACCACCACCAAGGACCCATAATCTCAAACCCCGTGACTTAAATGTGCTCACACCCACTGGCTTCTAGAGCTCTTTGTATTCCAGGGGCTCTGGATAGAGGGTGTCTTGTACCCAACTCCCCTTTTACCTTGGCTTTGACATAGGAAAGGTTTTTGTTTTTTTTTTTTTTAAACTTCTTAAACTGAGGCTAGAGCTGGAGATGTAATTGGTTTTCAAGAAATGTTAGTGCAAAGCTTGTCCTTGTGTGGAAGAAGCCATTTTGTATGGTTTAGTTTAAATAATCCCAGCAGTGATGTATGGGGGACCTCCTTATTCATTTTGTATCATTTACGTTAGACAAGATCTTTGATCATTGCTTACCAAGTAAATAATGTTTGTGTTGTTCCAGAACTGAGGCTTCGTGATTTCTTTACCACTATAAACATGTGTATGGATAAATCATGGAGTAGAGGTGTGCCCAACTAGTTGAGACTTTGACCCTCTTGACTCTGCACTTCTGTGTGCTCCAGTCTTGTCAGCTGGGGGACCTGAGATCTGTTTGGCAGCCAGACTTGGCAGGGATCCCCCCTTCCTGTGCTGAGACTGGAGTGTCCTTGTGTTTGGTAGGCCTTACAGGTCACTTCGTCCTGCAGCCGTGTCTTACCAGAGCACCTCTGGCCAGTGCTGTTGGAGGGATGCTTCGCTTTTATGTGTCACAGAACAAACACTAGCCTTGCATATCCTATTTTGCACTTTTAAAATGAAATTAATTTACCTCCAATTTGGTTGAAAACTTCCTACGGGAGAAAATTCAGTCCACTGGTTTGGTATAGATAAATGGATGTTAAACTTTTTTCGAGTACAGAAGGTGGTACCTACATTTAGATGGTAGTCTTGAGGTTCATGTGAAACTAGCGTTACCCTATTTTGATTTTTTTTTTTCTCTTTTGATTTTCTTGTTCAGGCCAGGCATAAGACTTTTTTTTTTTCTGGGAAGTGGAAGAATTTAAAATTTTTCTACATGAAATCATTGCTCCCCAGAAAGAGCTGCATACTTTTATAAATATATGTTCCTGAGGAAAGGAACTAAGGAAGCCACTTTATTTCTCCTCACCATGAATGTGTTCAGTCATTGTCTTAAACGCTGTCTCAAATTCCCACTGTTTTTTTGTTTTGGATACTATCACGTCTACATAAGGAGCTGAGCTGACTTTTCCATCAAGAAGTCCTGGAGTCTAAAATGATCAGAATAATTAATTTATTTGTGTCTTCTGTTATGCTTGTATCTCTTATTTGTTTTGACAATAAACTTCTTAAACTGCTTTCTCAAATGTGGATAGCCTTTGTGTGTGTGTGTGTGTGTATGTATTTAAGAGTTGTTCTTACATTCTGCCTACTCACGGTCATAGAACCTAAGCATGGTAAACTTGGTATTTTGAAAAACCATTGCCTTTTTATTGTATCCTTTTAACATCAAATTATTTGTAACACGCTCAATCTTTTTGTTTCTACCCCCCACCCCCATTACATTAGATCTTAACGGACTGGCCACAAAGTCAAATTCATCGGCAATTTAACAGCTGTAATATAGGATGTTTGTGATCCATCAGGGAGAAATGAGTATATCTTTCTCTTCTGAAACAGGTCGTCAGTACCTTGAATGACATACATCGATGTCCAGAATTTGTTCAGAGGGCTTAATGGAAATGTTAAACATATAGTGCATATAGTATTACCTGTTTCAAAAAAAGTATAGATAAATAATTTATTAAAAAATATATACACCTTGTATATTTAAGCCGTATTTGAGAACAGGCTAGGATAGAATATCAAAAAAAGATATTTACTAAAGAGTTAGAAAGTCATTATAACCTACAGATAAATAAGATAGGTTTGGTCCTATAAGATTTTTAACTACTTCAGATACTTTCAGAACTTCCAAGTAGTTGGAGATAGAGTTCAGGAGGTATTCTTGGTGTTCAGTGCTTAGAAGGACCTCAGGGGCTGCTCCAGTTCTTCGGAGAAGGCTCTGCGTCAGGGTTCAAGTCCGCGGCATAGATGAGCAGGAGCTTCAACAAGTGCACTTTGTCTTGGAGCTGGGGCGCCAGCGGCTCCCCCAGGATCTGGGTCAGGCGGCTGCGGAAGGCCTCAATCTGCCTCTCCACGTCCAGTGCTGTGATGTCATCCCCTTGCTGGGGCTTGGGCTTAATCCTCTTGATAATTAAGTCTTTCCGATCAATCACTGAACTCCGCAAGTGCTCTGCAAGAGGGAAAAAGTCAGCTGAACTCCTCTGAACGGCTTTTTATTCCTTTATGACTTAAGAAGAAGTCCAATTTTAGTAGGTAGGGCCTGGGCAAAGACTTGACTGGTGGTTACAGGAGTACAAGTCAAAGTTAATTTGAGTATCTGTGGTCACTCAATTTCTAAAAGGTCCTTTGTTCTTGGTTCTCTCTGGTCCTCAAGTTTTGCATATTAAAATTGTACAAATTAAAATTGTCTTAGTTTTTTCCCTTTGTTGATTTAAGCAATGAGCCTAGATTAAACAATGCAACTATACTTCAAGTTAATATAACACTTGCAAAAAACCCATGTGAATTTTTAATATCTTCTGGGAGATTGATTCTAGTATAAAAAGAATTGTAAAGAAATATTGAATTAATTTCTTAGTTTGTTGTAGTGTTGGTCTATTGTAGTAATTCTGTTGAAAAACAATTTCGTGTATGTTGTATGATAGACCAAATAAATATATCCATGTTCAGAATAAGGGTTCTTGCTGTGGGAGAAGAGTGATTCAGTTATGGAACAGGAGGAGAGGAAGAATTCTAAGGGACTGGAAATTGAGGTATTGCTATGAACTCGTATTTCTAAAAAAAATTATGTAATTTTCTAGCTCTGTTGTCAGAGGGCCTAGAAGCAGGTACCCCAGTAGTAATCAGCATATTAGCACCCAGATCTTGATTTCTTAATGCTTTTCCCCACTCCCTACCAAGAGAAACCAGAATTTTTTTGGAGGAAAGGCCGATTCTAGGACCATGGCAAGGAAATTACAAGGTGAACCTGGAACATCTTTTATAAGAAAGTAAGGGAATGCTTAAAAACAGAGTGGGGGAAAACGCGCGTGCGCACACACACGCGAACACGTCAAAAGGACACAGAAGCCAGTGTGAAGAGGCCTCTTATTGGCTACGTTTTGGACATGATCATAAAAAAAAATGACAAAAATGGGTTATAGGCATGAAATTTTAAAAAGTGCGGAGTCCACAGTAAATAAAAGAGGAGGGGAGGAAGAAGGGAAAGGTCCTTTTTGCAGAAGAAGGCCAGTTAAGAAATGTAGAGGCAACGTATAACTAGAAAGCAACCACTTTTCAATCTACTATTGTAATGATCTACTATTGTAATGACTGATTCGGGTAAGAACCATCAGTGGGTGCTAAAACCCTTGAGTGAAAGGCTGAATAGGATATTCACAGTCTCAAAGTTTTACTCTCTGGATTACTTAACTAATAACAGAGCAATGGGGAAATCTGATAGATACTACCTTAACCAAATGATCACACTTAACATCACCAATAATGGGACCAAACTGACATTATCGCCTCTTGCTGTCATGTGCTGGGAAGGAGTGTACATCTTCATCTAGTCAGTGGTCTTGCCAGTAGGATTTAACAGAACTCTGATCATGAGGAAATAATTAAGACAACCCCAATTATGGGATATTCTACAAAATAACTGGTCTGGGCTCTTCAAAAATGTCTGTATTATGAAAGACGAGGAAAGGGTGGGAACTGTGTAAAAGGAGACCAAAGAGTATACAACAACCAAACGCAAAGTGTGATATTTGGAGCCTGGCTCAAAACAGACCCAACCACCTATAAAGGATACTACTGGGACATGTTAGAGAATATTCTGTTAAGGATAAATTTGTTGAGTGTGATAATGAATTGTGGTATGTATGGGAATATCCTTATTCTTAGGCCAAAGTATTTTTAGGCATGAAGGATTCTGATGGTGCAACTTACTCTCAACTCTCAAAAAAAAAAGTATTCAGGTGGATCAATAGATAAACCAAAATGTGGCAAAATGTTAACAGCCAGTAAATCAACATAAAAGGTAAATGGATGTTCATTGTACCACTCTTTCAACCCTCCAAAAATAAAAATATTGAGGAAAAGTAAAAGAAGTTATAAAGGTCTCTCATCCAAATCCACAGATTAGCCCCAACAGGATTCGGGAAGTATATGGAGTTCAGGCAAAGGAGCACGGCTGTGGTGAGCTTTGAGGACTTGCAGACTCCAGATGCACCAGCATTCACTAGAGCATCGCTTCCTCCATCTCCTCATTTAGAAGATGGGGATAACGGCACCTCTTCTAGCAGGGTGTTTAGGACTGAACTACATCGTATCCAGAAATTTGGGAAACAGAATAAACTTGTTTTTAAGCAATGTACTAAGTTACACTTTCAAATAATATGCTCAATATGTTTTTCTTCAACCTTCAGGTATCTTTTCAGGTAAAGTCCCTCTAAATTTATAGCACCGGGCCTAACTGTAAAGTGAAAAAGAGTACAACAAACACTATAGAGTGTCTAAAAAGGAAACAGGAAGCAAAGCTGCCTTGAGATGTCCTATCAGGGCGCTTTCAACATTCAATCAACACAAATTCCAGTGAGCACCTACTATGCATCTGGAAGTGGGCTACTCTCTGGGGATACAGTGCAATTAGAGACGTGGGCCCAGCCCCCATGAACTGACATTCTAGTTGCAGGAAGCCTAACAGTAAACCAGCCAACAAAAACAATTATAGTTTTGGTGAGTACAATCACAGAAATAAATCGGATGCTGTGAGAAACAGTGGCATTGGGGGGATGAGGGAAGCAGCCCACTCTACTCAGGGCCTCTTAGCTGAGTCCTGAAGGATGAGAAGGAGGCAATTGTGCAAAGGTCCAGGGGAAAAGCAGTTCAGGTAGCGAGAACAGTAAGTGTAAATGTCCTGAGGCAGGAAAAGCTTGTTTTGAGAACTAGAGGTAAAATGTGGGTGGTAAGGGAAAGCGGTAGTAGAGGAGACTGGAAGGTAGGCTGGACCACAGAACAATGTGGAGTCTGGCCTTTGAGAGCAAATGGAAGCATCTGGAGGGTTTTAAGCCAGGGAATGTGCTCTATTTTACTCTACTACTGGTGGAGAATGGTTGTAGGGGGACGAAAGTCTTTTAGTAAAATGTAGTTTTTGTAAGGCATATGCTACTCTGAAAAATATGAAAATGATTTTGAAGGAATGGAAAGAACTGGCTGAACAGAGGGGAATAGGGAAGACTTGGAGTGGGAGCAAGAAGAATTTGGAGTTTATTAAAGTAATACAAGACATTCAAAGAGGTAAATGCTGGCAGTTCCCAACCAAGCACTGTCCAAGGGAGAGGAACTCTTGGCCAGTGGACTTCAGCCATTCTGGTCCAGTTGGCAAGGCCTTGGATTTTATGCTTCGGTAGGCATGGGAGGTCTTATATCAGAGGCTGTTGGGAATACTGTGTGAGGCGATTTATGTAAAGGGTTTAGCACAATGCCTTATGCAAGATGTTCTGGCTCACAGTATTATTATTAGGTTCCTGGATCAGGTTACTAAGGGTAACTACTATTATTATTATATTAATATTTATTTATTTATTTATTTATTTATTTAGAGCAGGTGGAGAGGGGCAGAGGGAGAAGGCGAGAGAGAAACTAAAGCAGACTCCATGCTGAGCACGGAGCCCAACCTGGGGCTTGATCTCACAACTCTGAGATCATGACCTGAGCAGAAACCAAGAGTCAGATGCTCAACTGACTGAGCCACCCAGGCTCCCCCTAGGGGTAACTATTATTATTTTATCATCATCTTCATCTTCATCATCATCACTGTAGGAATCTCCAACTCAACAGTCAAACTGCGCTTTTTCCCTTCTCTACAGATCTTTCTCCATTTATGTCCGTGTCAGCAATGGCAGAACCCTGAAGCCTTACTTGCGACTCAGTTACCCAAGCCCTGACAAACTGATCTTCAAAGTGCTTCTGTTCTATCCACGGCCTTCCCCGCTGCACAACCCACACCCTCGCCACCATGACCCCTCCCGGGACCTCTCTGGTCCTCCGCCAAACTACTTGCCACACCTCAGGCAGAGCAACCTTATGCAAAACCACTTTGATGGCTTCTCTTCACTCTTGGAATCAAGCTGACATTTCTTAATAGGGCCCAGAAGGCCCTTCGTGCCCTATCCATCTAATATTCTAGTCTCATCTTGTGCTCGTCTCCCCTTGCTCTCTACATTCCAGTCTTACTAGCTTGTTCTAAGTTCCTTGGACTCGCTAAACAACTTCTTGCCTCAGGGCCCTTGGACATGCCATTTTTTTTTTTTTTGAAAGATTTTATTTATTTATTTATTTGACAGAGAGAGAGACAGCGAGAGAGGGAACACAAGCAGGGGGAGGGAGAGAGGGAGAAGCAGGCTTCCCGTGGAGCAGGGAGCCCGATGTGGGACTCGATCCCAGGACTCTGGGATCATGACCTGAGCCGAAGGCAGTCGCTTAACCGACTGAGCCACCCAGGTGCCCCGGACATGCCATTTTTAATTTTTCTGGAAAACTTTGCCCTATTTGCCTGGCTAACACCAGTCCTGTTTTTTTGTTTGTTTGTTTTAAGGATTTTATTTATTTATTTGAGAGAGAGAGCATGAGTGGGGGGTGGGGGATAGGGGCAGAGGGAGAGGGAGAAGCAGACTCTGCTGAGCAGGGAGCCCGATGCGGGACTCGATCCCAGGACCCCGAGATCATGACCTGAGCCGACGGCAGCTGCTTAACGGACTGAGCCACCCAGGCGCCCCACCAGTACTTATCTCAGCTGAAGTATCACTTCTTCAGGGAGGCCTTTGTGGGTCCCTCCAAAAATAGATTAGGTGCTCCTATTTTGTGCACTTCTTTCCTTCAGAGCATTTATTTTAATTGTGGTTATATGTTATTTATGTGATTATTTGTTCAGGGTCAATCTCTTCACAGTAAGCTCTATGAGGGCAGGGGCCACGCTGGTCTTATTCACTGAAGTTTTCCCAATGAGCCAGGCACACAGAAGGCATTTCATAAATATTTGTTGCCTGGATGAATATATGACTTGAATTGATCTTGCCGGCATCTGCTTTTCTCCCGTCTCTGGACGGGGCTCCTCGTAGGAAGGCTGTGTGTGTCTCTCCTCAGAAGGAACTGAGGTCTGACTTCTGTGGGTCATCCTGCCTAAGTTGTCTAGTCAAGTGGAATTCAGGAAAACAGGTGTTTTTCTTCCTTTAAATACTGCATGTTTAAATTCCTAGCATTCATAGTTTCAAAATAAGAGGTATTAACAATTCACAAGTATCAGGAAAACTCATGGCATAAAGCAAGTTGCCGTTTTGCTGAGGCTCAAACTTGAGCTGCATGGCTGCGGCACTGGGGTGTGGTGGGATTAATTCTCTCAGCCAGAGAGTGTGAGCTTACCTGGAGGCCCAGCATCTATGCCCCCATGGGGCTGCTCTGCCTTCTTTGGAAATATTTACAAAGTATGGGGCTTCAGGATATACTTTTCCCCAAGGTCAAGGGTTTGTACAAAAGTAATTTAACCATGTACCGAGAGTTTAGAAAACAGGGAGTTGGAAATTCCTTAGAGTCTCACCTAATCTCACCCAGTGATTTCAGAGAACAATAATTCCTTCCAGTGTGTTTTCACTGCACATAGACTTTGGCAACAGACCTAAGTTTGAATCCTGGCTCCTCACTTACTTTTCTCTCAGCCTTTGTTTCCCCGTCTATAAAAAGGGGATGATACTCACCTTCCCCAGGTTATTGGATTATGTATGCCAGGGTGTGTGAATTTACCTAGTCTTTCTTCTTCTCTTCCCCCATGCTAAGATGTTCCCCTAAACAGAGGACAAGCTTGGGCTCCCCAACCTCTTCCCTTCTTCTCCTATCCGTGGAGCTGGACAACTCAGGCTGAGCCCAAATGCCTTCCACAATGTCCTCAGACCACTTGCAGAGGGCAGAGATGACTAAGGAGCCCTCACAGTAAAAAGCCTACTGACAAGGATACTGACCATGTCAGGGTGCCATTTAGCTGCCTTCTTTGGAGGACATTGTTTCCGAACTATTGGTTCTAAATATTTTTTCTCCTTCTTAACTCTTGGTCTCCAAAGAAAGTAGAGAGAATGTTAAGGATAAAATAGCACTGGAACACATCCCATTTATTCTTGGTCAATATACACTGGTCTAAGTTTTTCCTCTTCCTTGTTAGAAGCATAAAAATATTCTGGAATGAAAGTGGATCCATGTCCATCTTAAGTTACTATTGCCCCCAAGGCCCAGCTGTATTCCCTGGGAAGCAAAACAGAAGTAAACAAGGAGTGTTAAAGGTGAATTTTAAATAAAACCAGGCTGCTTTAATATTAAACTTTCTGCACGATCTCCAAAAGAACAATTATGTAAACCTTGATGAGGCTAAGTACAACATGGAATTTGCCTCTGAGGCTTTGTTCTGAGAAGGACATGTACCCTTCTTTGAGGGGGCTAAAAAATGCAAACTACACAACCATAAATGTCATGGCCTTGACAATGCCCTTTTAAGTTTTAGTTACAAGAGGCTGAAACATAAAGATCTCGTAGCCTACTCCTGGCTGGGCAAATAGGCAGGCTGAGATTCAACTAACATTGAGTGCTCACTATTTTTTCTCACATCGTTTAACAATCAGTCTCGAAAAGGTCTATAATACCATCCCCATTCCATAGAAGAAAATGAGGTTTAGAGACATAAAGTTAGCAGAGTAAGTGGTGGAGTTGGGATTCAAACCCAGACCTTCTGTTTTGTTTTGGTTTTGTTTGTTTTAAAGATTTTATTTATTTATTTGACAGAGAGAGAGATAGCGAGAGCAGGAACACAAGCAGGGGGAGTGGGAGAGAGAGAAGCAGGCTTCCCGCTGAGCAGGGAGCCCAATGTGGGACTCGATCCCAGGACTCTGGGATCATGACCTGAGCCGAAGGCAGACGCTTAACGACTGAGCCACCCAGGTGCCCCTCCAGACCTTCTGTCTTAAATTCAGTGCTGTTTTTTTCTCTACAATAGCTTCCCCAGTTCCAGGCCTGAGAGGGTACAAGGGCCATCGTACCTTCCCCAGTGACACTACTGAGCTAAAATCAACCTCAACATGATCGTGGCAAGTAAATATAAAATGTATATTATATAGGGGCGCCTGGGTGGGTCAGTCGTTAAGCGTCTGCCTTCGGCTCAGGTCATGATCCCAGGGTCCTGGAATGGAGCCCCGCATCAGGCTCCCTGCTCAGCGGGAAGCCTGCTTCTCCCTTTCCCACTCCCCCTGCTTGTGTTCCCTCTTTCACTGTGTCTCTCTCTGTCAAATAAATAAATAAAATCTTAAAAAAAAATGTATATTATATATAAATGTATATATTTACATATAGTTATATATAAATATGTACTGTCCCTCCTCACTGTTTGAGGATAAGTTGAACATTGTGCCCTTCTACCCCTCAATACTTCAATCTGGACTTTGTAAGACTGAGGACAATTATTTTCATAAGCCAGGATTGTTATCAAAAATAGGAAATTTAATATTAGTATAATACTATTATTTAATCTATTTAAATCTCACCAATCATCCCAATAACATACTTCATAGCTTCTTTGCCCTGGTTCAGGAGCCCATCCAGGATCATGTTTTGCATTTAGTATTAATGTGCTTTAGTTTCTTTCTAATCTGGAACAGTCTCTTGGTCTGTCTTTGTTTTTAAGACACTGGCACTTTTGAAGAGTACAAGTCAATTATTTTGTGAAAGGTCTCTTCGTGGGAATTTGTCTGATGCTTCCTTGTGATTAGATTCAGGTCATGGATTTTTGGCAAGAACACTACCTAAGTGATGACATGTCCTTCTCAGGGCATCACATTAAGAAGAATGTGTTTTCTCCCCTAAAAAGTTACTATCTTTTGGGGCACCTGGGTGGCTCAGTTGGTTAAGCACATGACTCTTAGTTTCAGCCCAGCTCATGATCTCAGGGTGTGGATGGAGCCCCACTTTGGCTCTGTGCTCAGCAGGAAGTCTGCTGAAGATTCTCTCTCTCTCCCTCTCTTTCCCTCTCCCGCTGCCGCTCCCCCTGCTCATGTGCACGCTCTCTCCCTCTCAAATAAATAAATAAATACATCTGTAAAAAAAAGTTACTATCTTTCCTTTTGGAATTAATAATTACATCAGTAATTGGGAACAAGGGCCTTAATAATATTTGGCTAATAAAATCATTCTCACTTGAAGCAGCTCTTCCATTATTACCCTCGTCGATATTCACTTCCTGAGTGTTAATTAGTCTAACTCTCCTGGATCCTCCTTGATCACTGGGTTTGCCTGGGACTTGAGCAAAGCCACTTTCACAGACTATAGAGCATCTTACAACTTCTGCAGGATGTATGCTTTTACCTTGCCACTGATTTGCTCTGGCTTTGTATCCTACTGACAGATGTTTACAATGTCCACAGTCAATGAGCAAGTGACCCAGCAAAGACTTGCAGTGACGGGCAGGGTAAGATGCCAGGGCTAATCAGGTCATTACAGAATACTCCTGGTATGATGACTGCTGCTTACCTGTCAACCTAATAACTGCAAGGACCACTATATTATCTGCCATAACGGAAACATGTGAATTCTTCTGATTTATAGCAGTGATTCCAAAGGTGTCATTCCTTGTTCCTTGTAGTTATAACCAAGGAACGACGCTTTACTTAGACTAACAAATTAGAATCCCCCATGTAACTCCAATTCATAACAGTGGCGATTGTGAGACTCCCATACAATCATCTTTGTGAACAAATGCTGCTTACCTCTTAACACATGCTGATAACTGGATAACAGGAACTGCAGGTGCTCAACCAGTTCGTCCCACGTCTGCCACTGGGTTTTATCCGACTGCGGAGAAGTGAAAGCAGTTGGTAGGAGGTGCCTTCTTCAGTTACATGCTCAAGGGTGAGGGGAAAGGTGTTCTAGGCCTGACCGAGGCAGGGAAGCATGTACCTGACACTTGAGCAGTGATGTGGAATTGTTCAGAAAGTAGAGGGCCTGGGCCAGAGACAAGGGCAGGCGGGTGGGCGTCTCACAGCTGTGGAGGAATATGATTTCTAACACTTTGCAGCGCAGAAGGTGGCTTTCCATGGTAGTAAAGAACATCTCCCTGCGTGGAGAAGAGAGAGAGGGTTAACCATCTCCACTATCACTTCAAGGAACACATACCACAATTCCCTCTGAAAGCTCTAACCTTTGCCCTAAAACAGAGGTGGCTAAGAAGGTATATGACAGAGGCCTACAAATGCACAAAGCTTGTGAACGAGGCAGAGGTGGGGTTGTTCATGAATTAACAACTGCCAGAAGGAGGGAAAAGTCTTTGATATTTGGAAAAGAAAAGTTTAGGACACATTAAAAAGATTAACTTCATATTGTAAGAGAATTAATACTGGGAATAAATATTTCTAAATGCCCACAATTTGCCAGACACTGTTTGGCACAGCAAAGAATATTAAGATAAATAAAAGAAGGCATTTCTCTCAAAAAGCTGACTGTTGACCAGAGGCAAAAGGTATGCAATGGGAACTGAAATAAAGTGCGGGGC
Organism: Leptonychotes weddellii; assembly: GCF_054177405.1. Classification (NCBI taxonomy): domain Eukaryota; kingdom Metazoa; phylum Chordata; class Mammalia; order Carnivora; family Phocidae; genus Leptonychotes; species Leptonychotes weddellii. The sequence goes on along the minus strand of NC_138375.1, from coordinate 59,003,389 downwards.
CAGTGCACGTGTACGTGGGCTGCCCGTGGTGCTCCAGGGATACGCACGGGAGAGAGGACACTTGGTCAGGGGACTAGAAGGGGCCTTCTAACGGAGGAAGAGGCGCGGGACAGTGGTCTAGGAAGAGCAAAAAAGGCTCAAGGCAGGAGGCATTCCACCAGAGGGGAAAAACCTGGACAAAAAGAAAGAAGTAAAAAATACACAGCTGTGGGCATTGCAGCTTCTTAAACTTCAAGTCTAGGACTTGAGTCCCTCTCGGGGGACATGCCCTGGACTTTGTCACTTTACCCAGTGCAGGACTTGACCAGCAAAGGTGGGCTGCAGCATATTCAGAATCTCAGAGAGGGAGAGCTACAAAACTGCAGCTGTGCTTCGGGAAAGTTAATCAAGCTCATTGTTCTAGGGTCTTTTAATTTTTTTTTTCTTAAAGTAGGCTCCATGCCCAGCTTGGAGATTGAGCCCCCGACCCCAAGATCAACACCTGAGCTGAGATCAAGAGTCAGATGCCTAACCGACTGAGCCACCCAGGTGGCCCTCAGGCTCCTTGTTCTAAAAGCAATGTCAGCTTCCAAAAGAGTGTTATAAATCTCAGATGCACAGGGTGCATCTCTGGACTGCCCAAAGGTGTTAGCTTAAAGGTCTGTCTGTCAGTCCTTGTCAGGTCTGCTGGTCATAGCAGTTCCGGAAGCAGACACCTTGTGAGCACATAAAGAGGTACAGCAATGAGGAACACAGCTAGCCCTGATCCAAGAGGTTTTTCTCCTACAACATCTTGCCCCTTTGTAGTTTTGCAACATCTGGAAAAACAGGGGGTTCTTTGTGCCACTGCCATTTATAAAAATGATAAATCATAAAGTATCTATTCATTTTTATTTTCTTTTCTCCTTTTCCCTTTGCTTTTGCACCAGGCACATATATTATTTGTAGAAAAGCAAAGTTTATAAAGCAAAATGAATATTTTTAAACTTTCCCTCTTACCATTCAAAAGTTTTAAAAAGTCTACAATATTTATGAAAATCCATTTTATTTCTTTAATGAGTCGAAAATCATTGTATACCTTCTCTGACAAAATTTTCTTTTTCTTTCTTTTTAAGTAGGCTCCATGCCCAGTTGGAGCCCAACACAGGGCTTGAACTCACAACCCCAAGATCAAGCCCTGGACTGAGATCAAGAGTGGGATGGTTAACTGACTGAGCCACGCAGGTACCCCACAAATTTTCTTCTTTGATGCAAGGAACTCCAAAGGATTACATTTGCAAGATATTCCCCAAATTCTTTTTAAAGTCCAATTTCTAGGGGCACATGGGTGGCTCAGTCAGTTAAGCATCCGACTCTTGGTTTCAGCTCAGGTCATGATCTTGTGGGTTGTGGGATCGAGCCCCGCATCCAGCTCCATGCTCAGTGAGGAGTCTGCTTGAGATTCTCTCCCTCTCTTCCTATTTGTGCGTTCTTGCTCTCTTTCTCTCTCCCAATCTCTTTCTTTAAGAAAAAGTCCAATTTTAGGGATGCCTGGGTGGCTCAGTCAGTTAAGTGTCTGCCTTTGGCTCAGGTCATGATCCCAGGGTCCTGGGATCTAGTCCCACATTGGGCTCCCTGCTCAGCGGGGAGTCTGCTTCTCCCTCTCCCCCCTCTTTGTGCTCTCTCTCTCTCAAATGAATAAATAAAATCTTTAAAAAAAAGAGTCCAATTTCTACTCTGTATTTGGCCTATTTCTCTCACAAGACAGTTTTTCTATTCAATAACCTTTTATTTCAAACTGCATTTTCTCTTCTAATTTTGTTTCCAGGGCCTGTGTTTGTCTTGGTTTTATAATCCACAGGTGGCATACTCAGAGATATAAAAAGGACAAAAAGGTAATTTTAATGCATTGGCCATAGCAGGAAATGGAGGTACAAAATCTATAGCAATTCAAATTTGAATTTCAAAAATAAGATATAGAGGAAGGCCAACATCCAGATTCATAGAATACCTGGTATTGGACTTACCCTCCTGTCATAAACAATTATAAAACTGGAGAAATATATGCAATAATCATTTTCAGGCATTGGACGAGCTGCTTCAAAGTACTGTTATTCTTAAAAGAAGGGAAACAAAAGTGACAAACCCCACATTTATCCCAAATTTCTTATGGGGGTACTTTCTAAGGCAGAGGAAAGTGTGGGTCCCAAACACAAAGCAGTGGGCTTGCTGGGCAGAGCAAAAAGAGACTGATGGTTAAGACAGCTGAAGTGGCTGGAATTTGTATTGGAGGAGGAGGAGCTCAAGAAATGTGTGTAAAGGGGGCCCTGGCACATGTGCAGGAAGAAGCTCAAAAGCCTGAGAGAGAACAGCAACTGGAGCGGAGATTCTGGAGATCTCCCAGCGCTGAGATACTGGGGTTTCAATGAGCCACAGTGGAGAGACTTCAACTGAACATCTTGGGCCTTCAGTTGAGACCCCAAAAGGACTAAGCCTCAAGACTCAAGCCCTTTAATAAGGGCTGCTTTAGAACCACCCTTACAAGTCCTAGAAACAAGCCTCAACAGGATAAAGCTAATCTGCCAGTAAATCAGTCGCCTGCCAGAATAAAACTCACTACTCTTTAAAAAAACAGGCAGCAAACCAGACCTTCAACAACACAGCATTTATAACGTCCAGCATACAACAAAAAATTATTAGTCAAGGGAAAAAGCAGGAAAATATGACCCATAGCCAGGAGCAAAATGTCCAGAGAAACAAACAAACAATATCCAGAGATGTTGGAATTAGTAGACAAGGCCTTTAGAACAGCTATTATAAATATGTTCATGATTAACCAACCAACCAACAGACCAAGATGTATATAATGAGTGACTAGGTGGGGACTATTAGCAAAGAGAAACGGAAACTATAAAAATGAACCAAATGGAAACTCCAGATCTGAAAAATACAATATCTGAAATGGAAAAAAAAAAAAAAAAATCACTGGATAGGCTTAACAGCACCCTGGGCATTCTGAAAGAGAAGATCAGGAATCCTGAAGACTATCCACACTGAAGCAGAGGAAAAAAAAATCAAAACAAAGCAAAACAACAATAGAAAACATCAGAACCTTAGTGATCTGTGGAACAGTGTCAAGCAATCCAACATACATGTAACTTGAATCCCCAAAATAAGTTAAGAGTTTGCGGCAAGAGCGCCTGGATGGCTCGGTCATTAAGTGTCTGCCTTCGGCTCAGGTCATGGTCCTAGGGTCCTGGGATCGAGCCCCGCATCGGGCTCCCTGCTCCGCGGGAAGCCTGCTTCTCCCTCTCCCACTCCCCCTGCTTGTGTTCCCTCTCTCGCTGTGTCTCTTTCTGTCAAATAAATAAATAAAATCTTAAAAAAAAAAAAAAGAGTTTGCGGCAAAAAAAATTCTGGCCAAAATTTGATGAAAAATATCAACTCACAGATTTAAGAAACTCAATAAACCCCAAGCAGGATAAATGTACAGAAAATTACATGTAGGTATCATAATCAAATTGCTAAAAATCAAAAATAAAGCAGCCAGAGAAAAAAGACATATGACATATAGGGGAACAACAGTAAGATATTCTAATAACTTCTCATTAGCAAGTCAGGAGAAAATGGAACATATTTAAAATAAATAAAGAAAAAAATACCTATCAACCTAGAATTTACATCAAGTAAAAACACCATTGCTAAATGAAGATGACATAAAAACATTTCCAGATAAAAGCTGAGAGAATTTATTACAAGGAGACCTGCACTACAAAAAATACTTTAAAAAGTAAGTTCTTTGGGTGGACAAGAAATGACACCAAATGGAACTTGAATCTTCAAGAAAGAAGGAACACCAGAAATGGTAACTCTGTGGGTCCCACGTATTTTTTTTTTTTTTAAGATTTTATTTATTTGACAGAGAGAGACAGTGAGAGAGGGAACACAGCGAGAGAGAGAACACAAGCAGGGGGAGTGGGAGAGGGAGAAGCAGGCTTCCCACACAGCGGGGAGCCTGACGTAGGGCTCGATCCCAGGACCCTAGGATCATCACCCAAGCTGAAGGCAGACACTTAACAACTGAGCCACCCGGGCGCCCCACCCCACGTATGTTTTTTTGTGACACCACCAGGCAATTAACTCAATTCCGGCACTCTCTACCTGAAGATAGCATCAGATCCCAGAGGTTATGGGCTTGGTCCTATGAGACTCCCTCCACCCTCACTTAAGATGCCACTCTCACGTCCAGATTGTCACCTGTGTTTCTGGATGACTGGCTGTAGATCAGAGGTTCCCAGGTCTCCCTCCTCAGGTTCAATTAATTTGCTAGAGCAGCTCACAAAACTCAAAAAAAATTTTACTTACTAGTTTACCAGTTTCTTATAAAGGGATATAACTCAGGGACAGCCAGATGGAAGAGATGCATAGGGCAAGGTATGTGGGAAAGGGTGAAAAGCTTCCAAGGTCTCTGGGGCTGTCATTCTCCTGGTATCTTCCTGTGTTCACCATTCTGTAAGCTTTCTGAGCCCTGTCCTCTTGGGTTTTTACGGAGGCTTCGTTAGATAGGCGTGATGGATTAAATCACTGACCATTTGTAATTAAACTCAATCCCCTGCACCTCTCCGCATCCTGTAGCTGAAGATGGGGTGGGGGAATGGTTGGGGGGTTGGGACACAGTTCCCATTCTTACCCTAGGGGCATTCCAAAAGTCACTTCATTAACGTGATAAAAGACACCTTTATCTCTCCTCACTTAGGAAATTCCAAGGGTTTGGGATGAAGACCAAATATATATTTCTCATTATAAATCACAGTATCACGGTGTGTAAATATAAAAGACCCTCCCCACATCATCTCTTAAATTTATTTTTAAAAACAACTAAGTGTTTAAAACAAAAATATGACTTCATTCTGGAGTTTATACCTATGTAAAAGTAAAATGTATGACAATAAAGCACAAAGGATGAAAGCAGGGTAAATGGAAATACAGTTTTAAGATTCTTACATTATATGTTAAGTGATATAATATTAATTCAAGGCAGACTATGGTAAGTTAAGGATGCATATTGTAATTCTAAGAACAACCATTAAAAATAAAACATTTGCTGAAAAGTATTTGTTAAATTCAATACCCACTCATAATGAAAACCAGGAGTAAAAGGGAACTTCTTCAACTTGTGAATGAACATCCACAAAAAGCCTGCCAGCCAGCGTCATGATTAATGATGAACTTATATTTTAATCAATAATTAATTAATGAACTGAACGCTTTCCCATAGATCATTAACAAATGCAAAGATGTCTGCTTTTACCACTACTATTCAACATAGTTGCGGAAGTTCTAGCCAGTGCAGTAAGGCAAGAAAAGGAAATAAAAGGCATAAAGATTGGGGGAAATAAAACTGTCCCTATTTGCAGATGACATGGTGACACACATCTGTGTAAACAATCCCAAGGAATCTTGGCACAAAAGTATTATCCATAAAAGGAAAAGTTGATAAGTTGTATTTTATCAACATTTAAAACTTTTGCTCTGTGAAAGACCTTGTTTAGAGGATGAAAAGACAAACTACAAAATGGGAGAAAATACTTGCAAAGCACAGAAAAGTAGTATCTAGAATACAGAAAGATTCTCAAAACTCAACAGTAAAAAAGCAAACAATCCATTTAGAAAATGAAAAAAAGAGACATTTCAGTAAAGAGATATACAGATGGCAATAAACACATGATAAGATGTTCAAATTCAATAGCCATTAGAGAAATGAAAATGAAAATCATGAGATATCACAACACACCTATTAGAATGGCTAGAATAGAAAACAATGGCAACACCAAATGCTGGCCAGGATGCGGAGAAACCGGATCACACATATGTTGTTGGTAGGAACATAAAATAGTAGAGCCAGTTTGGTAGTTTCTTAAAAACTAAACATGCAACTAACATATGATGCAAAAATTGTACTCCTTGGTATTATTCCAGCGACATGAAGACTTATGTTCACATGAAAATTTGTATATGAATATTCATAACAGCTTTATTCATAATAGTCCCGAAATGTAAACAACAGATATCCTCTGGGTAAATGGTTAAAAAAAATCCATGGTACACTCACACCATGGAATACTATTCACTAATAAAAAGGGATTAACTATTGATACACATAACAACCTGAACGAATCTCTAAAGAATTATACTGAATGAAAAAAGTTAGCCCCAAAAGGTTATGTACTGTATGATTCCATTAATAAAATATTCTTTTTTTTTTTTTAAAGACTTTATTTATTTACTTGACAGAGAGAGACACAGCGAGAGAGGGAACACAAGCAGGGGGAGTGGGAGAGGGAGAAGCAGGCTTCCTGCAGAGCAGGGAGCCCGATGTGGGGCTCGATCCCAGGACCCTGGGATCATGACCTGAGCCGAAGGCAGATGCTTAACGACTGAGCCACCCAGGTGCCCCCCCATTCATAAAATATTCTTGAAATGAGGGGCACCTGGGTGGTTCAGTCGGTTAAGCATCTGTCTTCAGCTCAGGTCATGATCCCGGAGTCCCGGGATTGAGCCCCGCATTGGGCTCCTGCTCAGCAGGGAGTCTGCTTTTTCCTCTGCTCTTCACCCTGCCTGTGCTCTCTTTCTCGCTCTCCCAAATAAATAAATAAAAACTTAAAAACATTTCTTGAAATGATAAAAGTATAAAAATGGAGAACAGTTTAGTTTTCAGGGGTTAAGAAAGGGTGGGGTGGGGGGAAGTGTGTATGGCTATAAAATGGCAACACGAATAATCCTTGTGGTGATGAAAATGCTCTGTATCTTAGCTTGTATCAATCTCCATATCCTGGTTGTGATATTGCACTATAGTTTTGCAATATGTTATCATATTGCTGCATAAAGACTACATGGGATCTCTCTGCATTATTCCTTATAACTAATGCAAATATATAATTATGTCAAAATAAAATTTTAATTAAAAAAAGCTAAGAGCCAATAGAGATAAAATGGAATAACAGAAAATACATAATCCAAAAGAAGGCAGAAAAGGAGGTAAAAATGAACAAAGGACAAAAGAGACAAGTAGGAAACAAATAGCAAGATGATAGACATAAAATCAACAATTAAATGTAAATGGAATAAATAACTCCCATTAAAAGGCAGGGACTGTCAGCTGACTAAAAAAACCCAGACTATATGATATTTACAATTAACATACCTTTTTCTAAAAACCTTTAACTTTTTGTTAGACTCATAGAAGAGTTGCAAGAATAGTACAAAGAATTCCCAAATACCCTTAATACTTTTCACCAAATGCTTATCACATCTTCTTTATCCTTCTCTGTCTCTGTCTTTCAATTTTTTTCTCTGAACTACTTGAAAGTTGTAGACATGATGCCCATTTACCCCTAAATACTTCAGTGTATAATTCCTAAAAACAAGGACATTCTCTTAGATGACCACATACAATGATTAAAATCAGGAAATTAACTTTACTACAATACTATTTTATTATCCACAAACTTTAATCAGATTTTTTCATTGTCCTCATAATGCTATTTATAGCAAAAGAAAATCACAGATTACACATTGCATTCAGTTGTTGGTTTTTGTAAGTCGTTTGATCTGGGACAGTTCCTCAACTTTACTTTGTCTTTCATGACATTGGCATTTTTAAAAAGTGCAGGTCAGTTTTTTTCATAGAATATTTCTCATTTGGGATTTGTCTGATACTTCTTTTTTTTTCTTTTTCTTTTTTTTAAAGATTTTATTTATTTATTTGACAGAGAGAGAGAGCGAGAGCAGGAACACACGCAGGGGGAGTGGGAGAGGGAGAGGCAGGCTTCCCACCGATCAGGGAGCCTGATGCGGGGCTCAATCCCAGGACCCTGGGACCATGACCTGAGCTGAAGGCAGACGCTTAATGACTGAGCCACCCAGGTGCCCCTTGTCTGATATTTCTGCACAATTAGATTAAGGTTATACATTTTGGGGCAAGAGTACTGCAAGAATTGTATTGTTTTTCTCAGTGCATCATATCAAAAGGCATATGATGCCAACCTGGCTCATTGTTGGTGTTAACTTTGAACACTTAGCGACTAAGGTAGTGCCTTCACTATAAAGTTATTATTTTTCCCACTATAATTATGAGTATCCTGTGGCAATATACTTTGAAATTATGAAAATACCTTGGTACTCCACAAACTTTCACCATTTTAATATCCATTCATATCTGAATTAACTATTATGATGGTTATCAAATGGCATTTTTTCCCAACTCATCATTTCTTCTTACATTTATTAATTGGCTTTCAACAGTAAGGAAGAACGTCCCTTCTCTTCCTTCCTTCTTGTCAGTATTAGAATCGTAGATTCTTATTTTATTTAATAGTTTATAGCCTTTTATTGTCAATATTTATTTTGATGCTCAAATTATCCCAGATTTGGTCAGTAGAAGCCCTTTGACTTGACATGTTCTGAACATTCTTTGAACATTTCCTTCCTTTCTTTTTTTTTTTTTTTTAAGATTTTATTTATTTATTTGACAGAGAGAGACACAGTGAGAGAGGGAACACAAGCAGGGGGAGTGGGAGAAGGAGAAGCAGGCTTCCCGCAGAGCAGGGAGCCTGATGCGGGGCTCAATCCCAGGACCCTGGGATCATGACCTGAGCTGAAGGCAGACGCTTAATGACTGAGCCACCCAGGCGCCCCATTTCCTTACTTTCTGGCACAAGATGTTCCAGGTTCATCTTGTACCTTTCCCTACCTCAGCTGTGTAATTATCCTTTTCTTCAAGGAACCCTGGTTCCTTTTAGTGTAAACTGGTATTCTAAGATCTGGGTCAAAGGAGAGCTTAGTGCTACTGAGGGGTAATTATTTCTACACTCAGTGGGTAGTGGTAGGAAAGATGTATGAATACACACATACATGCCACCTTCACACATCTATATCTATTCCTTTATCTATCTATATTTATTAGAAACCACAAGTCTATATTGATACCTCCAATTCCAATTCAGCACCACAGGGTTCCTTCTATCCTTTCCCCTTTTCATATGTGTAACTCTCTTCTCTGACAGTGAGAAACTTGGCTCTCATTATCCATAATACATTTATTTGTTTAATCCTAGAATACATACAAGATAGTTTTTCCATTGTTAACTCATACCTCTATGAAAAAGAAATTTACTAGAGTTTAATATTTATTTACAGTTCATTTTCTCTTTAGCCTGAGAATACTTAGTCCAAATACGTGTTTTAAGTTACTTGGACAGATTAGTGGTTGCCAGGGACTAGGGAAGATGGATGGTGTGGCCATAAAAGGAGAGGGATCCTTGTGGTGATGGAACAGTTCTGTATATCTGGATTGTGCTGGTAGTTATATGAATCTACACATGTGATCACAATGCACACAAATGAATGCATATAAAATGGGTGAAATCTGTATATGTTCTATGGATTGTACCAATGTTAATTTCCTGTTAGTGATATTGTACTATAGTTATATAAGATGTAATCACTGGGGGAAAACAGGGTGAAGGGTACATAGGACCTCCCTGTATTAGTTTTGGCAGCCTCCTGTGAATCCATAATTATTTAAAATAAAAACTGAAAAAAAAGCTACTTGGGCTTGTTTCCCCTCAAACCCCTTCTCTCACCCCAGTTATGTTATTTATTAAAACACAGTTAGGTTAATTTGTGTCTGTATTCCATGTTAGGCCCTCTCTTGTTGATATATCTTTCAACTCACTTCTTGATTTACTTTCCTTTTAGAATATAAACACTAATATGGTTCCCAAAGCCTAAAAGTTGTAACTATACAAAGAAGTAAACTTAGAAGTATTATGCCACCACCACCACCATTACCACTTTGGCTTCATACCTTTTCTCCTTTCCAGCCCATTCCTATCCACCCCTTCTACATAAGCAGTTTGATTAGTCTGCCATTTATCTTTGTTTCTTTTTTGACAAATGATCATTAGTATGTACATTTTTAAATTTCTCCTTTCTTACAAAAAGATACATATATCTACTATGCATACTCTTTTGTATTTTGCTTTTTTAACTTAACAATATATTTTGGAAATCAGCTCAGAAATTTTGCTCCTATTTTTAATTTTAATTTTTTTACAGCTGCATAATACTCCATTGTGTACTATAGATATTCAACCACTGCCCTATGTATGGGCATCTGGGTTGTTTCTAATATTTTATAATTACAAACAACACTGTAGTGAATATCCTACATATTGTATATTCATACTGTTAGAAGGGTGTCTTCAGGGCAAATTCCTAGAAGTGAGATTGTTGGGTCAAGAGGTAAATGTACATTTAGTTTTGTTACATATTGCAAGATTCCTGATAGGTTTGTACCATTTTGCATTCCCACCAGCAATGTGTATCTGCTTTCTTAAAACCTCTCTAATGGAATGTATTTATTGTACTTCAAAATTCTTACTATTTGGATAGGTGAGAAATGGCATCTTACTGTAGTTTTAATCTACATTTCTTTAAATATGGGTGAAGTTGAACATTATAAGAAAATGAAATTACAGATCAATATTTCTGTAAACACAGATGTGAAAGCCCTTAACAGAATATTAGTACATGGAATCTGTCAACCAAGTACAATTTCTTTTTTTTTTTTTTTTTAAAGATTTCATTTATTTATTTGAGAGAGAGAGTGAGAGAGAGAAAGAGCACAAGACGGAGGAGCGGGAGAGGGAGAAGCAGACTCCCCGCCGAGCAGGGAGCCCGATGCGGGACTCGATCCCGGGACTCCAGGATCATGACCTGAGCTGAAGGCAGTCGCTCAACCAACTGAGCCACCCAGGCGCCCCCAAGTACAATTTTTTTATTCCAGGAATGGAAGGTTGGTTTAACATTAGGAAATTAATCAATGTAATTCATCACATCAATGGAATAAAGGAGAAAAATTATGATTATCTCAATAGGCGCAGAAAATATATTTCACAAATTTCAATACCTATTCTTCATAAAAACACTCCACTCAATAAACTAGAAATAGAAGGAAGTCCTCAATCCGACAGAGGACCCCTATGAAACGTCTATAGACTGAATGTTTCCCCCCTAAGATCAGGAATGTTTGCTCTTATCACTTCTCCAACATTCTCTTGGATTAACAGTCCATATAATAAGGCAGGAAAAAGAAGCAAAAGGCATATAGATTGGAAAGGAAGATGTTAAACTGTTTTTATTTGCAGACAATATGATTGTGTATGTAGAAAATCCTACGAAAACCACAAAAGAATTCCTAGTAGATATAATAAGTGAATTTAGCAAAGTTGCAGGATTTCTATGTACTATCAATGAGCCACTGGAAAATGATAGGTCACATGGGTTATGCATTTGTCAAAATCCATGGAATACTTACATAAATTAGTTATACAATTTAACTGCATGTAAATTATACCTAAATTTTTTTAAAAAATTAAATAAACCAAGGTAAAGGCTATATAAAGTATATTCTAGTACAATTTGGGTGCTTGCTGATTTGCTCCTTCTGAGTTGTAAAATAGGGTCAGGCTTTATTTAAATTATTTTTGTCAATGTTAAGTCTAAATGTGTTTATAGTTACCCATTCCTTAGATTTCCCATCTTTCATAAGAATCTGGGCTTGAATGAATGGTATGGGATTTGGACCCAAATGAAATACCCCTGACAAAGTGACAGAGCAAGTATGACATTTATGTATACTTCTTTTGGTCTGACTGCTATAACATATTGCCTCCTTTGAATACTGAATTTGGGATTAAAAGTCCTGGCTTTAAATTTGGGTTCTGAATCGAATTAGCTGTGCAAACTTGGGTTATTTCACTATTCTGAGTATTTTTCTCATTTGTTAAACAGGAATAACATCATAGTTTCATGAAAATGTGAGAGAGTTAATGCGACAATGAGAGGCACATTGCAGGGACCCAATGAATGTTTTCCTTAATCTTAGTGGGGTATTTTCATTAAATCTCTATTACAGTACTATTTGATTTGACATTTTCTTCTAACAGAGGAACCTAAACTGTGTAATAGGAGTTTAGGGGATGGTTATGAGAAGTTAGACACAGAGCTGATGGAGATAATTTCCCCAAGGATCACTATTGTACAATGGCTCTCTCATAGTTATTTCTTGTGCTAGCAACTATTCATGAATTCATATTCATTCATTTATTTTTTTCCTCTAGATTCTAAAATTACTGGTTAAAAGGAGGAATCATTGGTCCCAGCCAAGAACTCTATTTCTTTATCTCCTAAGGGAATACTTTACTAATTCATGCTTAGAGAAACTGAGTTCCTTATTTTTACTGTAGGGGCTTATTCTATAGCTCCAACTGTTTTCATTCTTGGCTCACCTCTTCTTCCCCTAATATCGGACATGCCTATTTCATTCACCCATCAGGCCTTTAGTGAACATTTATATCAGGCTCTATGGTTGAGAATCAGGGAATAGCTGAAACTTGAGGGATGATAAAGTTTTCAGCCAAATGAATAAAGTAAGAAACTGTAGGCTCCAGTTATGGTATCCTGCCTGTTTCAAGAAATTATGCCTTAGTTGCAAATAATTTGTTGAGAACCTCTTTTTTTCAAAAGGTTAAAGAGACAGGAACTCTCTCTCCACCTCTTTTTTTCCCAATTTAACTACTGTTTGGAATTTTCTTTTGAAATTCTGTTCCCAGGGGCACCTGTGTGGTGTAGTCGGTTAGGTATCTGACTCTTGGTTTTGGTGGCTTAGGTTGTGATCCCGGAGTCGTGGGATCAAGCCAAGCCCCAGGTTGGGCTCTGCGCTTAGCATGGAGTCTGCTTGAGACTCCCTCTCACTCTGCCCCTATCCACCCACTCTGCTCGCTCTCTAAAATAAATAAATAAATCTTAAAAAACAAAACAAAACAAAACCAGAAATCCTGTTCCCAGAACATAAAACAGAAACAAAACTGAGACTCACCTCTGACTCCTCTCAGGAATGTCCAGCACAAACCCAAACATCATCTCGGCAATTTTATTGGAGCTGCATGTGGGGGTCCTGTCTACCTCTACGGCTATGGACAGCATCCTTTGCAGCTGACACACAATCCTGTGTCCAGAACATAGAACACAAGTGAGTGGGAGAATCTAGCCAGGAGCCACCCGGCTAGCTGGGAGGTCCCCACCCATGTACTAAAGGACATTGTAAAGCACATACTAGGTCAGAGAGAACTACTCAAGCTATCAGCATGCTTTTATTTAGCAATTTCACCTACCTGAATCCCTCTTGCCAGATCATACTATCTGTGGTTGAGCTGTAAAAGCAAGCTACTTTTAAATTCAAAATAGAAACATCTGATCTTAAGGATCTAGAGAACTTTAAGGATCATCTAACCTATAACTTTTCTATTTTCCAGATGAAGAAACAGGTCCAGAATGACTATCAGTTATTCAAATTTCTTTGATACAGGAGAAAATACATATTTACCATATGGTTTTCCTGTCACTGGTTTCTTTACAATTATCTTTTAGTAAGTTCAGTCTCAGAACTTCAACTGGTGGACTGTGACCCTCTGTCCTATCAGACCTGAATGTGGGAGAAAGCCAGGCTGATGTGGCAGAAAGAATCTAGGCTACCCCTCAGAAAGGTGGGCCTGGCCTGAAGTCAGACTTTTTTAACATGCATTATTATTTGTGAAGGAAGAAAGGGCTCTGTTTTCAGAAAATCTGCAGTCAGTAACACAATAGGTGGCCTAGGGGCTTTGGCATCAGATTCTGGCTCTGCAATGACAAGCTGGTCAACTTTTGACAAATTACTAAATTCCTCTGAGCCCAGGTCTTCTCATCTCTAAAAAAGGGGGAATAATACCACCTATTTCATAAAGTTGTGAGTGCTGTGTAAGATATTTGGTAGATACGCACTCATTAATGGTAAATGGTAGTGCCTATTGTTGTTAACATCATGATAAATTGACTTTTAGAGGGCCTTATTTTTATTTATAGTAATATTTAATTATAATAAATAATAATAATAATTTAGATTATAGTATTTTCTTCCATTGAAGGAATAGTGTCTGCCCCTCTCTTAGGTCTATATACTGAGGTTCTAGGATAACCTTACTTTACAGCCTCCCCCACTCTGTCAAGCAAATACTTTTTTGTTCTCAACATTCTCCCTTTAGATACAAGACTGTCTCTTAAATTAGTTAAAACCCTTAGGCCTTATATGAAAATCAGATTGGTGCAACTAGATTATAAAATAGTGTTGTAAATTTAGGCACAAATGCTGTATTTGAAGTGTCAAGTGTGATGGGCTTTTAACAATATGACTGCCATGGAATAGTAGGTTACTTGTGCAAGGACAGTTCTGGATCCTAAAACCCTGGCATCCCTCAAAAAATGCCCAAACCACTCTCAACCCCATAAAAGAAATGCTAGGAATCTCTTTTCAGTGTGGTTTGAGGTAATGGGACCCTCCCTGGTCTGAGCCATTGCTGTTATAACCTGTTAGAATCTGCAGGTTAAACTGCTATTCTTCTCCCAGGACTGGAGGAGAGACATGAAGGTCCTTGAGGACTAGAGGCTGCTGGAACACCCACTATCCATGACTCCTTCCCTTCCATCAGTGGTCAGCTGAAGTGATGAGTAGCTGTGACCCTGTACTGTCCCTTGGAATCCAGAAAATGGATCCCTTAGCTTTTGTTTCACTTCAATTTTGTGAACTTATGTTCACTTAGTGAAGTCCTATTCATCTGAGAGAGAAAGCATCTGCTTTTGTTTAACTTTGGCATTAGAATTTAGCCTGTAGCCAAACTAAGATAGTCTTTAGTAAGAATCAGCCTATGTTACAAGAGGTTGTTAATTCTGTGGAAACTTCTTTTAGGAATGCTGCTGTTCTCTAAAGCAATAAATCCCGACAGCCCCGGGAAAGACAGCTTGTGCCTGCCCCTTACAGCTGATTGGTGTTCTTTGTCAGGTTGGGCTGGGGAGAAGGATGGCTACTGCTGGCCTTCAAGATTCCTGTTCCGGGAGAGGTTTGATTCCCATTTGGCGGCTGAGTTAATCCTTCTTCAGTTACTACTTTGACCAACCACTTGATGACATCCCTGCAATGGAAAAAAGATAAGAAAAAAAAGTTTAAACTTCTGTCTTATTGTATGGTGCTCAAAACCACAGCCTTAACCTGGGCTCTGAGGCCCCTAGATTTCCCCAAAGGTTACAAAGAGGGTTCTTAGGTGATTTTCAATATTTAAACAAGTCTAATGGAAACCCCACATTTAATTGCAGTAAGCTAATGAAGTATCGACATTTTTCTGAGTTGTTATTGAAAGGTACCTCTGGGGTCAAAGAATACTATCTGTGGCTTCCTGATTAGAAACATGCATTGAGCAGATGGAAAGTTTGACTGGATGACCACAGAGATCCTTGCTGGCTTTCTATGATTAGGTGTCATCTACTAATGCTAATAATTGAGGTTTAGAGTATGTGCAATGGAGTCATACTTTATGCAGGGTGAAGGCTTTAAAAGTTAGTAAGGTAAAAACATCTCATATAGTCAAAATTACTTTTGATGATCACTTAGGTAACCCAGGTAAAAATGGTGGATTTAATACACACTTCTAATTTTGTTACCTCCTAAATCCCACTGATGCTAGAGTAAATAATTCTTTTAAAAATCCACAAGGAAGAGGAGAAAAGGAAGGGAGACAATAACAGTGAAATTTTAGAAGATGGAAGGGAAATGAAGTATAATCACAAAATAGAATATTACATAGTAGTGAAAATGAGTAAGCTACAGTGGTAAGTGACAGTAGGGACAAACCTTAGTACTCTATAATATAAAGTGAAAAATAAAAGTTCCAACAGATTATGTATAGCATGATATCCTTTAATATACAGTAGGAAGGAACTAAAATATAAACATACACTTTATAGGAACACATTTAGATATAATAAAATGACATAAAGATGGAAAGGAAATGATGAACATACAGAATGCTGATCACTTTGGGTGCAGGAAGGTGCAAAGTAGGTGATAGGCAGATGGATGTATGGTTAGATCCAGGTAATTGTCAAGGTACCAGCCTTTGATTTGGGGGGTGGATTAAGAGATGCTGATTACAAAATCAAAAGTAACCAATTAACTAGATAAGGCAAGTATGTCATGCTTTAAGGATTTTTTTTTTTTTAAGAGAGGGAGAGAGATGGGGCAGGGGCAGAAGGAGAGGGAGAGAAATAATCTTAAGTGGGCTCCACACCCAGCATGGAGCCCAATGTGGGGCTCAATCTCACAACCCTGAGATCATGACCTGAGCTGAAAATCAAGAGTCGGATGCTTAACCGACCTTGCCACCCAGGTGCCCCTTTAAGGATGATTCTATTTTTTTTTAAATTAACATATAATGTATTATTTGTTTCAGGGGTACAGGTCTGTGATTCATCAGTCTTACACAACACCAGTGCTCACCACAACACATATCCTCCCCAATGTTTAAGGATGATTCTTAATCTAAGTCTATGACTTTAGCAAAGGGATGGATTTTAACTGACTTAGCAGAATTGAGAAAGCCGAATCCTAAACCAGCAATAGAGAAGAGTAATCCTATTTAATCCTATTTACCAAAAAAGAAAAAAAAATCTTCAATAAGCTGTGCAAATGGCAGTGCAAAGCTTCTCTGAAGGAGAATGAAAGGATATAAGGGAAAATAAGCATAATGGTTTATAAGCTCTTTTAAGATTTTTTTTTTTTTTTTGGACAGAGAGAGGGAACACAAGCAGCGGGAGTGGGAGAGGGAGAAGCAGACTCCCACCTGAGCAGGGAGCCCGACGTGGGGCTCGATCTCAGGACCCCGGGATCATGACCCGAGCCGAAGGCAGACGCTTAACGACTGAGCCACCAGGCGCCCCTGGTTTGTAAGCTCTTTAAGAAAAAGTTTTAGACTCTAAACTACAAGTTAACATTGTGGAGAGATAAAACTGAGGGTCTTTGGACTAGGATACCAGGCACAGCTGGGAGGCAAGGGTATCAAAGCACAACAGCGGCACGAAGTGAACATATGCATGCTGAACGCAGAGGCCCTTGCTGTTTTCCCACACTTGTCTTCCAAAAACTTGGCATCCCAGTCTTTACCCTTTATGTAGGAAATTGGAAGTCTTCTTTGAAAAACCCATCCAGCTCAACCAAGAGGAAAGACCTGAAGACACTGACAGGGTATTTTCTAAAAAATGGGCAGTCAGTTCTACTTACAGGGAAGTACAGAAATGACAAGTCCTCCCATGTACTTTGAGCTTTCATCAACAGTCAAGTCTGTCACCCTTAAACTTGGATAGACTACCAAGGTTTACTAGACCTTTATGAAAATGTTCCACTATGAGAGATAAAGACCAAAATAACCAAAATCAATGCTCCCTCCCCGCCCCCCCCGCTAAAAAAGTAACTTGGGAGAAAATAAGACTATGCAGAGAATAAACAAAAACAAAAGCCATCATCGGTATCACCAAAGATATGAGAATGTATGGATCCATGAAAGAAGAAAACAAGAACAGAATACTATTTATTAATTTTAAAAAGGAACATTTAGAGACAAAGTAAAAAAAGCCCTTGGAAATTAAAAACATAATAACAGAAATAAAAACTCTATTTTCAGGAATGAAGGAGGTTTCTAGACTGAATGCCCAGAACAATGGATGAATGCAGACCTACAACAAGCATACTGGGCAAAAAGAGGATTCTAAAAATTTTCGGAGGAAAAACTTAGGGCATATACAAAGAATCAGTAATCAAAGTAACTTACGACTTCTTAACAGCAATTGTGGAAGCTAGAAGAAAATGGAAAATTTCCTTCAGCGGGGCACCTGGGTGGCTCAGTCGTTAAGTGTCTGCCTTCAGCTCAGGTCACGATCCCAGGTTCCTGGGATCGAGCCCCATATCTGGCTCCTTGCTCAGCAGGAAGCCTGCTTCTCCCTCTCCCACTCCCACTGCTTGTGTTCCTGCTCTTGCTATCTCTCTCTGTCAAATAAATAAAATCTTTAAAAAAAAAAAAAAGAAAATTTCCTTCAATGTTCTGTAGAAAAGCTATTTGTAACCTAAATATCTATACTGCTATCAATCAACATATGGGAAGATAAATATTTTCAGATATTGAAGATCTCAAAAATTTTACTTCCCACATCCATTTCTAAGAAGCCACTGGAGACTAATCTATTAAAATGAGGGAGTAAACCAAGAAAGAGAAGATATAGGGCAAACAAACATACAAAAGATCTAACTTTGGAAACAGATAAAGGAAATTCTCACATTTATGATAAAAACTGGCAAAGAAGACAACCAGTCCAGACTGAAGGAGGTCTTTAAGAAGAAGAAGACTACCCAGTGCAAATGAACATCTTGAGGGGAGATTTAGAGCAAATAGAGAATTTGGGGTTAACTTCCAATATGCACAAATAATACAGGGGAACTAAAAATAAGGCAATTATTAACTCTAAGGAAACACAAAGGTATGAAAGAAAGGAAAAGTAATCATAGTTTAGTACTTGGCTCAACTCTGACTAGCACACATAGTCCTAGTAATAGAAACATTGAATATTGATCTGAAGAAAATTACGATATAAGTAAATTAATAGTATGGGGGCTGGGAAATGTGTGTGTCAGGGAGGAGGGAGGGAGGAAAAAAGAGTTAACTTCTTGTCCTTCATGTAGAAAGTCAACAAATAATAGTTAATAAAGAAAAATCAAGAATTAGCAATACAAGGTATTGCTATTTAGTCATACAGAGGTAAATATCCAAAAAATCACATAAAATAGTAAAGTGATTACCCTTGTGGGAAAGGAAAATGCAGGTGAAGGGACTTGGGAACTAGTGTATTTCTTAAATCTTATAGAACTAGTTTATTCTTTGTATGAACAGTTAAAAAAGAAAAGAAAGCCCCATAAGAAAGGGTAATATAGAGAATGACTTGCTGCCTCTCCCTCTTTTTAAAAATTCCCATCTTTGAGATAAGAAATAACAAATGCTGGTGAGGATGTGGAGAAAAAGGAATCCTCATGCACTGTTGGGAATGTAAATTGGTATAACCACTAGGGTAACAGAATGGAGGTTCCTCAAAATTTAAAAATAGAAATACCATTATGATCCAGTAATCCCACTACTGGGTATTTAAAGAAAATGAAAATGCTAATTCAAAAAGATATATGCACCTGTTCTGTATGGATAGATGTTTTTGTGATTTGTCCCGCATAACCGACCATCTGGACCTGCATGTACACAGGCAGGCTAAGGAATGTTGTTTGTGAGACTCATGCTGTGTGAATAATCTTGGGAGCCTGGTTGTTTGAAATACATTATCTGGTCTCCAGGTCAGAACTGGCCCTTCCGTTCTGGATGCCAAGGGCGACAAATCTTATCTCTCATCCCCTCCTGCTCCATGCTGGGCTGGCTCCCTGAAATGGAATCCTGGAGGGGAGGCAGACACACATAGCCCAGGCTCCTTGAAAATATAGAAACATGATAACATGGAAATACAGCTTGTTCCAAACTACATGTAGGCAAACAAATGTTTAATTTCAAACCCTGTTATTTGCCCTATAAATATGGCCCTTATGGGAATGATCAGTTGGAAGTCTCGCCTGAGGGGAGGATGCTCTGCCCAGGTTTCTCAGTTGGGACTCCTGCCTTGCTGGAGTTTCCATGGGGCTTCCCCAGCTGATGAGGTTGGATGTTGTAAGTACCTGGTTTGATGTGACTTTGCCTTATTCTCATTTATTGCCTATTATTACCTTCATCTATATGTAGATCCTTTTCCTCTTCTGTTTCTATTAGGTTTCTATAATAATAATAAACTTTTCTTTCCTTTTTGAAACGGAAACATGGCTGCTGAGAATCTTTTGTTCAGAACAGCACCCCTATGTTTATTGCAGCATTATTTACAACAGCTAAGACATGGAAGCAACCTAAGTGTCCATCAATAGATGAATGGATAAAGAAGATGTGATATATTTACACGCACACACACACACACACACACAATGGAATAATAGCCACAAGAAAGAATGAAATCTTGCCATTTGTGAGAACATGCATGGACCAAGACGGTATTATGATAGATGAAGTAAGTCAGAGAAAGACAAATACCACATGATTTCACTTATTTGTGGAATCTAAAAAACAAACAAACAAACAAAACAGAAACAGACTCATAAATACAGAAAACAAATTGGTGGTTGCCAAGCACAAGGGGTAGAAGGATGAGTAAAACAGGTGGAGGGGATTGGGGGGTGTAGGCTACTAGTTATGGAATGAATAAGTCACATGGATGAAAGGTACAGCACAGAGAATGTAATCAATGATATTACAGAAGTGCAGTGTGGTGTCAGATGGTAGCCACACTTGTGGTGAGCATAGCATGATATATAGAGTTGTCAAATCACTATGCTGCACACCTGAAACTAATATAACATTGTGTGTCAGCTATACTTCAATTAACAAAAACTCATCTTTGAGGTTTATATACAATAAGTTGCCCACAGGTTTTTACTTGATGAGTTTTGATAAATCTATGTATACATCTGTATAACCACAACCTCAATCCAATATCCATCTCTTAGTGAATCAAAGATTAACAGGTTTTTCCTCCATCTGAACAGATGATTTTTCTCATTGATAAAAAACAAAATAGAGGATTTGGCTTGATTTAGAAGCCACAAATGCCTATCTTTATTTTTTATTTTTTAAAGATTTCATTTATTTATTTGACACAGAGAGAGAAAGCACAAGTAGGTAGTGTGGCAGGCAGAGAGAGAGGGAGAAGCAGGCTCTCCACTGAGCAGGGAGCCTGACGTGGGGCTTGATCCCAGGACCCGGGGATCACGACCTGAGCCGAAGGCAGACACTTAACCGACTGAACAACCCAGGCGCCCCACAAATGCCTGTCTTTAAACCTTAAACCCAAGATCACACTCTGCATGGTACAAAATAGAAATGAAAGCAACTGACATGACTGGATCAAGTAAGTCTGTTTCTCTCTTCTCCCACTCAATCCAATCCTATGCTCACAAAGCAGAATGGTTGCTAGAGCTGCTCTCATTAATTAAATTGTTATTTTTCTATTTAAAACCCAACTATGCTATCCTGTGCTCTTTGTAGATTCTCTACTTACTGATTTTCTAATCATTAACATTTAAACTACATAAAATGCCACATCTAGGAAAATGAATATGGCCATGCAAACTAAGCAGGGAAGCTGGCTAATGCTCAAAACAATATGAAGCTTCCTCCTTTTTTTATTAAAGTAGTTATAATAGTATCCCATATTGGCCCATACAAAACTATTTTTAACAAACATGCAAGAACATATGGGAACATAAATATGAATGGAAGAGTTTCAATGATGCTGGTAAAAAAAAGGACGCTGGTACTTTAGTCTGGTGAGAACCATTTCCAAAAAAAGCAAGGGTTGTAGTTTCAGGAGGAAAATTCCAGCCTGAAATCACCACCCTAGAAATCACATTTTCTCCCACTGATATAAGGATATGGTATCTCCCTGCTCTGAAGCTTCCAGAAGCTCTCTCTTGCCCTGATTCTACAAAAAAGAACACATGCTTGCTAGCTACCATTTTGACTGTATTGTTAGCCACATGACCTATTATCACATATTAGTTTTCAGAAACTAGTAGTGACAAATTAGAGTTCTTGAGTTATTCAGGGAGAAGGAAATAAACTGAGGTTCATAAAAGCTGTGAAAAGTTTTACGTAAGTTAAGGTCTCCCCGCCCAGGTCTCCTGAGGCTGTCTGGACAATTCTGAAATACACCAAAGGACATCTGATGGTCTTGAGAAAAACCACGAAGGCTGTGGTGCCTGACACATAGCTGGTACAGAGAGATTTTCTTTTAGGATCATCCATAGTTTTAATAGCTATCCCTGTTATACTATCGAGTGACTATAGTCTCATCCACCCAATGTTCTTGAGCCTTGAGTAGCTGCCCACTTACGGCCCCGACCTCTCGTCACCCCCAGGCTCAGGCGCTGGTTACCTGACATTGTGGGGCTGCTTGTCGCAGGACAGCACAGTGCTTGCAATGGACTGCTGCAGGTGCTGTCGCTGCCTCCTCAGGATCTGCTGGAAGTCATCTTCTAGAGTCTGTACCACATAACGCAGAAAAAGGACTCGCCCAGGCAGATTCTGTCCCTGTGGGAGAAAAAAATGAGAAGTATTTCCTCTCAATTTCCTGATGACAGTGAGTATTGGGCTCTCATAAATATGAAGTCCAAGGGAAGGCCATGTGTCAACAAGTGTGTCTGTACCTAAAAGAAGCTCCTGAGAGAGCAGGCAGTCCAGGTCATTACAAAAGAGGGGAAATAGGGCAGTCTCGGAGCCTGGAGGCTCAGGACTATAGACTTCCTAATTTTAAGAGATAGATAACCAAGAAGTCAGTCTCAGGACAAACCCCAAACTGTGGATATCAAAACAGAGAGACAAAAACTGGCTCCTAAATGACCCTGTTGAGCTGCTGGATCAAGCAACCATGATGTCCATACCACTGCTAAACTTCCAGTAACATGAGCTGATGCATAGCCTTATTGTTTTTGCAAGTCTGAGTTGGGTTGTTACAGGTGAAATGATCCTAACTGAGAAAGCCCAACCGAAAGCATGTGGGCTTTGATGGCACACAGACCTTATGTATTTATTTTCGTTTGATGTTTTAAACTCAGATCCACACCTTCTTCAACTTGCCCTTCTGAGTCTCAGTGTCTTTGTGATTTACGTGGTGGGAACGGTAATGGTACCAAAACCAGTGTAAGCACTTGTGACACAAGAGGCAGACATGTACCATTTGTTGGTTTCCCTTTACTGGGAGACGAGTGCTGGGACCCAGGCCGAGGAGCTCAGGCTTTGAAGAGTCGAAAAATAAGGCCCCAAACCATTTCTGGACTCTTTAGGAACTTTTCAAACACTAGGGGGTAGGCATATACTCTGAGAATATACACTCATGGACTAGGGTATGGTTTAGTCAGCAGGAAAAAGAATGACCATTGTAAGCACAAACAATTTCTTTCTTTTTAAAGAGGAGGTGGGATGGATAACTTTGTCTTCCAAATGTGTACATTTTTTTCTCTAATCCTTGTTAATTGGTGCAAATGATTTTTTAAAAACCAAGTACTTGTGCTAGATTTATGACGGAAGTCTTCCACTAACACCACTCTCCACTACTGCTTGCCCCGAGTACCCTAGAGGGAAATTTTAAACTCTTTCTTCTGAAAGTTACCCTAAACATCTCTAAAAAGATGCTTTTATCACTATTTCTTGATTTATTAACTTTAGACATTACCTATTGGCTTTGCTATGCTAGATAAGGATTTAACTCACTTGTGCCATTTCCCTGCTTTTCTTCCTAAAATAACTATCTCAATTTATGTTCCATCATCTATAGATAGTATCTCTTGACTCCCCACTTGATATAAAGATAAAGATGTTATAGCAACCCTACTATTCTCAGAGATCCTATCCCTTTTCATCTCCTAATCTTTATCTTCTATGCTTTTCTGTTTTCCACTGTCAAGGCTCATAGACTTGTCTTATGTGCTTTGTATATAAATTGATTCTAAATCTTATAACTAAACAGTGTTTACAGTATGAGGACTGTGTTAAAATTATTTACTATGGCACAGGAGAGAGACTCTACTGGCTGTTTTTGAGAGAGAGAAACAGCTGGGTTACAAGGCCTTTTCTGTGGGGACTAACAGCCTTCCATGGACTGATGGTGGAAATCCATATAGTAGTATACTAAGAAAATCATTCCTTTCTTGTGAAGCTTTTTGATTTTCCTAAAGTTTCTTTTTTTATCCTCCCTACATTGCCTACAGTGAACATTTTACTTCTTTCAACTCCTCAAGAATGGTGTTGAATCTTGAGAATACCCTTCTTTTCCAATTTTTTTTCATTTTTAAAAACAACTTTATTGAAAAACCTTAAAAATTCACCCATTTTAAATGTACAGTTCAATGATTTGTTGTAAATTTATTGAGTTTGGCAACTATGACCATCAATTTTTAGAACATCTTCACGTTCTAAATGACT
Organism: Leptonychotes weddellii; assembly: GCF_054177405.1. Classification (NCBI taxonomy): domain Eukaryota; kingdom Metazoa; phylum Chordata; class Mammalia; order Carnivora; family Phocidae; genus Leptonychotes; species Leptonychotes weddellii. The sequence goes on along the minus strand of NC_138375.1, from coordinate 58,979,393 downwards.
CAGTTGGTTAAGTGTCCAACTCTTGGTTTCAGCTTAGGTCATGATCTCATGGGTCATGAGATTGAGCCCCATGATGGGCTTCACGCTCAGCATGGAGTGTGCTTGAAAAGTCTCTTCCTCTTCCTCTCCCCCTACTCATGAGCACTCTCTCATTCTAAAATAGATAAATCTTAAAAAAAAAAAAAAAAGAACATCTTTATAACTGAAATAAGATCGCTCATGCCTGTTTACAGTTAATTCCCGTCCCCACCTCTAGCTCCAGGCAAACACTCCTCTACTTTCTGGCTCTACTGATTTGCCCTTCTGGACATTTCATATATGCAGAATTATACAATATGTGATCTTGTGTATGTGGCTTCCTTTTACTTAGCTTAATATTTTTTTGAGGTTTGTCCATGTCTTAGCATGTATCAAGAGCTCATTTTTTTTAAATTACTGAATAGTATTCCCATGTATAAATATAGCACATTTTGCTTATCCATTCAACTGTTGATGGACATTTGGTCTGTTTCCACTTTTTGGCTATTATGAATAATGGTGCTATGAACATTCACATGTAAGCCTTTATTAGACATATATTTTCATTTTTTGGGGGGTCAGTACCTGGAAGTGGAATAGCTGGGTCATATGATAAGTTTATGTTTAATTTTTTAAAGAAACTGCCAAACTGTTTTCCAAAGTGGTTGTACCATTTACATTCCCACCAGCAACGTATGAAACTTACTGTATCTTTACTTTCTTGGCAACATTTGTTATAGCCTGTTTTCTTTTTAAAATTTTTAAAAATTGTGGTAAAAAACATGTAACAGTTTATTATTTTAACCATTTTTAAGTGTACAGTTTAGTATTGTTAAGTATATTTCCATAGTTGTGCAACAGATCTTCAGAACTTTTCCATCTTGCAATATGAAACTCTATACACATTGAACAATAACACCCAATTTCCCCCTCCCCCTAACCCCTGGTAACCAACATTCTATTTGCTTTTTAAAAAAAATTTTTTTTTTTTTTAATTTAAGTAGGCTCCATGCCCAGCGCAGAGCCCAATGTGGGGCCCAACAGGGGGCCTGAACCCACGACCCAGAGATTAAGACTTGAACTGAAATCAAGAGTTGGAGGCCCAACTGACTGAGCCACCCAGGTGCTCCCATTTGTTTTTTATATTAATATGACTACTATAGACACTTTGCATACATCAAATTATATACTGTCTTTTTTTGTGACTGGCTTATTTCACTTAGTATCTTGTCTTCATTATGCTACCATCCATGTTGTAGCATATGGGAGGATTTCCTTCCTGTTTAAAGCAGAATTAATATTTCATCTTATCTGTATATACCACATTTTGTTTACCTAGTTATCTGTTGATGGACAGTTCGGTTAGTTCCACTTCTTGGCTATTGTGAATAATGCTGCTATGAACATGGGTGTGCAAATATCTTTTCGAGACCCTTCTTTCAATTCTTTTACATATATACCCCTGTGGGAGTATATGAAGTGGGATTGATGGATCATATGGTAATTCTATTTTTAATTTTTTGAAGAACCACCATATAATCTTCATAGTGGCTATACTATTTTATAATCCTACCCACAGTGGGCAAGTGATCTAATTTCTCTATATCCTTGCCACTACTTATTTTCCGTTAAAAATTTTTCTTTTAATCGTACCCATCCTGGGGCACCTGGGTGGCTCAGTCGTTAAGCGAATGCCTTCGGCTCAGGTCATGGTCCCAGGGTCCTGGGATCGAGCCCCGCATCAGGCTCCCTGCGCGGGAAGCCTGCTTCTCCCTCTCCCGCTCCCCCTGCTTATGTTCCCTCTCTCGCTGTGTCTCTCTCTGTCAAATAAATAAAATCTTTAAAAAAAAAAAATAGTACCCATCCTGTTGGGTGTGAAATGATATCTCACTGTAATTTTGATTTGCATTTCTCTGTGATTAGTGATGTTGAGCATCCTTTCATATGCTTATTGGCCATTTGTATATCATCTTTGGAAAAATCTCTATTCAAGTCCTTTGCCCTTTTAAAAATCAGGTTATCTTGTTCAATTTTTCCTTTAATTCTGCCAGTTTTGTAGTAAAATGTTTAAATGTTGTTGAGTTATAGGAGTTCTTTATATATTCTGGATATTAACCCCTTATCAGACATGTGATTATTTTTTATTTTTATTTTTTTAAAGATTTTATTTATTTGAGAGAGAGAGAGAATGAGAGAGAGAGAGAGAGAGCATGAGAGGGGGGAGGGTCAGAGGGAGCAGACTCCTCGCCGAGCAGGGAGCCTGATGTGGGACTTGATCCCGGGACTCCAGGATCATGACCTGAGCCGAAGGCAGTCGCTTAACCAACTGAGCCACCCAGGCGCCCTGTGATTTTTTTTTTAAAGATTTTATTTATTTGACACAGAGACAGAGCACAATCAGGGGGAACAGCAGGCAGAGGGAGAGGGAGAAGCAGGTTCCCCACTGTCCAAGGAGCCCAATGCAGGGCTGGATCCCAGGACCCTGGGATCATGACCTGAGCTGAAGGCAGATGCTTAACCAACTGAGCCACCCAGGTGCCCCCAGATAGGTGATTTTAAAAATATTTTCTCCCAGGGCGCCTGGGTGGCTCAGTTGGTTAAGCGACTGCCTTCGGCTCAGGTCATGATCCTGGAGTCCCGGGATCGAGTCCCGCATCGGGCTCCCTGCTTGGCAGGGAGTCTGCTTCTCCCTCTGACCCTCCTCCCTCTCATGCTCTCTGTCTCTCATTCTCTCTCTCTCTCAAATAAATAAATAAAATCTTTAAAAAAA
>NC_138375.1:58946250-58976105 GCF_054177405.1 Leptonychotes weddellii | reverse complement strand
AGGGCGCCTGGGTGGCTCAGTTGGTTAAGCGACTGCCTTCGGCTCAGGTCATGATCCTGGAGTCCCGGGATCGAGTCCCGCATCGGGCTCCCTGCTTGGCAGGGAGTCTGCTTCTCCCTCTGACCCTCCTCCCTCTCATGCTCTCTGTCTCTCATTCTCTCTCTCTCTCAAATAAATAAATAAAATCTTTAAAAAAAAATTAAAAAAAAAATATTTTCTCCCATTCTATAGACTGTCTTTTCACTCCTGACTGTGTTCTCTGATGCACAGAAGTTTTAAACAACTTTGCTATAGTTCCATTTGTCTATTTTTGCTTTATTTGCTCATGTCTTTGGTGTCATATCAGAGAAAACAATGCCAAATTCAATGTCATGAAGTTTTCCCCTATATTTTCTCCTAAGAGTTTTATAGCTTTTGGTCTGATATCAGAGATCTTTGTTCCATTTAGAGTTAATTTTTGTATATGGTATTAGATAAGGGTCCAACTTCATTCTTTTTTTTTTTTTTTTTAAAGATTTTATTTATTTATTTGAGAGAGAGAGAATGAGAGACAGAGAGCACGAGCGGGAAGAGGGTCAGAGGGAGAAGCAGACCCCCTGCCGAGCAGGGAGCCCGATGCGGGACTCGATCCCGGGACTCCAGGATCATGACCTGAGCCGAAGGCAGTCGTTTAACCAACTGAGCCACCCAGGCGCCCAAGGGTCCAACTTCATTCTTTTGCATATGGCTATCCAGTTTTCCCAAAACTATTTGTTGAAGAGACTATCTTTTCCCCATTGAATGGTCTTGGCACCCTTGATGAACATCACTTGACCATACTCACAAAATTTTGGGGGGCGGGTTCTCCATTTTATTGCACATGTCTATATGTCTGTCTTTATGAGATTACCACACTGTTTTGATGACTGTAGCTTTTTAATATATTTAAAATCAACAAGTATGAATAGTCCAACTTTGTTCTTTTTCAAGATTGTTTTGGCTATTCAGGGTCCTCTGAAATTCCATCTGAATTTTAGGACAGAGTTTTCTATTTCTGCAAAAAGTGCTGCTGGGATTTTGATAGGGACTGTGCTGACTCTGTGCTGACTGTGCTGATTGGGTACTACTGACATCGTAACAATATTAATTCTTTCAATCTATGAGCATGAGATATCTTTTTTTTTTTTTTTAAAGATTTTATTTATTTGACAGAGACAGAGAGAGCAGGAACACAAGCAGGGCTTGGAGTGGGAGAGGGAGAAGCAGGCTTCCTGCTGAGCAAGGAGCACAGTGTGGGACTCGATCCCAGGACCCTGGGATCGTGACCTGAGCCAAAGGCAGACGCTTAACCATCTGAGCCACCCAGGCGCCCTGAGCATGAGATATCTTATCATTTATTTATGTCTTCTTTATTTTCTTTCAGTAATGTTTTGTAGTTTTCAGTGTACAAATTGTTCATCTCCTTGGTTAGGTTTACCCCTAAGTATTTTATTGTTTTTGATACTTTTGTTAATAGAATTGTTTTCCTAATTTCCTTTTCAGATTGTTAGTATGCAGAAATGCAACTGATTTTTGTGTCTTGATTTTGTATCCTGCAACTTTGCTGAACTTGTTTATTAGCTCTAACAATTTTTCTGTGTAGAATCTTTAGGGCTTTCTTCATATAAGATCATGTTATCTATGAACAGAGATAATTCTGCTTCTTGCTTTTCAATGTGGATGTCTTTTATTTCCCTTCCTTGCCTAACTGCTTTGGTTAGAAACTTCTAATACTATGTTGACTAGAAGAGACAAAAGTAGGTATCCTTACCTTATTCCTGATCTTAGAGGAAAAGCTTCAGTATTTGACCACTGAATATGATGTTTGCTGTGGGTTTTTCCATATAGTGTTTTTACAAGATAGTTTCTTTCTATTCCTAGTTTGTTGAGAGTTTTTATGATGAAATGTGTTGAATTTTGTCAAATGCATTTTTTTTGCATCAATTGAGATGATCATGTGGTTTTTGTCCTTCCTTCTGTTAATGTAGTGTATTTCATTGATTGATTTTTGTATATTGAAACATCCTTGTATTCCCAGATAAATCCCACTTGATTATGATGTATAATCCACATGATATGGTGTTGAATTTTGTTTGCTAGTATTTTGCTGGGGATTTTGCATCAGTGTTCATAAGGGATATTGGTCTGCAGTTTTCTTCTAGTGTCTGTATCTGGCTTTAATATCAGGGTGATGTTGGTTTCATAGAATAAAGATACTTTATATGATATCTATCTTTTAAAATCTACTGGGACTTAATTAGTGGCCTAACATATGGTTTTATCCTGGAATATGTACCATGTGCACTAAGAAGAAGGTACATGCTGTTGGGGGTAGAATATTCTGCATATAACTGTTAGATCTGGTTGGTTTATTACATTGTTTAATTTTTTCTCTTTCCTTATCTATCTTCTATTCTGGCTATTCTATTCATTATTGAGAGTGGGGTATTGAAGTCTCCAATTATTAATATAGAACTGTGTATTTTTCCCTTTAATTTTGTCAGTTTTTCCTTCGTATCTTGATGGTCTATCATTAGGTACATAAATATTTATGATTGTTATATCTTACAACTGTATTGAAAATTTTAATTAATATATAATGTCCTCCTTTGTCTCTTGTAACATTTTCTGATTTAAAGTTTATTTTGTCTCATATTAGTACAGCCACCTGTGCTGTTTTGGTTACTATTTTCATGAGGATCTTTTCCCATTTTTTCACTTTCAATCTACTTGTGTCTTTGGATGTAAAGTGAGTTTCTTGTAGATAGCATGTAGTTGGATCATGTGTTTTTATCTATTCTGCCAATCTGTGTCTTTTGATTGGAGAGTTTAATCCATTTACATTTACAGCAATTACTGATAAGGAAGGATGCACTTCTGTCATTGTGCTGTTTTCTAAATGCCTTACAGCTTTTTTGTTCTTTATTTCCTGCATCATTGTCTTGTCTTTAGTTGACTTTTTAGAGTGAAAGTTTGAATTCTTTTGTCATTTCCTTTTGTGTATTTCTATAGCTGTTGTCTTTGTGGTTACCACTGTGATTGCCTTTAATATTCTAAAGTTATAATACTCTAATTTGAACTCATACAAGCTTAACTTCAATAACATATAAAAACTGTTCCTTTACAGCTCTGTCACCCTTTTGGTTGTTGATGTCACATAACCACATCTTCATACAAAACAAATTAATAGTTCTTTTAAATGCATTAGTATCTTAAATTATGTAGAAAGCAAAATGTGGAGTTTCAAAGTTATAATAATCCTAGCTTTTAGACTAGTATTAGAATTAGTCACTTAACCATGTACAAAATCAAATGTTATAAAATGTTGTTACAATAATAGCAGTTTTTATAATTGCCCATGTATTTACCTTTACTGACATCTTTATTTCTTCATATGGCTTCCAGTTACTATTCAGTGTTTCATTTTACTCTGCAGGACTCCCTTTATATTTTCTTGCTGGGCAGGGCTGGTGGAAATGAGCTCCTTCAGCTTTTGTTTATCTGGGGATGTCTTTATTTCTGTCTCATTTTTGAAAAATAATTTTGTTGAATAAAGGAATCTTGGTTGAGTTTTATTCTTTAGCACTTTGAATATATCAGCTCACTACCTTCTGGCCTCCAAAATTCCTGATGAGAAATCTGCTAATTATCTTACCGAGATCCTGTATGTGATGTGTTGTTTCTCTCCTGCTGCTCTCCCTCATTTCTGAAGGATGGTTTTGCCGGATATAGTATTTTTGGTTAATAGCTTTTTTTCCTTCAGCACTTTGAATATATCAACCTATTGCCTTCTGACTTGCAAAGTTCTGCTGAGAATCTGCTAAAAATCTTATGCTAAAAATCTTATGCAATCTTATACACACCATGTATATGGTGAATCACTTTTTTCTTGCTGTTTTCAAGATTCTGTCTTTAACTTTTGACACTTTGATTATAATATGTCTTGGTGTGGGTCTCTGGTTTAATCTCACTGGAGTTGAGCTTCATAAAATTGTATGTCCATTTCTTTCCACAGATTTGGGAAGTTCAGGGTCATTATTTTTTCAAATAAGCTCTCTGCCCCTTTCTCTCTTCTCTTTGGACTCCTATACTGCATATATGGTCCACTTAATGATGTCCCATAGTCCTTTAGGGTCTCTTCAATTTTCTTCATTATGTTTTCTTTTTGTTCCTGTGTCTCAATGACTTCAAATGACCTTTCTTCAAGTTCATTGACTGTTTTCTTCTGCCTGTCAAGTCTGCTGTTGAATCCCTCTAGTGAATTTTTCAATTCAGTTATTATACTTTTCAGCTCCAGAATATGTTTGATTCTTCCTAATAGTTTTTTAATATTCTCATTTTGTTCATGCATCATTTTCATGCTTCAGTTAGTCATTTCTCTCTCTGTTCTCTTTTAGCTCCTTGTGCATTTTTTAAAAAAGATTTATTTATTTATGTTAGAGAGAGAGTGTGTGTGTGCACACATGTGCACACATGAACAGGAGGGAGTTGCAAGAGCAGAGGGAGAGAGAGAATCCCAAGCCGACTCTGTGCTGAGCACAGAACCCGTTGCAGGGCTCGATCCCATGACAACCTGAGCAAAAATCAAGAGTTGGATGCTTAATTGACTGAGCCACCTGGTGCCTCTCCTTGTGCATTTTTAAGATAGTTTAAAAACATTCTTTGTTAGGAAATTAAGAGATCTGTGTTTCTTTATGGTTGGTTTCTGGAGCTTTATTCTATTCCTTTGACTGGGACATATTTCCCAGTTTCTTCGTACACCTTGTAATCTTTTGTTGAGGCTTAAGCATTTGAAAAAACAAACACCCTTCCCAGTCTATCCACTGAGTTCATGCAGGGTAAGATCTTCACCAATTAGCCTGGTTAAGGGTTCTGGACTCTCTCAGAACTTTTCAGGGGTTGTGTTTTTTCTGGGCTTGTATCTGTGCTTTTATCTATCTTAATTTTCCAAATGGCTTGCCTTTGTTTCTTCTCAGGAGTGCAGTTTCTTGCTCCCCTGGTGCCTGCCTGTGGAACTACAAAATCGCTGAAGCTCTAACATGTGGCAGTGATCATCTCTCTTTTCAGCAGCTTCCAAATTATATCACTATTCCCATCAGTGCTCTGAGTCAGGTAAGACCAAAACTATCCTTTGGGCAGCTCCCTAACAAGCCGGGGCACTGGACTCAAAGTCCACTCTTTTGTTTCCACCCTGAGGGAGGAGCTGAGGCAGGTGAGGTTTCCTCCCAGTTGCACCATGCTATGCTGGGTAGGGGAGGGGCATGGACACACAAAATAACCCAAAATTTCCTATTCCTTTCATTGAGTTCTTTCTTGATTATGCATTCTCTTGGGTACTGAAACTTCATAATTGATCTCCAGAGTTTTCACAAAAGTATTCTGGTCCATATGTTTTTCTTAACTTGGCATCTCCATGGGAGAACAATAGCCTGGAGCTTCCTTGTCTATCATCTTGGTAATGTTTCCCAGATCATTCTTTTTTTTTTTTTAAGATTTTATTTATTTGACAGAGAGAGACACAGTGAGAGGGAACACAAGTGGGGTTGTGGGAGAGGGAGAAGCAGACTCCCCGCCGAGCAGGGAGCCCGATGCGGGGCTCGATCCCAGGACCCTGGGATCATGACCTGAGCCAAAGGCAGACACTTAATGACTGAGCCACCCAGGCACCCCTCCCAGATCATTCTTAAAGCCCTAAATTATTTTGCTCCAATTTGGACTGAATGCTCTCTAGGTCTACTATTCACCATGATTTTAGGAATTCTCTTTATTATTCTCTTGGATTAGATCTAGTGTTCCCTGGATCCTGTGCCTCCCTCTTTATTATCCCCCATTCTTTTGACACATACCTTTAGGTAACCAAAGAAATGGGGTGTAGGGATATTTTTTCAAGTTCCTGTATGTCTTTATGTTACACTCACACTTGAATAATAGTTTGGTTGAGTTTAGAATTCTAAGTTGAAAATAATTTGTTCCATCCAAGTGCTTTGGGTGAGCAGACAGAAAGTTGGCAATTTAATTTAGGGATCCCTAAAAGTCAGAATGCAAAAGACTTTTTCTGGAACACTAACTCTATACTAGGTGCCTTTGTTTATGACAGATGGTTCATTCAATGTTTTTAGACAATAAATCCTCTGACTTTTTGCCTGAAATTAGGTAGTCTGATGACCGAACTTTCTGTACTCAAGAATGGAGAGGTTGTCAGTTCTATCTACAAACTTTCAACAAATTTACAGCCTATGTCTGGCTCCAACCCTCTTATATATATTGTGTTTCTGAGTTGAAAACTCTCTGCTCTAAAGCGTAGATTTCCTTGCTCCTTGGCTGCATGTATTATAGCCTGTGGCTTTCTCTGCCTAGCCTCACCAGTAACAATCTTACATTTCCTTTAGTTCTTCTAGTTTTCATTCAGATCTATTGCCCTTCCCCTTATTTTCACTGCCATGGATTTATATCTTTCTCTGTTCATTTACTATTCTTTTTAATGGGATCTCAAGGACAGGGATAAGTGAATACACTTAATTTTGAATTGGAAGACAGCACACACCATTTCAATAGGAATTTTTTGGTGGGGGTGGGAGTATAAGGAGGGAATAAGGGCAAAGACTTTACTATCAGATTTGCTTTCACTTTTGTTTCTAATTAAAACTTGTGCAAAAGATACACCCTCATAATTGTTATGTTACCTCTTCCTCCATGACATAAGTGAGCAGCTTCCAGTCCCACTCCACTGTCTTGGCATTAGCTGGATGTAGCCTGAAAGTCAAGTGACATCAATTAGAATTCTGGGGAGTTCAATGGAAGAGGGCATGTGATATGGAAGATGACAGAAACAAGAAACCTCCTCTTATCCTCACTGCTCTTGCCCATCTTTTGACATGATACCATGTCATCTGAGGGTAGTGGAACTTTCACTATTCACTTCTCTTTTGGAAGGCATTAGTACCCCAATTTTGCCTTGAAGAAATCAATTCTTTATTACTCTAGCCCATTAGCTTTATCTACCACATTCCTAGGATGAAGTCTGTGAAGCAGTTAGCCAATCATGATAGTCTATCCTTCAGTTCACAGTGATTGGTTCAAAAATGAGCTCATGTCCTATGTTATACCAATTAAAGCCTACAAGACTCAATTTCAGAACTCTTGTGTAATTATAAAGGAAGTGGACTCTCTCATAAAAGCTGGAGGCTGAGAAGACTACTATGTAGATCCTGAAAAGAGGAGCAGAGCAGGGCTGAAAAATGGATCCTGGTAACCATTTTGAACTGAATTAAGTCTTATTCATAGGTTTCTAGTAACATGAATAATTAAATTCTCTTTTATCAGCTGTTAAAGCTAGTTTGGATTGGGTTTCCTGTCACTTGCAACCCAAATAACAGTGACATACTAATCACCCTCTCTAATGGTTAGCTGAAGCAAGCTTAGGCAAGAGAAAGCTGTGCCCTGAGTCCAGGCTCCCTAGGAGATTCACCAACATCTAAGGTTCATACTGTTGAATTTTCATGAGAAGCATATAGGCCTCCTTTAGGACATCCACGGTCTCAGAGCCACTGAGCAGGATTTTCTGGATGATGTGTGCCACAATTTCTCTGGGTGGGTAATGCTGGGGTGACACAAAGTCCATCAAAAACTGCACAGTCCCCAGGGGAAAATTTTCTTCAATGGTGTTTGTTACCATTCTTAGTCTTCGATGAGGAATGGGTTCTAATTTTTGACCCTTACTCTGTAGAGATAAAAAGAAAGCAATTAGGATAGGTTTCTACAGACATAAAAACAAGAGGTTCTGAAACAGGTTGAAGACAGCAAAATTTTCCATGCATTTGAAATATTCATAATTAAACAATAAAAGGACTGAAAAGCCTTATCTAAAAAACTTTTAAGGACATGTGAAAATATTTATATTATGTTAAAAAATAAGAATTCAAGGTTGTACATATAATATGATTGCATCTGTGCTAAAATATAGCATAGAAAAGAAAGTACAAAAGAGTCAAGAGCTAGCCTAAGTTGATTTGAGTGAAGGTGAGAAGATAGTTTAGGGGTAGTTATGATACTATATCAGATTCTGAAATAAAGAGATGAAGAAAGATGTTTTAAAATATGTTTTATTGTTGGGACGCCTGGGTGGCGCAGTCGTTAAGCGTCTGCCTTCGGATCGGGTCGTGATCCCAGGGTCCTGGAATCGAGCCCCGCATCGGGCTCCCTGCTCAGCGGGAAGCCTGCTTCTCCCTCTCCCACTCCCCCTGCTTGTGTTCCCTCTCTTGCTGTGTCTCTCTCTGTCAAATAAATAAATAAAATCTTAAAAAAAAAAAAAGAATCCCATGTAGTTGATTTACTGTCAACCGTAAATGTTAAGTTGCTTCCCCTACATCCCCTAAAAGTATGTATGTAAAAAGACTGGGAGAGAATATGTGAAAAGTGGTTTTCTATTATCTGGGTGGTGGATGGAATTATGTATGATTTTCTTCTATATGCTCTTTTGTATTTTTCCACAATAGATATATATTATTTTCATAATCAGAAGAAAAAACATTGAAGTTTTTGATATTGTAATATAACAACAAGAATAATTTTTGAACATTTACCTTATCCTCACTTTAATTCTCACAACAACCTATAAATACATACATACTATTCCTACTTTATAGATAAGGAAACGGATTTAGAGAGTAAGCATTTGGCATGTAACAAATGGCAGAAGGTGATTTCACACATGGGGTGGTATAGCCCCAGATCTACCCTCTAAATTCACACTACTTCTAAACACTAAAACCAACAATAAATATGTTTTTGTTAAAAATCCCCATTATTAAAAAATTTAAAATGTCTATGTATAAAAAGGCAACCAAGCAGGAAATACACCAAAATTATTAACAATAATAAATGCTGACTGATAGCACCATAAGTAATTTTTTTTTAAATATTTTATTTATTTATTTGACAGAGAGAGACAACAGCGAGAGAGGGAACACAAGCAGGGGGAGTGGGAGAGAGAGAAGCACTGAGCAGGGAGCCTGATGCGGGGCTTGATCCCAGGACCCTGGGATCATGACCTGAGCCGAAGGCAGATGCTTAACGACTGAGCCACCCAGGCGCCCCATATACTGTTTTAGAAGTTAGGGCAAAAACATCATAAATATGAGGTGCTCAGGACAAAGACTGTTGTGCTCTTGTCTGCTCTCAAATTGTCACTCAACCAATTCATGGAAACTTTAAGGCAGCACTTTTTTTTTTTTTTTAAGATTTTATTCATTCGTTTAAGACCGAGCAATAATAGAGAGAGAGCGCACAAGTAGGGAGAGAGGGAGAGGGAGAAGCAGACTCCCTGCTGAGCCGGGAGCCCAATGCTGCGGGGCTCGATCTCAGGACCCTGGGATCATGAGCTGACCCAAAGGCAGACGCTTAACCATCTGAGCCACCCAGAAGCCCTGAGGGGCAGCACTTTTACTCTGCCAGTACCAGGTGCTGGATTGCAGAGGCACACAAGAGATCTTCCCTAATGGAACTTACAGGGTATGTGTGTATACAAGATGGGAACCATCAGATATTAAATTATAAATTTAAAAATTCAGTGTTGTGAAGAAGTACAAAGTGCTGTTCAGTATCCCTAGTGCAATATCACTTAACAGTACCCTCTATGGTCATGGTCTCCCTACTGCCTTTCTCTGAGTCTCCCTCTTTTACTGTGTCTGCCAGTCTTTCTATTTTTCTCTCTTTCCTCCTCTCGCTCTCTCTGGATGAGACTGAGCCTGGGTGGCTCAGTCGTTAAGCATCTGCCTTAGGCTCAGGTCATGATCCCAGGGTCCTGGGATCAAGCCCCGCATCGGGCTCCCTTCTCCGCGGGAAGCCTGCTTCTCCCTTTCCTACTCCCCCTGCTTGTGTTCCCTCTCTTACCGTCTCTCTCTCTCTGTCTCTATTTAAAAAAAAAAAAAATCTGAGAATAAGTATTAAATTTAAAACATCAACCAAAGATTTGACCGCTTATTTATAACAGTAAAACAGTGATGGCTGGAATTGTCCTTTCAGAAAATCTTCTGGAGAAGTCCAGTGAGCTTTCCTTATGTCTCAAATCACCTGAGGGTAACCCCTGATCTTACTGATCAAAGACCAATACTATACCTGGCATGTAATGAAAATTAAGAGCCAGCAATGAGGACAAAATATCTTGCTTTGGTGACTATTTTACTTGTGAGACACTTTACCTATATTTGAACCTATATTATTCATTTCTTGCCTACAAATGGGGACATCTACAAATAGATAAAGTTTACAAATTCTTCTGATGCCCATCTATTTAAGGGGAACTAATACTTTTTTTTTTTAAAGATTTTATTTATTTATTTGAGAGAGAGAATGAGATAGAGAGAGAGCATGAGAGGGGCGAGGGTCAGAGGGAGAAGCAGACTCCCTGCCGAGCAGGGAGCCCGATGCGGGACTCGATCCCGGGACTCCAGGATCATGACCTGAGCCGAAGGCAGTCGCCCAACCAACTGAGCCACCCAGGTGCCCCAAGGGGAACTAATACTTAATAAAACATTTCTTTAGGCCTTGAAAGGTGGCTCTGTGCTTTATGTGTTTACTTTTAAGTCAAACAACTTTATGATATGGTCATTATGACTTATTTTAGAGCTAAACCAAGAGAGACTCAGAAGACTTAAGGCCTATGGCTGGTAAGTGGCAGCATGGGGACTGGCTAAGAAGTTCTGGGAGGAAAATGACCTAGTGAAGAAGTACTTACTAAAAGCCCAAAAGAAATCATAGAAGAGACAGAAAAGATTTACAGATGAACTCTGGATGGCCAAGGTTCTTTAAAGTAAGAAATTAAGAAGAAAAATCCCTTTTGTTTGGCCTAACTGCCGTCTTTGAACCTAAGCTGCGTTTACACAGGAAGGGAATGTGGTACCCGCATTTGCAGCTACTGGCACTTCTCTAGTTGTGCGGCACCTACAAAGCACTACAGTCTTGACCAGGGAAACACAGACTCTCTCAAGTCCCCCAAATGCTCTTCATAATGGCTGTATCACCAGGCAAACCCATAGGAAAAAAGAGAACGGGCTAGTGGTTGGAGAGAGTCATTCAGAAGGAGAAGAGATAAAACATACCAGAAGCTATAACAACAATAAAAATGAGAGAAAAAAATTCACTCTTCAAGGCCAAATCAATGTGAATGCCTGATTGCTGGATTGCTGATTGCTCCAAAAATGCACCTTTTGAATTCCTGGCCTACCTCAAGCCAGTCTTCTTAATGTTGAGAATATGGTTATGGATAATGAAAAAATAGCTTCATATTGAAGGACTCAGCCACAATTTTTTTTCCTTACATCTGCTAAGAAAAGCATTTGGTTTAGTTCCCATAACTAAAAAAGACCAATGGGAAGTAGCAGTCCCATTAAAATCTTAAAATTGAATTTCCTCCCCAAAAGCCAGAAAGTAATAATTTTGGAGGCACAGAAGTGTCCAGAGTATCACTATCTCTATGATATGGAAGGGGTAATAAGGGCATCAGGAAGGGAAAGGCATAGGAATTGAAGAGAAGTATTTGATGAAGGCCTATAATGAGCCAGACACTCTAATAGGCACTTTACATATGTTATGTCATTTAATGATCCTGTGTGGTGTGTTCTTATCTCCATTTTACATCTAGGAAAGCTAGGGCTCAGAAAGGTATAGTGACTTCTACAGTGCCAGTTGCTAACTGTGGGGGTGAAATTTGAACCCAGGTCTGACTCTACACTAGATGATTCCACAAGAGGAGGAAAGATAAAAATATCGAATTCATCCTGGACCTGTTCTCTCACGCATGGACTCCTTACAGCATAGTGACTTCACGTGAGGCCTATACAGAGGACACCTAATCTCTAGGGGAAGATATGTTAGCTCACCTCTCTTGTGTCTTTATCTGGTATTAGTGTCTGGAAGAAGAGGTGATGCACCGGAGGTCGTAAGAAGTACTTCAGTCTATGCAGGCATGGTCTGTTGTATAACCCACCTTGTGGTGTTCGTGCTTGTACCTGGGCAGACCCGGGGTTAGCAGGCTCTGACAGTGATCTCTCTTTTCTGGCTGGAGTTTCTGTGACAGAGAACCAAGGAACTTTCTCTAAGGAAGTTTCAGACTGTGGAGACTGTGGGCTGGGAGAGAATCTTGGAGAGGATGGAGCTGAGACTTCCATAGGTGTGTCACGGTTATGTACATCATTTTGGAGAGAGTAAGGCCTGTCTCGTGGTAAGTGAGGCAAGTCTCCAAGTGAGTGTGGCATGTCTCCTGGCAAGCATGGCCTGTTTCCAGGTGAACGGAACATATCTCCTGGGAAGTCTGGGACTTCTCCAGGGGAATGTGGCACACTTTCTGGTGACTGTGGTGCATCTCTTGGTGACTGTGGCATGTCTGCTGGTGACTGTGGCACGTCTGCTGGTGACTGTGGCACGTGTCGTGGTGACTGTGGCATGTCTGCTGGTGACTGTGGCACGTGTCGTGGTGACTGTGGCACATCTCCTGATGATTGAGGCATATCTTGTAAGTGTGTCACATCTTGTGGATATGATATGTTTTGAGGTGGGCCTGGTACATCTTGAGGTAGGCCCAGAGAGTCTTGAGGTGGGCACAGTGAGTCTTGAGGTGGGTTGGGTGAGTGCTGAGGTTGCCACGATGAGTCTGGAGGTGGGCTTGGCACATTCCGCTGAGGGCATGGCATTTCTCGAGGAGGGCATGGAACTTCTTGAGGCAGGGGAGGCAAAGCTTGTACTTGGCACTGCACGGTTTGTGATGGGCATGACAAGGCTCGTGGTGGGCACGAGGAGGCTCGTGGTGGACATGGTGAGGCTCGCAGTGGACACGGCATGGTTCGCAGTGGGCATGGCAAAGCTTGTGATGGGCAAGGCACATCTTGCTGTGGGCATGGTAAGGGTGCCCTCTGATTGCTGCTGCTACCATTATTGCTTGTTGGGGAGAGGGAGCGAATATCTGAAGATAGCTGTAGGCTTGCCAAGAAGCCAAGGTCACCTTTGAATGCAGTTGAGCTACAATTTGGCTCTGCTGGATAAACAGAGTCCCCGCTGATGGATGTAGGGGGTTGCGGACCTTCAAATGTGGTTTCTTCCAAAAGGTCCAAATCCACAGGATCGCTGTTAATGATTCTCCGTGCTGCAGGCCAAGAGCTTCCCCGCCCTTCTGTCACCTCTTTGCTGCAGAGGCTGGCACAAGTCTGAAGACTGGTTGGCTCTTTCTGGGAAGGAGCGACAGGTTCTAGAGTCAAGTCCAGAGTGGCAATAGGTCTATTTTCTTCCTCAGTTCTTGTCAGGTCAATCACACAGAGTCCACTGCGGTCCTTTGCCCTTGGTCTGGTTTCTCTAGTTAAGTCAATGAAGTCCTGTTAAAGGATTGTGAGAATATAAGAGGTCAAGTAGGGAGTCTGCTTTACCTAAGAAGATAGAAGATATCTAAGAAGTTTTAAGGATAATCATATTTTACCTTTTCGCTTCACTGATAATTCATACATTTTATATAACATAAGCATTAATTGATTTCCTTTGGTCAAAATTTTGCTACTGTCAATACTGTCAATTTCTATACCTTCTTAAATTATCCAAATGCCACATGCATATAACTGAGGGCATAGTGGGAAATTTTTTCTGATCCAAAGTAAACAGGGGAGTAGTAGGGAAGATTTCAACTTTAAGTCACAAGGGAAAAAGCAACCTTTGTTTCGAAAAGCAAATACACAGGATAATTTACAACAGAAACTTAAGAAGGGGATAAGGTAACATAAGAGAATCTACTATGTACTAAGAACATATTGAGTGCTTTCACTTATCCTTAATTTTCACAATATCCCTACCAGGTAGGCATTATAATCTCTATTATACAGATGGGGAAAATGGAGTTCAGAGGAATTAGGTCATTACCTAAGGATTATACAATTAAGTCACAGAGACAGACATTCAAATCCAGGTCTGTTTGCTTCTTTCTCTGTACAACTTCATTCAATATATAATCAGCTTATAGTCAGATATATAGAGTAATACAATAACAGTTATAAAACCAACAGGGTACATCTGAGCCCTAACTAGATTGATTACTGGAAAACCTATCTTTACCTCCATTCCTTGCCAAAATGATTAGGCAGTTCATAAATCCTGATGATGCCAGCCAATGGTACTATAATCAATCTCTATGCCATAAGCCTGGAAAAATATGGTACTCCCTTTCACTCTCAAAACTTCCTCAGTGTGGATGACAAATAATATCATCCTAATTACTGATCAGTCTCACTGATGAACATGAATGTAAATATCCTCTATAAAGTATTAGCAAATTGATTCCAGTATTCAAGAAAAAAAAAAAGTTCCATTTCTGATCAGAAGGGCTAGCTAGATACTCTGATTAACCAACCTAATAAAAACTAGAATTGATATATAAATGTAAAAACATGGGAGGAGATGTAACAAGAAAAAACAACCAAAAGAAAGCCAGTATAGCTATATTAATATCAGACAAAATAGATTTCAATGAAAACAGCATTACTAGAGATAAAGAGGCCACTGTACAATAAGACTTATTTCATCGAGATTTAATAATTTCAAAACTGTATGCCTAGGGGCACCTGAGTGGCCCAGTCAGTTAAGCATCTGCCTTTGGCTCAGGTCATGATCCCAGGGTCCTGGGAACGAGCATTGTGTAGGGCTCTCTGTTCAGCAGGAAACCTGCTTCTCCCTCTCCCTCTGCCTGTCACTCCCCCTGCTCGTGCTTGCTCTCTCTGTCAAATAAATAAATAAAAAATCTTTAAAACTGAATGACTAATAACATAATCTTCATAAAGCAAAAATAGATACAGGTACAAGGAGAAAAAGGAATATTCACAGTCATTATGAGAGATTTTTATATGTCTTTCTTGACTGATAGATCATGCAAACAAAAAAATTATTATGGATACAGAAGATTTGAACACATTTAACAAGCTTCATCTAAAGGACTTAGATAGAATAGCTATTCACAATTACATGAAATATTCACAAAATTTACCACAGACCAGGAGTCAAAGTACATCTTAGTCAATGTCAAAAGATTATCACTCAGACCAAAATACTAT
The DNA here is from genome assembly GCF_054177405.1 of Leptonychotes weddellii. Lineage (NCBI taxonomy): Eukaryota > Metazoa > Chordata > Mammalia > Carnivora > Phocidae > Leptonychotes > Leptonychotes weddellii. The sequence goes on along the minus strand of NC_138375.1, from coordinate 58,961,004 downwards.
AAGTTAGGAAGCAATACAAAAAAGTAACTAGGACAAACTCCATATTGCAAATTAAGAAGTATGACCAAATAAGACATAGGTCAAAGAAGAAATCATAGAAATTAGAAAAATTTTAGAACTGAACAATAACAAAAATACTAGGTATTAAAATGTGACATGCAGCAAAATAACTGTGTAGAAAAAAATTACACTTAGACATTTAATTAGAAAAGGAAAATGGAAGAAAATTAATGTGCTAAGCACACACCTTTAGATAGTAGAAAAAGGACAGAATATGCCCAAACAAAGCAGAACAGAGGAAATAATAACAAGAGCAGAAATGAATGAAACAGAACACAGAAGTGCAACAATGTCACAGGTTTGTTCTTTTATTTTTATTTATTTATTTTAAAGATTTTATTTATTTATTTGACAGAGAGAGACACAGTGAGAGAGGGAAAACAAGCAGGGGAGTGGGAGAGGGAGAAGCAGGCTTCCCGCTGAGCAGGGAGCCCAATGCAGGGCTCAATCCCAGGACCCCGGGATCATGACCTGAGCCGAAGGCAGATGCTTAACGACTGAACCACCCAGGCGCCCTCAGGTTTGTTCTTTTAAAAGATTATTAAAATTAGGAGTGCCTGGATGGCTCAGTCGTCTGCTTTTGGCTCAGGGCATGATCCCAGGGTCCTAGAATAGAGCTCCCTGCTCAGCGGGAAGCCTGCTTCTCCCCCTCCCACTCCCCCTGCTTGTGTTCCTTCTCTCGCTGTGTCTCTTTCTGTCAAAAAATAAATAAAATCTAAAAAAATTAAAAAAATAAAAGATTATTAAAACTAGCAAACATGATAAGAAAATTAAGACAACAAAGGCACAAATAACCAATATTAAGAATGAAAAAGGGACAAAATTACAGATGTTTTTAAGATAAAAAAGATAAGAAGATGTTATGAACAATTCTATGTCAAAAAAAACTTGGGGTCTTGGATGAAATAGATAAATCCCTGGAAAAATAAAGCTTAGCCAAACTGACTCAAGAAACTGGGTGATGGGTATGTGGGGGATCATTATACAGTTTGCTCTATTTTTCATGTTTGAAATTTTCCATAATGAAAAGATATTTTTTAAGTTGACTTAAGAAGAAAGAAAAAATCAAAATAGTCCTTTAACCAATAAAGAAATGAAATCAGTAGTTGAAATTTTTTCCTTCAAAAAATTCCAGACCAAGGTGATTTTAAAAGGAGAGTTCTGCTAAAAATTCAAAGAAAAAAATGATTCTACTTTATATAAGCTATTTAAAAGAATTAAAAAATGAAGGGATACCTCCAACTCATATTATGACTTAGCATAAACTTGATCCAAAATCTGAAAGTACAAGAAGGAAATATTATGTCAATATCACTTCTGTACACAGACATAAAAGTCTTAAACAAAACACTATAAACTAAGTCCAGCACAACCAAGGTGAGTCTACCTAGGAACCACACCTAGTTTAGCATTAAAAAAAATTAATATAACTTGCCACATAAAGGAGAAAATCATATGATCATGTGAAGAGGCCAAAAAGCATTTGATAACAAATTCAACATCCAGCCTTAAAAAGAAAAAATAAATTCTTGGGGTGCCTGGGTGGCTTAGTGGGTTAAGTATCCAACTCTTGATTTTGGCTCAGGTTATGATCTCGGTCCTGAGAAAGAGCTCCCCATTGGACTCTGCAGTGGGCGTGGAGCCTGCTTAAGATTCTCTCTCTCCCTCTCCCTCTCCTCCCTCCCTCTCTAAAAAAAAATTCTCAAAATAGAAATAGAAGAAAACATCCTTAACTATTAAAAGCTATTTAAAAATCGCATACAGTAAACATTATACTGAAACATTGAAAACATTCTCTTTAAAATCAGGAGCACAACAGAGGTGCCTACTGTCACTAATTCCATTCAACACTGTACCAACGTTGTACATACAATGCAGGAAAATAAGAAAAAGATATAAGAAGTATAAAGATTAGAAAGAATAATACTTTCCTTCATGAATAATGATTATTTACATGGAAAACTCAAAAGAATCTATAGATAAATATCAGAATAAGAGCATTTATCTTGATTGTTGGATATAAAAATTACATTTTTTTATACTTCAGCAACAGTACCACCATATTGCATAATTCTCACATCACACAACTTCAGGGGAAATCATTCATATATTCTATATGAATTGTATCCTCTAGGGCAAAATTCTAGGCAATCCACATAGCAACAACACAAAAAACCTTACATACATGTATACGTATGTTTTTAAAAACTTTTTAATCTATTTTTTATTATTATTTTTTAAGATTTTACTTATTCAGGGGCACCTGGGTGGCTCAGTTGTTAAGTGTCTGCCTTCGGCTCAGGTCATGATCCCAGGGTCCTGGGATCGAGTCCCATATCGGGCTCCTTGCTCAGCGGAAGCCTGCTTCTCCCTCTCACACTCCCCCTGCTTGTGTTCCCTCTCTCGCTGTGTTTTTCTCTGTCAAATAAATAAATAAAATCTTAAAAAAAAAAAAAAGATTTTACTTATTCATTTGCCAGAGAGTGAGAGAGCAAAAGCAGGGCGAGCAGTAGAAAGAGAGGGAGAAGCAGGCTCCCCACTGAGCACGAAGCCCAATGCAGGACCCTGGGATCATGACCTGAGCTGAAGGCAGACGCTTAACCATCTGAGCCACCCAGGCGCCCCTCTATTTAAAGATTTTATTTATTTATTCATGAGAGACAGAGAGAGAGAGGGAGAGAGGCAGAGGCAGAGGGAGAAGCAGGCTCCCCGCAGAGCAGGGAGCCCGATGCGGGGCTCGATCCCAGGACCCTGGGATCATGACGTGAGCCGAAGGCAGACACTTAACCATCGGAGCCACCCAGCCATCCCGTATATTTGTTTCTTTTTTAAAGATTTATTTATTTGTTTTAGGAGAGAGAGAGCGGGAGGGAGGGGCAGAGGGAGAGAGAGTCTTAAGCAGAATCCATGCTGAGCATGGAGCCTGACATGGGACTTGATCTCATAAGAGCCGAAAATTGTTTGGGGTCCTGAGCCGAAATCAAGAGTCAGTTCTGTAACCTACTAAGCCACCCAGGTGCCCCAACATGTATACTATATATATATTTATAAATGTGTATGTATATATATGTCTGTATACACACACACACTACATATGATAATTATTTTTGTGGGTTGCCAAACATTTCCAGTTATTTCCTTAATAGTACCTGGTAGACTGTACTTCCTGAATCCTATGATTAGGTCAGGTAATGTGATTAATTCTGCCCAATAAATTATGAGTGGAAGTAACGTGTATTACTTCTGGGCTGGGCCCTTTAATTTCTGGATGCACACACTGCAAAAGCTTTCTTTTCCCTCTGATATGTCTCCTGGCCATGTTTAAGATAGTGGCAGCTCTGTCAGTCTGTGTCCCCACATGACTATGATATGCGGACATCCCTCTTCCTCTACCCAACCTGCAATGGACATGTGGTAGTGTAAATGAAAATAAACCTTGTTTGAAGCCACAGTATAACCTAGCTTATCCTGACGAACACAGTACCTGGGAATAAATTTAACAAGATATGTGCAGGACCTGTGTGAAAAAGTATTGTAGAGTGTACTGAAGAACACTAAAGTAGGCCTAAATAAATGAAAGTATATACTACTGTTTATCAATTAGAAGACTCAGTGTCATAAATATTCCAATTCTCTCCAAATTGATATATGAATTCAATACAATTTCAAAGTCTAAACAGGTTTTATTGAGGAACTTGAGAAGTTAACTCTAAAATTTGAATGGAAAAACAGAAGACCAAGAATAGCCAAGACACTTCTGAAAAAGACAGTGTGGTACTGGCACTAGACAGTCAAACAGATAATTGGCACAGAAGAGCAAGTTCACAAATAGACCCATACATATAGGAAAATTTGATTTACGTCAGAGGTGGTATTAAAGATTAGGAGGAAAAGATGGAACTCTCAATTAATGGTACTTTATCCATTTGGGGGGAAAAATGAAATCAGATCTTAACTTCATGCCAAAATCATAAATCAATTTCAGATTTATTAAAGACTTAAAATGAAAAACCCAACTAAAATTTTTTTAGAAAAAAACCTGGGAGAATATAATCTTTGTGTAAGGAAGAATTTCTTTTTCTTTTTTTTTAAAAATTTTTTTAAAAGATTTTATTTTTATTTTTCAACAGAGAGAGAGAGACAGCAAGAGAGGGAACGCAAGCAGGGGGAGTGGGAGAAGCAGGCTTCCCGCCGAGCAGGGCCCAATGTGGGACTTGATCCCAGGACCCTGGGATCATGACCTGAGCCAAAGGCAGGTGCTTAACGACTGAGCCACCCAGGCACCCAGAATTTCTTTTTTTTTTTTTTAAAGATTTTATTTATTTGAGAGAGAGAGCACACAAGCAGGGGGAAGGGACAAAGGGAGAAGGAGAAGCAGATTCCCCGGAGCCTGACGCGGGGCTGGATCCCAGGAGCCTGAGATCATGACCTGAGCGGAAGGCAGACGCTTAACCGACTAAGCCACCCAGGTGCCCCTAAAGAAGAATTTCTTAAGATACAAAGTGTAAACCATAAAAGAATATGTGACTACATTAAAATTAGGAATTTCTGTTTATGAAAAACACCATAAAGTTGTAAAACAAGCCACAAACTAGAAGGTTCTTGGTAGTCTGATTTGGGAATACTACATAGAGATGAAAATAATTAAAGCCACATGCAATAACATTGATTAATTTTATAAACACAATATTGAGGCCAAAATAAAAACAAAAGAGAATAACACACAATATGATTCTGTGATATTGTGATATACAGTAGTCCCCCCACCTTGTCTGCAGGGGATACATTACAAGACCCACAGTAAATGTCTAAAACCACAGATGGTACTGAACCCTATAAATACTGTTTTTTCTATACATACATACCTATGATAAAATTTAATTTATAAATTAGGCAAAGTAAGCGATCAACAACCATAACTAATAATAAAATGAAACAATTATAACAATATGTTAAAAGTTATGTGAATGTGGTTTCTCTCTCAAAATATCTTCTTGTACTGTACTCATCCTTCTTGTGATGGTGTGAGAGGATAAAATGCCTGTGATGAAGATGAAGTGAGGTGAATGACAGACATAGGCATTGTGATGGGAGTGTTAGGCTAACTATCAACCTTCTAATGATATGTCAGAAGGGGGTCATCTGCTTAGAAACTGCAGTTGACTCTAGGTCACTGAAACCTCGGAAACTGAAACCGCAGATTAAGAGTGGACTACTGTCTTGCTCTTCATCCTTGGCTCCAGGCAGAACTCCAATAAACCCCTATAATTTGCTGATTGATAGGGTAAGAGGAGCGTCTTTTGTTATTCATAAACCCCTTTCAACCATACCTCAGTTTGCTAATGACTTGATTGGTGACTGAAAGCCCCTATGCAGCTTCAGGATTGGGGCTAGTTGCTACAGTAACTAACCATGTGTTTAGAGGGTTAGAATTTTCAGGTCCACTCCTTCAGTCTCTGGGGAAGGGAGAGGAGATGGAGATTAAGGTAATCACCAACAGCTAATGATTTTAATCAATCTGATGCACGTCATGGAGCATTCATAAATATCCTAAACAACAGTTTGGAAAGCTTCCAGGTTGGTGAATACATCTATGTATCAGTAGGGAGGTGTACCCCAAACTCCAGGGGGACAGAAGCTCCTGCACTCAGCACCCTTCTGGACCTTGCCCTATGTATCTCTTCATCTGGCTGTTCATTTGCATCCTTTATAATAAAGTGGTAATAGTAAGTAAAGTGTTTTCCTGAGTTCTGTGAGCCGTTATTATCAAAACTTAGGAAGGGAGTTACGGGAACCCCCAATTTATAGCCAAGTTGGACAGAATGGTGGGTAACCAGGGCCCACCTACTTGCAATTGCCATCTAAAGTGGTGGGGGCAGTCATGTGGGACTGAGCCCTTAACCGGTGGTTCTGCATTAACTCCAGGTAGTATTAGAATTGAGTTAAATTGTAGGACACCCAGTTGATGTCAAGAGAGCTGGAGAATTAGGTGGTGTAAGGAAAAACTCCCCACACATTTGGTGTCAGAAGTGATGTGTACAGAGAAAGTGTTTTCATTTAGATTCCATTCACATAAAGTTCAAAAATAGGCGAAAGTAAACTGCATTGTTTAGATACACACATACAGATAGTAAAACTGTAGAGAAAAGCAAGTGATCACCATGAAAATCAGAAGTAGTTGGGAGGAGGAGGGTAGCAAGGCATGGAGGTAGAATATACATTGAACCAAGAAACATATCTAGGACTTCTATTTTTTTTTTTTTATTTTTTATTTTTTAAGATTTTATTTATTCATTTGCGAGAGAGACAATGAGAGATAGAGAGTATGAGAGGGAGGAGGGTCAGAGGGAGAAGCAGACTCCCTGCTGAGCAGGGAGCCCGATGCGGGACTCGATCCCGGGACTCCAGGATCATGACCTGAGCCGAAGGCAGTCGCTTAACCAACTGAGCCACCCAGGTGCCCCTCTAGGACTTCTATAATATTGGCAATATGACTGCATGGTATTTAACTTAGTTTGTTCTACTATATGTTTGCTTTATACATCCCCCCACCCCCTGTGTGTGTATATGTATGTGTGTGTGAGTGATATTTATCTCTATACACATATTTTAATAAAATAAAGTTAAGAGGTCTGTGTAATAAACTTACCGAGAAATTTGAAGACCTACATGAAGAAAACTTTAAAAGCCCATTTAAGTAAGGATCCCAAAAGTCTAAATACATGAAAGTACTATTCTACCATTATTGACTAGAAAGACGCAGCACTGTAGGATAGTGAACATTCTACATTAAACTCTTCATTTAAAATGCTGAGGATTGGGGCACCTGGGTGGCTCAGTCATTGGGCATCTGCCTTCGGCTCGGGTCATGATCCCAGGGTCCTGGGATCGAGCCCTGCATCGGGCTCCCTGCTCAGCCGGAGGCCTGCTTCTCCCTCTCCCACTCCCCCTGCTTGTGTTCCCTCTCTCGCTGTGTCTCTCTGTCAAATAAATAAAATCTTTAAAAATAAAATAAAATAAAATGCTGAGGATTTTTAGAAAATGTGACAAAATGACAGTAAAGTTCATTTATAATGTGTGAAATTTTGATTAACAGAATAAAAGTTTTGCTAATTAACTAGATGGAGGGAGGCCTTTCACAATATACCTGTATATCAAATCACCACAATGTATACTTTAAGTATCTTACAATTTTGTCAATTATACCTCAATAAAGCCAAAATTAAAAATAAATAACTTAAAAAAAGAAACATATGACAAAAGCCAGAAAAACTGGAAAATAAAGAGTTGGAGGGGTGCCTGGGTGGCTCAGTCAGTTGGGCGCCCAACTCTTGGTTTTGGCTCAGGTCGTGATCTCTGGGTCATGGGATTGAGCCCCGTATCAGGCTGTGTGCTCAGCAGGGAATCTGCTTGAGATTCTCTCTCTCCCTCTGTCCCTCCCCACTCCGTGCTCTCTCTCAAATAAATAAATAAATAAATAAATAAATCTTTAAAAAAACAATGAGTTGGGGACTAACACTACCTTAAAAGCATTTGAATTTCTTGGACTGGCACATATAACTTTCATATAAATTAATAAAATTTACTTTTTAGGGCAGTTTTAAGTTCACAGCAAAATTGAGATACTTCAGAACATTCCCATATACTCCTCTCCCCACATACAATCTCCCTCATTATAAGCATCCAGCACCACCACGGCACATTTGTTACAACTGATGAATCTACACTGACACACTATTATCACCCAAAGTCCATAGTTTACATTACGGTTCACTCTTGGTGTTATACATTCCCTGGGGTTTGACAAATGTGTAATGACATGGATCTACCGAATACAGAATAGTTTCACTGCCTGAAAAATCCGCTATGCTCCGCCTATTCAGCTATCCCTTCCCACTAACCTCCAACAATCACTGATCATATATTATCCCCAAAATATGATCCATATTGTTGGAATCATAGAGTATGTAATCTTTTCAGATTGGCTTCTTTCACTTAGAATAAGCATTTAAGTTTCCTCCATGTCTTTTCAAGACTTGATAGCTCATTTCTTTTTAGCAATGAATAATATTCCAATGTCTGGATGTACCACAGTTTACTTATCCATTCACTTACTGATAAACATTTTTTAGTTGCTTTCAAGTTTTGGCAATTATAAATAAAGCTGCTATAAACATCTGGGTACAGGTTTTTTGTTTCAAATGTTTTCAATTCATTTGGGTAAGTACTAAGGAGCATGATCACTGGATTGAATGGTAAGAATGTCTTTAGTGTTTTAAGAAACTGCTGAACTGTCTTCCAAAGTGACTGTACCATTTTGCATTCCCACCAGTAATTAATGAGAGTTCCTATTAGTCTACATCTTCACCAGCATTTGGTGTAATCAGTATTTTGGATTTTGGCTATTCTAAAATCCAAACGTAGTAATATCTCATTGTTGTTTTAACTTACAATCCCTAATGACATATGATGTTGAACATCTGTATACCTTCTTGGGTGAGGTGTTGTTTAGGCATTTTGTCCATTTTAAAATTGGGTTGTTCATTTTCTTATTGTTAGTTTTAAGAGTTCTTTGTATATTTTTGATAACAGTCTTTTATCATATGTGTCTCTTGCAAATATTTTCTCCCAGTCTGTGGCTTGTCTTCTCATTCTCTTGATACTGTCTTTTGCAGAGCAGAAGTTTTTAATTTTGATGAAGTCCAGTTTAGCAATTATCTATTTCATGGATCATGTCTTTGGTGTTGTATCTAAAAAGTCATTGCCCAAAGTCATGTAGTTTTCTCTACTTTATCTTCCAGGAGTTTTATAGTTTCACATTTTACATTCAGGTTTATGATCCATTTTGAGTTAATTTTTGTTAAGGGTGTAAGATCTGTGTCTAGGTTAATTTCTTTGCATGTCAATGTCCAGTTGTTCCAGCACCATTTGTTGAAAAGACTATCTTTGCTCCATTGTCAAAGATCACTTCACTATATTAATGTGAGTCTATTTCTGGGCTTTCAGTTTTGTTCCATCAACTTATTTGTTTATTCTTTCTACACTGTCTTGACCACTGTAGTTTGTATCAATTCTTGAAGTTAGGTAGTAGCAGTTCCTCTGTTCTTTTCCTTCCATATTGACTTGGCTATTTGCAGTCTTTTGCCTCTTCATATAAATTTCAATTATGTTATTAATATCTACAAAATAACTTGCTAGGATTTTGACTGAGATTATTTTGAATCTACAGATCAAGTTCATAAGAACTAACATCTTAACAATATTGAGCCTTCCTATCCACAAACATGGAATATCCCTCCATTTCTTTAGTTCTTCTTTGATGCCTTTCATCAGTTTCATAGTTTTCCACATATAGATCTTATACAAATTTTGTTAGATTTATTGTTTTTTTTTTTTTTTTTAAAGATTTTATTTATTTATTTGAGACAGAGAGAATGAGAGACAGAGAGAATGAGAGGGAGGAGGGTCAGAGGGAGAAGCAGACTCCCTGCCGAGCAGGGAGCCCGATGCGGGACTCGATCCCGGGACTCCAGGATCATGACCTGAGCCGAAGGCAGTCGCTTAACCAACTGAGCCACCCAGGCGCCCTAGATTTATTGTTTTAAAAGATTATTTATTTATTTATTTGAGACCGAGAGGGAGAGAGAGCACGAGTGGTGGCGAGGGACAGAGGGAGAGGTAGAAGCAGACTCCCTGCTGAGCAAGGAGCCTGACGTGGGGCTCGATCCCAGGACCCTGAGATCATGACCTGAGCCGAAGGCAGATGCTTAACTGAATGAGCCACCCAGTCACCACCCCTTTTGTTAGATTTACACTAAGTATTTCATTTTTTAATGTTCTCATGTAAATGGTAATATGTTTTAAATTTCAAATTCCACTTGTTCACTGTTCATAGGAAGGTGACTGGCTTTTGTAAATTGACCTTGCATTGACAATCTTGCTATTATCACTTATTAGTTGCAGGAATTTTTTTGTTGATTCTTTGGAGTTTTTTTCTACATAGATGATTATGACATCTGTGAACAAAGATGATTTTATTTATTCTTTCCTAATCTATATACCTTTTATTTCTTTCTTTCTCCTCCCCTTTCTCCTCCTCCTTCTTCTTTCTTCTTCTCCTTCTTCTTCTTCTCTTACTGCATTAGCTAGGACTTCCACTATGATATTGAAAAGCAGTGGTGAGAGGGGACCCACCTTGTTCCTAATCTTGGTGGGATGTTTCAAGTTTCTTACCATTGAGTATGACATCACCTGTAGAATTTTTATAGATTTTTTTAATCAAATTGAGGCAGTTCACCCTCTATTTGTAGTATGATGAGAGTTTTTTACCATGAATGGATGCTAATGTATGTTTGTTTATTTATTTAAAAAAATTTTAGATATATTTTTATTTTTTTGGCTTTTTCAGTTTTTATTTTAATACCAGTTAGTTAACATACAGTTATATTAGTTTCAGGTGTACAATATAGTAATTCAACAATTCCATATACACCCAGTGCTCATCACGACAAGTGCACTCCTTAATCCCCATCACCTATTTAACCCAACCCCCCACCCCCACCCCTTTGGTAACCATCAGTTTGTTCTCTATAACTACGAGTTTAAGAGTCTGTTTCTTGATTCATCTCTCTCTTTTTTCCCCCTTTGCTCATTTGTTTCTTAAATTCCACATATGAGTGAAATCATATGGTTTTTGTCTTTCTCTGAATTATTTCGCTTAACATTATACTCTCTAGCTCCATCCATATCATTGCAAAGTGAAAGATTCCATTCTTTTTTATCGATGAATAATATTCCAGTGTGTGTGTGTGTGTGTGTGTGCCACATCTTCTTTATCCATTCATCTATCGATGGACACTTGGGCTCCTTCAATAATTTGGCTATTGTAAACAATGCTGCTATAAACATCAGGGTGCATGCATGCCTTTGAATTAATGTTTCTGTATTCTTTGGGAAAATACCCAGTAGTACAATTGCTGGAGCATAGGCTAGTTCTATTTTTAACTTTCTGAGAAACCTCCATACTCTTTTCCACAATGGCTGTACCTCTTTGTATTCCCACCATCAGTGCATGAATATTCCCCTTTCTCTACAACCTTGCCAACACCTGTTCATGTTGTTGATTTTAGCTATTCTCACAGGTATAAGGTCATATCTCATTGAAGTTTTGATTTGTATTTCCCTGATAGTAAGTGATGATGAGCATCTTTTCATGTGTCTGTTGGCCATCTGGATTGTCAGCTTTGGAGAAATGTCTGTTAATGTTTTCTGCGAAGTTTTAAATTATATTATTTGGCTTTTAGGTGTTGAGTTTTAGAAGTTCTTTATATATTTTGGATACAAACTCTTTTTCAGATATATCATTTGCAAATATATTCTCCCATTCAGTAGGTTACCTTTTAGTTTTGGTGATTGTTTTCTTTGCTGTGCAAAAGTTTTTATTTTGATGTAGTCCCAGTGTTTTTGCTTTTGTTTCCCTTGCCTCAGGAGACATATCTAGAAAAAGTTGCTATAGCCAATGTCAAAGTTGCTATTGCCTGTGTTCTCTTCTAGGATTTTTATGATTTCAGGTCTCACATTTAGGTCCTCAATCCATTTTGAGTTTATTTTTGTGTATGGTATAAGAAAGTGGTCCAATTTCTTTCTTTTGCATGTTGCTGTTCAGTTTTCCCAACACCACTTGTTGAAGAGACTTTTTCCCATTGCATATTCTTTCCTGCTTTGTCAAAGATTAATTGACCATATCATGATCTCAGGCTCCTGGGACTGAGCCCCACATTGGGCTCCTGACTCAGCAGGGAGTCTGCTGGACATTCTCTCTCCCTCTGCCCCTTCCCATGCTTGCATGCATGTGCGCTCTCTCTAAAATAAATAAATAAATCTTTAAAAAAAAGATTGACCATATAGTTGTGGATTTATTTCCGGGTTTTCTATTTTGTTCCATTGATCAATGTGTCTATTTTCCTGCCAGTACCACACTGTTTAGATTACTAGAGCTTTTTAATATAACTTGGAGTCTGGAATTGTTATGCCTCCAACTTTGCTTTTCTTTCCTAAGATTTCTCTGGCTATTCAGGGTTTTTGGTGGTTCCATACAATTTTTAGAATTGTTCCCGTTCTGTGTAAAAAGCTGTTAGCATTTTGATAGGGACTGCATTAAATGTGTAGACTGCTTTGGGTAGTATAGACATTTTAACAATATTTGTTCTTCCAATCCATGAGCATGGACTGTCTTTCCATTTCTCTGTTTCACCTTCAATTTTTTTTCATTAGTATTTTATAGTTTCTAGAGTAGAGAGGTCTTTCACCTCTTTGGTTAGGTTTATTCCTAGGTATCTTATTGTTTTTGGTGCAATTGTAAATGGGATTGTTTTTTTTTTTTTCTTTCTTTTACGTGGGGCTTGAACTCATGACTGCAATGTCAAGACTGGCATGGTTTCCCAAATGAGCCAGCCAGGCACCCCATAAATGGGACTATTTTCTTAATTTTTCCTCCTGCTGCTCCATTTTTGGTATATAGACACACAACAGATTTCTGTACATGAATTTTGTATCCTGCAACTTTACTGAATTTATCAGTTCTAGCAGTTTTTTTGGTGGAGTTTTTTGGGTTTTCTATATATAGTATAATGTCATCTGCAAATAGTGAAAATTTTACTTCTTCCTTACTGATTTGGATGCATTTCCTTCCTCCCTCCCACCTCTCTTTCTCCCCTCTCCTTCCTTTCTTTCTTTCTTTTTTCCTTTCCCCTTCCCTTCCCTTCCCTTCCTCTCCCCTCCCTTCCCTTTCCTCCTTCCCCCCTCCCTCCCTCCCTTTCCCTTTCCTTTTGTCTGTCTGTCTGATTGTGGTTAGGACTTTCAGTACTATGATGAATAAAAGTGGTGAGAGTGGACATCCTTTTCTTGTTCCTTACCTTAGGGGAAAGGCTCTCAGTTTTCTCCCATTAAGGATGATGTTAGCTGTGGGTTTTTCATACATGGCCTTATTATGTTGAGGGTTTTTATCACGAATGGATGCTGTACTTTGTCAAATGCTTTTTCTGTGTTTATTGAAATGATCATATGGTTCTTATCCTTCTCCTCCTGATGTGATGTATCATGTTGATTTGCAAATTTTGAACCACCTTGCAACCCAGGAATTAATCCCACTTGACTGTGGTGAAATGATTTTTTTACTGTATTGTTGAATTCAGTTTGCTAGTATTTTGTGGAGGATTTTTGCATCTATGTTCATCAGGGGTACTGGACTGTAGTTCTCTTTTTTAGTGGTGTCTTCATCTGGTTTTGGTATCAGGGTAATGCTAACCTCATAGGATGAATTTGGGTTTTCCATCCTTTTCTGTTCATTGGAATAATTTGAGAAGAATAGGTATTAACTTGTCTTTAAATGTTTGGTAGATTTGGCCTGTGAAGCCATCTGGTCCTGAACTTTTGTTTGTTGGGAGTTTTTTGATTACTGATTCAATTTCTTTGCTGGTTATCAAGTCTGTTCAAATTTTCTATTTCTTTCTACTTCAGTTTTTGTAGGTTATATGTTTCTAGGAATTTATCCATTTCTTCTAGGTTGTCTAATTTGTTGGCATATAGTTTTTCATAATATTCTCTTGTAATTCTGTGGTATTGGTTGTTACTGCTCTCTGATTTGTGATTTTGTTTGAGTCATTTCTCTTCTTTTCTTGATAAGCTGGCACTAGAGGTTTATCAATTTTACTGATTTTTTTTCAAAGAACCAGCTACTGGTTTCATTGATCTATTCTACTGGTTGTGTTTTATTTTGTTTATTTTAGTTTCTGTATCACTAATTTCTGCTCTAACCTTTATTATTTCTTTCCTTCTGCTGGTTTTGGATTTTGTTTGTTCTTTTTCTAGCTCCTATAGATATAAAGTTGGTTATTTTTTTCTTGCTTCTTGATGTAGTCCTGTATTGCTATAAACTTCCCTCTTAGAACCACTTTTGCTGCATCCCAAAGGTTTTGGACCACTGTGTTTTCACTTTCATTTGTTTCCATATATTTTTTATTTCTCCTTTGATTTCCTGGTTGACCCATTCATTGTTTAGTAGCATGTTATCTAACCTCCATGTATTCGTGGCCTTTCCAGATTTTTTTCTTGTGGTTGACTCCTAGTTTCATACTGTTGTGGTGAGAAAAGATGCATAGTATAACTTCAATCTTCTTGAATTTGTTGAGGTTTGTTTTGTGGGCTAATATGTGATCTATTCTGGAGAATGTTCTGTGTGCACTTGAAAAGAATGTGTATTCTGCTGTTTTAGGATGGAATGTTCTGAATATACCTGTTAAATCCATCTGTTCCGGTATGTCATTCAAAGCCATTGTTTCCTTGTTGATTTTCTGTCTAGATGATCTGCCCAATGATCTAAGTGGGGTGTTAAGGTCCCCTACTATTATTGTATTATTATTGACTAGTTCCTTTATGTTTGTTGTTAACTGTTTTATGTATTTGGCTGCTCCTATGTTGGGTGAGTTACGTCATTTTTTACAGAAATGTTCATTTTTACTGCTTTTGTGTTTTTACACTGTCACTTTTGGTTCCTCCTTTCTACTCAAAGAGTCTCCTTTAATATTTCTTGCAGGGCTGGCTTAGTGGTAATGAACTCCTTTAGTTTTTATTTGTCTGGGAAATGATCTATCTCTCCTTCTATTCTGATTGATAGCCTTTCTGGATAGAGTATTC
>NC_138375.1:58932795-58946150 GCF_054177405.1 Leptonychotes weddellii | reverse complement strand
TTTTTTTTTTAAAGATTTTATTTATTTATTTGAGACAGAGAGAATGAGAGACAGAGAGCACGAGAGGGAGGAGGGTCAGAGGGAGAAGCAGACCCCCTGCTGAGCAGGGAGCCCGATGCGGGACTCGATCCCGGGACTCCAGGATCATGACCTGAGCCGAAGGCAGTTGCTTAACCAACTGAGCCACCCAGGCGCCCCTCTGGATAGAGTATTCTTGACTGCACATTTTTCCCATTCAGCACTTTGAATATTATCATGCCACACCTTTCTCGCTTGGAAAGTTTCTGCTGAAAAATCCCCTACTAGCCTTATGGGTTTTCCCCCTGTAAGTTACGGTCTTCTTTTGTCTTGCTGCTTTTAAAATTTTTTATCACTATATTTTGCCAATTTAATTACCATTTGTCTTGCTGTGATTCTGCTTTTGTTGATTCTGATGGGAGTTCTCTATGCTTCCTGGATCTGGTATCTGTTTCCTTTCTCAGATTAGGGAAGTTTTCAGCTAATATTTCTTCAAAAATTTTTCTGTCCCCTTTCTTCTCTCTTCTTCTAGGACTGCTATAATATGAATGTTATTATGTTTGATGAAGTCACTGAGTTTCCTAAGTCTATTCTTGTTTTGCATAATTCTTTTTTCTCTTTTTTGTTCAGCTTGATTATTTTCCATTACTCTATCTTCTAGGTCATCAGTTCGTTCCTCTGCTTCTTCCAGCCTGCTTCTCATTCCATCATGCATGTTTCTCATTTCAATTATTGAGCCCTTTATCTCTGCTGTGTTATTCCTTATCTCTGTGTTAAGCGTCTCAGTCATGTCTTCCACTCTTCTCAAGTCCAGTGAGTATCCTTATGATCATTACTTTAAATTCTCTATTAGGCATGTTACTTATATCTGTTTCACTTAGATCTCTGGCCATGGCCTTGTCCTGTTCTTTCATTTGGGATGAATGTCCTCTCATTTTGTCTAAGTCTCTGTGCCTGTGTCTCTGTGTTAGGTAAGGCAGCTATCTCTCCTGTTTTTGAGGATAATGGGCTTATGAAGAAGAAGTGCTGTAGTGCCTTGCCATGTAGTGTCCCCTGTTCCCCAGGGCCTGGTGCTTCTGGGAGTGTCTCCAATGTGTGCTGTATATGCTCTTCTGTTTTATCCTGGTACTTTATCCTTCAGGCCAGTCATCTGCAGAGGCTCTCTTTGCCTACTGTGGGCAGTGTTTGGTCTGTGGCCTGAATATGGCTCTTTTTAGCTAGGTTTGCTCTGTTGTTTCCTGTTTGTGAAATAAGACCATCACCACTGGCACCAGGACTGATCCTCTTCAAAACTCCTGAGTTGGGAGACACAGTGTGAGCAGGGGTTTGGGCCAGTCTTCTCGGGAAGGTAGGCCACTGTGCTGGGAGTGAGGCAAGTGTGACTGGGAGGGGTGGTTCCACTGGTGTGTGTGTAGGGGGTGGGGCTTGGTGTAAGCAAGTTAGGTAGTGAGTGTTGACACTGCTCTGGTTCTTGCATGGGGCTCTTTGTTTATGGTGAGGGGCAGGGCAGGGAAATGGTACCAGCCAGTTCCTTTGTTTCTGAAGGGGTCTCTCCACTGACACTGTCTCTCTGGGATGCGCTCTAAGATGAGCTAATAACTCCCCACTGCATGCCCCAGGCACTCTTCTGATTGCTGATTCCATGCTGTATGTCCGTGGGTTGTTTGCCTGCCTTCTCTCCAACAGCAGAGCAATGCCCTCTGGGTTCTATCCCAGCCAAGGCTGCTGACCTTTAAAACTCCAGGCTTTAAGCCCAGATGGTTGCAAGAACTCATAAAATTTGGACACTCTCACTTTCTAAGTCAATTGCTAGCTATGGGATTCGTTTTCCCTCTGTGCTCCCCTGTGTCCTACTCAGTTGCTCACCCTTCTCTGTGACCATGGCTCCTTCCCCACTATAGCAGCCACTATCTGTTTCTGTCCCAAACCATGTCTCTGCACTTCCTACCTTCTTCGATGTGGCCTCTTCTCTACTTTCAGTTGTGGAGTTTGTTCTGCCAGTCTTCAGGTCAATTTCTGAGGTATTTAGGATCATTTGATAGTTATCTAATTGTATTCATGGGATGAAGTGAGCCTAGGATCCTCCTATTCTGCTGCCATCTTCCCCACCCTACATTTTTTTTTCTTCCAAGATTTTATTTAAGTTCAAGTTAGTTACAATATAGTGTAGTATTAGTTTCAGGAGTAGAATTTAGTGATTTGTCACTTACATATAATACCCAGTGCTCATCACAAGTGCCCTCCTTAATGACTATCACCCATTTAGCTCATGCCCCCCCACCTTCCCTCCAGCACCCCTCAGTTTGTTCTCTAGAGTTAAGAGTCTCTTATGGTTTGCCTCCCTCTCTGTTTTTATCTTATTTTATTTTTCTTTCCCTTCCCCTATGTTCATTTCTTTTGTTTCATAAATTCCACATATGAAATCATATGGTATTTGTCTTTCTCCAACTGACTTTTCTCACTTAACATAATACATTCTAGTTCCACCCATGTTGTTACATATGACAAATTTCATTCTTTTTGATGGCTGAGTAATATTCCATTAAATATATACCACATCTTCTTTGTCCATTCATCAATTGATGGACATTTGGGCTCTTTCCAAAATTTGGCTATTGTTGATAATGCTGCTATAAACACTGGTGTGCATGTGCCCCTTCAAATCTATATTTTTGTATCCCTTGGACAGATACCTAGTAGTGCAATTGCTAGGTCATGAGATAATTCTATTTTTAACTTTTTTTAAAAAAAGATTTTACCTATTTGACACAGAGAGACACAGCAAGAGAGGGAACACAAGCAGAGGGAGTGGGAGAGGGAGAAGCAGGCTTCCCGCAGAGCAGGGAGCCTGATGCAGGGCTCGATCCCAGGACCCTGGGATCATGACCTGAGCCGAAGGCAGACATTTAATGACTGAGCCACACAGGCGCCCCTATTTTTAACTCTTTTTGAGGAACCTCCATACTGTTTTCCACAGTGGCTGCACCAGTTTGCATTCCCACCAACAGTGTAGGAGGGTTCCCCTTTCTCCACATCCTTGCCAACATCTGTTGTTTCCTGTGTTAATTTTAGCCATTCTGACAGGTGTGAGGTGATGAGTGATATTAAGCATCTTTTTATATATGTTAGCCATTTGTATGTTTTCTTTGGAAAAATGTCTATTCATGTCTTCTGCCCATTTCTTAAACTGGATTATTTGGTTTTTGGGTGTTGAGTGTGATAAGGTCCTTATAGATTTTGGATTCTAGCCCTTTATCTGATATGTCAATTGCAAATCTCTTCTCCCATTCCATAGGTTGCCTTTTAGTTTTGTTGACTGTTTCCTTCTCTGTGCAGAAGCTTTTTATATTGATGAAGTCCCAATAGCTCATTTTTGCTTATATTTCCCTTGCCTCCAGAGATGTGTCTTGTAAGAAGCTGCTACAGCCAACGTCAAGGAGGTTGCTGCCTGTGTTCTCTTCTAGGATTTTGATGGATTCCTGTCTCACATTTAGGTCTTTCATCCACTTTGAATTTATTTTTGTGTATGGCGTAAGAAAGTAGTCCAGTTTCATTCTTCTGCATGTTGCTGTCCAACTTTCCCAACACCATTTGTTGAAGAGACTGTCTTTTTTCCAATTGGATATTCTTTCCTGCTTTGTTGAAGATTAGTTAACCATATAGTTATGGGTCCATTTCTGGGTTCTCTATTCTGTTCCATTGATTAAAGTGTCTATTTTTGTGTCAGTACCATACTGTCTTGATGACTACAGCTTTGTAATATAGCTTGAAGTTCAGAATTGTGATGCATCCAGCTTTGGTTTTATTTTAACATTACTTTAGCTATTTGGGGTCTTTTGTGGTTCCATACAAATTTCCGACTTGTTTGTTCTAGCTGTGTGAAAAATGCTCACATTATTTTGATGGGGATTGCACTGAATTTGTATATTGCTTTGGGTAGTGTAGACATCTTAACAGTATTTGTTCTTCTAATCCATGAGTATGGAATGTTTTTCTATTTCTTTGCATCTTCTTCAATTTCTTTCATAAGTGTTCTATAGTTTTGAGAGTACAGATCTTTTGCTTCTTTTATTAGGTTTATTCCTAGGTATTCTATAGTTTTGGTGCAATTGTAAGTGGGATGGATTCCTTGATTTCTCCCTTTCTGTTGCTTCATTATTGGTGTATACAAATGCAACAGATTTCTATACATTGATTTTATATTTTGCTGATTTCACATATCAGTTCTAGCAATCTTTTGGTGGTGTTTTCCAGGTTTTCTACATAGATTATCATGTTGTCTATGAAGAGTGAAAGTTTGACTTCTTCCTTGCCACTTTGGATGCCTTTTATTTCTTTTTGTTGTCTGATTGCTGAGGCTAAGACTTCCAGTAGGATGTTGAACAACAGTGGTGAGAGTGGACATCTCTGTCATGTTCCTGACCTTAGGGGAAAAGCTCAGTTTTTCCCCACTGTGAGTCTTTCGTATATTGGTCTTATGACATTGAGGTATGTTCCTTCTATCCCTACTTTCTTGAGGGTTTTTATCAAGAAAGGATGCTATATTTTGTCAAATGCTTTTTCTGCATCTGAGAGGATCATATGGTTCTTATCCTTTCTTTTATTAATGTGGTGTAACACCTTGATTGATTTGCAGATATTGAACCACTCCTGTAGTCCAGGAATAAATCACACTTGATTGTGGTGAATAGTCCTTTTAATGTACTGTTGGGATTTGATTAGCTAGTATCTTCTTGGGAATTTCTGCACTGAAGTTCATCAGGGATATTGGTCTGTAATTCTCATTTTTAGTGGGGTCTTTGTCTGGTTTTGGAATCAAGGTAATTCTGGTCTCATGGAATGAGTTTGGAAGTTTTCCTTCCACTTCTATTTTTTGGGAACAGTTTCAGAAGAATAGATATTAATTCTTCTTTAAATGTTTGGTAGAATTCCCCTGGGAAGCTGTCTGGCCCTAGACTCCTGTTTGTTGGGTGATTTTTGGATACTGATTCAATTTCTTTGCTGGTTATGGGTCTGTTCAAATTTTCTATTTCTTCCTGTTTCAGTTTTGATGGTGTATAAGTTTTTAGGAATTTATCCATTTCTTCCAGATTGTCCGATTTATTGGCATATAATTGTTCATAATATTCTCTTATAATTGTTTGTATTTCTGTGGTGTTGGTTGTGATCTCTCTTCTTTCATTCATGATTTTATTTATTTGGGTCCTTTCTGTTTTCTTTTTGATAAGTCTGGCTAGAGGTTTATCAATTTTGTTAATTCTTTCAAAGAACCAACTCCTAGTTTTGTTGATCTGTTCTCCTGTGGTTTTTGTTTGTTTGTTTTTGGTTTCTATATCATTTATTTCTACTCTAGTCTTTATTACTTCCCTTCCTCTGCTGGTTTTAGGCTTTATTTGCTGTTTCTTTCCCAGCTCCTTTAGGTGTAAGGTTAGGTTGTGTGCTTGAGACTTTTCTTGCTTCTTGATGAAGGCCTGTATTGCTATACACTTCCCTCTTATGACTGCCTTTGCTGCATTCCCAAAGGTTTTGGACTGTTGTGTTTTCACTTTCATTTGTTTCATGTATTTTTTAAAATTTATTTTTATTTTTTTATTTTTAGAGATATTTATTTATTTATTTATTTATTTGACAAACAGAGAGAGAGAGAGAACAAGCAGAGGGAGCAGCCCGAGGGAGAGGGAGAAGCAGGCTCCCCTCTGAGCAGGGAGCCCAATGTGGGACTTGATCCCAGGACCCCAGGATCATAACCTGAGTTGAAGGCAGACACTTAACCAACTGAGCCATTCGGGTGCCCCTCAAGTATTTTTTAATTTCTTCTTTAATTTCTTGGCTAACCCATTCTTTCTGTAGTAGAATGTTCTTTAACCTCCATGTATTTGTGGTCTTTCCAAATTTTTTCTTATGGTTGACTTCAAGTTTCATAGCATTGTGGTTCTGAAAATATGCATGCTTTGATCTCAATATTTTTGTACCAGTTGAAGCCTGATTTGTGACCCAGTATGTGATCTATTTGGAGAATGTTCCATGTGCACTCAAAAAGAATGTGTAGTCTGCTGTTTTAAAATGAAGTGCTCTGAATATATCTGTTAAGTCCATCTGGTCCAGTGTGTCATTCAAAGACACCGTTTCCTTGTTGATCTTCTGCTTTGATAATCTGTCCATTGCCGTGAGTGGGGTATTAAAGTCCCCTACTATTACTGTATTATGATCAAAGAGTTTCTTTAAGTTTGTTATTATTTGATTTATATATTTGGCTGCTCCCAAGTTGGGGGAATAAATATTTCCAATTGTTCGATCTTTTTGTTGGATAGACCCTTTTATATAATATAGTACCCTTCTTATCTCTTATTACAGTCTTTGGTTTAAAATCTAGCTTGTTTGATACAAGTATGGCTAATCCAGGTTTCTTTTGATGTCCATTAGCATGATAAATGGTTTTGCACCCCCTCACTTTAAATCTGGAGGTGTCTTTAGGTCTAAAATGAGTCTCAGGTGCCTGGGTGGCTCAGTCATTGGGCGTCTGCCTTCGGCTTGGGTCATGATCCCAGGGTCCTGGGATCGAGCCCCGTGTCAGTCTCCCTGCTCTGTGGGAAGCCTGCCTCTCCCACTCCCCCTGCTTGTGTTCCCTCTCTTGCTGTGTCTCTCTCTGTCAAATAAATAAAATCTTTAAAAAAATAAATAAAATGAGTCTCTTGTAATCAGCATATTGATGGGTCTTTTTTTTTTTTAATCCATTCTGATACCCTATGTCTTTTGATTGGAGCATTTAGTCCATTTACATTCAGAGTAATTGTTGATAGATATGAATTTAGTGCCATTGTATTACCTGTAAAGTTGCTGTTCCTGTAGTTTGTCTTTGTTCTTTTCCAGTCTTTGTTGCTTTTGGTCTCTCTCTCCTGCTCAAAGGGTCCCCTTTAATGTTTCTTGCAGAGCTGGTTTAGTGTTCACGAACTCCTTTAGTTTTTGTTTGTCTTGGAAACTCTTTATCTCTCCTATTCTGGATGACAGCCTTGCTGGATAAAGTATTCTTGGCTGCATATTTTTCCAATTTAGCCACTCCTTTCTGGCCTGGCAAGTTTCTGTGGACAAATCTGCTGCTAACCTTATGTGTCTACACTTGTAGGTTAAGGACCTTATGTCCCCAGCTGCTTTCAGAATTCTCTCTTTATCTTTGTACTTTGCAAGTTTCACTATGATATGTCTTGGTTTTGACCTGTTTTTGTTGATTTTGAGGGGAGTTCTCTGTGCCTCTCTTGAATGCCTGTTTCCTTCCCCAGATTAGGGAAGTTCTCAGCTATAATTTGTTTAAATAAACCTTCTGCCCCTTTCCTCCCCCACTCTTCTTCTGGGACTTTTTTCATATGGATATTGTTGCACTTTTTGGACTGAGTTTCCTAAGTCTATATTCTATATTCATATTCATGATCTAATAGTTTTCTTTCCTTCTTTTGAGCTTATTTTCCATAATTTTATCTTCTATATCACTTATTCGTTCCTCTGATTCTTCCATCTTCTTTTGATTAGATCAGTCAGTTTTGCATTTCAGTTATTATTTATATATATATATATATTTTTTTTTTTTAAATTTTGGCCTGACTAGTTTTTAGGTCTTTTATCTCTGCAGCAAGGGTTTCTCTGGTGTCTATGCTTTTCTCAAGCCCAGCTAGTATTCTTATGACTCTTGTTCTAAATTCTTGTTCAGATATATTGCTTATATCTGTTTTGAGCAAGTCCCTGGCTGTGATTTCTTTTTGATCTTTCTTTTGGGAAGAATTCCTCCATATTGTCATTTTGGTTAAGTTTCTGTCTTTTGCATGTTATGAAAGCTTGCTATGTATCAATACTCCTCCTGTGAGTAATGCTATATTTAAAAGGGGTCATACACTGTCCAGGGCCTGGCTCTTCAGGAAGTGTTTCTGGTGTCTGTTGTGTGAACTCTGCTGTTGTGTTTGGCTGCTCTTTCCCACAGGTCAGTCATCTGCAGAGTTCTTCCTTGCTTGCAGTGGGGAGTGTTTGGGCCTTTAACTAGGTGTGCTTTGATTTGTTTGTTAAGATAAGGCTGATTAAAAAAAAAAAAGAAAACAAACCTGGTCCAAAAAGAAAAGAAAGAAAAGTAAAAGGAACAAAATAAGCAAACAGACAAACAAAAAACCATGAGCCTGATCCCAAAGGAAAAGAAAGGAGGAAGGGGGAAGGGGAGAGAGGGAGAGAGAGAGAAAGACGACTGATCCAAAAAATGAGAAATGGGAATAAACAAACAAAATATTCTAAGTCTGATTCCAAAGAAAAAAGAAAAAAAGGGGGGGGCACCTGGGTGGCTCAGTTGGTTAAGCATCTGCCTTTGGCTCAGGTCGTGATCCCAGGGTCCTGGGATCGAACCCTGTGTCAGGCTCCCTGCTTGGTGGGGAGCCTGCTTCTCCCTCTCCCTCTGCAGCTCCCCCTGGTTGTGCTTGCTCTCTCTCTCTTTCTCTCAACTGAATAAATAAAATCTCAAAAAAAAAAAAAAAAAAGAAAAAAGGAAAAGCCTGGTCCTGTTTCCACCAGAACTGACGTCTACTCTTCGGAGCACTCTGTGATCAGTAGACTTGGTACATGCGGGGCACCTTCTGGTATTCTGGGGGACAGGTCTGCTGTGCTGGCTCACAGTCAGACCTGCCCTAGTAAAGATGTCCCTGCAGGGCACAGAGGGGCAGGGTTTGGTGGGTTTGGTGTAAGCAGCTCCAGCTTCCAGTAGGGGCACTGTGTTGCTCACTGAAGACCAACTGTGCTGGTGGAGGGGAGGATGGAAGATAGTCTCACCCCGCCCTCTCAGCTGGGGAGGGGAACTCGAGGCTGCTGCTGCTCAGGAAGCCCTCACAGAAAAGTGAACAATCTCTCCTCCTGTGGCCCAAGCCTCTGATCCCTGCCCTCCACCTGTCTGTGATGGGGCACTGGCATGCCTGGTGCCACAATTCTCCTGTATTTTATCTCCGGCACATGGCTGGGATTCAAAATTCCAAATCTTAAAGGACCTGGCAAAGGTGCAAACTCACTCCCTCCCTGGGAGGAGAGCCTCCCAGCAATGCACCCAGCACCCTGTCCCAGAAAAGCAGTTGCAAAGCCATGCAGGTGCCTGGAGTCTATGGCGAAGCACAGCAAAAAGCTGCGACCAGGTTATCTGCCCTCAGCACGTGCCTCTGTCCCTTGCTGTTGAATGGCTGCTCAATGGCACCCGCTGGATCCCTTGTACTTGGAGAGGCAATATACCCTCTTCCAAATGTACTCCAGGAAGGGGAACATTCTCTCCCTGTGTGACCCAGGAGATCCCCAAACAAAACTATCTGCTGTCTGCTCTTGGGCCTCTGTTCTTCCTCTCCCCAGGAGCACCACTGCCTGCCCAACTTGACTCCAGTGAATGGCACGGATTTCTTAAACCTCTGAATTTGAGCTCTACTGTTTGCAAAAAACTTGTCATAGTCAGTTTCTCTCGATTCCCCCGTTAATGGTCCTAGAGGAGTGTTTTTCTTCTGCGAACCTGATGGGCTGCTCTCTCTCTCCCCCCTTTCTGTCTTCTGTGAAAAGGGCTCCCATCCCCTCGGTGGCACCTCGGCTTTTATCTTCCCCAATTCACATCTCTGAACCTCGCAGACACCACATTCTCTTTCTCTAATTGTGCAGATTGTTCTCTTAACCCTCAGATCGACTTCCTAGTTGTTCAAGATATTTTGAAGCTAATCTGTGTTCAAGGGATGAGGCAAGCCCAGGGTCCCCTCCACTACTCTGCCATCTTAATTCCTCCCACTCTTAATTGATTTTTGGATATTGAACCAGTCTTGTGTACTTAGGATATATTCCTCTTGATAATGATGTAAATTCTTTTTAGGCATTATTGGCTTCAGTTTGTTAATACTTTGTTGAGTTTTATTTTTAATTTTTTAAGATTTTTATTTATTTATGTCAGAGAGAGAGAGCACAAGCAGGGGGAGCGGCAGGCAGAGGAAGAATCAGGCTCCCTGCTGGGCAAGGAGCCTGATGTGGGACTCAATCCCAGGATCCTGGGATCATGACCTGAGCCAAAGGCAGACGCCCAACTGACTGAGCCACCCAGGCATCCTCTTTGTTGAGGTTTTTTGCATATGTTCAGTGAGAGATATTAGTCTATAGTTTTCTTTTCTTGTAATGTCTATCTGGTTTTAGGGTAATGCTGGCCTCATAGAATGAGTTAGGAAGTATATTTTCTACTTCTATCTTCTATGAGAATTGGTATAATTTCTTCCTTAAATGTTTAGTATAATATACCAATGAACCCATCTGGGCCTGGTGCTTTCTGACTTGGAAGGTTATTAATCACTGATTCAGTTTAATAGATATAGGTCTACTCAGATTGTCTGCTCATGTAACTTTTGTAACAAAAATTTTAAAGTTTATATTTTTTTAAAGATTTTATTTATTTATTTGACAGAGAGAGAGACAATGAGAGAGGGAACACAAGCAGGGGGAATGGGAGAGGGAGAAGCAGGCTTCCCGTTGAGCAGGAGCCTGATGCGGGGTTTGATCCCAGGACCCTGGGATCATGACCTGAGCTGAAGGCAGACGCTTAACGACTGAGCCACCCAGGTGCCCCTAAAAATTTTAAAGTTTAAAAAAAGTGTTCTCCCCAAATTAATCTATAAATTCAATAAATACCAAGCAAAATTCCAATGGTATTTTTAAAAGGAATGGATGAGATGACTCAAAAGTTCATCTGAGAGAGAAGAGGGTCAAGAATAACACAAAAAACTATAAGGGGAAACAAAAGATAAGTGAGGAGGTGAAAAGCGTTCCTGGATCCAATTCTACTGCATTCTGTAAAGGCTTCCCCACACCAACAAGCAATTATCAGACAATTAAACTCAACTCTGACACTATTTACCCGGAGACAGATTCCACAGGTAAAGGGCTCAGTTCCACAAACTTCCAAACCCTCTCCAGGTGTGCCATTCTCCCAGCACTTCTATGAGTTCACCAACCCAGAAGCTTTCAAAACTTATCTTTTGGGTCTTTATGAAGGCTTCATTATATAGTCACAAGTGATTAAATCATTGGTCATTGGTGATTGATGTCAATCTCTAGGCCCTCTCTACTCTCTGGAGGTCTGGGGGTGCGACTGAAAGTTCCAATCCTCTAATCACATGGTTGGCTTCACTGGTAACCAGCCCCATCCTTAGGTGTTTTCCAAATGTCATCTCATTAACATAACAAAGAACACCTTTAAGCTCTCATCACTTAAGGAGTTCCAAGGGTTTTGAGAGCCTTGAGCCAAGAACCATGGATGAAGACCAAATATATATGAGAAATACATATTTTGTCACCTGAATAATCAAATATATATATATATCTTACAAATCACAATATCACAGGAGGCTTTGCCCTACCAAATATCAAGATAAAATACAGAGCTAGAGTAAATAAAATATACAGAGAACAGGTCCAAATTATCTGAAAACTTAGTTTATGACACAAGTAGTTTTTCATATAATTGGGTAGATAATTCGACAGTATTAAATGAACTAACTAACCATTTGAGAAGACTTTTTCCTTTCTGCAAAATTCTAGACAATTGAAATGTTAGACTATGAGATTTGGCACAAATCTAAAAAGTTTGATAATATCCAGGTTGGCCAGAGTATAAGAAAACAGGTATTCTCATATATAGTTTGTTTAGAATATACGTTATAACCTTTTGGAAGTGTAATCTGGTGGCTATATATCAATCAGTGGTTTTAGCTGCAAGCATAAAACAAAACAAATCCCCCCCCCAACCCCTTCTAATTTAACCACAAAAGGAACTTATTAAAGGATAATGGGTAGTTCCTAGAATCCAGACGAGAGCCTAAAAACCAAGCTTGGAATCTATACAGCCAAAATCTGGTGCTCCGAACCATGTTGCACAACTGAATACCCCAGTATCATGGTCACTGGGCATAATCACCCAGCTTGTATGGCCAGCAGCAGCAGTGTTGTACCCTGCCACCAGAACCTTTTAATAGCCACATGTCATTCATTGCTGATGCCATCTCACCAAAATGGAGTGCACCGACTCTGCTTCTTCCCATCACCAGTTTCCAATTTAAAATTTGCAGTAAGTATATCTGATTGGTGTCTGAGACTGAAGTCTGAGAATGCATCTGGCATTTCAGCTTCTTCAGGAAGAAACAGATTGTATCTCCAAAGATGGGAGTTCTGCAAACATAGTTGTGGGGTTCCGATACTAGAATCCCATAAAGAATGACACTATGCCCACAAAAATGGTATATATTAAAATTATAAATACATATTACTCTTTAACTCCAAAATTCCACTGTAAGGAACTTGTCCTACAAACATGTAGAGAGCGCATCACGTCATAGTCTGTAATAGCAAAAAAATTAAAATCAGTAAGGGGCTGGTCCAATAAATTATGGTCTGTTTTTAGAATATTAGAATAACATGCAGCTGATAAAATATTTATTGAATGAATACTATGTGTCAGGAATCATGCTATGCACTAGGAATACCACTGTAGGCAAAATGGGCAATAGTCTGAGTGAGGTACTAATATATTTTTTTAAGTTTTATTTATTTATTTTTTAAAGATTTTATTTATTTATTTGTCAGAGAAAAAGAGAGAGCACAAGCAGGGGGAGCTACAGGCAGAGGGAGAAACAGTCTCCTGCTGAGCAAGGAGCCCAATGCAGGACTCGATCCCATGACTCTGGGATCACGACCTGAGCCAAAGGCAGATGCTTAATGACTGAGCCACCAGGCGTCCCTTTATTTTATTTTTTTAAAAGATTTTATTTATTTATTTACTTATTTGAGAGAGAGCGTGAGCACAAGCAGGGCGGGGGGCAGAGAGAAAGGGATAAGCAGACTCCCTGCTCTGCAGGGAGCCCGATATGGGGCTGGATCCCAGGACTCTGGGATCATGATCTGCGCCTAACGCAGCACTTAACCAACTGAGCCACCTAGGTGCACCCCCGCCTTAAAGATTTTTTTTTATTATGTTATGTTAATCACCATACATTACATCATTAGTTCTTTTTTCTTTTTTAAAGATTTTATTTATTTATTTGACAGACAGAGACAGCAAGAGAGGGAGCACAAGCAGGGGGAGTGGGAGAGGGAGAAGCAGGCTTCCCGCTGAGCAGGGAGCATGATGCGGGGCTCGATCCCAGGACCCTGGGATCATGACCTGAGCCGAAGACAGATGCTTAACGACTGAGCCACCCAGGCGCCCCACATCATTAGTTTTTGATGTAGTGTTCCATGATTCATTGTTTGCGTATGACACCAGTGCTCCATGCAGAACGTCCCTCTTTAATACCTATCACCAGGCT
>NC_138375.1:58878897-58932295 GCF_054177405.1 Leptonychotes weddellii | reverse complement strand
CTGAAAAACAAACTGAGGGTTCTAGAGGGGAGGGGGGTGGGAGGATGGGTTGGCCTGGTGGTGGGTATTGAGGAGGGCACGTTCTGCATGGAGCACTGGGTGTTGTGCACGAACAATGAATCATGGAACACTTCATCTAGAACTAATGATGTAATGTATGGGGATTAACATAAGAATAAAAAAAAAAAAAAAAGAAATTTTTCCTCTCACAGTTCTGGAGGCTTAAAAGTCAAAATCAAGCTGTCTGCAGTGCCATGCTCCCTCGAAGTCTCTAGGGGAGAATCTGTTCCAAGTCTTTCTCTTAACTTCTGGTGTCACCAGCAATCCTTGGAATCCCTTGATTTGCAGCTGCAACTCCCATCTTTGTTTCCACTGTCACATGGTGTTCTTCCTCTGTCTTCATGTCTTCTTATAAGGACAGCAGTCATATTGGATTAAGGGCCCACCCTACTCTGTATGACCTCATCTTGAATTATAACATCTGCAACGACCCCATTTCCAAATAAGGTTACATTTCTGTAGTGCTGGTTAGAACTTCAACATATCTTTTTGGAGGACCCAATTCAACCCATAAAAAGTCTTTAATATGTAAGGAAAATTTACAAATAACACCCTAATAGGAGAATAGGTAATTTTCACATGCACACACACAGTATCTCTCTCTCTCTCTCTCTCTCTATAAATATATATATCTCCAACATATCGGTGATAGAGATGTCCAGCTCACACTCTGATCTCCAACCTCACTAGTTGCTCCTCCTTCCCTTGCCTGAGGTAGACACTGTGGTGTGCCCTATCCCTGAGTTCAGGATGGTCTTCCTCTTGTAGATTCTTAGCCTAGATGATCTCATCCAGATCAATGATTTTACTACAATCTATGTACCAATGATACCAAATCTGTGTCCCTAGTCAGAACTTCTCCCCTGGCCCCCAAACTCAATACAAACAATATACCTTGCATCTCCAGTTGGCTATTCCATAAGCATCTTAACTTAAAACACCTTCAAAACAGAACTCTTGAATCTTTCTTCCAATCCTGTTCCTCCTCAAGTCTTCTTCATTTCAATGAATGACAACAACATGCATCCAGTGGCTCAGGCCAAAACCAGGGCATCATTCTTGATTCCTCTCTTTCCCTCACTATCCCCATCCAAGTTCTCAGGACTTGATTTTATTTCCTAAATATCTACCAAATCCTTCCAGTATCCCAGCCCACTCAATTCCAAGCTACAATTATTTTTGGTCTGGACTACTGCAGCAACCTCAAAAAATGATCTCCCTGATTCTACTTTGGTCCTCTTACAGGAAGGTGGCTATAATTCTGGTTTGTTTGGGACAGTTCCAGTTTTTACCTGTTGCTTGACATCCCCTCCAGTCAGTGCCCCGTTTCATTTGCAAAAGGATTCCCATTTGGATACTAAATTATATGGTCACCTTCCTTAGAGTACTATCTTCTCACAGTAGCTAAAGTCACCTTTTAAAATATAAATCAGGTTATGTCATTCCTCTGCCTGAAACCCTTCAAAGATTTATTACATAAGGATGAAATCTGAACTCCTTATTGTGGTCTACAAGACCCTATATGACCTAGCCCACCTATTTCTAATCTTTTAGGACTCTGTTGTCCACTCATTACATTCCAGCCCCACTGGCCTTTCGATTCCTCCAATTAGTCATGCCATTTCTACTTCCAAGTATTTGCTTTTGCTGCACCGTTTGCTGCTACCTAATTCCCTTAGATCTTCTCATAACAAATCTGTTCTGTCATTTTGTTCTCAGATCAAATATTAACTCTTCAGAGAGAGGCCTTCTTTGAAAACACATCTAATGTTCCCAACTCCACTCAAATTACTATTACATTGGTCACTTATTTAATAGTTGTTTATTACTTATATTTCTCCCCTAGAATGTAGGCCCATTGTTACCTTGTTTACCTCTGGTCCCCAGGGTCAGAGCATGTGCTCAATAAGTATTTACTGAAAGAATGACTCACAACCAAAGAAAAAAATTAAAACCAGGACAGCTCACAGAATTTGACTATCATATCAGCAAAGATTAAAAGAACGAAAATGCCTATTTTTCTTTCTAACACTCTGTATTTTGTCTGACATTACATTTATGTGATTGTTTATTGTTTGTCTCCCCCTGACTAAAACAGAACCTCCACAAGGGCAGGGACTTGGTTTTATTCACAGCTGTATTCTTAGCACCTACAAGTGCCTGGCATATAGTAAGTGTTCAGTAAATATTTACCAAAAAAAATTGACAATATCTGGGAGTGACTAGGTAGTGGAGAAAAGAGTATGGTAAGAATATAAATGGCGCACAATTTCTCTAGGAAATTTGGCAATATATATCAAAAGCTCTCAAAGGGGGCATACCTATTGACTTCACACTCACTTCTAAGAGGAACTTATCTTAAACAAGCAAATGAACAAGGGTACAAAGATTACTTATGACGGACTTTATACTGTGTTGTTTATGACAAAGAAAGTTTAGAAATGTCAGCATGGGGCACCTGGGTGGCTCAGATGGTTAAGCATCTGCCTTCGGCTCAGGTCATGATCCCAGGGTCCTGGGATCGAGTCCCGCATCGGGCTCCCTGCTCCTTGGGAGCCTGCTTCTCTCTCTCTCTCTCTCTGTCTCTCATGAATAAATAAATGAAATCTTTAAAAAAAAAAAAAAAGAAATGTCAGCATGATATCCTTTAATAGGAAGTTATAAATATAATTATAAATCTGTACAATGAAATATATTAAAAATATTTTGGAGGAGGGGCACCTGGGTGGTTCAGGTTATGATCTCAGGGTCCTGGGATCAAGCCCCCTGTTGGGCTCCCTGCTCAGCAGGGAGCCTACTTGTCCCTCTGCCCCTCCTCCCTGCTCACGTTCTCTTTCTCTCTCTCTCAAATAATTAAGTAAAATCTTTTAAAAAAAAAGTTCCTCCTTGTTAAAAAAATATTGGGGCGGCGCCTGGGTGACTCAGTCGTTACACGTCTGTCTTCGGCTCAGGTCATGATCCCAGGGTCCTGGGATCGAGTCCCACATTGGGCTCCCTGCTCGGCGGGAAGCCTGCTTCTCCCTCTCCCACTCCCCCTGCTTGTGTTCCTGCTCTCGCTATCTCTCTCTCTGTCAAATAAATAAATAAAATCTTAAAAAAAAAAATATTGGGGAGGCATGTATTTATTGGTGCAGCAAGAGATAAAAAGTGTATTAAAAGGCAAGCTAAAAAACTCCACATGTAGGGGCGCCTGGGTGGCTCAGTTGGTTAAGCATCCGTCTCTTGGTTTCGGCTCAGGTCATGGTCTCAGGGTCCCGAGATCGAGCCCTGTGTTGGGCTCCTAGTTCAACGTGGAGTCTGCTTGGGATTCTCTCCCTCTCCCTCTGCTCCTTCCCCAGCTCTCTCTCTCTCTCTCTAAAAATAAATAAAATCTTAAAAGAAAAGCCCACATGGGGCACCTGGGTGGCTCAGTCGGTTAAGGGTCTACCTCCCGCGCAGGTCATGATCCCAGGGTCCTGGGATAGAGTCCCGCATCGGGCTCCCTACTCAGCAGGGAACCTGCTTCTCCCTCTCCCTCTGCCTGCCGCTCCGCCTGCTTGTGCTCTCTCTCTCGCTCTGTCAAATAAATAAATAAAATCTTTTTAAAAAAATTAGAAAACCCCACATGTATAGCAAAATTTCATTTTTGCAAAAACATACGGGGAAGACACATACACGGGTATGTATGAATGCACACCGGCATTTACAGATAAAAGTTTGGACGGACATACTTCAAAATGTCAACACTGGTTGGTGTTTTTTGGATGGTGAGATTAACAGGAATTTTAATTTTCTTCTACATATATTTCTAAACTTTTTGTAATTAGGTCAACAAAAACTATCTGAACAGGTTCGGCGTCTATAAATGGGAAACAAAAAGCAATTAAGTATTATGAAAAACACAGACACACTTCATAAACTTAATGAAGACTAGAGCCCAGGTTTAGAACCAGGAGTTCAGAAATGTTAACTACAGTATTGTAGATGGTTTTCTGATTTCCTGAATTCAAGCAAGTTGTTTTCTCAGTCAATATTTGTAAAAAAAGAAAAAAATAAATAAATAGAACTTGTTTCTTTTATTTCATTGCCTGCCAAGCTTGAGAAGGTTAGGCTTGATTGAAAAATAACACAAAGTGTAGCAAAAGCTATCATTGATACTAGGCATTCTCCTTGCATTGCCTCATTAAAAACCTTCTAATGGTCCTGCCAGGTATCAACATTCTCAAGTGCAAAAGCTGAGAGAGGTGACAGAACTTGTCAAAGCTCTTGCAGCTGCTGTGGGGGAGATCCTGATTTGAAGAGGTCTCCCTGACTGCAGGGTCTTCAGGGAAAGCTAGACAAAGGAGCTTTAGGCTTTAACCTTGCAAGTCTCTTACTGCCTCTGATCTTTTACATGGTTATCCTACTGCCCTATTTAATTTGCACGAATGATAAAAGGAGAACGAGCCTGGAATTTTTAAGAAAATTGGAGTAAGTATATGGAGAAGCAAGATTTACACTGGGTACTATTCAAAAGGCTCAAGATGAAAATGCTTGGTTGGGTAGTCAGAGGGGAGGGGAGCAGTTTGAGCACACATCCGTATATGTGTGAAGGGCCACAAGAGACACCACAGACTGGGATAAGGATGACATCTATGCACTTGAAGAAGGGAGCTGGGCCAGGATGAGGGAAGTTGGACAGTACCTGGGAGGAAAAGGAGCTGGTAGATGGACAAAGTTTAAGGAGGACTGAGAGAAGAAGCAATAGGAAAGAGGAAGAACTAGGAGGAAAGGCAGTTGTGAGTTATTCTGCAGTATTTTTTCCTTCCACCTTTTTTTCTCCCTTTAATCTTTTCCTTGCTGATCTCAGTCACAATTCGACCCTCAGGGCTCTTTTCTACTTGGATGATTACCAAATCTCTCCAGTCCTGACTTTTCTCCAGAGTCTCAGAGTCCTCTCCTCTGAGGTCCAAACTGAATGCAGCATCTCTTCTGCCTCAAGCTTGCTCCTACTCTTGTACTTGCTCTCACTTAATCAAACATCCATTTGAACTGTTCTCTCTCCTCTCTTCCTTCAACCATTCTTTCATCCAACAAATATTTACTGTGGGTCTATTATGTCCTACACACTGCTATTCACTTACCAAGTTGGCTCACTTCTACTTTGAAAATCTCTTCTGTCCATCTCATCTAAATTCTTAACTGAGATTTACTGAGAATCCTTCATGCTTGAACCATGGCTACACAGGACTATAAGTTAATTGGTTTTGCATGCCATTCATTTTGTAATGACCACCTAGCATTTAGCATTATACCTGGGAAACAGAAGGGGCTCGCAGTGGAGACTTAGGGACTGCAAACTAGCTGGGATTGGAGGAGCAGAAGCTAGGAGATATGTCTTGAAGGAGTATTTGCATATGAAGAAAGGTGTCTTCCTTAAATTCTTGGTTACAGATCTATACAAATAACACCAGCATGAGAATGCTTTTATTTCTGGGGTGTGGCCATGGGAGTCTGGGAAGACTGCTGAAGTCTGATGTTGAGAGTCTTCTCATAGAGAGAAAGCCTGTCCACCTCCCACCCCTTGAATACTCAATAGTCACTTGTTGAATATATCACCTTCCATGAGAGGGACCACGGATGTTGTGTTCTCCTTAGTATCCCCAGGGCCTAGCACATTTAGCCCACATTAGGGGTTCAGTAAATATCTGTGGAGGATTCTAGAAAGGCAGGGACCGTAGATATTTCATTCACCATCTCAGGAAGAAGGACAAAGACTAAGGGGCTCGAGGGAAAAAGAAACAGAGCAAGATATTTCCCTCCCTATTCCTTTAGAGCTTGGTAAATGTTTGCTAAGTGAAATAAATCGCCCTCCTGCACAACTCCAAAATCGGGCCCCTCGCTCGGCTGCCAGGCCCTGGAGCGCGGCCACCATCTGGCTCAGGCTCAGGCCCGCGCTTCCCTCTTTCCCAGCCCAGGCTCCTGTTACCTCCCTGCACACATCTGTACCCACCACAGGCCAAACAATTACACGCTCCCGCGGCCCTCCCTCGAGATCCGGGACAGCCCCCAGGACCGCGTCCCTTCAGTCCCCCGCCCCCCACCCCGGGTCCAAGGGAGCCCGCGGCCCGGCCTGAGGCCGCCGCCTGCAGCGGGCTCACGCACCCCCAGCCGCAGGCGCGCCAGACGCCGTCCATGTGCTCGGCGGCAGTCGCCAGCCCCGGCCCGCTGAGGCTGGAGCGGGGAGCCCGGGAGGCCCGGCGGCGGTGGCCCAGGCCAGCGGCGCTCCTCAGGGCGGGAGAGGCCGGCGGGCGGCGAGGCGGGAAGCGGCTGCAGCTGTGAGGCGCCAAGGGGCGGGAGGCGGGGGCGCAGGGGACAGCCGGCCAAGCCGGGGAGGGGGGCGCGAAGATGCGCGGCCCGAGCCGGGGCGGCACTCCCGCCGCGGCGGGGCTCGGCGAGCGGCGGCTCGTTCACTCACCACAGTCCGGCGGGGCAATGCTCCGGGGGTCCGGGACAGGGCCCGGCGGAGCCTTCGCGTCCTGCCCGAGCGGGCCCCCCCGGAACTCTCGGAGCCGCTGTCGTCCGAGATCACGATGAAGTCCTCCATGGCTGCGGACCCCGGCCGAGGCAGCGCGCGGGCGGCCGGCGACCCGGGCGGCGGCGGCGGTAGCGGCGGCGACTTCGGTTCCTGCTGCTGAGGCGGCAGCGGCGACGGTAGCGGCGGCAGCGGCGACAACCGGAGCCATCACCCCGCCGGCCCCGCCCCTTCCCGCCCCGAGCCCCGCCCCCGCTAGCCGGCCCCGCCCCGCCCCGCCCCTCCTAAGCCTGTCCCCCCGCCCCCGGCGGCGGGCAGCGGGCAGCGGGCGATCGGGTCAGGGCCATGGGCGCTGTGCTAGGCGGGGGCAGGGGACACTCGTCCTCCCTTCCTAGGGAGGAAAAAAGGAGAGAGAAAAATCAAGTCGCAGCCGGCTTGGGCCAGTGTTGCGGGCGTGCTTGCGTGACGCTGAGACTGAGCGGGCTTCCCCACCTGTTTCCAACCGACGCCAAGCGTGAAGTGAGGTGTGAACAGGCCTCTGAGCCCGCGTCCACTAACTGTCCTTGAGGGGAGGGACCTGGCCTCCGACAGATGGGGTGGAGGAGCCTCCGACTGACTGAGGGTAGGTGGCCTGGCCTGTGGCCAAGTGGGGCACAGAGGCCCCACTTCCTTGTGCACATGTGCAGTATGTCTGTAGGATAAATTCCTAGAAGTGGAATTACTGGGTCAAAGGTGATGTTTCTGCTGTTTCGATAAATGATGCCAAATTACTCCTAAGTTGTACCAGTTGGCAGTTTCACCAACAATCTGTGTCACTCAGGAATTTACACTGTGAGATTTAGACACTTGTACAGTTGGTAGCAGGATCAGAAACTTGAAAAAATGCACAAAGAGAAGCCATGAGGTAGCACACGCCAGGAATAATTAAGATGTTATGAATGAGCAAAGCTATAAAGGTAAAAAGAAAGATATACCCCATAGAGGGAGAAGTGGTAGGTAGTTGGCTGGTTGTAGTGTAGGAACATTAAAATCAAGATAGGATCTGTGTTACAATAAATGTGGGTTATTGACAAAAATCCTGTTGCTCATGCTCCAGCAACTTGGTATATGTGTTGACGGGTCCAACAGGAAATTGTATTTATCCGAAGAGGGATTGTTTCCCAAAGGAATGGTTGTCAGGTGCTACCTAAGCACTGTCTAGTGCAGTGATTCTCTAACTTTAGAGAGTATCACAATCACCAAGAAGACTTGTTCAAACACCGATTGCTGGGCCCTACCCCAGAGTTTCTAAATCGGGTAGGTCTGTATGAGGCTCTGAATTTGTATTTCTGAAATTTCCCAGGTAATGTTGATGCTGCTATTCTGGGGACCATGCATTGAAAACCACTGGTCTGGTGGGCGAGGAGTCTACGGCCAATGGATTTCAGAAGTTCTGGTCAAACGACTAAAATCATCCCTGTTGTGAAGGGATTCATTAAGTTGTCTTCACCAAATGCCATTAGACATTTGGTTTATTTAACTCCCT
Organism: Leptonychotes weddellii; assembly: GCF_054177405.1. NCBI lineage: Eukaryota > Metazoa > Chordata > Mammalia > Carnivora > Phocidae > Leptonychotes > Leptonychotes weddellii. The sequence continues at coordinate 58,924,217 of NC_138375.1, read as the reverse complement.
GTTTCTTTTTTTTTTTTTTTTCAAGGTTTTATGTATATGAGAGAGAGTGAGAGAGAGCATGAGAGGGAGAGGGTCAGAGGGAGAAGCAGACTCCCCACCAAGCGGGGAGCCTGACTTGGGACTTGATTCTGGGACTCCAGGATCATGACCTGAGCTGAAGGCAGCTGCTCAACCAACTGAGCCACCCAGGCGCCCGTAACTCCCTGTTTCTGGAAACACCATCTTCTCAAGGCTTCTGTGACTCTGCACCTCTCTTACTTCTTTTCAGTCTTCTTAGATGACTCCTGATCCTCTACGCACTCCTTAAATCTTGATGTTCCTCAGAGGTCTGACATAGGCCACCTTCACACACCTCTTCCTACACAATGTCAACTATTCCTGTGGCTTTAAATGATAATTTTCATGCCGATGACTCCCTAGGTTTATCTCTAGCCCTGTCCTCAAAGCTCCAGATATATGTATCCAAATGTGTATCAAACCTCATAGGCATCTCAAGTTGAATATGTCTAAAACCGAATCCCTGTCCCCTCAAATAAAAGCCTGCTTCTTCTTCTCTGTTCCTTATCTCAATGAATGGTGGTACTACCAGCCAGCAAATGCTCAAGTGAGAAATCTGAGCATGATGCTTGATTTCTACTTCTTTCTCACCAACAAATCCTGTCTCTTTTTATCTCCTAAATATTTTTTGCACTTATTTTGGCCTCTACTGTTATGACTTTAGGCCAGCTAAGACCACCTCTGGCCCAGTCTACTACAGCAGCCTCCTATCTCGTCTTCCTGCATCTATTCTTGCCCTCTCTCATTCCTTTTCCCACATTCAGCCGAAGTGATCTTTAAGAGACTATGTAATCAAACTGCCTTAGTGGCTTCCTAATAACACTATGTCTTAGTTGGCTTAGGCTGCCATAACAAAATGACATGGTCAGGTTACTTAAACAATAGAAATTTATTTTCTCACAGTTCTGGAGGCTGGAAAGTCCAAGATCAAGGTGCTGGCCAATTTGGTTCCTCTCTCTTTATGTTGCAGATTTCTTGTTATATCCTCACATGGTCTTTCCCCAGTGGATGCATACAGGGAGAAAGAGGGGAGGGAGGGAGGGAGAGAGGGGAAGGGAGAAAGAGAAAGGGAAGGAGAGAGGAAGAGAAAGAGGGAGAAAAGAAGGGAGGGAGGGAGAGAGGGGGAGGGAGAGAGAGAAAGAGAGAGAGCTCTCTTCTTTATAAGGCCACTAATCCCAGCATGAGGGCCCCATCTGCATGTCTAATCTAACCTTAATTACCTCTCAAAGACCCCATCTCCAAATACTATCACATTGGGGGTTAGGGTTTTAACATATGAATTTTAGGGGAACACAAACATAACAATATAAACTTTTAAATATAAAGATTATATATATGTGTGTGTGTGTGTGTTAAGTGTTATATTTATATATAGTAAATATATGATTTCACCGTAAGTAAATTTTACCCTAAAAAAAAAAGACAGGGAAAAAATTTTGAACTCTATGACATGTATGCTATAGTGAAGGGATGAAGTATACTGATGTTTGTAAGTTACTTTGAAATGCATCAAAAATAAGATAGGTGAATGTGTGGATGGATAGATATAGATAAAGCAAATATAGTAAAATGTTAACATTGTCAAATCTACATGGTAGTTATACAGCTGTTTACTTTAACTTTTATGTAAATTTGAATGTTTTCATATTGAGAAAAAATTTAAAATTAATAAAGTGAATTATGATTTTCCCACAATTTTAAAAAGTTTTTTTTTAATTTCTTTTTTTTTTTTATAAAAAGTTTTTTTAAAAAAAGGAGAGAGAAGGGGCATCTGGGTGGCTCAGTCGGTTAAGCATCTGCCTTCGGCTCAGGTCATGATCCCAGGGTCCTGGGATCGAGCCCCGCATCAGGCTCCCTGCACCGTGGAGAGCCTGCTTCTCCCCTCTCCCTCTGCTGCTCACCCTGCTTGTTCTCCCCTCCCCCAGTCAAATAAATAAATAAAATATTTTAAAAAAAGGAGAGAGAAGGTTATAATGAAACCCATGTGCCCATCATCCAGCTTCAAGAATGATCAATCTTATTCCACTTATATTCTCACCCACTCTCTCACCCCCACCTTCCTGAATTATTTTAAAGTAAATCCAAGACATTACACTGTTTATTCTAGAGATATTTCAGTTTGTATCTTTAAAAGATGAGGAATCTTGGGGTGCCTGGGTGGCTCAGTCGTTAAGTGTCTGCCTTCGGCTTAGGTCATGATCCCAGGGTCCTGGGATTGAGCCCCGCATCGGGCTCCCTGCTCCGCGGGAGGCCTGCTTCTTCCTCTCCCACTCTCCCTGCTTGTGTTCCCTCTCTCGCTGTGTCTCTGTCAAATGAATAAGTGAAATCTTAAAAAAAAAAAAGATAAGGAATCTTCATTTAACAATTTGTCAAGCACATATGCTGTACTCAAGGGGTACAGTAGTGAACAAGGTAGACATGGTCTCTGGTTTATGATGATTATAGTTTATAAGGAAGACAAACAATAAACTAATAAATAATTATAAATTATGATAATAACCAGTTTGAGAAATCTTAACTTGTGAGATATAAATATGAAACAATTTTATTGTCTCTCCAATAACAATTTACCACTGTCTCTAGAAATCCTCTTGGTCTCTGACAGTGAATTCCCTTAAGAATATCCTACTCTAGGGGCACCTGGGTGGCTCAGTTGGTTAAGCATCCAACTCTTGATTTTGGCTTAGGTCATGATCTCAGGGTCATGGGATCTAACCGCGCGTGGGGCTCTGCACTCAGCTCAGGGTCTGCTTGTCCCTCTCCCTCCCCCTCTGCCCCACCCCTGCGGTCTCTCTCTCAAATAAATAAATAAAATCTTAAAAAAAAAAAAAAAAGAATATCCTACTTTGTATGGGACATAGGTCCCATAACTATGAAGTCACTTTCAGTAACTAATACAGTCTCTTTCCAAGTATTATGTTTTAGGCTTGCCCATTTAAAATCTTTAATCTCATATTTAATTCATAGCTTTTCCCATTCTTCTGTGCAGGTAGACTTGTGGTTATAATAGCCATTAGTGGAGGGGGTGGTAATGTCCTCTTCTTTCCCCTTGGCTCTTGTTTCCTCCCAAGTAGGGATGAGGAGGAGGAGAGAATGTTCTCTGCAAGACTGTCCAGGAAGAGTTGTTTGTTATCTTTCTGCTGGTTGTTGCTACTTCAGTAACAGTTCTCTCAGTGTGTCAGGAGCCCAGATGCCAGCAGTCTTACTTGGACTGGGCACAGTTGCTCTCTGGGGCCTCCCCTATGCACTTCCCAACCTAGGAGAAGTCAGTATCAATCTCTTTCTCCCAGGCATCCCCACCTGTCCCTGCCAGGGGCAATCCAATATATAGCCTTTTGTTTTGGGGGGATCCTTGGCTGGAGTGGCTTCTTGGGGAGTGCCAGCAAGAGCCTTAAGCCTCAGGGATCTTCTGCGCTGTCTAGTTGACTCACACATGGAGAATTTACATGCTTAATGCAAGAAGGAAGGAAATGCAGGTAGTTCTCGTCCTTATGGCCCCTATCTCAGCACCAACTAGCTCTTTTCTCCCTTCCTTCACACCCAAGGACAACAGGGGCTCATTCAAGTCAGTGGTTCAGCGACTTTCAGACAAGTTCTCAGCTTGGGGAATGGGACTTTCCCCTGCACTTTTACCCAGCACTTTCAAATTGTGGGAAGGGAATGGGGGAACGAATTGAACACCCTATCTTCTTCAGCTAGGGAGAAGTAATGGGTGGTTGGCATCTGTAAAAAGTAATATTCATCCATGGATACATGAACTAATTGGAAAAAATTTTTAATTCTACTTTTGTTGCAGAATTTATGGTAAGCGATTAATATTAGTAACTAACTTTCGATCATAAAAATAGTGATAGGACTGGGGCACTTGGGTGTCTCAGTTAGCTATGCCTCCAAGTCTTGATGTTGGCTCAGGGCATGATCTTAGGGACGTGAGATCAAGCCCTGCATCGGGCTCTGCGCTGAACATGGAGCCTGTTTAAGGTTCTCTCTCTCCCTCCCTCTGCCCTTCCCTCCCGGCTTGAGTGCGCATGCTCTCTCTCTCTCTCTAAAAAAAAAAAAAGTGATAGGACTTTAGGGGTACAGCAGTGTTCTGATTGTATATATCTTTCTCATCAGCCATCCTGTCTGAAACTCAGGAAACACAGAGTCCCTGGTTGTGTAATAAGAGTATACTTGAAAAGTACCCTGTCCTTATCTGACAACCCAGATGAAGAATACTGGCCCTCAAGCTGCTTTTCTTAAAACTGTAAGTAGTGTTGCTTGGTCATCCTGGATCTGTCTTGAAATATTTTGTTTACCCAAGGCTTCCAAAATGATGGTGTCTTTTTCAAAAACTAGTATGTGTGTGTATTTTTCTTTTTTTTTTTCTGAGTGATTTGTCTTATTTTATTTTTTCCAGATTTATTGAGATATAGGTGACATATAACATTGTGTAAGTTTAAGATGTATAATGTGATATTTTGGGGCACCTGGGTGGCTCCGCCGTTAAGCTTCTGACTTTAGCTCAGGTCAAGATCCCAGGGTGCTGGGATGGAGCCCTGCATCAGGCTCCCTGCTCAGCAGGGAGTCTGCTTCTCCCTCTCCCTCTGCCCTTCCCCCCCTGCTTGGGCTCTCTCTCTCAAATGAATAAATAAAATCTTTTTTTTTTTAAAGGTTTTTTTTATTTATTCATTCGAGACACAGAGATACAGAGAGAGAGAGAGAATGAGCAGGGGGAGAAGCAGAGGGAGGGGGAGAAGCAGGCCCCCCGCTGAGCAGGGAGCCCGATGCAGGGCTGATCCCAGGACCCTGGGATCATGACCTGAGCCGAAGGCAGACGCTTAACCATCTGAGCCACCCAGGCGCCCCACTAATAAAATCTTTTTAAAAAAGATGTATAATGTGATATTTTGATACATGCATATATTGTGAAATGTTTGCCATAATAAAGTTAGTTAACACGTCCTTTACCTCACATAATTATCATTTTGTTGTTGTTGTTATAGTGAGAACATTAGAGCTCTCCTGTCATAGCAGCTTTCAAGCACAATAAAGTATTATTAACTGTTGTCATCATGCTGTACATTAGACGCCCAGAACTTACTTATCTTAAAACTGAAATTTTGTTCCATTTGATTAATAGCTTCCCATTTCCACACCCCCCCAAACCTGGCAACCACTACTCTACTTTTTGTTTCTATAAGTTTAATGTTTTAGATTCCACACATAAGTGAGATCATAGAGTATTTGTCTTTCCCTGAATTATTTTACGTAGTATAATGCTCTCAAGGTCTATCCATGTTGTTGCAAATGGTAGGATTTCCTTCTTTTTTTATGGCTGAATAGTATTTGTGTGTTTTTCAAGGTGATACTTCTTCATAGACTTATTCCCCTTAATTCATACATCAATCCCATATACATTGAGAGGCTAATGCAGTCATTTATTCATTCAATGAATATTCCCACTTTTTGGAAGTTTCATATTATACCACTTTGCTTTTATGGAAGACCTACATTAGTATCTGTTTTCGCTAACCAAAAGAAATCTGAAGAGGATTTTCATTCTTATGAAAAAAGGCAAAAAGCAAACATAGTGTTCAGTATTTGTTTTGCAACCAGCCATGATAGAGGCAGCATGCTCCCCCAGCAGTGAGAGTTGCCCTGCCAAGCTCCATCCCCAGCAACTAGGCTCAGCATCTCAGCATCAAGCCACTGTAGCTTTGAACTGTATCTGTGAGCATCTGTGCTTTCTCTCAATTTGTTTTGTTAACTCTTAGTGAGATGTGTCCTATGGTAATGGAAAAGCCTAAGAGAGGTTATTTTTTGGGTCTGGGAATACTCAAAAAATTCCATATAAATTAATGGTAATTGCTTCTTTGCTTTACGCCACTTCAGCTTATGAAAGGTTTCACAAGAGCACTCCAGTTTTGGATGGCAGGAGAAACTCGTAGTCCTGAGTGCCTACTGGGTGCCAGGCACCTTGTTAGGGGCTGGGAATGAAACTGAGCAAGCTAGGCATTGCTTCTTAGAGAGCTTAGCAGCCCTAGTTTGTGAATGCAGAAGACAAATCTCGATCCCTTACTTTCTTTTTAAAAATAATTTTTAATTAAAAACTTACATATGAAAAAATATGTGAAAATGTAAATCAAAACCATTTCACACCCATTATGATGGCGATTATTTAAAAAAAATGGAAAACAAGTTTTGGCAAGGATGTGGAGAAATTGGAACCCTTGCTCATTGGTGGTGGGAATGTAAAATGATGCAGCTGCTGTGAAAAACAGTTTGGCAGTTCCCCAAAAAGTTAGACATAGAATTACCATATGATCCAGCAATTCTACTCCTGGGTATTTACCCCAAAGCTTTAAAAGCAGAGATGCAAACAGATACTTACCCACCTATCTTCGTAGCAATGTTATTTATAATAGCCAAGAGGTGGAAATAACCTGTGAAGGGATAAACAATTTAGAATTCGATTCAGCCTTAATGGAAATTATGACACATGCTACAACATGGAGGAAACTTGAGGACATCATGCTAAATGAAAAAAGCCAGTCACAAAAGGATAAGTATTGTATGATTCTACTTACATGAGCTAACGGGAAAAGGCAAATTCATAGAAATAGAAAATAGAATAAAGTTATTAGGGGCTAGGGGAAGGGAGAATGGGGCATTATTTAATAGGTGCAGAGTTTCTGTTGGGAAGATGAGAAAGTTCTGGAAATGGATAGTGGTGATGGTTGCACAATATTGTTACTATATCCTAATGCCATTGTATTTTACACTTAAAAATGGTTTAAGGGGTGCCTGGGTGCCTCAGTCAGTTAAGTGTCTGACTCTGAATCTCAGCTCAGGTCTTGATCTCAGGGTTTTGAATTTAAGTCCTGCATTGGGCTCCATGCTGGGTGTGAAGCCTACCTAAAAAAAAGAAAGAAAATGCTTAGGATAGTACATTTTAGGTATATGTTATTACAATAAAAATATGTGAATATTTTCCTTTTATCAAAAAATTGAAACATTGTGGACAATGTTAAAAGCTCCTTTGACCACCTCCTCCATCCTGATCCCAGTTCCTCCTCTTCGTTGGTTCTGTGTTTCCTCCTCTAGAGCTTTTCTGTGTATTTGCTTGTATTCATATGTACTTAGCAAAATGACATATATTTTTAGCTTTATCCAAAGAGCATGTCTACTTTAGCATGGAGATTTGAAACCATCATTTGTAGTAAAAATGTTCTAAGCAGTAGGGCTTTCTGCCTTATTACTGGGGACTTTTTTTTTTTTTTTTTGGTGGATGTACATTTTTCAAAGGTTGTCATTTTCTGTCATTTTTCTTTTTTTCATTATATAGCAGGGTCAATGCCTACAGACCACTTTTGTTTATGCTACAGCTAGCCAGCTCAGGTTTCTCCCATGCCTTAGGGAACACTCTGTCCTTCCTGCTGGATTCCAGGTATAATCTCCCAGTTTTGGGTCACTCTTAACTTTTCCACTGGACTGCTTTAGTAGGCAGCCTCTCATTGTACATAACTTAAATAATTTTCTTATCCTTTCCCCGTTTCCATCCTTGTTTCTAATTTGCCGAGATGTCAAGTAGATGTCAAAATCTTCATAAAAATTTTGTTTTATCCTCTCTGTTCAAAGATGATACATCCTCATTTTGAGAAAATTAAAGCAATTTAGAATGGTTATAAAACAGAATGTGTAACCACATCACCACTTGGATTACATCTTTCTAGACATCTCTGAATGGTGAATACTCACAGGTGCACACAATTTTACACAAACAGGATCATACTATGCACATTGTATGGCAATTGGCTTTCTTAGTTCAAAAAATATATCCTTACAGTTTGCTGTTTCAGTGAATATAGATCTACAGTATCCATTTTATTGGCTCATAATATTTTTAAAACAGTATGACATATTTCTTCTTATTTGATAGAAAACACAAAGAAGCAAACAAAAAAGTGTATCACATTCTCTCAACCTTGATATCCTACATTGAACAGTTTGTAAAATTAAAAGAAACACATCTATGAGATTCGCAAATTCATGCTACAAAAAGTTACAAAATAAAAAGTGCAAGTTGAGAGCCACCCTCCCTTTTCTAGTTCAGTCTTCCCAAGGCCAAATGCCTTTATTAGTTTCTTGTGAATCCTTCCAAACATACAAAATTACTTACATATCTGTATTTCTCTCTTTTTTTGTTTTTTAACACAAAAAAGGTCACATTATTATATAGAGTTATTTACTTTGCTTTTTCATTTGATATATTTTGGGGATCATTTCTTAACTGTAAGGTAAATATATCTTTTTAACACCTGCATAAAAAAAGTCATTTGTTAGGATATGCCACAATTTATTTAACCAGTTCCCCAAGGTGGATATTTTGGTTGTTTTCAGGGTTTTGTTTGTTTATTATGCAATTTTGATTTTACTATTACCAATAATGTTGCAAGGACATCTTTGTACTTATCTTAACAAGGCTTGCCAGCATATCCATAGAGAAAATCTTAAGCACTGGGGACTGGGTTAAAGGGTGTATGTGTTTTATGTGTAGGTAGAAACTGCCAAATCATCATCCAGAAAGGTTGCACCAAATAACATTATGACAAAAGTGTTCGAGAGTGCTTATTTCCTAAAATTCCACAAACATTAGTTATCAAACTTTTTAGTTGTTGCCAATCAAATGAGTTAAAATTGTTATTTTGTTCTGATTTGCATTTATTATGCATGAAGTTGAGATACTTTTCAAATGTTCATTGACTGTTTGTAGTTTATTCCTTGAAAATGTTCATCCATCTTCACTACTTTTTTCCCCTAGACTGTTCATCTTTTTAATAGCTATCAGTAGAATTTGTGTGAATAGATAAGGTATTATTGAGCAAGGTAATATTACATTGCTTGGATAATGTATTCAACTAGTTACCTAATAATGAACAGTTAGGATGTTTACAACATCATGCTACAGTTTCTAACTTCTGTACTTGCATCTTTGTGCTCTGAATCAAATATCTCTTTGAGTTAGATTCTAGAAGTAGAATTGCTGATTGAAAGCCAAATTCTTTGTTAAAAATTTTGAAATAGCATTGTTTGATGGGGAAATGGTCCAATTTGGGGAGTGGGAGAAAAGAAAGAGAAACTAGGAGCTCCTGATTGCAAGGCTAATCTGCTCTAAATTAGAATTGAACTAAAAGGCTAATTGGTGATGTTATCGTCCTAGCAGCTTTCATCAATAAGCTTCTTAAAATCCTAAATCTCCTCCATTTGGTGCATGGACCTCCTGGGAGTCTGCAAATTCTCTGAAGGGAAAAAAGAAAAAAATTGTAATTTTCAAGTGAATAATAGTATTAAAACATAATTATAAGCACATTTTGAATCCTTGTATGACCATGCAATTTTGATGTTGGCTTTACATTTCTGTTTACAATTATGTGAGTGGTGCATACTGTTTGAAGGAACATTTGGCATTATGGTAATTCATTAATTTAAATTGAATGGGGGGAAGTAGTGGGAGACTTGAGTCAGCTTACCTATAGGACTGGTGGCCTCCTGCGGAAGCTGAGTTCAAAAGAACCTGTGTAACAAAGCAGTCCATTAAATTAGAATAATGTAGGAAATGATTTGGGGGAGGATGAATTGCATAAATCTTGTCTTTGTACCTAACAACTTGTTCATTAGCAGTTAGTGTAGTAGAAAATACAGACTGAAGAAATTTACATTTCTGATTGGAGTAATAATTGGATTAGTACACCAAGTCAGGCCAAATTGCATTAATGACCACAATGGCAACCTTAGTTTTATGGGGTTTATTAGGTGACACTGCATTAAACTAGGCATTCCAGGATTGCTTTGGCAATTTTGACCAAATATGAGGCCTGCCTTGGTATCTGCAAAGTTAAGAAGGAAATGAAGTGAGTCACACTGATGAGGGAGCAGAAGGCAAGCTGAGGACAAAGCACAAGCTGACACCCTGCAACCTCCTCCCCCCCCCCCCCAGTAGGATATGTTTAACATTCCTCAGGCACTCCTGGCTGCCCTAAAGCTAAGGGAAGGAAAAACGAATGGTTAACTAAATAGAGATCACAGTCCTGCAAGACAAGAGTCTCCATCAGTTTACCAAAGTCTTAGCGATTTACAAGGAAAAAGCATTCTTATCATTAGCCTAACTTCCAGAGACCCATAACTCAATTTTCTGGAGCCCTAACATCACCCTCCCTTCCATGGGTGTTGTGGGAAACAGAGGCAGAAGGGAAAGTAAACAATATTAAGTTTCTTTATGACTTGCATCCTATTTACAAGGACTTGTAATAGAAAGAGTGTAACATTCCTCCAGAAAGCTCCCAACTATCTTAATGCTAGTGTCTTACTAGAAGGAAAAACAACCTTAGCTTGACAATAGCAAGGCCTCCAGTATCCTATAAATCTTCTTTAGCATATGAAAGTCCTTTTGAACACCTCCCTTTTTTCCTTACCTCCCCCAACTCCCAAGTATATAATCAGCCAACCCTCATAACCCTGGGGCAGCAGTCTCTTTCTGCCCATGGGTCCTGTCCCCATGCTTTAATTAAAATCAACTTTTTTTGCACCAAAGACGTCTCAAGAATTCTTTCTTGGCCATTGGCTCCGGACCTCACCAACGTTTCAAAACTACATCAACACCACTTTGTACAACATAATTATCTGAACAGACCTTTTCTGCATTAGTATTTTTTTTAAGATTTTATTTATTTATTTGCTAGAGAAAATGAGAGTACAAGCAGGGGGAGCAGCAGGCAGAGGGAGAAGCAGGCTCCCTGCTGAGCAAGGAGCCCGATGCGGGACTCAATCCCAGGACTCTGGGATCATGACCTGAGCCGAAGGCAGCTGCTTAACCGACTGAGCCACCCAGGCATCCCTGCATTAGTATTTTTGACAAATTAAATAGACAAAAATTGGTTTGCTCTCATTTTTTTGTTCTAACATGTATTTATTTGATTATTATGAATATATATGCACACTTATATAATGTTAATAATGTTAATGGTTTTTTCCCAATGTTATTTTCTTTTGAAAAAAAAAAAATCCTAGATAAAAATCTACCATTTAAATTAAGTTTTCTTTTGTCTTTGTTAACATATACCATACCATAAATATTTTCCCATTTTGCTAATCTGTTTTTATTCTTTTCTTTTTTAAAGATTTTATTTTTATTTATTTATCAGAGAGAGACAGAGCACGCACAAGCAGGGGGAGCAGCAGAGGAAGCAGCAGAGGGAGAGGGAGAAACAGGCTCCCCGCTGAGCAGGGAGCCCAATGTGGAGCTTGATCCCAGGATCCTGGGATCATGACCTGAGCCAATGGCAGATGCTTAACTGACTGAGCCACCCAGGCGCCCCTAATCTGTTTTTATTCTTGTTTTCCCTTGCTTCAAGCACTTTCCCTTGCCCACCATCATGTACCCAATGTTTGTGCAAGTATGTGAGCCCACGCATTTTTCTCCATAACCATGTAAGCCTAGTGGAAAAGATCTACAGATACATGTATACACATATAAATAACTGTATAAAATACATGTCAAAGGTTGTGAGTTGCCATTTGTTTTTACAAAAGCGAGATCATAAACTATACATATTTCTCAGTTACATCCTTTCTTCTTTAATTCATCAGGGCAGCCTGCTGGATCAGTAGCTACAGATCCAAGTTGATTTTTTAACAGCAACATAGTTACCCATACTACAGACATCCACATTATTCATCAATAGAGAGTTCCTCCACTGGTGGACTTTTAAGTTGTTCTCAAGTTTTTTGTTATTACAAATAAGGCCACAATAAATATTCTCATAGATTTGTTCTTAGATTGTTAGGACTAGGATCACTAGATCAGAGGGTATGTATATATATATATTTTTTTAAATTTTTATTTATTTATTTATTTATTTTTGAGAGAGAGAGAGAGGGAACTGGGTGGGAGGAAGGGCAGAGGGAAAGGGAAAGAGAGAATCTTAAGCAGGCTCCACACCCAGCAGAGAGCCCGACACGGGGCTTGATCTCACCATCCTGAGATCATGACCTGAGCTGAAATCAAGAGTTGGACACTTGACTGAGCCACCCAGGAGCCCCTATATTTTTTGTTTTAAATGTATTATGCCATATTACTTTAAAAAGCTGCGTGTGGACCTTATTTGGATCTTGATTCAAGTAAACTATAAAATTAAGAAGTATATTTATAAAACAATTGGATATTTGAACACTGACTAGATATTTCATTAAATTAAGGAATGGTTTTTTTTTTTTTTAGATGTGATAATGGTAGAGATCATACTGAAATATTTATGGATGAAGTAATTGGGTTCAGAAAAGTACTGAAGGGAGAGAAGTGGATTGAAGCTGATATAATGGGAATTCATTATACCATTGTCTTCTTTTATATGTGTTTGAAATTCTCTGTAACAATAATAAAAGTTATAACAATTCACAGTATATATAATGTATGAGAAAACCTATTTCCTTACATTTCCCTTAGCACTGGGTATTATTACTTTTTTATTTTTGTCAATCTGATGTATGAAAAAAGATATTTGTTGATAGTTTGTATTTACTTAACTACTAGGGAGGTTGATTTTCTTGAGAAAGTGTAAAGCTCCCTTGCTGACAGCTAGCAGCCAGGACATGATGTTCCCAAATGAACATAAATAATACTAAGGGGCCCTGGGTGGCTCAGTCGGTTAAGTGTTTGCTTTCGGCTCAGGTCATGATCCCTGGGAGTTGGGCTGCCTGCTCACTGGGGAGCCTGCTTCTCCCTCTGCCCCTCTGCCCCTCCCCGCCCCCGCTTTCATGCTCTGTCTTTCACATGCTCTCTCTCTCTCTTTCTCTCAAATAAAAAAATAAAATCTTTTTTAAAAAACCCAATACTTCTTAGAATATAAATAAAATGTACACATGGCCACTCTGTGACCATTTCTGGAACAAGACAGAGAAAGACCACTTTGCAACCATAAAAACAATACAACATCCCCCACTTCTGACTAAACTGAGTCACAGCTGCTCCTTTACCAATGACAGCTTTAGCCTTGCTTTAATCCTCATACTTCCTAGATAAAAATTATTCAGATATCCAGCCACTAAATTGCCCCAACTTTTTGACAACCTTCAATCCATAACTGGTCCCTACTTCTTTAACTTTTCTGGGACTAATCCAGCACAAGTCCCAATACTGTGAGAAGCCCCTTCCAAGGTCCTCTTGCTGAGGCCTCTACAGTTCCTCTGGAGTACTTTGTCCCTTGCTGTAGGAGGGTAAATCTAACTTTTTTATATGGTTATTTTCCTAGAGGCCTTTGGTCAGTGGTCTTTAAAACAATCTTTTCAATGTTTATTGTCTATTTCTTCTTTGGGACATTCTTCCAGTTCAGTGGGTAGTTCTGAAATTTTCCCTTTTGTTTGAGAGTCAGTCCCATTGTTTACCTTCCCCATTCTTCTCCAGGAGCCATATGTACTACTTTCTTAGTCAGAAGAGGTAAAAGAGGGGTGCCTAGGTGGCTCAGTTGGTTAAGCATCTGCTCAGGTCATGATCCCAGGCTCCTGGGTTAGAGCCCCACTTTGGGCTCCCTGCTCAGCAGACAGCCTGCTTCTCCCTCTCCCTCTGCCCCCACCCCTGCTCATGTACATGTGCTCTCTCTCTCAAATGAATAAATAATTTTTTTTTTAAAGAAGAGGTAAAAGATAAAGATTCTTATTTGAGTTGGATCATTCCAGGTTTGATGCCATTAGCAAGAATCTTCAGGATCTTATTAATTAACCAGTAATGCTTCTGGGAGCCAAGTGAAGTTGGACCTCTCCATTTGTTCCAGATCCTTCTGGTTATTTTCTTGGCCACCAGTCCAGTTTGGCTAATGTTGACAACATGTGTGTACTATTTATTGCTCATTTCATTAGGTATTAAGAGAGAAAATTCATCCTCTTAACTGACATTTATATTAGATTTTGGTCTATTTACTTAAAAGCTCTGATGTGAGATACATAAAAATTCAGTACTTCTTTGTTAATTGTTCTTTTACTGATATGAAATAGCACTGTTCCTTTTAGTGCTTTCCATCTTGAATTCTACTGTTTGTTACATTAACATTGTAACATATATAACATAATCTTTTGTTTGGTGTGTTGGGAAAATATTTTGATATTTAAACCCATGTGTTTTTATCCAGTATGTAACTTTCTATTCAGATGACTAGACTCTGAGTCATCCTTTGCCTTGAGGAAGATTGTCACAATAGAACCAGAATACAAAAGAGGCAAATTCTTGACTTGTGAATTTCGAAGCTGGGGTTCAGGTGTAAGACACCCTGAGCCAGTTTCTTCCCCCTGGCTCATAGGAGAGAAGAACTAAGTCATGTTCTGTTTGGTCTACTCTATTTCCTTAGGTGTTACTTCTCTCTTTTGTGGGGTGTGGTGTTTCTCATTTTTGATGTTAAAACATTCCTCAAATGTTTTGTCATTCTTGGTTGGGTGCTCATCTTAATTTTTGAAGTTCCCTATTAGCCCACATGTGAGTGCTGCACCTATTTATCACATCTTGTTGCCCATAATTTCAGGAAAGAATTTGGACTTGCTGCTGGGTGGGGAATATTCTTTAATATCTAGAACTGGAACTGGGGACAACCACATTATTATCATGGGCACGGCAATGCCTTGCCTCTTTGGCTTAGGTTCTTATACGGACACTCACTTCTCTTACTGCCAGTTGCTTGACAAAAGCTGGGAAGAATTACCTTATTAGTTGACCATGTCTCATTCGTATTTCTGCACATCCCCTGCCTCTGAGGCTGGAGAAACTCTTAGTTGCTCTCACCTTTTGTTTCAGTTTTTTTCCTCTGGAAATTTGAGGTTATGATTTTCTCTTTTTTAACAAATTTATTTATTTATTTATTTTTATTCATTACTTTTTTTAGTTGGCTCCGTGCCCAACATGGGGCTTGAACTCATGATCCTGAGATCAAGAGTGGTATATTCTACAGACTGAGCCAGCCAGGTGCCCCATGATTTTCTCTTTTAATCTGATACCATTTGCTCTCCCTTTTAAGAGATTTCCTTGTAATTCCAGCAGACTAATATGATTAGCAACATCATATCAGCCCTCAACACTTTTGCGTGATTCTCCACTTTTCTAATCAATTTGATTTCCCACTTTTTACAGTTATTTATGTCACATTTACTACTCTCCTTAAACTTCTGACTATTCTAGCCCCCTTCATACTTTCAGAAGACCTTGCTATTTTTCACACAAAGCAAATTGAAACCGTCAGATGGGAACTCCCTCATCCTCCCCAAGCCAAACTCCAATGCGCCCACAACTAATCCATCCTCTCCTTCTGCCCTTCTGAGGCATTAGATGTGCTGTTTCTTTTATTTTCTTTTTTTTAAAAGATTTCATTTATTTATTTGACACAGAGAGAGAGATAGCAAGAGCAGGAACACAAGCAGGGGGAGTGGGAGAGGGAGAAGCAGGCCCCCTGCCAAGCAGGGAGCCCGATGAGGGGCTCGATCCCAGGACCCCAAGATCATGACCTGAACCGAAGGCAGACGCTTAACCAACTGAGCTACCCAGGAGCCCCAGATGTGCTGTTTCTCATCACATCTAAGGCTGAGCTCTACAGCTATGCTCTGCACGCAGTTCCCTCCCATCGTCCTCAAACCTTACACTCTCACATGTTCTTTCCCTTATCTGTGTATCCCACTGCTCCTTTCCATCTCTGTCCTTCCCATGCTCTTAAACATGAGTAAGTCTGTCCCATCTTAAAAACAGCCACAACCTGAACTTTCTTTTCACTCTATTCACTTTCTCCTCTAGTTTCCATCCCATTTCTTTTGTCTCCTTCATAAACTTCCAGAGAGAGTTATCTACATTAGCAGCTTCCATTTCCTGGCTTCACATTGACTTCTCAACCCACTCCAATCTGTCCCTCAATACTCCACAGATAAAGTGCTCACTCAGGTCACCTGACATCTGTGGTAGTTTTAAAATATGGCCACAAATTCTTTAATATTCCTCATTTACAAGGTAGAGTCTAATCCTCTCTCCTTAAGTGTGGGTTGTACTTACTTCCGGTGCATCAAATATGCTGGAAGTGATGATGTGTGACTGCTGGGGCTGAGTCACATTGTAGCTTCAACCTCTCTCTCTTGGATTGTTTGCTCTGAGGAAGCCAGCTCTGAGTGGGCCGTCCTAGAAGAGGATCCTCCAGCCCCATTAGCCCTCAGATGATTGCAGTCCTGCCTGACATCTTGACTGCAGCCTTGTGAGAAACTCTGAGCCAAAACCATCCAGCTAAGCAGCTCCTGGTTTCCTGGCTTTCAGAAATAGTATGAGTTAATAAACATTTGTTGTTGTAAGCTGCTGAAGTTTAGGATATTGTTACACAGCAATAAATAACTCATATAACCTCCATTTGTTAAGTCTAAAGAATGCTTTGACTTCTCAGCAGCATTTGACACTGTTGACCTCTCCCTCTGGAACACTCTTCCCTTTGATTTCCAAGTCTCCTATCTACCTTCCCAGAATCCTTTGCAGGCTCTTTCTCCTCTGCAAGCAATTAAACATTGTACTCCTTAAAATCCAGTCCTAGGCTCTCTTATCTTTTTAATCTTCTCTTTCTGCAAGGGTTTTCACCCAGCCTCTCAGTAAATATGCCGTTGACACCCAAATTTCTTCATCCAGCCCAGACATTTCCACAGAACTGTTCACCTATATATCCAACTATTTGCTCGTCATTGTTCTTGATTATCCCCAAAGCACCTCAGTCTCTGTACTCCAAGAACAAACTATTTTTCCTCTCAAAACTGGGTTTTCTTTTCGTGTTTCCTATTTCAGTGAAGAGCACTATAACCATCATGTCCACTTGCTTTTGGCCATCTAGGTACCTCCCTCTCCCTACTCATACTTATCTAATCAATTACCAAGACTGTTTATTTTTAACTTCTGAATATCTTGTAAATCTCTGCCATCCAAGTCATTCTTTCTTGCTAGGATTATTGCAGTAGCTTCCAAACCCATTTCCTTACTTGTACTGTAGGCCTGTCTCTGGTCTGTTCTCCACATTATTGCCTGAGAGGTATTTTCAGTATTTTTAAAAACATGACACAAATCCGGTCATGTTTCCTTTCTGCTTAAAAGTCTTTAATGGTCTCCTATCAGTCTTTGAATGAAGCCCTCAAATTCTTTTTTTTTTTTAAGTTTTTATTTAAATTCCAGTTATTTAACATACAGTGTTATATTAGTTTCAGGTGTATAATATAAGGACCTAAATTCATCTTTTTGCATGTGGATATTCAAGTGCCCCAGCATTATTGTTGAAAATAAAATTCTTCCCCTATTGAGTTGTTCTGGCACCTTTGTTGAAAATCAACTGAGCATAAATGTTAGAGTTTATTTTTGGACTCTCAACTCTGTTCCCCTTACCTATATGTTTATCTTTTTGACAGTATACCATCTCAATTTCCATAGATTTAGAATTCACTTTGAAATTGGGAACTGTAAACCCTTCAACTTTGTTCTTTTTTAAAATTATTTTGACTATGCTAGGTCTTTTGAATTTTTATATCAATTTTAGGATCATCTTGTCAGCTTCTACAAAAACAGCAGCTGAGATTTTGATAGGATTGCATCAAATCTATGTATCAATCTGAGAGAGAATTGCCATTTTAAGAAGATTGGGTCTTCCAATCCATGAACATGGAATGTCTCTCCATTTATTTAAATCTTCTTTAATTTCTCTTAGCAATATTTTGTAGTTTTCAGTGTACAAGTCTTACATTTCTTTTGCTAAATTTATTCCCTAAGCATTTTATCTTATTGATACTATTGTGAATGGAATTCTTTTCTTTTTATAAAAATTTTTTTAAGATTTTATTATTTTTATATATTTGTCAGAGAGAGAGAGAGCACAAGCAGGGGGAGTGGCAGAGGGAGAATCAGGCTCCCCGCTGAGCAAGGGGCCTGATGTGGGACCCTGGGATTATGACCTGAGCTGAAAGCAGATGCTTAACTGACTGAGCCACCCAGGTGTCCCTGAAATTATTTTCTTTATTTCATTTTCAGATTGTTCATTGTTACTAAGTAGAAAAACCATTGATTCTTACATATTGATCTTATAACCTGTGACCTTGCTGAAATTATTTGTAGCACACTATTTGTTTATTTAACTGAGTCTTATTGTTAGTGCTGGTATTACTAGTTCACGAAAAGCTCATCTGCTCTTGTCCTGACAAATTCCAGTGCCATTTTTATTGTCAGTAATGAACCTCCAGTTGTTTGCAGACCACTCAGCCTAATCAGGAGCCAGTGCAGAGTTCATTAGGGGGTATAGCTCCCCATCTCCCCGCTTTTAATCCTGCTTTTCATTAGGGTAGGAAATGCAGTCTGAGATGCCTCCTACCAGGGAAGGGACTAAGATGCTGAAAGAGTCAGTGGTTAAAACTGAACAGGAACCCCTCTGGCCCAATTCCATACTTGAGCAGTCCCAGGATCTGGATCCCCTGGGCATCTGAGGGTTCTTGGATTTTGTTCCAAATCCCTACTCCAGCTCCCTGGGGACTGGGGGACTCTACCTAGTACTCCAAATGTGCAGAATGTGGCTTGTTTTGGTTAAGATATGTTTTCCTCGGGGAAGATGAGGGCTGGGCACTTTTCCTGCCTTGTCCCTGGCTATTTCTTCAGATGGATCTCTGCAACTGGTGGGCAGACATGACTCCCATCTAAGTTGATGCCAGCCCGCAGTGGTTGCTCTTCTCTTTGGGAGACCCTTGCTTTTTGGTTACTGGGAACTGCTGCTGACACTTGGGCAGTTTTTTTGTTTGCGAAGTTAGAAATTATAAATAGGTCAGATGGGTAACTGTGGGCCTTCCCCAGGGCCAGGTATTAGCATTGCAAATATGATTCTTCAGTTCTACTTAGTAAGGTAATGCCCAGGGAGAGAAGGAATTGTGCCAACTAAGGAAAGGTTCTTTCTTATTTGTAATTTTCCCCAGCAGCGGGAGGTTTTCAAAACACAGCATCTGTTGTAGAAGACTCCATGCTCTCTAATTATCATAATAATTATTATAATTATAATGTGAATTTAAATTTCAGTCACAAACTCAGGTGTGCATAAAGTGTAATTTTATTTATTTTTAATACCTCTTTAATTTCTGACTCTGCACCCTCATTCTGTATAATGGTAGACAACTCCTTGCTAGTCCCAGTTGGACCCCAGACCTCTTGGTCAGTCTCTGCTGACAAACTTGGGCAGTGTCACTCCCCCAGATTCAGTGATGGCCTCCACTGAAGCCTGCTTCAAGCTTTGCTCATTGCCCTATTTCGAACATCTTAGTAACTCCTTGCCCAATTTTTAGTTGACATTTAAACTTTTTCATCATAAGTTTAAATGGTTATAAAAGATTTATTAACATACTGCATATATTGATATTTAAAAATAAAACTATTATCCCATACTTCTAAATATATCCAAAGAAGTCTAAATACTATAGCAGTTTAATTTTGTTAAAAATACATGAATATTTCAAGATGAGGAACAAGCTAGGGATGTCTGCTTTCACCACTTATATTAAGCATTATACTTGAGGTCCTATGCAGGGTAATAAGGCGAGGCAAAGAATAAAAGGGTCACAGATTGGAAAGAAAGAAGTAAAACTGTCTTTATTCACAAATGAAGAGCACCCAAGTGAAAATAGGCGATTTATTCAGAGTTTGTTATAGCAGATAGCCACTAACACTTGCCTTTGGCAGAGACTCAGTCAGGTAGGGGGGGCAGGAAAGCCTATAGTTAAAAGGGAAAGCTTCAAGTCTGTACTGATTGGAGGTTATTATCATAGGGAAGCTAGAGGTGGGTTAACTAGAAGTGGCATCTTATGTGATGGTTTGGGGAGCATGTTTGTGTTTTTCTGATTGGCCTTGAGTTGGAAACAGTGTCAAAAAATAGGCACGCTGGCAGTCACTGATCAAGTTCTGACTATTCTGGGTTGATTGCTTCAGAGGTTGTAATTTGACTTCCTAGAGTGGTTGCTGCAGGGGTTGTGGGTCAGAGTTCTGTTGTTATATATGGTCTGGCCGTTGTCTGTATATTCAGTCACTCAGACAACATGAACATATATGTAGAAAATCCAGAGAAATCTACAAAAACTCTAGAAATAATAAATGGGTTTAGCAAGGTCTCGTGATATAAAGTCAATACATAAAAATTAATTCTACAGATAAATCCATAGAAATAGAAACAGACTAGTGGTTGCCAGGGGCTGGGAGAGGGGGAAATGGGGAACAACTGCTAATGGGTGGAGTTTCTCTTTGGGGTGATGAAGATGTTATGGAATTAGATAGTGGTGATGATTGCACAACCTTGTGAATATACTAAAAGCACTGAGCTATATTCTATTAAAAGGGCAAATTTTATGGTATGTGAAATATATCTCAATAAAGAGCATTTAATGGTATTTTTATATAGTAGCAATAAATGATTGAAATTCAAAAAGTAAAAAAAATCATGTATAGTAACATCAATTGATATGAAATACTAAGGGATAAATTTAACAAAATATGTGCAAGACCTGTATACTGAAAACACTGTTTACAGTGTAAAATTTCGGAGAAATTAAAGAAGACATAAATAAATGGAGAAATACACTATATTCATGAATTCAAAGATTCAATACTATTACGATGTCAATTCTCTTCCAATTGTTTTATAGAATCAATGCAACCCTAATCCTGGCAGGCTTTTTTTTTTTTTTTGCGGAATGACAAGCTGATTCTAATATGACTTAGAATAGCAAAAACAATTTTGAAAAGAAAAGTTGGAGGATAGAGGGATCTGCATACACGCAGCCAAATTTTACCAGTTATTAGCTATACATCCTTGATCAAACTTCTTTGCCATCCTGGCCTTGCTTTCTTGATCAGTAAAAAGGGAGTAATAGTAGTATCTACTTACATAGGATTTCTGAGAGGATTAACTGAGATACATACATATAAAGCACTTAGAAAACTACTTGGAACATAGAAAGCCTTCAAATGTTTTTTTACTGTTGTTGTTGTCATCTCTGCCTTGACCAGTCTGGGAGCCGCTAGAGACCTGAGCAGTCTCCCTGACTCCTTGCCCAGATGTAGCATCCTGTCCTTTTTACTGCATGCCCCTGTCCACTGGTACAGGGGACATCTGTGGGGTACTACTCTCAAATGCCAGACAGGAGGTGGTACACATGTCTTATTCTTGGGTCCCCCAGATATCAATTGGCACTTCATTGCCTTCTCTCTCTGCCATAAACCTAGATATAGGGAAGCTGGTGTGGAGCTTGAAGCTACTACATTGCTTCTAATTTTATTTGTTTTCTACTGCTCTCCCATCTGTGGGACTTTGTAGTCTTAGGCCAGGAAGAAAAACCAGTTTTCCCTGTTTGCATGGCCTCAAAAATAATTTCTGTCTCTTACCTGCTAAACACTAAGAAGTGGTGCCTTTGTTCCCACAATAGGGCAGTCATTGACTTAAAATGCTAATTTTTGAAAATTGAATTGAAAGTTTCCATGCAGTGAAATGTGTTAATCTTAAGGGTATAATTCAATGAAATTTGACAACCAACATCCCAGTAAAGATATAGATTTCCATTGCCCCAGAAAGTTCCTTTATGCCTCATTATAGTCAGTCCTCAACCCTCTTCTCTCAATAGAAAACCCCTATTCTGATTTTTATTGAAACTGGTGGTTTTAGCTCCTAGATAAGGCAGCGATATCAGGTCTGAGGGAGCAATAATCCAACCAATGTTTTGAAATAAACCACAACAAAACTACCACTACTGTTACTGTGAGCCTTTCTTGATTATTTATTCTTTTTTTTTAATTATTCTGTAACAATCACTTCAAAAAGCACTTTATGTGAATTATCTCATGTAATTCTCAGGAGAGCTCCATGAACCAAATCCTATTATATCATCCCCATTTCCCAATGAGAAAACTAAGGCTCTGGGAGGTTAAGTTGCTTGCCAGGTGTCTCACAGCTATTAAGACCCGTACCAGAGATGAAAATTTCAAAGGAATTTCAAGGCCAGTTCTTTTTATGAGAGGGACATAGATCTAAAACTTTTACATAATTCAGATTTGTCCATTTCTAAATTAATAACTGATGTCACTTGTTTTTGTTTTAATGCTGATTTCTAAAAATTTCTTAGCATGATTTATATTCTTTAGCAGAGTGTACTCTTCTAAATTGTCAGTATGGTATATTATGATGATTGGTCTTCCTCTTAAGGTTTTTTTTTTATCATCTCTCACATTTGGGGGCCACCTTTCATGCTCTGTAATCAGAATTATTACCTAACAAAGTATTTAAAGGACACTGTTATGGAACATAGAGATGATATTACACTACAGTAACAAGTGAATGTAAAGTGGACAAGTGAAAATTTAACTTGGGGAAATTTTCCAAAGCACATAAAAGCCATAGTTTTTCTTTTTGCCAGCTGAAGGATGCCCAATTTGGCAACTACATAACCACAGTATGCAATTGACCTGGCCTGCTAGTTTTGAAATTATGTAATTCTTGGCAGATGTTTTAAATTGGAGGTGAGGTGGGGATTGCATTGCTTATATTTTCTGCATATAGTGAGATTTTATTAATATTTTAACTATGGTACCATTTCAATGTGTATCATTTTAATTCAAACATAAAGTAATTGCCTTCTTTATGAAATGAGAATAGGAACAAATTGCTTAGAGAACAGTATGGAGAAATTGACCAACTTTCCATCTTCAGCCAAGTCTGTGAATATTGAACACCTTTAGAAATGATTCCTACAAGTGAATGGGTTGTGGAATATATACATTTGCAGGACCAAGAGATTTTTCTGGATGGGACAGTCTCAAATCATATAAGGATAACCTGCAGGAATAGCTTAAAAGAGTATCGGAGGGCAGAAAAATAGGGCAAGGTCGCCTGGGTGGCTCAGTTGGTAAGTGTCAGCTCAGGTCATGATCCCAGGGTCCTGGGATCGAGCCCCACATCGGGCTCCCTGCTCAGCGGGGAGACTGCTTCTCCCTCTCTGTCTGCCTGCCGCTCCTCCTGCTTGTGCTCTCTGTCTCTCTGTCAAATAAATATATACAATCTTAAAAAAAAAAAGAAAAATAGGGCAATTTCATGATATCAGAGAAAAATAATCCAAACTCTACTTACAAGATGTTGAATATCTGATATCTGTTATGAGAGTTTGTTGAATGAAATGAAAAAGATTTTTCTAGTGTATTCATGTTTTGTGATACTATGCATCCATTAAAAACAGGAAGCAGATCTATATGTGGTGAAAGGAAACAACTTCCAGGATTTATTATATTGTGAAAAAAGTGAGATAAAGCACAGTGTGTACAGTATCCCACCATCTGTACGTGTGTGCGTGAGTGTGTGCATGCATGCACCACACATATGTGACCATATAGTAAAAGAATTTCTTGGGAAGGTTGCCAGAAGCTTGGTAGCAATGTTGTCTCTGGGAAAAACTGATGAACTGGGTAACAGGAGAGGAAGGGAGACTACTTTTATGCAACATGCTTCTGTTTTACTTTAATCTATTTTGCCTATTTAAAAAAGCAGACAATTTTGCATCTCTTTTGCTTCAATGACTTTTATAGATAATCTAAGGGGGGCCAATCAGAGTCAGTGAAACATTGGCTGGATCTGTTAAACAAGCATGCTTTTTATTTATTTTTTTTACTGGAGTTGCTGAGAGGATAGAATATAAACCTAAACTTGGTGACAACCATCTTTTCACCAGGAATGGCAAAACTGCTTGATAATGAGGCAAATATGGAGGAAA
The DNA here is from genome assembly GCF_054177405.1 of Leptonychotes weddellii. NCBI lineage: Eukaryota > Metazoa > Chordata > Mammalia > Carnivora > Phocidae > Leptonychotes > Leptonychotes weddellii. The sequence continues at coordinate 58,900,355 of NC_138375.1, read as the reverse complement.
GCAGAGAACAGAGATAGAGAGCGAGACTAATTCCTGAGGATGTCATTTGAACGTGTGTGGATCCAGTCATGCCTGACAGGTCCCATTCCTGAACTTTACAATTCCACGAGCTAAAAATACCCTTTTGTGATGAATCAGTTGGAAATGGGTTTCTGTCACTTACAAATGAATAAGTATTGACAAATACAGATGGAATGTTGCCTGGACATTTCCATGTGACTTTTACATAAGTTCAGAATATTGATTAAGCCCTTCTGAATTTCCTAGACCTTTTTTTTTTTCTAAAGATTTTATTTATTTATTTGACAGAGAGACACACAGCGAGAGAGGGAACACAAGCAGGGGGAGTGGGAGTGGGAGAAGCAGGCCCCCCATGGAGCAGGGAGCCCGATGCGGGCCTCGATCCCAGGACCCTGGGATCACGACACGAGCCAAAGGCAGACGCTTAATGACTGAGCCACCCAGGTGCCCCTTGCTAGACCTTTTTCATTAAACAATACTTTTGTATTTTGAAAAACTTTTAAAGTTGTAAGATTGGTGCCATAATTTGCAAGAATGGAGCAATGAGCTCTCACCTAGAGTCACCAATCAATATTTTGTAAACTATTAATTGCCTCATTGACTCATTCCATTTTATTATTATTATTTTTGTTGAAGCATTTGAGAATTAGTTATAGATATTATGATCCTTTACCTCTAAATATTTCAGTGTGTTTCTCCTAAAAAGAAGAACATTTTCTTCTATAACCACATTGTAATGATCAAACTCAGGAAAATTAACATTGACACAATATTACCATCTGGTATATAATTCATATTCATATTTTGCCCGTTGGTTTTAACATCCTTCTTGAAAGTTGGAATATAATTCAAAGACTACAAAATCCTCCCTTTTAAAGTGTACAATTCAGCATTCTTTACTATATTTACAGAGTAGCGCACCATCACTACTATCTCCCAGAATATTTTCATCACCCCTAAAAGAAACTCTGTACCTATTAGTAGTCATGCCCCATTCCCTCCCTCCCCCCACCAGCCACTAATCTATTTTCTGTCTCTATGGATTGGTCTATTGTGGACATTTCATATAAGTGGAATTACATAATATGTGACCTCTTGTGTCTGGCTTTTTTCAGTTAATATTATGTTTTCAGGGGTCATCCATGTTGTAGCATGTATCGGTACTTTACTCCTTTTTATGACTAAATAATATTCCCCATTATATTGATATACCACATTTTGTTTATCCATTCCTCAATGATAGACATTTGGGTTGCTCCTATTCTATTTCTTCTTGAGTCAGTTTTGGTAGTTTTTGTCTTTCTAGGAATTTGTCCATCTGGTTTCATTTAGGTTGTCTAATTTGTTGACATACATAGTATTTCCTATAATTCACTTCATTTCTGTAAGGTCAGTAGTAATGTCCCCTCTTGCATACCCGATTTTAGTAATTTGGATTGCCTTTCTCTTTTTTCTTGGTCAAGCTAGCTTTACTTGTCAATTCTGTTGGTCTTTGCAAAGAAAGAACTTTTGGTTTCATTGATTTGCTCTATTGTTTCTTATTCTCTATTTCATTTATTTTTTGCTGTAATTATTATTTATTTCCTTCTGCTTTCCTTAGGTTTAGTTTGCTCTACTTTTTGTAGTATTTTAAGGTAGGAAGTTAGGTTATTGATTTGAGATTTTTCTTATTTTTAGATATATATATTTATAGCCATATAAATCCTGTAAGCAGTGCCTTAACCACATCTCATAGATTTTGGTATGTTGTGTTTTGTTTTCATTTATAGCTAAGTATTTTCTAATTTCCCTGTGATTTCTTCTTTCACCCATTGATTTTTTTAAGGAGTGTGTTAATTTTCACATTTTTGTTCCCAATTTTTTTCCTGTTACTTTTAATTTTATTCCATTGAATTCAAAGAACATACTTTGTATGATTTCAGTTCTTTTAAATTTGTTGAGACTTGTTTTATGGCCTAACATATGTTTTATCCTGGATAATGTACCATGTGCACTTGAGAAGATTATGTATTCTGCTTTGGATGAAGTGTTCTCTATGGATATCTGTTAGATATATTATCATATAGTGTTGTTCAAGTCTTCTGTTTCTCTGTTGATCTTCCATCTATTTGTTCTGTCTATTATTCAAAGTGGAGTATCAAAGTCTCCGACTATACTGGTTCACCTGTCTATTCTACCTACCTTCAATTCTTTCAGTTTTTATATTATGTATTTGGCCAGTAATGCTCTCTTGTTTGTAATGAATTGATCTTTTTTTTTTTTTTTTAAAGATTTTATTTATTTATTTGACAGAGAGAGACATAGAGCAGGAACACAAGCAGGGGGAGTGGGAGAGGGAGAAGCAGGCTTCCCGCGGAGCAGGGAGCCTGATGTGGGACTCGATCCCAGGACCCTGGGATCATGACCTGAGCAGAAGGCAGACGCTTAACGACTGAGCCACCCAGGGGCCCTGTAATGAATTGATCTTTACTCTAAATTTATTGTAATGAACAAACTGCTGCTATTTTGAGGTTATGTTGTTCTTACTTTTTGGTATTCATCAATCCTTTCCTCAACAAAATGATGAGAATAGTAAATGGTGGCAGTATATATATTTTAAATGTCCTTTACTTGGCAAAATGAAAGTTGACATCCCTGTACCTGTGCTTTTCCTCTTTTTGCTTTGTGTTTGAATTTACAGTAGCTTTTTAAAATGTATAATTCTATCAGTTTTAATACACAAACAGATTACTGAAACCAACATTGTAATCAGAATCAGAATAGTTCTATCACTTTTTTATGGGTTGAATTATATCCTTCCCACCACCCCATCCCCCCGGCAGCAAAGATATGTAAATCCTAACCTCCAGTACTTGTGAATGTAACCTTATTTGGATAGTCTTTGGGGATGTAATCAGGTGAAGATAAGGCCATTAGGGTGGGCTCTAATCCAATATAACTTGTGTCTTTTAAAGATTTTATTTATTTATTTGAGAGAGAGTGGGGTTGCAAGGAGGGAGGGAGCAGAGGGAGAGGGACAAGCAGACTCCATGCTGAGTGCAGAGCCTGGCATCGGACTTGATCCCATGACCCTGAGATCATGACCTGAGCCAAAATCAAAATTCGGGTGCTCAACTGACTGTGCCCCAGTGTCTTTTTTATCTTTTTAAAGATTTATTTATTTTAGAGAAAGAGAGGGAGTTTGTGCGTGCATGAGCACGCGCGCGCATGGGGTGGAGGGAGGAGCAGAGGGAGAGAGAGAATCTCAAGCAGACTCCCCACTGAGCACAGAGCCTGACACAGGGCTTGATCCTAGGACCCTGAGATCATGACCTGAGCTGAAACCAAGAGTCAGTCCCCAGCTGACTGAGCCACCCAGGCATCGCCAGTGTCTTTTATTTTATTTATTTATTTATTCATTCATTCATTCATTCATTCATTCATTCATTTTTATTTAAATTCAATTAGCCAACATATAGGACATCATTAGTTTTTAATGTAGTTTTCAGTGATTCATTAGTTGCATATAACACCCAGTGCTCATCAGATCACGTGCCCTCCTTAATGCCCATCACCCAGTTACCCCATCCCCCACCCACCTCCCCTTCCACAACCCTCAGTTTGTTTCCCAGAGTCAAGAGTCTCTCATGGTTTGTCTCCCTCTCTGACTTCTTCCCATTCAGTTTTCCCTCCTTTCCCCTATGGTCCTCTGTGCTATTCCTTATATACCACATATGACTGAAACCATATAATAATTGTCTTTCTCTGCTTGACTTATTTCACTTAGCATAATACCCTCCAGTTCCATCCATGTTGATAAAAATGGAGGTATTCATCCTTTCCGATGGCTGAGTAATATTCCATTGTATATATGAATCACATCTTCTTTATCCATTCATCTGTTGAAGGACATCTCGTCTCCTTCCACAGTTTGGCTATTGTGAACATTGTTGCTATGAACATTGGGATGCATGTGCCCTTCTTTTCAGTACGTCTGTATCTTTGGGGTGAATACCCAGTAGTACAATTGCTGGGTTGTAGGGTAGCTCTATTTTAACTTCTTGAGGAACCTCCGTACTGTTTTCCAAAGTGGCTGTATCAGCTTGCATTCCCACCAACAGTGTAAGAGGGTTCCCCTTTCTCCACATCCTCGCCAACATTTGTTGTTCCCTGTCTTGTTAATTTTAGCCATTCTAGCCATCAGTGTCTTTTAAAAAGGAGGAAAATACCATGCGGATTTAGAGGCACACACAGGGTAAAAGCCATGTGAAGATAGAAGCAGAGATTGGAGTTATGCTGTCACAAGCCAAGGAATGTAAAGATGAGGCTGCTAGAAGCTGGAAGAGATAAGTAAGGTCCTTTTCTAGAGGTTTCAGAAGGAGCATCGTCCTGCCAATACCTTGATTTCAGACTTCTAACCTCTAGAACTGTGAGAGATTAAATTCTGGTTGCTTTAAGACAACCAATTTTGTGGTACTTTGTTATTTATGTCAGCCCTAGGAAACTAACACATACCTCAAAACACTCCATTATGGACCTCTTTATGGAGATAACCTCCCTGGGGCCAACCTAGCAACCACTGAACTGATATCCATCAGTAGTTTGTCTTATCACATATGTCATATGAATAGAATCATATTGTTTATAACCTTTTGAGATGGGCTTTCGAATAGCATATCTTTTGAGATTCATCCAGGCACTATTGATACATGTTGAGTAATATTCCATTGGATGGATGTACCAGTTTATTCATTCACCTAATTGAAGGACATTTGGGTTGTTTTTAGTTTGGGCAATTATGAATAGAGCTGCCATAAGCTCTTTTTGTAAACATTAGTTTTCATTTCTCTAGGGTAAATACCCAAGAGTGGGATTCATATGGTTAGAGTATTTTTAGATTTATAAGAAACTGCCAAACTCTTTTCTAGAGTGACTATTATTTTGTATTCCCACCAGCAGTGTATGAGGGTTTGACTTGCTCTGCTCTGCATCCTTGTCAGCACTTGGAATTATTATAAGTATTTTTTATTTTAGTCATTCAGATAGATGTGCAATGAAACATCATGGTTTTAAATCATGTTTCCCTTAATGGCATATAATGCTGAGTATTTTTTCATGTGCTTATTTTCTATTAGTATATCCTATTTAGTGAAGTGTGTGTTCAAGTCTTTTGCCCATGTTTAAATAGAGTTGTTTTCTTTTTGCTTTGTCTTGGGAGTTCTTTATATATTCTGTGCATAAGCCCATCCTTTTTGAGTATGTTATTTGCAAATACTTTCTCTGAGTCTGTAGCTTGTCTTTTAATTTTTAAACAGTATTTTTACAAAACAAATGCTTTTAATTTAATTTAATTTAATTTTATTTTTTAAAAAGATTTTATTTATTTGAGAGAGAGAGACACAGCGAGAGAGGGAACACAGCAGGGGGAGTGGGAGAGGGAGAAGCGGGCTTCCCACAGAGCAGGGAGCCCGACGCAGGGCTCGATCCCAGGACCGAAGGCAGACACTTAACGACTGAGCCACCCAGGCGCCCCAATGCTTTTAATTTTAATAAGTCCAATTTGTCAACTTTTTCTTTTGTGAATTGTGTTTTTGGAGTCATCACCAAGAATTATGTGTTTAATTCCACATCATGAAGACTTTCTCCTATGTTTTATTCTGAAAGTTGTATGGTTTTAGGTCTATGATCCATTTTGAGTTAGTTTAGTATAAGGTGTAAGGTGTAAGTTGATACTCTTTTTTTTTTTATATATATGGATGTCCAATGGTTCTAATGCCATTTGTTGAAAAAAACTATCATTTCATCGTTAATAGCTTTTGTGTCTTTGTCAAAAATCAGCTGGCCATATTTGTGTGGGTCTACTTCTGAAAATATGCTACATGAAAGGCCATATATTGGATGATTCTATATGTGTGTACTCCTTTGCCAGTACAATTCTGTCTTGATTACAGTAGCTATATCATCAGTCTTAAAATTGGATAATGTGATTCTTCCAACTTTATACTTGTTTTTTAAAATTATTTTGTTCTTTTTCTGGTTCCTTTGCCTTTCCATTTAAATTTTAGAATCACTTGTCTATATCTACAGAAAAAATTCCTGCTGGGATTTTAATTGGAAATCTATTAAATTTATAGGTCAATTTGGGAGAATTGATATCTTTATTATGTTCAGTTTTGCAATTCATGAACATGGTATGCCTCTCCATTTATGTAAGTTTTTAAATTTTTTTATCAGCATTTTGTAGTTTTATTTTGAACATGTTTTGTTAGTTCATACTTAATTATTTCATTTCAGTGAGCTTTTGTAATGATATTTAAAAATTTTTATTTTCCAGTTCTTTATTGCCAATATGTAAGATATAACTGATTTTATTTTTTTTTAATTTTTATTTATTTATTTATTTTTAAAGATTTTATTTATTTGACAGAGAGACACAGCGAGAGAGGGAACACAGCAAGGGGAGTGGGAGAGGGAGAAGCAGGCTCCCCGTGGAGCAGGGAGCCGAATGTGGGGCTCAATCCCAGGACTCTGGGATCATGACCTGAGCCGAAGGCTGACACTTAATGACTGAGCCACCCAGGCGCCCCTATTTATTTTTTAAAGTAACCTCTACACCCAACATGGGGCTCGAACTCACAACCCTGAGATGAAGAGTTGCATGCTCTACTGACTGAGCCAGCCAGGTGCCTCAAGATGTAACTGATTTTAATGTGTTTACCGGATATTCACATGCAAAAGAATGGATTTGGACCCCTGTCTCACACCATACACAAAAATTAACTCAAAATGAATCAAAGACCTAGATGTAATAGCTAAAACTATATAACTCTTAGAAGAAAATATCTTCATGACCTTGGATTAGGCTTATTAGGTATGACACTAAAAGCACAAACAACTAAAGAAAACTAGATATTTTGGACTTCATTTATATCTGATAAGGGTATAAGATCCAGAAAAACCAATTGGAGCAACATTTGTGTTTCAGAAGACACAGGTAAGAAAATGAAAAGAGGGGCACCTGGGTGGCTCAGTCAGTCGTTAAGCGTCTGCCTTCGGCTCAGGTCATGATCCCAGGGTCCTGGGATCGAGTCCCGCATTGGGCTCCCTCCTCAGTGGGAGGCCTGCTTCTCCCTCTCCCACTCCCTCTGCTTGTTGTGTTCCCTCTCTCACTGTGTCTCTCTCTGTCAAATAAATAAATAAAATCTTTAGTAATAATAATAATAATAATAATTACTTAAAAAGAAAATGAAAACCTGTAGAATGGAAGAAAATATTTACAAATATGCAACTGAACATATGTTCCCAGAAAAATGAATGCTCATAGTAGCATTATTTATGATAGTCAAAAAGTGAAAACAACTCAAATGTCCATCAACTGATGATTAGATAAACAAAATGTGGAATATCCATGGAATACAATGGAATATAACTTAGCCATAAAAGGGAATAAGTACTGATACCTGCTATAACATTGATGAATCTTGAAAACATTATGTTAGGTGAAGGAAGGCTACATGTTATGTGATTCCATTTATATGAAATGTCCAGATAAGGCAAATCCACAGAGATAGAAAGTAGATTAGTAGTTGCTGGGAGGAGGGAATGAGGAGTGACTGTATAGGTAAAAGGTTACTTGGGGTGATTTCTGAAAGTGTTCTGAAATTAGGTAGTCATAATGGCTGTACAACTTTTTGAACATATTAAAAGCCCTGAATTATATACTTTAGAGGGTGAATTTTATGTTATATGAATTATATCTAAATAAAAGAAATTATGCCACTTTTTTCTTGAATAGATGAGTGATTTATTTGTTTCCAAATTTTTATTTAAATTCTAGTTACTTAACACGTAGTGTAATATTGGTTTCAGGAGCAGAGTTCAGTGATTCATCACTTACTATAACATCCAGTGCTCATCATAACAAGTGCCATTACCCATATAGGCCATCCCCCATCCACCCCCCTCCATCAACCCTCAGTTTGTTCTCTACTGTTAAGAGTCTCTTATGGTTTGCTTCCCTCTTTCAAAAAAATTTTTTTAAGGCAAAATCATTGTTTGAAAAGACAAAGATGAGCATGTGCTGCATGCTGGGATTTTCAGTGTGTTGGGGACACAGGGTGGATTTGTAGTCCTCTGCCTCACTTCTGGGCACATGCATTCACATGGAAGCAGCCAGAGAACAGGCCATGGTCCACAGTAATTTTGTTGACGAGGTGCTCCTTGTGGTGGTCCTGGCAGCAATGGGGTCCTATCTCTGGGCCAGAGCAGTCCAGATTCAGTGGCCCCCTGGAACTCAGTGATCTCAAGCCTGTCCTGCTAAGTGCTCAAGATTCTGAGCTGTTCTGCATCCACAGCAAGACATAAGAGTTCCTGGCAGAGGGTGTATGCTGCCACTGAGCCTGCCTTGCCTTGGAGTCCTTGAACAAAATGGTCTGTGTCTTCTTGGGGGACGAGGACCTTTTGGGGGAGCTGTCAGGACTCAGCCTAGGCCAGGGAGAAGGGTGATGGAGAAGTGTAGTGCGGTGATGAGGAGAGAATGATGGTGCAGAAGAGGGTGGGGTGAGGAGGGGGTGGGAATGAGAAGGAGGGAGTAGGAGGAGTAAGGAGAGAGAGGGTGTAGGGATGGGGAGAGAGGAGGGGTAGAGACTGTAGTGAGGAGAAGGTTGGGGTGAATAAGAAGGTAGGACTGAGAAGAGATAGAGGAGTGTGTGACAAATGCTGTTAGATTGGGAGTGTATTTCAAAGTGACCTGAGCTGAAGGCAGACGCTTAACAGCTGAGCCACCCAGGCACCCTGACTTCTTCCTTATTGCTAATAAAGTTCATTTGTGCCCTTTACACTTGAAAGTAAGTTTTGCAGGATATAGAAGTCCTTGACTCACATTTTTCACCTTGTGTATCTTAAACATGTTTCTCAATTTTTTTTTCCTGCATAGATACGGGGCATAAAGTGTTGCTGTCAAAAATTCTGGTGGTGGCTTAATACTGTCCCTCAAAAACATCTGCTCTTTTTGCCTAGATGCCCAAAGGCCTTTCCTTTAAAGTTTAGTAATTTTTTTTTTTTTTGAGAGAGAGAGAGAACACGAACAGGGGGAGGGCAGAAGGAGAGGGAGAGAATCTTGGGCAGGTTCCATGCCCAGTGTGAAGCCCCATGCAGGGCTCAACATGGGAATTGATCTCACAACACTGAGATCATGACCTGAGCTGAAGTCAAGTCAGTCGCTTAACTGACTGAGCCACCCAGGAGCCCCTAAACTTTAGTATTTTTATTAGTTTATGTCTTGATGTTGGTTGTTTTGGGTTCACATTCTCAGGTAAGTGGTATGCTCTTTCAATATGTAGCTTGAAATCTTTTTTTTTTTTTTTTTTTTGGTAAAGCTTTCTTGAATTATGGTTTTTGGTATTTGTTCTATTGTTTTACTTTGGTTTTCTTCAGGGGTTCTTATTATCTTCTTAGTGTCACAGTCCTTTTACTGCTGTCTCTCTTGTTTTTCAGCTATCTAGCACCAAAGCCTATGCAGTCCATTAATGCCCTTCCTATGTGGTTTGACCCAGGGAGAAGTATTTTGCTACAGGAAGTGCAGATACTTTGGTCAGCCTCTGGGATGTGGATGAGTCAGTGTGGTACAATGCATTTCTAGGTAAGCAAATCTGCTAGTACTTTGCTTATTGGGTAATTAGTTTTATTTCATCCTGGATGCCTTCTTCTAATTCTTTATGCCTTAGGAATTCTAATGTGTCCTTTTTGCACCCTGTATTGTGGGCCAGATTGGCCTGTAAGGACCATCAGTTTTAGCTATGATGGGAAAATTCAGGCATCAACATCAGAAGATCATTTTATTAATGTTGCTAGAATAGAGACAGGTGACTGAAACCCCCACTACCTTAAAGAGAACTTTGTATCTTTCATCCTTAGTCATAAGGACTTACCAAGTGTCATATGTTTTCATCTCTGCACATTGCTACTTCAGCAGCATTAGCATGAAAGAATTTGTCTCCTTAAGACAGGTTTATGTTATGACTGTCACTGCTAGTAACAAGGGAGCAAAGGGTTTGAAAAGTATCAGGTATCAAGGAAAGTTATTTAAGAAAAATATTTTACATTTTAATAACTGAATTCTTCCATTATAAAGACATTTTTTAAATACAAGGAGTAGGAGAAATGAAGACTCACCTGTGGTATCATCATCCATAGACCATCTCTAGTAATGTGTATTTTGTTTGATTTTTTCCTATATATAAACCTAAACAAATATATTCCTCACGTAATTTAGGGAATTATCAAAATACTTATGCTTTGTTTAAAAAAAAAACCCTAAAACAAAACAGAACTTGAAAATGGAAAATTGAGAGAAGAGTATTCATTTTACAAAAGAATTCCCTCAGACTTTTATTTTTCAATATGGCTTTATTGTTTTTGGGAATGTTACAACTCTTAAAAATTTTTAAACTATATTTAAAAATTTTTAATAATAAAAAACTTGAAATTCTTCTTCTTTTTTTTTTTTTTTAAAGATTTTATTTATTTATCTGAGACAGAGAGAATGAGAGAGAGAGAGCACATGAGAGGGGGGAGGGTCAGAGGGAGAAGCAGACTCCCCGCCAAGCAGGGAGCCCGATGCGGGACTTGATCCAGGGACTCCAGGATCATGACCTGAGCTGAAGGCAGTCGCTTAACCAACTGAGCCACCCAGGCGCCCCAAAAACTTGAAATTCTTCTATTTAAGGTTAATTACTGTTGGGATACAGCTAATGCATTGCTTAGAGACGAATCTATAGCTGTAAATGTCTATATTGAAAAGAAGAACAATCTCAAGTCAATAACTTAATCTTCTACTTTAAAAAACTGGAAAAGAGCAAAGTAAACCCAAAGTAAGCAGAAGGAAGGACATATTAATGAATAATAGGAGTAAATGAAATACAGAGTAGAAAAACAATGAAGAAAATCAAGGAAAACAGAAGTCTGTTCTTTGAAACAAAGTTGACAAAGTTTTAGCTAGAATGACCAAGCATAAATGAGAGAAATCAAGTTACTAAAATCAGAAATGAAAATTGGGACATTACTACTGACATTTTAGAAATAAAAAGAATTACAAGGAATACTATGAACAACTGTATGCCAACAAATAAACTAACGTAGATGACAAGTTCTTAGAAACATGCAAACTACTGAAATTGATTCAAGAAAAAATAGAAACCTTGAATAGACCTATAACAAAAAAAACATTGAATTAATAATCAAAACCTTCCTATAAAGAGAAACCTACATCCAAATGGCCTCACTGGTAAGTTCTACCAAACATTTAGGAATTGACATCAATTCTTCCCAAACTCTTCTGAAAAATAGAAGAAAAGGGAATATTTCCCAACTCTTTCTATGAGGCCAGTATTACCATGATACCAAAGCCGGTGAAAACACCACAAGAAAGGAAAACTATTGACCAATATCTCCTGTGAATCTAGATGCAAAAATCCTCAACAAAATACTAGCAAACGGAAAATAGCAATGTATAAAAGGATTATATCCATGACTAAATGGGATTTATCCCAGGAATGCAAGGTTTGTTCAACATATGAAAATCAATCACTGTGGGGCACCTGGGTGGCTCAGTTGGTTGGGCAACTGCCTTTGGCTCAGGAGTCCCGGGATCGAGTCCCACATCGGGCTCCCTGCTCAGCGGGGAGTCTGCTTCTCCCTCTGACCCTTCCCCCTCTCATGCTCTCTATCTCATTCTCTCTCTCAAATAAATAAATAAAAAATCCTTAAAAAAAAAAAAAAGAAAATCAATCATTGTAATGCCATATTAATAAAATAAAGGACAAAATCCACATGATCATCTCAATAGTTTCAGATAAAGCATTCTTCTTGTATCAATCTTGTGCAGTGAGCATGTCTTCATATGTTATTTTAAGTAGTAGAAATTATATTTGCAAAAAAAAAAAGAAATTATATTTGCTCATTGTAGCACATTTAGATATGAGGACAGATATAAAGAAGAAATTAACAATTACCCACAGCTCTGTAACTCAGAATTGAGATAGGGAAACTGAAGGGACTCCATTTTGGAAAGGCTCCATCTCTCCTGTTTCTCTGCTAGGCCCCATTTACTCATGTTCTATATTTCACCTTGCATCTGAGTAAACCAAAGAAGCTATGTTCCCACTCTGAGGTGGAAGCAAGAAAGTTAATCATTCTCTGAGTTTTTTTTTTTAAAGATTTTATTTATTTATTTATTTGAGAGACAGAGAGAGAATGAGAGAGGGGAGGGTCAGAGGGAGAAGCAGACTCCCTGCTGAGCAGGGAGCCCGACGTGGGACTCGATCCCAGGACTCCAGGATCATGACCTGAGCCGAAGGCAGTCGCTTAACCAACTGAGCCACCCAGGCACCCCTCATAGTCTCTGAGTTTTGTCATAGGCCCCCATACACCTGATAACTTCTAAGAAGAATCAGGTCCTGAGCATGTTCCAGGACATTAGCTTCGAACAAACCTCAGTTGACACTGGTGTCAATACCCCCTAACTTCGGTGATTTATGGAATAACAACTATTGTTCACCTGACATTTGCCTTTGATTGGACCCTACCCTGGATTCCTGAAGGAACACATACCCTGGACCCTTTTCCAATATAAACGCCTAACCCCAAGTGACAGGGAAACTCACTTCTCCCTTTCTCAGTCTCCCAGACACTTTGTCTGCTATATTCTATCACTTAGCTATTCAATAAACTCTGCCCTCACTTCCTCCTGGCTTGCATTTGACTCTGTCTTATGGGAAACCAAGTATCCTCTTGGCTGGTTCTGTGGGACCTGCTCTGGATCCTTTGACCTGGCCTGCCTATGTCAGAAGCATTAAACATTTTAATATATTTTAATTTTTTTCTGTATATGTATTTTTGATGTAGTTGGGATCATATCGTAGATAAAATTTTATATCCTGCGTTTTTTAACTTAACAGCATACTATAAACATTTTTCTATTTTAATTTTAATCATAAACCTGATATTGATAAAAAACAGCTGAAGGAATAATAGCTTGGGGAAAATCATATATTATTTCAATGAACCAAAGAAATAAAATATTGGTAAAAAACAATCTATTTTCAAGGCAGTGTGGTTTAGTGGAAAGAAGTATGTCCTTGGAGGCAGATGGAACTTACTTCAGAATGCTGGCTCCACTACAAAGTATGACCATAGTTAAATCACCTATTTATTTATATAGTGAGATTGAAATTAAAGCATTACCAAACACTAATTAAAGAAAGCCTGGACAAATATGGAAACATACTGTGTTCATGGATTGGAAGACTCAATATTGTTAATTCTCCCTAAACTGACCTAAGGATTGATTGATTGATTGATTGATTTTAAAAGATTTTATTTATTTATTTGAGAGAGAGCAAAAGTGAGAGAGATCACAGAGGGAGAGGGAGAAGCAGACTCCCTGCTGAGCAGAGGCTCCCAATGGCTCGATCCCAGGACCCTGAGATCATGACCTGAGCCAAAGGCAGACACCTAAGCAACTGAACCACCCAGGCGCCCCTGACCTAAGGATTTATTTATTTTTTAAGTTTTTAAAAAATTTTTATTTATTTGACACAGAGAGAGATAGTGAGAGCAGGAACACAAGCAGAGGGAGTAGGAGAGGGAGAAGCAGGCTCCTGGCTGAGCAGGGAGCCTGATGCGGGGCTCGATCTCAGGACCCTGGGATCATGACCTGAGCTGAAGGCCGACGCTTAATGACTGAGCCACCCAGGCGCCCCTGACCTAAGGATTTAAAGCAATCCCAATCGAAGTCCCAGAAAGCTTCTTCTGTAGAATGAATATTTATGCTCCCAACTCTCCCACAATTCATATGTTGAAACCTCATCCTCAGTGTGATGGTATTTGGAGGTGGGGCCTTTGGGAAGGGATTAGGTCATTAGTGTGGAGCCCTCATGAATGGGATTAGTGCCCTTACAAAACACTGCAGAGAGCTCCTTTGCCTCTTCTGCCACGTGAGGACACGGCAAGGAGACAGCCACCTATGAAACTGGAAGCAGCTCTCACCAGACACTGAATCTACAGGTTCTTGATATTGGACTTCCCAGCCTCCAGAACTGAGAGAAATATATTTTTGTTGTTTGTAAGTCACCCAGTCTGTGATACTCTGATAAAGCAGTCTGAAAGGATTAAGACAGCTTCTTTGTAGATATAGCTGATTCTAAAATTTATATGGAAAGGAGCTAGAAAGCCAAAAGAGTTTTGAAAAACGAACAGTTGGAGGATTTCACTACCTGTTTTTAAGATATACTGTAAAGCAACAGTTGTCAACACAGCATGATATTAGTGAAAGGAAAGTCATATAGACAAGTGAAATATACATACAATATAAAGTCATAGAGTCAACAGATTTTTGACAAAAGTGCAATGGCGGTCCAATGGACAAAGGACAGTCTTTAGCAAATGGTGCTGGACTATCCACATGCAAAAAAGTGAGCCTTGACCTACACCTATGTTGCCTACAAAAATAACTCCCAGTGGATGATAGACATAAGTGTAAGACAGAAAACTATGAAGCTCTTAGAAAGAAACATAGCAGAAAATCTTTTTCCTGTTGAGTTAGGTAAATATTTCTTAGATAGGGTAACACAATTATTGATCCATAAAGTAAGAGTTGATATATTGGACCTAGTGAAAATGAAAAACTCTTGCTTTGCAAATAACACTGTTAAGAGAGTAGAAAACCAGCCCCATATTGGGAGAAAATATTTGCAAACACACATAAGAAAAATCATTTGTGTTTAAAGTACATAAAGAACTCTCAAAACTCGGGGCGCCTGGGTGGCTCAGTCATTAAGCATCTGCCTTCGGCTCAGGTCATGATCCCAGAGTCCTGGGATGGAGCCCCACATCGGGCTCCCTGCTCCGCGGGAAGCCTGCTTCTCCCTCCCCCACTCCCCCTGCTTGTGTTCCCTCTCTTGCTGTGTCTCTCTCTGTCAAATAAATAAATAAAATCTTAAAAAAAAAACCTCTCAAAACTCAATAAAACTTAACCAAAGCAATTTAAAAAGTGGGCAAAAGATTTGAACAGACTTTTCATGATAGAGGATATAAAGATGGCAAATAAGCAACTGAAAAGATGCTCAACATCATTAGTAATGTTTAAAACTACAACAAAATATTACATACTCATCAGAATGGCTAAATTAAAAAATACTGACAACACGAAGTGCTGATGCCGAGTAACTGGGACACTCACATTTCTCGTAGGAATGCAAGAGGGTACTGCCATTTTGGAAAACAGCTTGGCAATTGTTTCAACAAGTTAAATATATATTTATCGTGTGACCCAGAAATTCTACTTCTAGGGATTTATCCCAGAGAAATGAAAACTTATGTTTACACAAACATCTGTGTGTGTGTGTGTGTGTATGTGTGTGTTTATAGCAGAGTACCTTACAATTGTCAAAAACTGGAAACCACCCAAATGTCTGTCAGTGGATGGATAAACAAACTGTGGTATATTCATACAGTGGAATATTACTTAGCAATGAAGGGGAATGAAGTATCGAGGCACACAATGACATGGATGAATCTTTGATGTGTTAGTTAAGTGAAAAAACCCTGTCTCAAAAGGTTACATAATATTTTATGTGTATGACATTCTGGAAAAGGAAAAAATACAGGCACAGAGACCAGATCAGTGGTTACCAGGAGTTAGGGTTGGGAGTTTGAATACAAAGGGTTATCCACAAGGGAATTCTTTCCTTGGTTGAAATTATTCTATATCCTATTTGTGGCAGTGGTTATAAAAATACATGCATGTTTAATTTTATTATTTTTAATAATTTTTTTAAGGATTTTTACTTATTTATTGAGAGAGAGAGAGAATGATAGAGAGAGAGCATGACGGGGAGGAGGGTCAGAGGGAGAAGCAGGCTCCCTGCTGAGCAGGGAGCCCGATGCGGGACTTGATCCCGGAACTCCAGGATCATGACCTGAGCTGAAGGCAGTCGCTCAAACAACTGAGCCACCCAGGCGCCCGATACATGCATGTTTAAAATCTCATAGAACTATACATGAAAAGAAGCTAATTTTACTGTTTGCAATTAGAAATTTAAAAAGAAAACTGCCTTTCTGGGTTGTCATTGGCATTCAATAAAATAGAATTAATGTGATTCATAAGGGGTGCTCCACAAACATCAGCTGCTCTTACTGTTTTCCCAGGAAGTAGAGAATCGGGGTTCAGAGCATAAGCTCTTAAGTTAACTGGCCTACATTCAGGTCTTGCTCTGTCACCTACTGGCTTGTGCTCTCTCTGTGCCTTGGTGTTCTCTGTAAAATGAAGTAATGTTGTCTCTATCTTACAGAGTTATTAAGCAGGTTAAATCAGTTAATGTGGGCAAATACTCAATGCACACTTTTATTATTAACATAATTTATTGGTTTTTCTGTATTGATTTCCATAGAGACAAGCTGAGAAATGTAGTGTGGATCTCTGACCGTGGTGCCCATTGGCACCCCAAAAGGCCTCTGCTGGCGTTTGCCTGTGATGACAAAGATAGTAAATATGGCAGCAGTCAGGGAGCAGGAACTGTGAAGCTGTTTGGGCTTCCTATTGACTCCTGATGGGAGGCCCTGATGTAGAAGAAAAGGCACTTGTAGAAGCCTTCCTTTGTGTTATTTGATCTGTCCTCTTGGAGTTGGTGGGCATCTTAAGTATTTATAAATTGGCTGCCTGAATATCTTTTCCAGGAGTAGGAAATTGCCAACTTCCTGTTTCCCCAGCCTGAGGGAGGCCCCTCATTTGAGAACGGTGGCATAAAGTTACTGTGGGATGATTGGCTGGCTGCAGCATTAGGTTCTGATTGAGGACCTCTTGAAATTCTATTCCAGGGTTTTGAGAGAGTGATTTTATTAGTGCCTCTGACATCTTTCCTCAGGAGTGATTTTGTTGGGCTTGCTACTGCTTGCATGTATCAAAATTTAGTAAAGTGGGTAGGTAAGGGGAGGCATAAGTGTGGAGTTTTTAAAATTAAAAAAGATATACTCAAAATTGTATATGTTACAAAATATATACAATATATAAATTTAATAATTATAGAAATATAAAATATATAATATATACAATTTTGAGAATTGAGCATTTTAATAAAATTGACCCAATTCTAAGGCTTTTAAAATTTTGTCATTACAGGGAGATTTTGTGGTTTTGCATTTTTAAAAAAATTTTTATATTTATTTATTTACTGAGAGAGAGGGGCAAGGGGGAAGGGCAGAGGCAGAGAGAGAGAGAATCTTAAGTGGGCTCCATGCAGGGCTCAGTCTTACGATCCTGAGATCATGACCTGAGCCAAAGTCAGACATTTAACCAACTAAGCCATGCAGGTGCCCCTACATTTTTTTTTTTATCAGAAATAGAGTTTAAAGATTACTATAATTCTGTCATTAATGTTGTAATCAAGAACTCTGTGGAATGCATGAAATGTGAAATGAAGTACATGGGCTATAGCAATCCTTGAAATTTATCAGTTGTTTATGTGTGTGTATGTATACCAGGACTCATTCTATATAAGGGGTTTGTGGTGGCTTATGACAAACACTGAGAAAAGTAGTAAAATATAAATAAGAAATATAAAATCAAGATAAGATAAATACAAGTTAGAATAGAAAGTCAAGACTGGGGCAGGCAGAGAAATTGAAGAGAAGTATACAAAGAGTTAAGGACCTAATTGAATGATTGAGTTAAAAAATTGGCTCTGAAAAAAAAATAAATAAAAATTTGGCTTTGAGTTCCCCTGGCAAAGCAAAGAGCGTATAAGCCAGTTAGCTAACTCTTACTATTAAAAAGAAAAATACAGGGTGCCTGGCTGGCTCAGTCAGTGGAACATGCAACTCTTGATCTTGGAGCTGTGAGTTTGAGTCCCATGTTGGGTGTAGAGATTACTTAAAAATAAAATCTTTAAAATAAATAAATAAATAAAAAGAAAAGCACATACCAGTTCCTAAGAGAAAGCAAAGCTTTTGTTATCTCTTACCTCCAAAAGAAATGGTCATGTAGGTTTGTTTGTTTGTTTTTTAGCATTTTGGCATATAAAAGAAACCAAAACCAAAATATGCCTAAGTGAAGCTTGTAGAAAAGTTTGAAAAGGAAGCTAAGCAAAAATAAGACAAAAATCATCTGTAAACATAGCTCTGTGAGATAACCACTACATTTTGGTGTATATCCTTTTAGGACTTTTCCTGTGCTCATATTTGCATATAAAAATATGTATTAGTTTGTTTTATCTTCATAAAAATCTTTTGAGGGGTAGACAAAGCAAGTATGACAAGATAAATCATGGGAAGTATTCAATACAATTGTAAGCAATATTGTAGCCAAAATATAAGCAAAAATCCAGTAACTGTTAATAGATCATTTTCATTTATTGGGCATGTCTTATGTGCTCGGACTGTAATAAGCACTTTATATAAGCTGCTACCTATTTGTCCCAACAGATCTCTCTCAAACTCAATTATTATCACCATTTTATGGCTTCAGGGAAATTCAGTAACTCAAGGTTACACTGTAAGTGACAGTATTCAGAATCAGGTTTGTCTAAAAGTCTATTTTCTTCTTTTTTTAAAAAAAGATTTTTTTTTGAGAGAGAGAGAGCATGGAGGGGAGGGGCAGAGGTAGAGGGAAAGAGTCTCAAGCAGACTCCCCACTGAGCATGGAGCCCAACACTGAGCTTGATGCAGGGCTCAACGTGGGGCTCAACACGGGGTTTGATCTCATGACCCTGAGATCATGACCTCAGCCAAAATCAAGAGTTGGACACTTAACTGACTGAGCCACACAGGTGCCTCCAAATGTCTATATTCTTTTATTGCAATGCACTAAGCTGTCTCTGCAAGTATGGCCATTCTCATTTTACAGATGAGTAAACCATGGCTCTGAGAAGTTGACTATTGGCCCAGGTTAGTGAGCTCTGGAGCCATGTCTCCAGGCTGAGTACTGACTTTGCTCCTGCCCTGAGAACAGCTCCTTCCCGCCTTTCCTGAAGAATGTTCTAAACTAGCTCACTATCACTTTATGTTGGCAGGATATTGCTGTTCAGATACTGGGGGAGCACTTATTCTCATGTTTCTGTGAAAGGTCAATGAAAGGAAACTGAGATGTTTTGGTTCTTGCTTTTTTTTTTTTTTAAAGATTTTATTTATTTATTTGACAGGAGAGAGGGAGCATGTACAAGCAGGGAGAGCGGCAGGCAGAGGGAGAAGCAGGCTCCCCACTTAGCGGGGAGCCCTATGCGGGGCTCAACCCAGTACCTTGGGACCATGACCTGAGCCGAAGGCAGACGCTTAACGACTGAGCCACCCAGGTGCCCCTTTGTTCTTGCTTTTGCAGTTATCCACCATTCTGATGCGTGCTGTTGCTGCATTTCTGTATATATCCCCTTGGCACTGGGAGATGCAAAGGGTGTAACCAAACCAAAGGAGAGTTTGTCTTGCTGATGAGCAGCAAGCCAATTTAAAAAACAACAACAACAACAAACTGACACCGAGCTTTTGCAGTGCACAAAGATAGGCTTATTTATTGGTGTGGCACCACCCAGAACAGTCCCAAACTCCCCAATGGCTTATAAGTGAGGATTTTTAAGGGCAAAAGTCAAGGGTAAGGGCTTGGGGTCATGGGTTCTTCTGATTGGCCAGAGATTGGGTAAACTTCAAGATTGATTGACTTGTCTTTCTGGCGCTAGTCTATTTTGTTTCATCAAGATTGTGGTTGGGTGGTGAGTGGTTCCTTTCCCTGGTCTGGGTTGGCAGAACATCTCAGCAACGTGTACTATTTTTGTTAGCAAAAGGAGAGGCCCTTCACCTTTGTGACTATGATGACTGTGCAGCCTATTTTATTTCTTATTCCCTTGGGCTACATTGTCATTCTCTTAAGCAAAGCATCCTGTGTTTTTTACCAATAATCTTTAACTATGGGCTATGTGGCTTTCTGCAGACTTAATTCTGTTGGTGGTTTCAAGGGTTTGGTCCAGGTATTATTTGATCTATTAACAGCAATTTCCCATCAATATGGATTTGTTTATTTTCTTTTTCTGGATGTGTGATAGGCAAAAGTAGCAAACCTTGTCCCTTGTCACTTCAGAAGAGATTCATCACCTTTAACTAAAGGAGCAATTATAGCAACAGGAAAAAAAATTTTTTTAAAGATTTTATTTATTTATTTATTTGAGAGAGAGCATGAGAGGGGAGAGGGTCAGAGGGAGAAGCAGACTCCCCCCTGAGCTGGGAACCCGACGTGGGACTCGATCCTGGGACTCCAGGATCACAACCTGAGCCGAAGGCAGTCGCTTAACCAACTGAGCCACCCAGGCAGCCGCCAACAGGAAAATTATTAATACACACATCAGTGAAGAAAGCCTCAGCTTGTGGCTGTCAAGGTCAGGGTCCACCACCTCTTTCTTTGCCTACACAATCCTAGATGGCTTGATATGCAGCCCTAGAGAGCAGCCAAGAAAGAGTTTGGAGCTTGAGGCTCTGCCAGAGAAATGAGATACAGTGACTCAGACTCAGAACTCTACAGTTTGGTCAGTTGTCCAATTTCTTTGCAGTCACATATGGCTATTTATTCATTTATTTTATTTTTAGAGAGAGAGAATGTGTGCAGTGGGGAGTGGAGGAGAGAGGGGCAGAGGGAAAGAACACAGGTAGTGGGGGGATGAGAGATTCTTAAGCAGGCTCCCTGCTGAGCATGGAGTCCGACAAGGGCTCAATCCCATGACCCTGAGATCACGACCTGAGCTGAAATCAGGAGTCAGACTCTTAACCACCCAGGTACCCCACATCTGGCTATTTATTGATTGGTCACCCTAGGCATATCCCATCATTTCTCCTCTAAATTTTTAGCTAGTAAGCTAGGAAGGATGGCATTTTGTTTTGTTTTATTTTGCTTTGTTTTTTGGTGTTATTCCTAGTGTTTTGCTGAGACCCAAGTATCTTTGTAGCCTAAAATCCAGGGAAAGATGAACCCGTTTATCATGACAAATATTAGGTGTGAGGGGGCGCCTGGGTGGTTCAGTCAGTTAAGCATCTGCCTTCGGCTCAGGTCATGATCCCCCTGGGATTGAGCCCCACATTGGGTTCCCTGCTCAGTGGGGAGTCTGCTTCTCTCTTTCCCTCTGTGTGTGTGTCCTCTCTTGCTCTCACTGTCTCAAATAAATAAATAAAATCTCAAATATTAGGTGTGAGATATATGCCTGTGCCTTGTGGATTAGTTCCTTCATGCTAACCTGTGTGGGGATGAAGCTGAGTCACTGGGATCCTGGCAGAGGGCCTGGTGTGGGCAACTGGGAGACCAGAGCAGAGAGGCAGAGTCCTAGCCAGAGGCAGTGACATTCAATGAGCCCGAAGCAGTTAGTTCCAAGGAGAGCAGGATAAGCTCTCCTCAGTAGAAGAGTGCAGTGTGGAATACCAGCGGAAGAAGC
>NC_138375.1:58844278-58878397 GCF_054177405.1 Leptonychotes weddellii | reverse complement strand
TAAAGAAGATGTGGTATATACATATACAATGGAATATTATGCAGCCATCAAAAAAGGGAAATCTTGCCATTTGCAACAATGTGGATGGAACTAGAGGGTATTATGCTAAGTGAAATAAGTCAATCAGAGAAAGATAAGTATCATATGATCTCACTGATATGAGGATTTTGAGAAACAAGACAGAGGATCATAGGGGAAGGGAGGGAAAAATGAAACAAGACAAAACCAGAGAGGGAGACAAACCTTAAGAGACTTTTAATATCAGGAAACAAACTGAGCGTTGCTGGAGTGGAGGGGGGTGGGAGGGATGGGGTGGCTGAGTGATGGACATTGGGGAGGGTATGTACTATGGTGAGCACTGTGAATTGTTAAGACTGATGAATCACAGACCTGTACCCCTGAAACAAATAATACATTCTATGTTAATAAAAAAATTAAAAAAAAATACTCATGCCTCTATCTTTGAATCCAATTCCATCCCAGTCCAGGAGAGCAACCTGAATGCTACTTGAAGACTATATAGAGAGTTGCAAGCTTGTATAGAGCATGTTTTTCTTCCCTTCCAAGCTTTGATAAGACCTTCCCTCCCTTCCCTTTGTCATTCGTTTGTTGGGGGGGCGGGAGGGTAGAAGAATAAAGAAAACTGCTTTACCACCCCACTCCTGGAGGTCCATAGTGTTCAGGCATTAGTAGCCAAGGTCATTACATGCATGTTTCCTCTCATGCTCTCTCACACAGAGCTGTTTGTGCTCTCTCTGGGGTTGAGGTGGGCAGGAGGGAACCAATGAACACTTTTCATTTGGGATAGAGAGATGAACCAGTCTCCAGCAGCCTCCTCGACAACTCCTCTACAGGGAGTGAACGATTTCTGAGAGAAATTTTCTTTCTAGGAGGGACTGGAGGAGGACTTTCTAGCTAAGTAGACGTGCACTCCCTGGGACAGAACCCAGTGCAATAACCAGCACAGCATGTAGAACCTGGCACATTTGACTCCCAGGAACATGGAAGGAGTTGCTGCTCTTTAAATTCCGTAATTTTCTCAGGATACCTGTCTTTTTCTCTGACCGGTCTTCTTCTGCGTAGAAATTTCAAATCTTCAGAGGCTGTGGCATTTATCGCTTTGTTCAAGGTAGGAGGTTCTGTAATCACAGGAATGTCCAGCTATGGGCTCTGCCTGGGCCTGGGGTTCCTCCTTGTTCTGACTCTCCTTCTGCACGAGACACACGTCTAAGCCACAGTCTCCCTTCTGGAATCAGGCCCTTGACAGTATCCTCACAACCCATAAAACCAGTTCTGGTTTGAAAAGGGCCTGAGCTCTGTACAAAGGCTAAATTCAATGTGGCTTTTTTTCAGAGGACTTTGTTGACATTTGCCTTGAACTGAAGCCACTGAAGCAAATGACTCCTTCTTTGTCTGAATTTACTTTTGTGAAGAGCCTGTCCCTTGTGTTGCAGGATCTGGGGTGTCTTCCTTCAAAGGTCTCTGCTAATCTGCTGTCCTGAGTAGGGTGGCTCTCTTCACTGGTGTGGGAGGTCCCCACTCTTGCATGTTCTTATAGAGATTGACATCATGAAGAGTGTGGGGTCATATGAGGCCAGCCTTTTCTTTACTCTGTGTTTACACTAAGAGACAAGAAAAGAATGAGCAGCTGGAATCAAACTATCTTCTCTGTAGACAAGAGGGATATTTATTATTCATGAACAATATGTCAATAGTCTAATGCATTGAGTTCATGGATCTCTGTGTTTTTTCCCTGTTACTCATTTTTAAAATGGATAAAAATATTTTCTATTGATCCTTCTTTGAAATATTCAAATAAAAAAACTGCTTTCAATATGTGATTCTCAATGACCTTTCAGTCAGTTATCCTCTCTGTAAGAAGGGTGTGGATCCTCAGAAGTAGAGGTGCAGTTTGCTCTATTAGGTAGAACTCTGGTCCTGGAGGCTAGAGCTGAGTTTTTTGTATCTTCTCAGAGGCTTTTAGAAGATCATCATTGCTCTGCATTTTAGCCTTGCCCCAAGGGCTTGGCTAAGAGACCAAGATTCCATATGGGAAGGGAACTGAAAATAAGTATTTGATGACTTTGTCCTGCTGTGGGTATCCCAAATTTTTTTGTTCTGTCTTTTAAAATTTTTATTTAAATTTGAGTTAGTTAACATACAGTACAATATTGGTTTCAGGAGAAGAATTCAGTGGTTCATCACTTACATACAACACCCTGTGCTCATCATAACAAGTGGCCTCCTTAATACCCATCACCCATCCAGCTCATCCCCCACCCACGTCCCTCCATCAATGCTCAGTTTATTCTCTATTGTTAAGAGTCTCTTATGGTTTGTTTTCCTCTCTCCCTTTTTCCCTCTTCCCATATGTTCATCTGTTTTGTTTCTTAAATTCCACATATGAGTGAGATCATATGACTTACCTCACTTAGCATAATTACATTCTAGCTACATCCACGTCATTGCAAATAGCAAGATTTCATTCTTTTTGATGGCTGAGTAGTTTTCCATTGTATATACGTACCACATCTTTATCCATTTATCAGTCGATGAACATTTGGGCTCTCTCCATATTTTGGTTATTGTTGATAATCCTGCTATAAACTTTGGGGTACATGTACCTCTTGGAATTTGGATTTTTGTATCCTTTGGGTAAATATCTGGTAGTGCAATTGCTAGGTTGTAGGGTACCTCTATTTTTAGTTTTTCAAGGAACCTCCATACTGTTCTCCAGAGTGGCTGTGCCAGTTTTCATTCCCACCAACAGTGTAAGAGGGTTCCCATTTTCTCTGCATCCTTGCCAACACCTGTCATTTCTTGTGTTGCTCATTTTAGTTATTCTGACAGGTGTGAGGTGGTATCTCATTGTGGTTTTGATTTGTATTTTCCTGATGATGAGTGATGTTGAGCATCTTTTCATGTGTCTGTTAGCCATCTGGATGTCTTCTTTGGAAAAGTGTCTGTTTATGTCTTCTCCCCATTTCTTAAGTGGGTTATTTGTTTTTTGGGTGTTGAGTTTGATAAGTTCTTTGTAGATTTTGGATACTAACCCTTTTTTCAGATATGTCATTTACAAATATCTTCTTCCACCCTGTAGGCTGCCTTTTAGTTTTGTTGATTGTTTCCTTTGCCATGCAGAACCTTTTTATCTTGATGAAATTCCAACAGTTCATTTTTGCTTTTGTTTCCCTTGCTTCCGGTGACTGTCTGGTAAGAAGTTGCTATGACCAAGGTCAAAGAGGTTGCTGCCTGCGTTCTCCTCTAGGATTTTGATGGATTCCTATCTCACATTTAGGTCTTTCATTCATTTTGAATTTATTTTTGTGTATGGTATAAGAAAGTGGTTCAGTTTCATTCTTTTGCATGTTGCTGTCCAGTTTTCCCAACACCATTTGTTGACAAACAATTATAAGACAATACTATGAAAAATTATATGCTAACAAACTGGACAATCTGGAAGAAATGGACAAATTCTGAACTTCTTAATTATCTAATCCAAGACCTTGGAATCCAGAGATTTTCCCCTGAAGCCCTCTATACAGCCACCTAGATTTGACCGTGAGTTTTGAATAGAAGCCTTAGTTGCCACTCTAACCTCTGTCCAGTCTGTGCTGTTCCCCTAGAAGGATGATGTTCTAATATTTTGCAAGAATTTCCATCTCAGCTGTCTTTCTTTGCAAGTGGTTTAGTAAAGTGGGAAGGAGAACAGATAAAACAAGAGTCAGTGTGTTCTGGAGGTTAGGTCTAAGGATCTCTTACTTGATTTATATCTTTATTTTTCACAGATATTAAAATGATTTCAGTTTTGGTGGTCTGTCATTAGGTACATAAATGTAACTGTTATATCTTTTAGCTGTATTGAAACTTTTATTAATACATAATGTCCTTTGACTCTTGTAAACTTTTTTTGATTTAAAGTCCATTTTGTTTGATATTAATAAAGCCAACTTGCTCCCTTTTGATTATTATTTTCATGGAATATCTTTCTCCATCCTTTGAATGTATTTATGTTTTTGGATCTAAAATGAGTTCTTATAGACAGCATATAGTTGGTTCATATATTTTTATCCATTCTGCCAATCTCTGTCTTTTGATTGGAGAGTTTAATCTACTTACACTTAAAGTAATTACTTATAAGGAGGGAGGAGCACCTGGGTGGCTCAGTTGGTTAAGTGTCCCGACTCTTTGATCTCAGCTCAGGTCTTGATTTCAGGGTCATGAGTTCAAGCCCTGTGTTGGGCTCCACACTGGGCGTGGATCCTACTTAAAAAAAAAAAAAAAGTAGTTACTTATAAGGAGAGATTACTTCTGTCATTTTTCTGTTTGTTTTCTACATGCTTTATGGCTTTTTTCTTGGTCCCTGATTTCCTACATTACTGTCTTCTTTTGTGTTTGATTTTTATCTCCAAATATCTAAATTCCTTTCTAATTCCTTTTGTATATATTCTATAGCTATTTTTCATTGTAGTTACTCCCGGGATTACATTTAACATCCCAAAGTTGTAACACTGTAGCTTAATTTCAACAACATGTAACACTCTGCTCCATTAATAGCTCTGTCTTTGTCATTTTTAGTTGTTGATGTTACGGAATTGTGTGTCCGCAAACATAAACTAGTAATTCTTTTAAGTGCTTTATTTTCTTAATTTATGTAGGAAACTAAATGTGGAGGTAAAAAAAAGTTACAATAACACTAGTTTTTAGACTCATAACTTTTAAAAATGCATTAGTCTCTTATGTAGAAAACAAAACATGGAGTTACAAACCATTGTTATAAAAATACTAGCTTTTATAATTGCCCATATACTTACCTTTATTGAGATCTTTATTTCTTCATATTGTTTTGACTTATTATTTTTTTATATTTATTTTTAAGATTTTATTTATTTGACAGAGAGAGCACAAGCAGAGGGAGAGAAAGGGAGAAGCAGGCTCCCTGCTGAGCAAGGAGCCCGATGTGAGACTCAATCCCAGGACCCTGGGATCATGACCAGGGCCGAAGACAGCTGCTTAACTGACTGAGCCACCCAGGCATCCCTGTTTTGAGTTATTTTTTATTGTTTCTTCTTTTCATCCTGTAGGATTCGTGAGCATTTCTTACAGGGAAGCTGTAGTGGTAACAAACTCCCTTAGCTTTTGTTTATCTAGGAATGTCTTAATTATGCTCTCAATTTTCTTTTTATTTTTTTAAAGAATCTTTTTTTTTTTTTAAGATTTTATTTATTTATTTGTCAGAGAGAGAAAGAGCACAAGCAAGGGGAGAGTAGGCAGAGGGAGAAGCAGGCTCCCCACTGAACAGGGAGCTGATATGGGACTCGATCCCAGGACCCTGAGATCATGACACAAGCCGAAGGCAGATGCTTAACTGACTGAGCCACCCAGGTGTCCCTATGCTCTCAATTTTCAAGGACAGTTTTGTTTGATGTAGGATTCTTGGCCTGTAAAACTTCTTCTTCTTCTTCTTTTTTTTTTTTTTAAAGATTTTATTTATTCATTTGACAGAGAGAGAGAGAGCAAGAGCAGGAACACAAGCTGGGGAGTGGGAGAGCAGGCTTCCCGCGGAGCAGGGAGCCCAGTGCGGGGCTCGATCCCAGGACCCTGGGATCATGACCTGAGCCAAAGGTGGACGCTTAACAACTGAGCCACGCAGGCACCCTGGCCTGTAAAACTTCTGATGAGATATCTGCTCATGATCTTATTGAGGATCCTTTGTATGTGATAAGTTGTTTCTCTCTTGCTGTTTCATGAATCTCTGTTTGTTTGTATCCATTCTGGCTTTTGAAAGTTTAATTATAATCTGTCTTGGTGTGGTTCTTTTTGAGTTCATCTTACTTGGAGTTTGTTGAGCTTCTTGGATGTTTATATTTGTCTTTCATCAAACCTGGGAAGTTTTAAGCCACTATTTCTTCAAGTGCTTTCTCAGCCCCTTTATCTCTCTTCTCCCTCTTGGACCCCTATAATATGTATGCTGGTTTACTTGATAGTATCCCACAGGTTCCTTATACTCTGTTCACTTTTCTTCAATCTTTTCCTTTTCCTGTTTCTTGGATTCAATAATGGCCATGATCTTATCTTCAGGTTCAATGTTTCCTTCTTCTGCCTGCTCAAATCTGTCTTTGAACACCTGTAGGGAATTTTTCATTTCAGTTATTTTACTTTTCATCTCCAGAATACCTTCTTGGTTTCTTTTTAAGTTTTCTATTTATTTGTATTTCCATTTTGTTCACACATCTCTTTTTCTTGACTTTCTCCATATCTTCCTTTAATTCTTTGAGCAAGTTGTTTGCTCAGTTGTTTGAAGGCTTTGTGTAGTATATCTGACATCAGGTCTTTTTTCATGGAAATTTTCTGTTTATCATTTATTTTCTTTGAATGGGACATACTTTTCTGTTTTTCTGTATGGCTTCTGATTTTTTTTTTTAACTGGACATTTAAATGTGGTAACTCTGGAAATAAAATTCTCCCAGTTTCCCAGGGTTAGCTGTTTTTGTTGTTGTTGTTACTGTTTTTGTTTATTCTTCCTGTTTTTGATTGTTGTAGGTTCTCCCTCTGTGAGGAGGATCAGCCCGAAGTATAAACTTAAGTTTTCTCAGGTCTTTTCTGAGCCTTTCCCTGGGCATGTGTTCACTTTCTAATTTTCCCCATATATGCAGTTGTTTTGGAATTTCCTGGTCTTTAATGCCTGGCTTCTAAAAGGAGAAAGAGAGAAAAACAAAAGGAGGGAGTAAAAAGGCACTGACCTTTAAATCCCTTGGATGTCACTTCAGCCAGAAGAGAGCCTTGCAGCAAGGGGGAGGGAGGTATAACAGTGGCCGCCTGCCTCTTGGCACCTCTGTGATCAGAAATAGACATCAGCAATCAAAGCACAGATCCCTGATATCTGGAGGACAGGGTCCTTGTTGCCCACCCTGGCTCCAGCAAGCTGTGTGCAGGTTTTTCCAGGAACATGTGTGCAGCTGCCTGCCATGGTGCTAGAGATGGGAGACAGGTAGCTGTTCCTGTTCTAAGAGCTGAAATTGACTTAAATTAACTGTAATTTACTGTCCAAATCTTCTTCTGGAAGTTGCAAGCCTTTAATAATCTCCAAAGTTCCACAATAGTTACATTAGACAGATTCTTCTAGTGCAATTGTTGTCTAGGTGGGGAGACAGATTCCTGGTTCTTCTTACTCTACCATCTTCCCAGAATCTTCTGTAAACAATTCTTACAGTAAGTAATGAGGTCATTTTTTTTTTTTTGTAAAAATCTGCTTTAGTTCCCAATATTAGCTAAGTATATGATAGAGTTACAATACTATCAGCTTCATAAGTAAAATTTTAAGCTTCTGAACTCAAGCTCTGTATCCTTTCTGTAGTTTGATTTCCTCAGTTATCTGAAAATTTTAATGAGTCTATTTTGCCCAGGAGTATTGTAATGAGTCTATTTTGCCCTCTCCTACTCTGTGATGGTCTTTTTGATGTGACGGTTTGGCTAGGCTACAGTCCCAGTTATTCAATCAAATACTAATCTAGATGTTTCTGTGAAGTTATTTTATAGATGTGATCAAAGTCCATAATCAGTTGCCTTTAAGTAAAGGAGAGTATTTATATTATCTGGGCAGACCTGATTCAATAAGCTGAAAGGCCTTTAAGCTAGGACTGAGACTCCCCTAAGAGAAGAAATTCTTCCTGTGGACAGTACCTTCCAAGTGCATGTCCAGGAGTTCCAACCTGCCCATTTTGATGGCATGCTCTGTGGATTTTAGACCTGCCTGGCTAACATCCACAGTTTTATAAGCCAATTCCTTGCAATAAGTCTCTTAATATATATCTTCTACTAGTTTTCTTCTCTGGTTGAATCCTGACTGATACACACCTACATGTTGAGGCTTTGCTTGGAGTGACAGGATCCTTCCTGTTTCCTTTTGTAACAACAGTTCTCCAAGGTCCCCCACTATCAAAGGACTTATACTTCCAGCCTCCCTCTTTCTTTTCTACTCTTCCTTCACTGCAGAATGTCTCCCTCACCCCTTGAATAGTCCCTCTATACATCCTATCATCTCTAGTTTTATTATTTATGTCCTGATTCTGCCCTGAGTGACCATAAAAATCTAAAGACTCCCATATGTAAAAATATTTTTTGGAGTTTGAGCAAAGATCAGCTCCTGCAAGAGAATTCTGGTGACAAAGGGACTATAATAATAGTCCATCAACTATTTTCTTCAAAAAATGTGAATATCATAATAGTTACAGAATGCTGGGAGATTTTTATAGATTGAAGGAGACTAAGGAGACATGACAAATTAATACAATATCAGATCCTAGACTAGATCCTGAACTGGAGAAATGCTCTAAAGGATATTACTGGCTAATTGACATCATCGAAATACAGACAGTAGATTAAGTTCTATGTTACTGTTCAAGTTACCAAAGTTGATAACTATGTTGTTCTTAGGTAATATTCACTGAAAAATTTAGGGGTAAGGTATAATGATATATGCAACTTATTCCCAAACATTTAGGCCAAAGATATGTATATGTATAGAGAGAGCAAGTAGAATAAAATGCCAAAACTAGGTGAATCTGGGCTGTAGGACTAGCAGCATTCTTACTATTTTTGCAACTTTTCTGTAAATCTGATTTTTTCTAAATACAAATTTAAAAAAATGGCCCATGCCTCTGATCCCCTGAATTTTATCTCTCCTTTGAGATTCTCTGGCTTCAATCACATAGCCCCCACACATATGCTATTCCAACTTCAAAACAGTTGTATTAGGTTCTGTCTCAGTGAAGAGCAGCAGGATATATTTATCACAACGGAGGTTCTAACATTGATGTTTACAGAACATAGAAAAAGAACACAAGGGAAAGTGAAATAGAAACCACACATAATATACAAAAATACAAAATTAATATAGAAATACAAAGAATTATGTTTATAACACAGAGATTTCAGGTACTGAGAATCAGATGTAGATTTTGGAGTCAGTAACAGCTGAGTTCTAATCTTTTCTCTTTCCAATAGCAGCCATGTGATCTGGAGCAGGACATTTTGCCTCTTTGTTCTTTAGTTTCCTTATCTGGAACCTGGAGATAGAAATCCTCTGTGTATGTAGGCAAAAAAAAAAAAAAAAAGCCAGCATATGAAGACAATACCTGAAAATAAAAGTTTAAGGAGAGAAAACTAGACACCAAATAGTCTCCTACCCTAAGATTTTAGTGAGCTTCATTGATATTCTTTGAAGTCTAAAATGCTTTGAAGAATTTGTGGTTGTAGTGGGGTAAAGAAGGGAAATGGGGAAAGAGAAGGGCCTCATTTACTAAGGCCTTTCTCAGAGCTATGTGCTTTACATGTGGCCTCATTTAGTATTTAGGATCTTTTTTTTTTTTTTATTAAAGAATTTATTTATTTTTTTGACAGAGAGAGACATAGCGAGAGCAGGAACACAAGCAGGGGGAGTGGGAGGGGGAGAAGCAGGCTTCCCGTGGAGCAGGGAGCCCAATGCGGGACTCGATCCCAGGACCCTGGGATCATGACCTGAGCCGAAGGCAGACGCTTAACGACTGAGCCACCCAGGCGCCCCTAGTATTTAGGATCTTAAGACACTCTCCTATGTTGCTGAAGGAAATGGAGATTGTTATAATGTCTTCATACGTATTTTGGCAATATCTGTTTAAATAAAAAAGTGCATATGTGCACAATAAAATTTATATAGGCTTATTTACTGCAGTATTGTTCTAAAAGCAAAGTCATGGACACTAAATATCCATTAAGGGGATCAGTTGAATAAACTATTATACATGCATGTCATTAAAGACTACATCCATTAAGAAGAATGAGACGTTTGCATATACTGATAAATTATTTATGTGTGTTTACTATAGAAAACAAGTTATGTAAGGAAGGCTACCATTTTTTTCAGGGAGGGGGTGGTGGTGTAGGAAGGATATACACAGATCTATCTACCTCTCCAAAGGTGCTTATTTACACTTAAACTATCTCTGCAAGACCACACAAAAAAGTTAATATTTTTCAGAAGGGAATTTTGGGGGCACAGGTGGTAAACTTACTTTTTATTCTATTCCCTTTTGTATTTTTTTTTTTTAAAGATTTTATTTATTTATTTGAGACCGAGAGAATGAGAGACAGAGAGCATGAGAGGGAGGAGGGTCAGAGGGAGAAGCAGACTCCCTGCCGAGCAGGGAGCCCGATCCCGGGACTCCAGGATCATGACCTGAGCTGAAGGCAGTCGCTTAACCAACTGAGCCACCCAGGCGCCCCCCCTTTTGTATTTTTTACACTTGTTACCCAAGTGCTCATATTACCTTAAAAAAAATTTTTTTTTTAAGTATGCTTCACACCCAGCATGGAGCCCAGTGAGGGGCTTGAACTCAAGACCCTAAGATCACTACCTGAGCTGAGATCAAGAGTTGGATGCTTAACTTACTGAGCCACCCAGGTGCTCCCCCCAAAATTTGTTTTTAAACAAATTTCCAGCCACCTGCTTACCACCAAAACCCTCCCCCAGCCCACAGTCCTTCTCTAGGGCCTTGGTTGGTGCTGGCAGCTCATCGGTGGTTTCTTCAGCAAGAAACTGCTGGACTTGTGGTGTAAGGTAGGTGTGAGAAAGGTGGGAATAATCCAGTTATTATTGGGGAGTGACATAGGTGGACATTTACTTTTTACCCTGTATCTTTTATGTTTTTGCATATCTAATCATGTGCATGTAGTGTTGGATCATTGAACATGATGGTCAAGAAAGAATTCTTGAGATTTTTTACAGTGCAACTTAGTAAGTTTATTTAAGTGGCATGGGGGATAGGGCCTGTGGGTAGAAAGATCTGCACTTTTGCTGTATGAAGCTGGTGGTTATATGGTTACTGCTCAAGGGGGTCAGGATGTGCAGGGAGTATTAGATCATAAATGTTTTCTTCAAATTTCTACTCATAAAACTTTCTGAAAGATTTCTCTGGTGCTTATCATTCAGCTTCATATTAATTATTGGTAAGATATACAGGCAGTCATGAGACCCTTTAAGAATGTAGCTACCAGGGGGCACCTGGGTGGCTCAGTCGGTTAAGCGGCTGCTTTCCGCTCAGATCATGATCCCAGGGTCCTCGGACTGAGCCCCACGTCGTGGGGAATCCCTGCTCAGCGGGGAGCCTGCTTCTCCCTCTCCCTCTGCCTACTTATGCTATCTCTCTGTCAAATAAATAAATAAAATCTTAAAAAAAAAAAAGAATGTAGCAACCAGTACGCTTTTCATCCTTATTGGAACTATGCAGGCTATAGATCAGCCTTCTGGACTAAAGGTGAACATTTTTCTGCCTCTGTCCCTCTCCGGAGAATTTGTTTATTTAAAGACATCCCCAGACCCCTTCTCTATCCCTCCCCTCCCCACTCTGGACCCCCACACACCTCTAGTTCACCAGCTGGGCCTTCTCCAGCCGGAGAGTCGGAGAGTCGAGGGCCTTCAGTTCTAAGGGAGGGGACTGAAAGGTGGGGATCCACCCTGGGGAAAAAAAGTCTTTCTGTTGATGGGGAACTGAGGTTTGGAAGGATAGCGTTGGCTTTCTTTTTTAATTAAACTGGGATACAAATATATCTACCAGGCGGTAGGTAAGGGGGAAATAGGCCCTAAAAACCTCAGAATCACTAACTGTGAAGGAAACTTAAATCGTAATCATTCCTATTTGAAAAGAGAGCCCCCGCGCGCGCGCGCTGCATGCCGGGATTTGTAGTCCCCTCCCGGATGGCCTGCATTGCGGCTGTGCAGGGAGAAGCTGCTCTTCCAGGCGCATGCGTGCGGCGGCGGCGGCAGGACTGACTGCGCTAAAAAGGCGGTGGCGACGCGAGTGGCTGGGAGCTTGCCATGGCGGTGGCTGCGGCGGCCATGGGGCCCTCGGCGCTGGGCCAGAGCGGTCCTGGTTCAATGGCTCCCTGGTGCTCAGTGACCAGCGGCCCCACACGCTACGTGCTGGGAATGCAGGAGCTGTTCCGCGGCCACAGCAAGACGCGCGAGTTCCCTGCACACAGCGCCAAGGTGCACTCGGTGGCCTGGAGCTGCGACGGGCGTCGCCTGGCTTCAGGGTCTTTCGACAAGACGGCCAGCGTATTCCTGCTGGAGAAGGACCGGTTGGTAAGCTGGCGGGACCGGCCCAGGCCAGAGAGAGGGGCTGTGGTAAAGCGAGGTGTGGTATTGAGGGAGAGAATGGGGGTGGAAAGCGGGTGGAGGCGAGGAAAAGAGAGGGGTGTGGGGATAAGGGGGTTGTGCTAGAGGAGTGTGGGAGTGACAAGGCTGGTAGTTAGGGATCTGGAGGGGGTGTGGTGGAGAGGAAGATGGTGGTAAGAGGGAGGTGGGGGTGCGAGGGAGTGTAGCAGTACGGTGTAAAGATGAGCGGGGAGTGGAGGCGGGGAGAGGATGAAGACTGGTGATGAGGAGGGTAGATGGGACTGGAGTGAGGTGAGGGTGTATGAGAGTGGTAGGAAGGAGTTATGTGGTGGTGAGGAATGGCTAGGGGCTGTGGTGGTGGTGGGGTCCCTATGGTGGTAAGGAGGGCCTCTTTGAAAATAATAGGGCTTCCTGTGGGAGTGAGCAAGAAGATTGGGAACCTTGGTGGTAGAGTTAAGTGTGGAGAACCAGAAATAAGGAGGAAGGCCAGGGAAAGCAAAAGAGTAAGGGCATTGGTGTGGGAATCCAAACCTCAGAACAATTCAGAGTGTTTGGAGAGGAAGGGAGGAGGGTATTGGGAAGAGTTTTGGGGAAGGGGTGTGGAAGGACTGGTTTCTTTTAAATTGTCTGGATCTTTGTTGGCCACAAGGTACCTTGGTTTGAATAAGGTTAAGAAGTTGCATGTGGAGGCAGGTACTTATGTGTGAAGTGACATTTGGATTCTGTTCTTGCAGGTAAAAGAAAACAATTATCGGGGACATGGGGATAGTGTGGACCAGCTTTGTTGGCATCCAAGTAATCCTGACCTCTTTGTCACAGCATCTGGAGACAAAACCATTCGCATCTGGGATGTGAGGACTACAAAATGCATTGCCACTGTGAACACTAAAGGTGACTTTTCGGGGAGAGGGCAATAGGAAGATGAGCTATTTATAGTCATTCAATAAGCATTTCCTGAATATCTTCTCTAAGTGTGGCCTTGTGTTAGGTATGGGACATCCTGGGCTGAATAAGACAATCCCCAGCTCTCAGGACCTGTACTAGTTTTAGTGCAGGGAGAGAGAGATGTGTGTTAAAAAAAACCCAACATAATATGATATGGTTCATCTTATACTGGAGAGGTCTACAAGATGGATACCTGTAATGGAAATGCTTAAGTCTGCCTGTTAGGGCAGGTAAGACCTCACAGAATTTTAGCAAAATAGTTAATAGGGATTTAGTGGTCATGGTACAGTGGGTGGATGAGGGGTGGGGGGAAGCTCTAGGAGGGAGCTGTATGTGCAGGTGTATGGAGAATTTGGGAAATTGCTGATAGGCTGGAATGGCTGATCTTGGGAATGAATGGTCTTGGTGGTCTGGGAGAAAATGACCTGGAAGTTGTGCAGTACATTTATAGAATCTATTCTTCACCAGGTATTGTCCTATAAACCTTGAGGCCATTTATTATATTTTATTGACTAACATGTCATTGATTATAAGATGTACCAATATTTTATATGTTGTTAGGAAAGAAAAGAAAGTTTCTAGATAACCATGATAAACCAAAAATTTTGAGATGCATCCTGATGCATTTTAAGATACATTGTAGAGAATAAAGTGTGAAAATATATGCAGCATAGAATTGATAAAGTTGATGAAATTTTTAATTGATGTGTTCACTGTGGCCCACTGGACTTTGTTGACAAGACTTGTCCCTGGAGGTGGAATGCTGTAGTGCTTTCTCCAAGTAGACAACCGAGTGATGTGTGAGTGATTTAGGTGGTACATGGATGAACATTAAAAACCAGCTGTGTATGTATTTTAATGCCTACCAGAAAAAAAGAACTAGCCCATAGAATTTATTGCTAAATGGAAGCTAAACTTCTTTAACTAAAATTGTTTTGAGTCAATTTTAGGAAAAATTTTGAATAAAGAAATATAGCCGTTAACATGGGTAGAACAAAAATTGTGAGAGTGGCATGTGAATGACTGGAGTTTGGGAAGTACTGGTGTAAGACTGAGAGGCTTTGGAGTCATCTGGTTTAGATCTTGGCTCTATTACTTCATGGCTTTGACACTTTGGCTCATCTCTCATATCTTCCATATCTTCATATGTAAAATGGGGATAATAAAGTGTTCCTTAAGAGAATTATTGTGAGGACCCATGGGGGAAATTTGTAGATGAAAGTGCTGGACTCATAATTGGTGAGTAAGTAGTCATTCCCTTCTATCGACTAGGATGTTAGTGAATGAGGTTTGGAGATAGCTCTGGTCTTTGTAGAATTAAAAAAAAAATAAACTTCGCCAAGATTATGGGCAAACAGTATCTTGCTGATTATATCTGGGTTTCCAGGGGAGAACATTAATATCTGTTGGAGTCCTGATGGGCAGACCATTGCTGTAGGCAACAAGGATGATGTGGTAACCTTTATTGATGCCAAGACACACCGTTCCAAAGCAGAGGAGCAGTTCAAGTTTGAAGTCAATGAAATCTCCTGGAATAATGACAACAACATGTTCTTCCTGACAAATGGCAATGGTTGTATCAACATCCTCAGGTGAGGGGGTTCTAGCTTAGAGACTGTCATATCTTTGCTCTGGGTGCTGTGGTGGATACAGAGATGAATTAGATGCAAGTCTGTCCTGAAGGAGCTTAAAGGACAAATGGTAATAAAGAATCCTAACCTCTGTTGAGCACCTTTGAACCAGGCACCTTATATTTACTGAGTCCTCACAGAAATTCTGTGGGATTGTTATTTGAGTCTTATTTGACAGATGAGGATCTGGGATTCAGAGAGTTTAAATCACTAGTCAGCTGGTGAGCACTAGAACTAGATGCACCTTGAATTATGGCAAATTTGTACCCGTAAAGTCTGTGCTTAAATACCACTTTCCCTCCAGGGAAGCCATCTTCATTACTTTCCTACCTCCCTAGGTTAGAAGCTTGTTTTATGT
This sequence comes from Leptonychotes weddellii, assembly GCF_054177405.1. NCBI lineage: Eukaryota > Metazoa > Chordata > Mammalia > Carnivora > Phocidae > Leptonychotes > Leptonychotes weddellii. The sequence goes on along the minus strand of NC_138375.1, from coordinate 58,863,309 downwards.
ACTTCCTGTTGGAAGCATTTCTCATTCTATATTATAATTACATGTTTGTTTGTTTTTTTAAAGATTTTATTTATTTATTTGACAGAGAGAGAGAGAGTACAAGCAGGGGGAACAGCAGAGGGAGAGGGAGAAGCAGGCTCCCCACTGAGCAGGGACCCCGATGTGGGGCTTGATCCCAGGACCTGGGATCATGACCTGAGACAAAGGCAGACGCTTAACCGACTGAGCCACCCAGGTGCCCCTATAATAAATGTTTACTATCTATATCTTCCATTAGACTATAAATTCCATGAAGGTAGGGACCATCTGTAACTTGTTTACTGTTGAATCCCTAGTGCCTACCTTAATACTTGCTACACAGAGTTAGGGTCTCCGTAAATATTTATTCTGTAAATGAATGAAATGTTGGAATTGAAATTCAGGTCTGTCGACTCTATTCTTTCTGCTATTCTGGGTGGGCAGTGCAAGGCAGTGTGAAATAGGTTCTTTTAGAGAGGCTCAGAGTTTGGAATCCCAGGGAAGGAAACATTGACTGTGGGAGTTGGGGATTGAAGGATGCAGCTTTGGAGCTTGACCTTGAAAGCTGAGTAGAATTTTAAGAATCAGCAAAAGGGAACCATACAATGGACAAAATAGGTGTCAATGAGCATGGCCTATATGGAGAGTAGTTGGTAGGTCAGAGTTGCTGGGAATGGTGGCAGATAAGGTATCTGAAGAGAGGGAAGATAAAGTTGAAATATAATCTGGGACCAGATTATATAAAAGGCTGGAAATCTGTGCTTCGCAACTTGAATTTTATTCAAGTTGGGGTTCTATAGCTTTTTTTATTTGAATTTTTTTTTTTTTTTAAAGATTTTATTTATTTGCGAGAGAGAGAATGAGAGACAGAGAGCATGAGAGGGAGGAGGGTCAGAGGGAGAAGCAGACTCCCTGCTGAGCAGGGAGCCTGATGTGGGACTCGATCCCGGAACTCCAGGATCATGACCTGAGCCGAAGGCAGTCGCTTAACCAACTGAGCCACCCAGGCGCCTGCTTTTTTTTTTTTTTAAAGAATTTTTATTAGAAAATAAAACACAGGGGCGCCTGGGTGGCTCAGGCGTTAAGCGTCTGCCTTCGGCTCAGGTCATGATCCCAGGGTCCTGGGATCGAGCCCTGCATCGGGCTCCCTGCTCGGCGGGAGGCCTGCTTCTCCCTCTCCCACTCCCCCTGCTTGTGTTCCCTCTCTCACTGTGTTTCTCTCTGTCAAATAAAATCTTAAAAAAAAAAATAATAATAAATAAATAAATAAAACACATACACAGAAAACTGCTTAAAACAACATATAGCTTGATGAACTATTATCTGTGTAACCCCACCCAGGTCAAGAAATAGTAATTTGCTGGCCATCCCAGAAGTCCATCCATGTACTTTGTCCTAGTCCTGAATCCCTCTCCTCAAAATGAAACACTATCTTGATTTTTATAGTATTTCTTTATAGTTTTAGCTACCAAGTATGCATTTCTAGATACTCTAATTTTGTCTACTTAAAAAAACTTGGTATCTTTTAAGTGTGTTAAACTACCAGGTTGCTCTTCATCCTTCTTTTACTTATACTATAGCTGTTGGAAAACTAGACTGTTAACCTGCAGAGATTCTCCTAGTCTGGATTTTGCTGATTTTGTATGCTTATTTATTTGTTGGAATATAAGATACTTCCTCTCATTTACTGTTTGGTTACTTAAGAATATAGTTCGCTTAGAAAAGGAAGGGTAAATGCTTCTTTCCCTTTTTCATTAGATAATGAATTAGTTCTCTGTTGCCTCCAAAGATGATCAGCTAGGTTTTATTTTTAAGACTTATTATAAACTCATGTATTTAAGCATGGTAGATGTATTTCAGTCTGTTGGAGTAATTATCCTTATGGAATCTCAAATTATCCCATCTTTAGCTAATGGGAGCCTCTTCAAGTTGTTCCTGAGTCATTTTTTTTGACATAATCCTAGTAGTCTTCAGTTTGTTGCTCTCTGGTATGACAGATATCCCAAGTTCATCTTGTATGTTTCCTGCCTCAGACCTTTAATCAGAAGCTTCTCTAAGAATCCCTGGGTTCTTTTTCTGAGAAATGATATTGGAGCTACAGATGTCCACATTGCTTGTTTGGTCATTATTTCTAGACCTTTCCAGTGGACAGAGGAAGGATGTATATGTGTATATTTTTAAAGATAAAATATGTGAATTGTGAATTTATATTGATAACTTCCAATTAAAATTCAGGACTAGTGGAATTTTCTAAACATCTTTTTTTTTTTTTTTTTAAAGATTTTTTATTTATTTATTTGACAGAGAGAGACATAGCGAGAGCAGGAACACAAGCAGGGGGAGTGGGAGAGGGAGAAGCAGGCTTCCCGCAGAGCAGGGAGCCCGATGCGGGGCTCAATCCCAGGACGCTGGGATCATGACCTGAGCCGAAGGCAGACGCTTAACGACTGAGCCACCCAGGCGCCCTAAACATCTTCTATATTATAAATAACTCTTTCCTTCAAAACTGGGTATTTGAGTATTCTGGTTCTCAAGGACACAAGGGATTATAGAATTAGAATATCCCACAGTTACTTAATACCTTTTTCCATGTTACCCATGGAGATATCTCAGAATAACAGTATTACCACTACCACCACTAGTGAGATTACTTAAAATAGTAAAATTTGCTTTTTGCATTGCTTTCCTCATTTTTCTTCCATTAAAAAAAATTAATACTATATATTATCAGAGTGTAGAGCTGCTATGTACTATGCCTTTCTTTTACATCTACAATTTCTCCCAGAAGCTGTGTATGTAATGCCCATCACCAGTCCCATGCTGATAAATCTCTAGTCATTTTGATTGTCAAAGTTCATTCTTTAGATTCCTCAGGAAGGATTCATGGAACAGTATTCTCTAAGTTCATACTTATTATAACTTATATACTTATAAAACTTACAGATATTTAATTGTGCTTAGTATTTGAGCTCTTTATAATTGATAGTCAATTTTTCTAGATATAAAAATCCTTGATTCCTATTTTCTTGCTTGTATATCTTTTTTTTTTTTAAAGATTTTATTTATTTATTTGAGACAGAGAGAATGAGAGACAGAGAGCATGAGAGGGAGGAGGGTCAGAGGAAGAAGCAGACTCCCTGCCGAGCAGGGAGCCCGATGTGGGACTCGATCCTGGGACTCTAGGATCATGACCTGAGCCGAAGGCAGTCGCTTAACCAACTGAACCACCCAGGCGCCCCCTTTCTTGCTTGTATATCTTAAATATATTACCCCATTTTCTTTTGGCATAAAATCTTACTGTCAGAAAGGTCTGATGATCATCTAATTTTGTTTTTGTTTTTGTTTTTGTAAGTTCAGGAAAGTTTGTATTACAGTCTGATGTTTATTCTGTTGTCTTTGATTTTCTTCTTCAGTATGTCCTGTTGTCGTCTTAGTACCATAGTACTCTTCCCGTAGTTTAATTGCTTTCTGTCTTGTTTCTCAGCTACCCAGAGCTGAAGCCTGTGCAGTCCATCAATGCCCATCCTTCCAACTGCATCTGTATCAAGTTTGACCCCATGGGGAAGTACTTTGCCACAGGAAGTGCAGATGCTTTGGTCAGCCTCTGGGATGTGGATGAGTTGGTTTGTGTTCGGTGCTTTTCCAGGTAAGCAGCTCTGCCAGCACTTTCCTTGTTGGATAAATTAATTTAATTTTATTTTGGGTGAAATTGTGCCCTACTCTTACTGGGTTATTCTAACGTGTCCTCTGTCCACTCTGTTATAGGCTGGATTGGCCTGTGAGGACCCTCAGTTTTAGCCACGATGGAAAAATGCTGGCATCAGCCTCGGAAGATCATTTTATTGACATTGCTGAAGTAGAGACAGGTAACGGAAACCCTCACTACCGTAGTGAGTCTTCTGTCACCTGTGGCCATCAGGACTTTTCCTGTCACATGTTTTCATCTTCACATTACTACTTCACCTTCATTAGCATAAATGAATTTTCTTCTTAAGACAGCTTTATTATGACCATTACAGTCAGGTCATGAGGGAGCAAAGAGTTCAGAAAGGGGCAGGTCTGAAAGAAAGTGATTTAGGAAAATATTTTGCATCGTTATTAACTTTTAGTTCTTCTATCATGATGAAATTTTTAAAATATGGAAAATAGGAGAAAGAAAAAAGTGTTACCTGTGGTCCCACCTCTAAATACAATCTCTTAGTGTTGTGGTATACTTTTTTTTCTATATTTTGCCTGTATGTGAACTTAAAAAATGCATATTTTTTTATAATCTTAGGAATTATCAAAATACATGTGATTTGCTTTAAAAACAACCAATAGAGAGCACCTGGGTGGCTCAGTCATTAAGCGTCTGCCTTCGGCTCAGGTCATGATCCCAGGGTCCTGGGGTCGAGCCCTGGATCAGGCTCCCTGCTCTGCGGGAAGCCTGCTTCTCCCTCTTCTGTTCCCCCTGCTTGTGTTTCCTCTCTCGCTGTGTCTCTCTCTGTCAAATAAATAAATAAAATCTTAAAAAAATAAAAATAAATAAAAACAACCAATAGAATTTGAAAATAGAAAAGTGGGAGGAGAGTATTCATTTTACAAAAGAATTTCCTCAGCTTTACTTATTTATTTTTAATGAATAATTTTTTTATTATCAAAGTATAGTTGACATATAATGTATATTAGTTTCATGTATGACAGTGATTTGACAGATATGCATTAGTCATTGATCACAATAAATGTAGTCCCCATTTGTCACCATACAACATTATTATAATATTATTGACTATATTCCCGTTGCTGTACTTTATATCTTCATGACGTATTTTATAATTGGAAGTTTGTACCTCTTAATCACTTCACCTATTTCACCCATCACCCCAACCTTCTCCTCTCTGGCGCCCAGCAGTTTTCTTTATTTATGAATCTGTTTCTGTTGTTTATTTATTTACTTGTTTAATTTTTTAGATTTCATGTAGAAGTGAAGTCATATGGTATTTGTCTTTTCTGATTTATTTCACTTAGCTTAATACCCCTTAGGTCCACCCATGTTCTCACAAATGGCAAGATCTCATTCTTTTTTTATGACTGATTAATATTCCATTGTGTATATATATATATATCATATCTTCTTTATCCATTCATCTATCCATGGACACTTAGGTTGCTTTCATATCTTGGCTATTGTAAATAATGGTGCAGTAAACATAGGGGTGCACGTATCTTTTTGAACTAGTGTTTTTGTTTTCTTTGGGTAATTACCCAATAGTGGAATTACTGGATCATATAGTATTTCTATTTCTAATTTCTTTAGAAAGCTCCATACTGTTTTCTACAGTGGCTACACCAATTTACATTCCCACCAACAGTGTATGAGGATTCCTTTTTTTTTTTTTTTTTTTTTTAAAGATGTTATTTATTTATTTGAGAGAGAGAGACTGAGAGAGAGAGAGCATGAGAGGGGGGAGGGTCGGGAGGTTCAGAGGGAGAAGCAGACTCCCTGCCGAGCAGGGAGCCCGATGCGGGACTCGATCCAGGGACTCCAGGATCATGACCTGAGCCGAAGGCAGTCGCTTAACCAACTGAGCCACCCAGGCGCCCCGAGGATTCCTTCTTCTTAACATCCTCACCAACATTTGTTTTTTGTTCTTTTTGATACTAGCTATTCTGATGGGTGTGAGGTGATATCTCATTGTATGTGCATTTCCCTGATGATCAGTGATGTGAACACCTTTTCATGTTTGTTGGTCATCTATGTCTTCTTTGGAAAAATGTCAATTCAGGTTTTCTGTCCCCCCCCGTTTTTTTTTTAAAGATTCATTCACCCATTTGAGAGAGAGAGCACGAGCAAGTGTGGGGGAAGGGGCAGAGGGAAAGAAACTCAAGCAGACTCCCTGCTGAGTGCGGAGCCTTCCGTGGGGCTCAGTCTTGGGACCCTGAGATCATGACCTGAGCCGAAATCTAGGAGTTGGATGCTCAACTGACTAAGCCATCCAGGCACCCCATTCTTTAATCAGCTTACTTTTTTTTTCCCCTTGGTGTTGAGCGTATAAGTGTCTTATATATTTTGGATATTAACCCCTTATTGGATTTATTATTTGGAGGTATCTTCTCCCATTCAGTAGGTTGCCTTTTTGTTTTGTTGATGGTTTCCTTTGCTATGCAAAAGCTTTTTATTTTGGTGTAGTCCCAGTAGTTTATTTTTGCTTTTGTTTCTCTTTGCTTGAGGAGACATATCCATAAATATGTTGCTAAGGCTGATGTCCAAGAGATTGCTGCCTATGTTTTCTTTTAGGAATTTTATGGTTTCATATCTCACACTTAGGTCTTCAATCCATTTTGAGTTTATTTTTGTGTCTGGTGTAAGAAAGTCGTCCAATTTCATTTTTTTTGCATGTAGCTGTCCTGTTTTCCCAGCACCATTTGTTGAAGAGACTGTCTTTTTTCCATTGCATATTCTTGCCTCCTTTGTTGTAGTTTAATTGATCATATAAGTGTGGGTTTATTTTTGGGCTCTCTGTCCTGTTCCATTGATCTCTCATTTGTCTATTTTTGTGCCAGTGCCATACTGTTTTGATTAACTATAGCTTTGTAGTATATCTTGAAATCTGGGATTGTGATACCTTCAGCTTTGTTCTTCTTTCTTAAGATTGCTTTGGCTATTCAGAGTCTTTTGTGGTTTCATACAAATGTTAGGATATTTGTTTAGTTCTGTGAAAAATGTTGTTGGTATTTTGATAGGGATTGCATTGAATCTGAGAATTGCTTTGGGTGGTGTGGACATTTTAACAATATTAATTCTTCCAGTCCCTGAGCATGGTATATTTTTCTATTTGTGTCATCTCCAATTTCTTTCTTCAATTACTGATAGTTTTTAGAGTATAGGTCTTTTCCCTCCATGGTTAAATGTATTCCTAGGTATTTTATTCTTTTAGGTGCAGTTGTAAATGGGATCGTTTTCTTAATTTTTTCTTTCTACTACATCATCACTAGTGTATAGAAATGCAACAGATTTCTGTATAATAATTTTGTTTCCTGCAACTTTACTGAATTCATTTATTCTAATAGTTTTTTGTGGAGTCTTTACAGTTTTCTATATATAGTATCATGTCATCTGCAAATACTGACAGTTTTACTTCTTTCTTACCAATTTGGGTGCCTTTTTTTTTTTTTTCTTTTTCTTTTTCTTGTCTGATTGCTGTGGCCAGGACTTCCAGGACTGTGTTGAATAAAAATGGTGAGAGTGGACATCCTTGTCTTGTTCCTGATCTTAGGGGAAAAGCTTTTAGTTTTTCAGCATTAAGTATGATGTTATCTATGGGTTTTTCATATATGGTCTTTATTATGTTGAAGTATGTTTCTTCTAAATCCATTTTGTTGAGTTTTTATCAAGAATGGATGTTTATTTTGTCAAATGCTTTTAGTGTGTCTATTGAGATGATCATATGATTTTTATCCTTTTATTGATATGATGTATCACATTTATTTGGAAATATTGAACCATCCTTGCATCTCTGGAATAAATCCCACTTGATCATGGTGTATGATCTTTCTAATGTATTGTTGAATTTGGTTTGCTAATATAGTTTGTTGAGGATTCTTGCATCTATGTTCATCAGGGATATTGGCCTGCAGTTTTTTGTTTTTTGTTTTTGGATTTTTTTTTTCTTTTTTTTTTTTTGGTAGTGTCTTTGCCTGGTTTTTGGTATCAGGGTAAGGCTGACCTCATAGAATGAATTTGGAAGTTTTTCTTCCTTGCCTATTTTTTGGAATAGTTTGAGAAGAATAGGTATTAACTCTTCTTTAAATGTTTGATAGAATGCACCTGTGAATCCATCAGGTCCTGGACTTTTGTTTATTGGGAGTTTTTTGATTATCAGTTCAATTTCATTACTAGTAATTGGTCTGTTCAAATTTTCTCTTCTTGATTCAGTTTTGGTGAATTTATCCATTTTTTTAGGTTGTCCAATTTGTTGGCATATAATTTTTCATAGTATTCTCATAAAAACCCTTTGTATTTTTGTGGTGTCAGTTACTATTTCTTCTTTTTCATTTCTGAATTCATTTATTTGAGTTCTCTCTCTTCTTGATGAGTCTGGTAAAGGTTTATCAAATTTGTTTATGTTTTTGAAGAACCAGCTCTTGGTTTCATGGATCTTTTCTGATGTTTTTTAGTATCTATTTCATTTATTTCTGCTCTTATCTTTTTTATTTCCTTCCTTCTACTAACTTCGGGCTTTGTTCTTTTTGTAGCTCCTTTATATATAAGGTTAATTTGTTTATTTGGGATTTTTGTTTCTTGAGGTAGGCCTGTATTGCTATAAACTTCCCTGTTAGAACTGCTTTTGCTGCATTCCAAAGATTTTGGATTGTTGTGTTTCCATTTTCATTTGTCTCCATGTATTTTTTAATTTCCCCTTTGATTTATTCATTGACGCATTGGTTGTTTAGTGGCATGTTGTTTAGCTTCTGTATGTTTGTGTTTTTTCCAGTTTTTTTCTTTTTCTTGTAATTAATTTCTAGTTTCATATCGTTGTGGGTCAGAAAAGATGCTTGATAAAATTTCAGTCTTCTTAAATTCATTGTAACTTGCTTTTTGGCCTACCATATATGATCCATCCTGGAGAATATTCCATGTGCACTTGAAAATAATGTGTATTTTGTTGTTTTTGGATGGAATGTTCTGTGTATCTCTGTAAAGTCCATCTGGTCTAATGTGTCATTCAAAGCTACTGTTTTTTTGTTGATTTTCTGTCTGGATGATCTATCCATTGATGTAAGTGTGGTGTTAAAGTCCCCTGCTATTGTTGTATTACTGTCAATTTCTCCTTTTATGTTTGTTAATATTTACTTTATGTATTTAGGTGCTCCTATCTCCTATGTTAGGTACACAGATACTTAAAATTGTTACATCCTCTTGTTGGATTGATTCGTTTATCATTATTTAATGCTTTTCTTTGTCTCTTGCTACAGTCTTTGTTGCAAAGTGTATTTTGTGTGATAATTTTTTTTCCCCCCGGCGGGCAGCAAAGCAAAGTTTATTGAGTGATAGCAAAGTGATAGTACAAAGTTCCTGAGGAGGGAGGGGACCCGAGAGGGTTGCCTTTGTCTGATAAAAATATTGCCACCCCAGCTTTTTTTTTCACTTCCATCTGCGTGGAATATCTTTTACCACCCCCTCATTTTCAGTCTGTATGTGTCTTCAGGTTTGAAGTGAGTCTTGTAGGCAGCATATAGTTGGGTCTTGTTTTTTCAGCCATTCAGTCACCCTGTGTCTCTTGATTGGACCGTTTAGTCAATTTACATTTAAGTAATTATTCATAGGTATGTATTTATTGCCATTTTGTTCATTGTTTTCTGTTGTTTTTGTAGTTCTTCTTTGTTCCTTTCTTCTCTTCCTCTCTTCCCTTGTGGTTTGATGGCTTTTTTTTTTTATGTTATGTTAATCACCATACATTACATCATTAGTTTTTGATGTAGTGTTCCATGATTCATTGTTTGCGTATAACACTCAGTGCTCCATGCAGTTTGTGCCCTCTTTAATACCCATCACCAGGCTAACCCATTCCCCACCCCCTTCCCCTCCAGAACCCTCAGTTTGTTTCTCAGAGTCCATAGTCTCTCATGGTTCGTCTCCCCCTCTGATTTCCCCCCCCTTTATTCTTCCCTTCCTGCTATCTTCCTTTTTTTTTTTTTTTTTTTTAGCATATAATGTATTATTTGTTTCAGAGGTACAGGTCTGTATTTCATCAGTCTTACACAACTCACAGCGCTCACCATAGCGCATACCCTCCCCAATGTCTATCACCCAGCCACCCTTGATGGCTTTTTTTAATGTTGTGTTTGGATTACTTTCTCTTTGTTTTTTGTATCTGTTATAGGTTTTTGATTTGTGGTTACCATGAGGTTCATAAATAACATCCTATGTATGTAGCAGTCTATATTGTTAGTTGCTTAAGCTTGAACACATTCTAAAAAGCACTGAATTTTTACTACCCTTCTACATTTTATGTCTATGTCATATATCTTTTTATTTTGTGTATCCCTTGAGTAATTTTTGTAGATGTAATTGATTTTACTGCTTTTATGTTTTAACCTTCATAATGGCTTTATAAATGATTAGTCCGCTACCTTTAATCATATGTTGCTTTTGCCAGTGAAATTTTTTCCTTTCATAATTTTCTTCTAATTATGGCCTCTTCTTTTCACTTAAAGAATTCCCTTAAATACTTCTTGTAAGGCTGGTTTGGTGGTGATGAACTCCCTTTTGTTTGGGAAACTCTTTATCTCCTTCAATTCTGAATGATAGCCTTGCCAGGTAGAGTATTCTTGGTTGTAGGTTTTTTTCTTCCAGCCCTTGGAATATATCATGCCACTCCCTTCTGGCCTGCAAAATTTTTGCTGAGATCAGCCTATAGCCTTATGTGTTTTCCCTTGTATGTGACTACTTTTCTCTTGCTGCTTTTAAGATTCTCTCTTTATCTTTAATTTTTACCATTTTAATGATTATGTGTCTTGGTGTGAACCTTTTTGGGTTCATCTTGTTTGGAGCTTTCTTTGTTTCCTGGATCTGGATGTGTGTTTCCTGCCTCAGATTCAGGAATTTTTCAGCTATTATCTCTTCAAATAAATTTTCTGCCCCCTTCCTCTCTCTTCTCCTTCTTGGACTCCTATAATGCAAATGCTATCATGCTTGATGATTTTGCAGAGGTTTCTTTACCTGGTCTCATGTTTATTATTCTTTTGTCTTTTTGCTGTTCATCTTAGTTGCTTTCTATTACCCTGTCTTCAAGATCTCTGATCCGTTCTTCTGCATCTCGTAGTCTGCTGTTGATTTCCTCTAGTGTATTTTTCATTTCAGTTACTGTATTCAGCTCTGACTGGCTCTTTTTTACATTTTCTATCTCTGTTGAAATTCTCACAGAGTTCATCCACTGTTTTCTCAAGTCCAGCTGAGTATCTTTAGGACCGTTACTTTGAACTCTTTATCAGGCATATCACGTATCTCCATTTTGTTTAGTCCTTTCTCTGTGATTTTGTCTTTTTTCATTTGGGACATATCCCTTAGTCTCCTCATTTTGTCTAACTGTCCGTGTTTGTTTCTATGTGTTAGCCATGTCAGCTACATCTCCTGGCCTTGAAAGTAGTGACTTTTACATAGAAGAGGTCCTGTGGTGCCCTGTATGCTATCTGCCCTGGTCACCGGAACCAGGCATATTAGGGCTGTCCCCTGTGTGGGCTGTGTGCACCCACCTGCTGTGGTTGAGCTGTGATTGCTGTGGGCATGCTGATGGGTGGGGCTGGCTCTCAGCCCACCTGTTTGCAGTGACCCTCTTTGCCTGCTGCAGGTGCACTGGGCAGGGTTTGCTTCCCATGCTGTTGAGAGGCCCAGCTGCAGCTGCCATGGACTCAATGGTGGGTGGGGCTGGCACTCAGTCTAGCTGTGTATAATTAGCCTGTGCGACAGCTGCAGGTATACAGAAGGGCAGGGCTTGTTCTTTGTGCAGCCAGCTGAGAGGCCCAGCTGTAGGAACTGTGGGCAAGCCGGTGTGTAGGGTTATCTCCCTGTCCCCCAGGGCAGGAGTCACTTTGGAGGGATGCTGGTCCCATGTGGGGCTGCCTGCTGGATATGGCAGAGGAGGAGCTGCTTTGGAGGGGTCCCTGTGGAGGCCAGTGGGTTGGGTAGGGTGGGTGGTAGGGTAATGCTGGGGCAGGGCATGTGTTGTTAACAAGGTAGATGGAGCGTGTTAGAATTGGCTTCTGTAAGCATCTAGCTGTCTAGGCTCACGGACAACAAGAAAAATGGCACCCGCCAGCACTTTTTTATTCCTGGAGAAATCTGCAGACGTTTGCCCTTCCTATATCTCCTTCATGTGTACCCTAGGCGCTTTTCAAGCTGCTGCTTCAGTGCTGTCTCCGCCTGAGATACTTAGTAGTGTGCTGGCTCTTTTGCCCTCCAGTTCAACTGGAGTTAAGCTCTGCTGATTTTCAAAGCCAGACATTATGGGCACTTGTCTTCCCAGTGTAGGTCCTTACGGCCAGGATTGCCCTGTGTGGGATCTGATCCCTTCACTCCTCCATGCTTGTGATGGCTCTCCTGTTTGTGGTTATATGCACCAGGGGTTTGGTTCCTGGCCCTGTCTCCACCCCTCCTACCCTTTCAATGTGGGCTTCTCTCTAGGATTAGCTGTGGAAGATCTCTTCTGCCGGTCCTCAGATCATTTTCAGAGTTAATTGCAGTAGATACATTTGTTGCCTCAGTGTGTCTGCGGGAGGGGCTGAGCTCAGGAGCCTCCTGAACTCTGCCGTCTTCTGTCATTTCCTCAGATTTATTTTGTAATGGAGCTTTATTGTTTTGGGGAATACATGATACTTTAGTAAAAGAATTTAAACTATATAGAAGACTTCAAAGAGTAAAGTTAAAAAATTGGAATTCCACAATGTAAAAATGCCACTGTTGATGACAGTGTGGTAAGTGTTGTCCAGCCATTCAGCAGCCATACGCAGCTCCTTTGTGTCACCCTTGTTTGTGTGATGTCTGGGTATTCTCCTGCTCCAGGCTGTGCCTGCCTCACCTCAGGATGTTACAGCTTCTTAACATGGCGATGGCTACTGAGCTCTGCTGCCGCTTTTCATGCAGTCTAGAATTCCATTGAATATGTCCGTATATTCTTAAACTGCCAGTATATACTTATACATGCCTGTAGGTACTTCAGTTGCCCAGATCTGGTTGTTTCTCGTCTTTGCACCATTATAAGTAATGCTTGTGAGAAATATTCCTTATGGACTTCATTTTAGGTCATCCTTTTGGGTAAACCAGTAAAGTGGATTGCTGACTGAGTCCAAGGTATTCACATTTTGTGAAGGACCAAACCACTTACAGAAAGGTTATTGCAGTGTTTGTTCTTAACAGTGCATGCATGTGCATGTTTTTCCCGTGTCATCTTTGTGCAAGTTTGTCTGCCTCACCTAATATGTATGAAATATGATTGATTTTATTATTTATTTATTTAATTTTTATTTTTTAAATGATTTTATTTATTTATTAGAGAGAGTGTGAGTGAGAGAGAGCATGAGTGAAGGGTGGGGAGCAGCAGAGGCAGAGGGGGAAGCAGATTTCCTGCTGAGCAAGGAGCCTGACATGGGGTTCAATCCCAGCACCCCAGGATCATGACCTGAGCCAAAGGCAGATGCTTTACCAACTGAGCCACCCAGGCACTTTAGAGAGAGAGTGCACAAGCGTGAGGAGGGGCAGAGGGCTGGGGGAGAGAGAATCCTCAGGCAGACTCCCCGCTGAGTGCAGAGCTCACCACGGGGCTTGATCCCAGGATCCTGAGATCATGACCTGAGTTGAAATCAAGAGCCTGCTGCTTAACCGTCGGAGCCACCCCGGTGCCGCTAAACTTTGATATAGTTCACATATAATCTTTCAGGAATATATCAAATATGACTGTATTAATTTTTCTAAGTAGTTCAGACAAATACTTTTAACATTTTTTTTAAATTTTCTCTATAACCTAGGCTAAAAATTAAAAGTCAGATGATTATCAAAGGGAAGCACAATTATATTTATAGCATTGTTTTATACATAAAAGGGAAATAGTCTGAATTTTCATTATGAAGGAATAATTAAGTAAGTTGTGATACATCCATATTACAGTGTGCCAAGAGAAAAACATAGCTCTATATGTGCTGAATTGCAAGATTGGCAAGGCATTTTACTGAATGAGCAAAGCAAGTAGCCAATCAGTGCATTTGATGTGTTCCTATTTAGGTAAAGAAACTAAAGCTAAATTAATAGAAGGACTTTTGAAAGAATTTGTTTCAGACTTAGAAGATTGGGAGAATATAAAATTTACTTTAAATTATAATTTAAGTATTATTACTGAAACCAATTAAATAAAATGAAGAATTCAGTTCCTCAGTTACCCTAGGCGCATTTTAAGGACTTCAGTAGCCACATGTGGCTGGTGGTTTCTGTATTGGATAGTGCAGATGTAGAATGTTCCAATCACAGAAGTTTCTGTTTCCCAGTGCTGCTCTATACCCTAGTACTGTTGGAATTTTATGCAGTAAGCATGTCTTTGTATGTTAGTTTGTAAAATAAGAGTAATATATGCTCAGTATAGAATATTTGGAAAATGCTGACAAATATAAAGAAGAAATTAACAGTCACACATAGGTCCATAATTTGGAGGTAGCGAATTCCTAACGTATTAGTGTATTTCTTTCCAATCTTTTTTTCATATGTAGATATTTATAGATATTTTATACATAGACATCTATACATCTGTGTGTGTGTATATACACATACTATACTATGTATAGTTGGAGTCATATTCTTTTTTTTAAAGATTTTATTTATTTATTTGACAGAGAGACAGCGAGAGAGGGAACACAAGCAGGGGGAGTGGGAGAGGGAGAAGCAGGCTTCCCGCAGAGCAGGGAGCCCGATGCGGGGCTTGATCCCAGGACCCTGGGATCATGACCTGAGCCGAAGGCAGACGCTTAACGGCTGAGCCACCCAGGCGCCCCTATAGTTGGAGTCATATTAAATAAGATTTTGTGTTTTACATATTTTTAATGGTTAAATGTAAAATAAGGAATTTTATTTCTGATAGCATGTATTTTAACAGTCCACTTACTTTCAGCTTTTTAGATACACCATACATATTGCACTGGTGTTTTTAGAACTTCAGCGGCCTGGAGTAGTAATGTCAGTCTCACCCAGATAGCACCTTATTTATCATTCAGAGATTAAACTTTCCAATAAAACTGTCAAGATGTTAAAGTTTATGAAGCCACATGGTTATTTAGGAAACGTTTTAGAAGGCCTTTTCATGTCTACTCTGGTTTTCTTGATCTGTATAAATTTCTTTATCCTAACCAATCCCAAATGACTGACAAATGATGGAGTAGAGGCCTAAAGAGAAGTAAAACGGGGGTAGCAGCCTCTGAAACTATTCTTTATGTTTGTGTAATACAGAAATTTGCTCAGATGTATAGCTAGACTGCCAGATACTAGCATCATGAAGAGTGGTTAACTGTCCCTGAAATAGGATTACTTAACAAAAAGAATCTCTCTTTCTCTCTCTCTACACACACATTGTGTTCATGTGTGTATAAAAAATATATATTTTAAACAGCTTTATTGAAATATAATTTACTTACCGTATAGTTGACCAGTTTGAAGCATATAATTTAATGTATCCTGCAACTTTAAAATAACACCACATTGTTTATGTTTTATAACATTAATCTTAACCCTAAGGTTGAAAAAAAGTAAAGTGGGACTAAAGGAATAATGGCTTTAGAAAAATCATGTTTAATTTCAAGTAGGAAGAATGACATTTTTTGGGGAAAAAATCTATTTGCAAAGCATTGTGATTTAGCAGAAAGACCTGTGACTTTGGAAACAGACTCACTTCATGTGCTGACTCTGCTGCTTCCTTGAGGTATGACTTAACTGTTCAGTCACCTGTTCCTTTATAAAATGGGGTTTAAAATCATTACTTGCCTTGCTGCATTGTCATTATACTTTATTAAACTAAAGTATAATCCATCTGATTCCTAAGGGGTGCTCAATAAATATTAACTGCTGTTACTGTTTTCCTAGGGAGTACAGATTAGGTTTAGATCATAGGCTCTGCATTCAGATCTTGCTCTGCCACCTACTGGCTTGTGCTTTCCCTGTGCCTTGGTGTTCTCTGTAAAATGGGGTAATGATTGTACCTGTCCTGTAGGGTTAATAAGTGGATTAAATGAGGGGCGCCTGGATGGCTCAGTCGGTTAAGCGTCTGCCTTCAGCTCAGGTCATGATCTCAGGGTCCTGGGATTGAGCCCCATGTTGGGTTCCCTGCTCAGCGGGGAGTCTGCTTCACCCTCTCCCTCTGCCCCTCCCCGCCCCCCCCCCCAGGCTCGTGCTCTCTCAAATAAATAAACAATCTTTTTTAAAAAGTGGATTAAATGAGTTAACGTAGGCAAGTACTTAATGAATGTGGTTTCTTATTATTAATGTATTGATTGGTTTCTCTATATTGATTTTTATAGGAGACAAGCTATGGGAGGTGCAGTGTGAGTCCCCGACTTTCACCGTGGCTTGGCACCCCAAAAGGCCTCTGCTGGCATTTGCCTGTGATGACAAAGATGGCAAATATGACAGCAGTCGGGAAGCAGGAACTGTGAAGCTGTTTGGGCTTCCTAATGACTCCTGAAGGGAGGCCCTCAGGGAGATGAGACTCTGGCAGAGGCCTTCCTTTGTGTATTAGTCTGGTCTCTTCTCTTGGAGTTGGTGGGCACCTCAAGCATTTGTAAATTGGTATAAATTATACAAGTCTTTGTCAGTCTGCCTATTCCAGTTCCCTTCTTGTTATGTGAGCTCTTCCCATTCTTTCTCCCCCTTGCAGGAGGGTTCTGCACGATAACACCCGCATATCTTGTCCTCTGGGGACCTCCTGTCTTCCCTGCTTTTGGGTGTATGGTAGACTTTGTTGGGTTTGCTTCTGTTTGGACAGTACCTACCTTGGGGGGGGTGGTGAGTGAAGAAGGGTGAGATGGGGATGGAGATTTTTTATAGTAAAAAGAAATGTATATAATTTTGAGAATTGAGCATTTAATAAAACTGACTTTAATTATGGGACTTCTAAGACTTTAAAAGTTGTGGTATTTTTGTTGTTGTTGCAGGTATTGGGAGATGTTGCAGTTTTGCATTTAAAAAAAAAATCTCAGATTGTATTTAGAGGTGGTAATTCTATCATTTAATGTCCTAACCAAGAATTCTTTGAAATGCAGGGACCCAGCATGAAGTGTATGGGCAGTAGCAATCCTTAAAGTCTTCAGCTTAAGTGTATGTATACCTTGCCTTAATCTACAAAGGATTTGTAGACAATAAATTTATGATAAACATTGAGAAAAGCAGTAAAATATAAACAAATCCAAAATCAGTATAAGACATATAGATTAGAATAGAAAGTTGAAACTGGGGAAATTAAAATAGAAATATGCAAAGAACGAGGACCTGACTGAATGATTGAACTAAAATTTTGGCTGTGCCCCCTGGTGGCAAAGTGAAGACGGTAGAAGTCAGTTAATCTTAATGAAAAGCAGAGCACGTGCCAGTTCTCAGGGAAAGCAGAACTTTTGTTAGCTCTTACCTCCGAAAGAAGTGGCTCGCGTAGGAGATTACCTGTGAGCAATGTCTTGATTTTCATTGTATTTTAATGTATTTTGGCATTAAAAATATAGAAATATACCTCAATAAATGATGTTTGTAGAAAATTTTGGAAAAAGCAAGTAAGCAAAGAGAAGAAAATCGTATTTCTCCTCCCAAGAGATACTCACTAGTAGCATTTTTGTGTGTGTCCTTTTAGTTTTCCTATGCTCATATTTATGTATAGAAACATGTTTATACAAATCTTGCAGGGTAGACAAAACAGGTATGACAAGGTAAAGCATGCAAAGTGCTCAACACCATGTCAGGCAGTATTATAAACATTCAGTAAGTCTTAATAGAAATTTTTAGTAATTAGACATTCCTTAGGCTTGGTACAGTAATGAGCACTTTACTCAGTTTTTGCCACAGCCTTTTGCAGTTGGGTGTTACCATCGTTTTACTACTTGAGGGAATTTAACTCAGTGTTATTCATTAAGTGACAGTATTCAGATCTAGATTTGCTTAAAGGTCCATATGCCTTCTATTTGCAGTGGCTATTCTATCTCCACTTGCCATTCCCATTTTACAGATGAGTAAACCTTGGCCCTGAGAAGTTGACTCTTGGCCCAAGTTAATGAGTGATTGGTTGAGTCTAGTATTCAGTCTCAGTAGTGTTTCCTTCAGCCTCCAGAATAGCCTCTGCCTGCATCCTTCCCTGAAGATGGTCTCTTAGTTGCAAACCAGCATGCCACCTCATTATGTCAGTTCAGTGTTGTTATGTCACCGGGAGTAAACTGTGGCACACTGATACTTATTTTTATGGTTGTCTGCCATCTATATATATCCCCCTTAGCATTGGAATCAGACATCAAGGTTTAGTCTAGATCTTAGTATTTGATCAATTCCCGCCTCTTTGATCCATGTGGATTTTTTCCCTCTGGGTTTGTATAAAGTAGTGATCCACGCAACTTTTCACTAAGAGATTTGTTGCTTTCAGCTAGCTTTTTCACTTTTAGCAACAGGAGAACCCTTATTATCTGTGAGGAAAGAGCTCAAGCTTGTGGCAGCTTTTGCTGACTGTCAGGGCCTTGCTGACATTTCTGTGCTTTGACTTCAGAGTCCTGGGGAGGCTTAGAAATTGGGTCCCTCTTGGAGAAATGCATAATTTGTCCCAGACCTGATGCACCTATGGTTTGAGTGAGTTGTCTAATTCAGAGCAGGAAGGGAACCATTCATAGTCACCCAGCAGTTGATGTATTCAATCAGTCCAGCCATGTCATACAGTTACTGCTCCAAACACTAGCAAGTCAAAAGAGGGTGGGGAATTCTGCTCTGAGCTAGGCTGTAGTTGGTAAAGAGAGTTTGGGGTTTGCTATGCCAATGACCCATCGCTGTGTAGTTACAAGACAGGCTAAGAAATGGGTAGTGAAGATTATAGTATGTTTTGTGCTAGGATTCTGGTTTCTCTATGGCATGAGATACAGGGAAGGATGAAACCTGCCAGATGTTAAGCTCGTGTAAGGTGTATGTGTGTGCCTTGAGGATTATCCCCCCCCACCCCACCCCAACCCCGCCCCTAAACTGTGGGAGGTGGTGTCCTGATAGAGTGGATTGGGAGGCTAGTGCAGGGAGTTTTGACCAGGGGCAATTAGATCCGAAAAAGGGAATCAGGAGGAGGCCCATTCTGTGAGGTCCAGAGTGAAAACTGTGTGTGTGTGTATGTGTATGTGTGTGTGTGTATTATGAGCTGGTTGGGTGTGATGTGTCAGTGGCCTTTTATTTTAGAATGACCAGGAATGGGGTACATAAGCCCTTACTCCCTTTTCTGTTTCAAAGATGTATTTTATTCCCTAAGGGTTTTAATCACAAAAGGGACCAC
>NC_138375.1:58693535-58843778 GCF_054177405.1 Leptonychotes weddellii | reverse complement strand
GTGCTCTGTGAACAAACAACCATCCTTCTGCATAGAGTGCATTTGGCCATCAGCCAAGGGCCTTGGGAGGCGTTGTGAGGTCTGGCCCTTCCCTCCTTCCTTTCAACTTGGGGAGGGTACACCCTCACAATAACCCTCTTAATTACCCCTCAGGCTCTACTATCAGCCTGTCTTTCATTTCCACCACAAGGCTCCCAGCCAGACAGTTTGCACAGAATCTAATCTGGAGTGTGTTAACTTTTCTCCCCCATCGTTGGCAGGGATCTGGAATCGGCTCTGCATTAGGACGAGTTGTAAATAAACACACATTTGCTTCACTGTGACTCCTCCTCCTATCCCATAGTCTTGTCTTCGATTTGGGCAGCTTCAAATCAGGGAACACAGAGTGTTTGGAAAAGACCTTGGAAATCATTTAATTCAGTCTACCCATTTTACAGAAGAGTAGATTAAAGGTGTTTAGTTAAGTCGCTCATGTTCATACAGATATCTTGATACAGATAGACCTAGAGATCAGGTCTTTTGACTCTTAGTCCAAAACTTTACCACAATAACCTGGTGCTTCAATCATTCACCCACTCCTTCAGCAACATAAGTTGAACATCTGGCCCTATTCTAGGCACTGTGCAAATGAGTTGAATAAGAAACAATTTCTACCCTTGAAATGTTATGATCTCTTCATCTATCCAGCCATCCAGCCATCCATTATCTGTTCATCTTTCTGTCAGTCTCCTTTTCTCTCAACCCATCCATGAATAATACATCTGCTTATCTCTTTATCCATTCGTGTGGCCATCAATGTGTCTGTACAAAATCCCCAGTCCTGTGCTTTGCTAGGGATTGAGATAAGTAGAAATCAGATAAGTAAAAATCTGTGGGCTTTCACATATTGTGGAGGAGGACACAGAAAGCTGCCTCTAAAGTATGTGTGATGGGCTCTGGTTATATACAAAAGGGGATTTGCAGTTCTTCCTGTTACTTCCGAGAAGGCTCATTCTGAGGCTAAAAATGGGGCTGCACCTTGGGTAGGAGTTTCCTAGTGGGGAAGATGGGAAAAAACCTTCTAGGCTGAGGGAACAACAGGGGCAAAAGCATGAGGGATGCCTGGTGAGTTTTGGACGGGGAGGAGTTCCATTTCATTTGATGGCTCCTTCAAGGAATGAACTGGCTGGCTAATAGCCTGTGGGCATTTGGGAACCACTGTAGTTTTTAGGAAGGAGGAAGTAACTTAGGGCACTGGGCAGTTTAGAAAGATCATCCTAGGCAGTAGGGTCAGGGGGAGAGACTGGAAGTACAGGAGTGTTTAAGGTCTGTTCTGACAGCCCTAGGAGAGTTGACATCAGGGCCTGAATAAAGATGTGGACAGTGGAGATGGAGCCTGAGGGGTGGGGTTTGAATGACACAAGGAGGAAGAGTTAGCAGAACTTGAATGGTCTCTTACTGTTTGTGGTCCCTAAGAGAGAGAGGAGTCAGAGAAGACTCTGAGATGTCTGATGCGTGATGGGTGACAATGCCATTTGCTAAGTTCAAGACCACAGGAAGAAGAGGATTTTTTTGGGGGGTGCATGGACAATTATGCATTCATTTTTAGTCATGCTGCTTTCGAGGCATCTGTGAGATAGCTGGGGAGACATGTCGGATGCAGTTAGCTGTAGGATCCGGAGCTAATGAGAGATGGGGCTGTGGGTGGACATGGTGAGCTATCCGGAATGTGGAGTGTTGATTGCATACAGAACAGGATAAAGCTGGAGGCCAGGGCCTAGACCTTCTTACCGGGAAGACTCGTCTGTTGGGCTGCAGCATGCTGCCCAGAGAGGAAGAGGGAGTGGTGAAATTGTGTGCATTTTGATAACTGTACCATGCTTATGTAAGTTGTTAGCATCAGGGGGGCTGATGAATGATATTTGGAAACTATCTGTGCCATCTTTGCAACCCTTATGTAAGTGTAAAATTATTTAAAAATTAAAATTAAAATAAAAATGACCTGAAGTGAATTGTACTGGGTGTAGCAGTGATCCTTTATATATGCATTATCTTATTTTTACAGCTTTTTTGATGTACATATTACCATACAATAAGCTACACATATTTGAAGTGTGTAGTTTGCTAAATTTTGGCCTATGCATTCTCTCATGAAACCCATCACCACAATCAAAGTAGTGAACATACTCCTCACCCACAAACAGTTCTTCATGACTATCTCTTTTCTCCAACTCCCTACCAAGTAACCACTGATCAACTTTGTGGCATTAGAGATTAATTTGCATTTTCTTTTTCTTTCTTTTTTTTTTTTTTTGAAGATATTTATTTATTTGAGAGAGAGAGACAGAGTGCATGAGCAGGGGGGAGGGGCAGAGGAGAGTGAGAGGCCAACTCCCAGGGAGCCCAACGCAGGGCTCGATCCCAGGAACCTGGGATCATGACCTGAGCTGAAGTCAGACACTTAACTGACTGAGCCACCCAGGTGCCCCATAGTTTGCATTTTCTAAATTTGTATGTTTAAGTAGCATTATATAGCTCTTTTGTTTTGCTTCATTCAAGCAGCATAGTTACTTTGAGATTTAGCCATGGTGTTCTTTGTATAAACAACATTCTTTTTTGTTGCTAAATAGTATTCCATTGGATACATGTAGCACACTTTGCTTATCCATTCACTCATTGATGGCCATTTGCTTTGTTTCCAGTTTTTGGCTATTACAAGCAAAGCTGCTATGAACATTTGTGTATAACTCTTTGTATGGATATATATTTCCTTTTCTCTCAGGTAAACACTTAAGAGTAGAGCAACTGGATTATATGGTCAGTATATGTTTAACTTTACCACCACGAGAGTTCTGGTTCCTCCACCTCGCCACCAACAGTTGCCATGGGCAGTCTTTTTAATTTAAGCCATTCTAATGGGCATGTAATGATATCTCATTGTGATTTTAATTAGCATTTCTCTAATGACTAATGATGTAGAGCATCTCTTCAAGTGCTTATTTGCCATCTGTATATCTTCTTTAGTTAAGAGTCTGTTCAAATGTTTTGCTCATATTTTTAAAGATTGAGTTGTTTGTTTTCTTACTGTTGAGTTTTGAGAGTTCTTTATTTATTCTGGATAACAGACATATGCTTCACAAGTATTTTCTCCCGGTGTGTGGCTTATTTTCTTAAAAGTGTCTTTCAAAGAACAGAAGTGTTTAATTTTGATGGAGTCCAATTTATCTATTTGATCTTAATGATCATGCTTCTGGTGTTAGATGTAAGAACTCTTTGATATGCTATGTTACCCAAGGCCATGAAGATTTTTTCCTGTGTTTTTCTATGTTTTCTTCTTGATGCTGTGTAGTTTTAGGTTTCACATTTAGATTAAAAAATGATCCATTTTTTAAAAATTGAGATATAACTGACATACAACATTACATTAACCCCATGTGTACAACATAATGACTTGATATCTGTATGCATTGTGAAATGTTCACAATAAGTCTAGTTAACATCCCTCACCAGACATAGTTATAAAATTTTTTTCTTGTGATGAAAACTTTTAAGATTTACTCTCTTAGCAACTTTCACATATGCAATACAAAATTATTAACTATGGTCACCATGCTCTACATTACATTCCCATGACTTATGTATCTTATAACTGGAAGTTTGTGTCTTTTGACTCCCTTTGCCCATTTTGCCCACCCCACCCTGTTTCTGGCAACCACCAATCTGTTCTCTGTATCTATGAGCTTGTGTGTGTGTGTTTAATTTTTTAAAAAAGATTTTTATTTATTTATTAGGGAGAGAGAGAGAGAGCACAAGCAGGGGGGAGGGGTAGAGGGAGAGGGAGAAGCAGGCTCCCCACTGAGCAGGGAGCCTGACGTGGGACTAGATCCCAGGACCCTGGGATCATGACCTGAGCTAAAGGCAGACACTTAACCGACTGAGCCACCCAGGTGCCCCTGTTTCTTTGTTTTGTTTTGAGATTCCACATACAAGCGAGATCATACAGTGTTTGTTTTTCTCTGTGTGATCCATTTATGAGGTATTTTTGTAGATGGTAACAGGTATGGATCGACAATTGTGTTTTTGTGTATGGATATCCAGTTGTTCCAGTATCATTTGTTGAGAAGGCTATCTTTTCTTTACTGCATTCCCTTTGTACCTTTGTCAAAAACCCATATATGTGTGGGTCTATTTCTTGACTCTTTTCTGTTCCACTCATCTATGTAGCTACTTTGATGCCAATACCATGCTATCTTGATTAATGTAATAATTCTTGAAATCAGGTGGTCTTAGCCCTTCAACTTTCTTCTTTTCAGAGTTGTGTGTGTGCATGTGTATGTGTGTGTGTGTGTATTCTAGCTCCTTTGCAATTCCAGATGAATTTTGGAATTACCTTGTCAATTTATAAAAAAAACTTCCTGATATTTTGATTTGGATTGTGTTGACTATATACATCCATTTGGGGAGAATTGACAGTTAATAATATTGAGTATTCCAACTCAGTAACAAGGTGGTATATCCCTAGGTTTACATTTTTTTCCTTTAGTACTTTAAATATGTTATCCATTGTCTGTCTTCTTGATTGCATTGTCTCTGATAAAGTCTGTGTTCTTCTTATCTTTGTTTTCCTCTATGTGATGTGCTTTTTTCTCTGTTTTCAGATTTTCTCACTTACTGTTTTTTTTTTTTTTTAAAGATTTTATTTATTTATTTGACACAGAGAGAGAGAGAGAGCACAATCAGGGGGAGAGGAGAAGCGGGCTCCCTGTGTGAGGCTCGATCCCAGGACCTTGGGATTATTACTTAGTCGAGTCGAAGGCAGACACTTAACCCACTGATCCACCCAGGCACCCCTCACTTACTGGTTTTGAACAATTTTATTATGATGTCCTGGTATAGTTTTTTTTGATGTTTGTTGTACTTGGAGTTTGTTGAGCTTCTTGAATCTGTGTGTTTTCATCAAATTTAGAATATTTTGGTTGTCATTTCTTCAAATAGTTTTCTGTTCATCCCTGTCTTCTTCAGGAATTCCAGTTGCACATATAAATATAAATATGTATATATATATATATATACACACACACATAAATATACACATGTATATAAATATATAGTCATTTAAAGTTGTTCCATAGTTTACTGACACTCTTTTTACTATTTAAAATTGGTTCTTTGGGGTGCCTGGCTGGCTCAGTCAGAGGAGCATGTGACTCCTGATCTTGATGTTGTGAGTTCGAGTGCCATGTTGGGTGTAGATATTACTTAAAAACAAAATCCTTAAGAAAATTTTTTCTTTGTATATTTTATTTTGGATAGTTTCTATTGCTATGTCCTTAAGTTCACTAATATTTGCTTCTGTAATGACTGATTTGCTGTTAATCCCATTCACTATATTTTTCATTAGATATTGTAATTTCCATTTTTAAAAATTAGGGTCTTTTAAAAATATATTTTCGGGCGCCTGGGTGGCTCAGTTGGTTAAGCGACTGCCTTCAGCTGAGGTCATGATCCTGGAGTCCCGGGATCGAGTCCCGCATCGGGCTCCCTGCTCAGCAGGGAGTCTGCTTCTCCCTCTGACCCTCCTCCCTCTCATGTTCTCTGTCTCTCATTCTCTCTCTCACAAATAAATAAAATCTCAAAAAAAAAAATTTAAAAATATATTTTCTATGTCTCTAGTTAACTTTTTGAAAATATGGAATATTAAAAATGTTATTATATATTATATCAAATACATTATAATATGTTATATATATTTTACAATTATTATATTACATATAAATATATAAGTATAAATTATAAGGATAATATATTTTAACACATTATATTTTAACATAATTATTGAATATTATAAAGCATTAATATAATATACATAGTGTTATGATAAATTAAAATATAATAATTGTTTTATTGTCCTTCTTTGCTTACTCTGACATTTGTGTCAGTTCTAGGTTGACTTTGGTTTTTCTCCTCGTTGTGGGTCATATTTTCCTGCTTCTTTCCATGCCTATAAATCTTTTATGGGATGCCAAACATTATGAATTTTACTTTGTTGTTTGCTGGTTTCTACAGAAACTCTTGAGCTTTACTTTGGAAAGCAGTTTAATTACTTGAAAACAGTTTATTTTTTGTATCTTGCTTTCAAGATTACGACATGGGACCAGAGCACATATTAGTGCAGGGCTAATCGTGCCTCGTTATGAAGGCAGGACTGTGAGTGTTCTACCCAAACTCTGTGAAGCTTGAGGCTTTACAGACTGGATGGTAGGAACAGCCACTGTTCCCAGCCCATGCCGGGACCCACAGCTGTCCCTCTAACGCTGTCAGAGGACCGGTCTTTCCCGGCCTCAGCTAGGTTCCTCACACACTCCCATGCACTGCTCAGTGCTCTGCTAAAGGCTCCAGGGCCCCCAGGGTTTTCCCTGCGTGCTCACTCCTCCTTGGCATTCTGCGCTTCCTCCTGTGGACACCTAGTGTCTCCCAGCTCTCAGCTTTATCTCCTCGACTCAAATTGTCTGCCGGCCTATGTCTCCCTGCTCCCTGAACCACAGCCTGGACCCTCTCTTCAGGCAGTGGGGTGAGGCAACTGTAGGGCTCACTTCATTGGTTTTCTTGCTCACAGGAGTCATTATCCTTTGTTGCCTTATGTCCACTGTCTTGAAAATGGTTGTTTCATATTTTCACTGTTTTGTTGTTGTTGTCAGATGGGAGGTTAAATCTGTTCCATTATTCCAACTTGCTGGAAGCAGAGGTGTTCATTACCTTTTTATTCCATTATTTTGTTTTCAAAATCCATCTTAGAAGAAACCTTCCTCTGTGACAACTGACAGCTTGACAAAGTGTGTTCCTATCTTCCTGTGATTTTTTGCTTCTCAAAGCAAGCCTGTGAGGCAGGTGTCAGATCATTCCATTTTACAGATGAAGGCATCTAGCCACAGAGAGGCAAAGGGACTTGTCCAACATCACACAGTCTAGAAGGATTAAGTCTCGTCCCCACTCACTGTGCTGCCCTCGTATTTCCCAGGAGGGGAACAGAGTCATGTGAAGTAAGAGTTGGCATTATTGTATTTTTAGAAGTATTTACTGGGGGAGGCTAAATAGGTGGGCTCAGAGAGTAATATTTCCAAGGTCACAGGGCTAGTGAGCCTGGAGCTTGCAGAGGGTCAGGAATCTCAGTGGGTGGTCTTCCTACTACACCTTCCCTCAACCCACTTCAGAGTGTCTTCTAGCTAACGACTCCTGCCAGACAGGAAAATGGGGCTTTTTGCCAGAGCTGTGGACCTGGGGCTCTGGAACTTGGCCTGGTTTTGTGAACCATCTTGGGCAGAGGGGGAGGGGAAAGAGGTGGGGACTAGGAAGCACTGGTTGCTCAGTGTGGGAGTGATGGGAGCGGGGTAGGGAGACGAAGAGGGGCACCAGAAGGCCAGAGATGGGCTTGTGGGAGCTGTGGGTGGGGGCATGGCACCAGGGGGCAGGGGCTGCGTCCACCTGGCTGTCAGGGTCTCCTGCCTTGTGTGATTCTCCCTGCTCCCACCTTTCTCTGAGTGTGAAAAGTGGGGAAATAAAATAATGAGGTAGGTAAGGTGCTAGAGAGACAGAGAGCTTGCCGGGTTGGGCAGCACGGATGACTGGAGGGTGGGGAGGGAGGTGTGGGAGGGGATCGTGCAGATCTGAACTCTCAGAAACTGGGGTGGAGGGGACTCAGCCTGGGTGTGCAGAATTGCAGGTGGGGGTACTGGAGGGTGATACCAAGGGACAGGTGCTCCCTGGGAAGAAGGTGATGGGGTCTTTTCTTGGCTGTTGGGAAGGCTTTGAAATGTTCTTGGACAATTATTTTTAGTGCGATTGCCTTTTGACTGGGCTTTTAAAAGTATAGAATGGAATGGAACATAATAGTTACCATTCACTACGTAGCTACTGTATGTTCAGAGCCCATTTCACATGTGTCAATTCAGTTCATAGCACAAGGACTTTCTGAGGTAGGGACTGTTACTAACTCCACCTGACAGCTGAAGAATCTGAGTCTCAGGGACATGGTGGCTCACTCAAGCACCTCCTGCTTTGGTTTACTTATTTTAAATGAGAGAGCTGTGCACTGGGGAGCCAGAGCCTGCTTAGACAGAACTCAGCTGTGGGTTTTTTGTTGTTTTGTTTTCCCAGGACCTGCTCTTCAGCTTGGCAAATTTGGAGCTGGAAGGCTGGGTGAGGGTGAGAATGGGTTGGGGGGGAAAAAAAGGAACTGAAGACATATTGGCTGCCAAAGAAAGAAGGAAACTTCAGGTACATTCTTGCATCAACCCTGCCTTATAGATATGATCGAGAGGATTCCTTTTATTTTGTCTACACACCCCAGCACCTGCTGCTAGCCAGGGTGGGGTGGGGGGTACCTGTTTGGCCCTCGCTGTGGCCAGCAGGTATTCCGTCTCCCTGGCCGTAGTGACTGGGCCATGGGGGAGCATGTGACCTAAACCAGGCCAATCACATCCTTTCGTAGGGTTTTTTTTTTTTTTTTTTTAAGTAGCGCTGACAACCCTGTTGTTTACTCCCTTAGCACAGCACAGCACAGCACAGCTATCATTTGACAGACACGTTCTTTACCCTGTGGAGACACTGACTTGAAAGAATTAAGCAGACATGTAGATAGAAGCAAAGGGAGATAGGAAGTTCTAATGACATTTCTCTTTCCCCCTTCTGAAAGCCTGATTTCTGCCTAGAGGGGGATGTGGCTCTGAACACACTGGCTCCACTCAGCCCTCTGACTCCAGAAGGGCCACTTGCCCTGGGCAAGGCTGCACGGCACATTCCCCTCCCCAACCACAGAAATTGCCAGAGATGGGCAGTACAAAAGCTTGTCCAGTCATTTTACCTTAATCACCTCTTTAAAGGCCCTGTCTCCAAATACAGTCCCATTTCGAGGTCCTGAGGGTTAAGGCTTCAACATATGAATTTTGGGAGGTCACAGCGCGAAGCAACCTCCCCGATGGAATTTTTCAATACTCTCTAAAACACTTCATAATGATTCTCCATGGCTTATTTACTGCGTAATTCTAGGAAAGGGGAGGCCTCAGATTCAGACGTCAGCCTTCCAGTCAGTGTAGAGGGCTACTACTTTCCACCCCTGTTGGACAAAATGTATTGACTTCTGATTTTTGTCAGACTTCGGTGTAAATGTTTGGCCACCAGGATTCACTTCCTCCAAATTTTATTAACTTTTGATCTACTAGAAGGTCTTATTACTAGACACAGTAGGACTGGGTGAAGGGAATGAGAAGGTCTTGGGGAAGAACACTGGCTGTGGAGTCAGGCAGAGATCCAGTCTTGACATCACTCCCAATGCTAGTCCGAATGTGTGACTTTGGGCCTATAAATTGCCCTCTCTGGGTCTCAGATTCTTCATCTTTTACAAAGGGAAATAGTAATTGTATTGGTCACAACTCTAGTTACAAGTGACAAAATCCTGAACTACCAAGCTTGAGCAAAGATGAACTTCTGGTCCGACATGGTGGGTTGAGCAGGTGCACATTCCTGTGCTCCCTCACCAAGGGCCCCTGTAGTGATAAAGAGAGCTTTAAGGGGTATTCACTCACAATGACTAAGAGAATGGGAGAGGATATAACAGCAACAAAATTATGGGTGCCGGAAAGAAACTGTTGGATGATAACTGTCTTAGCAGACCAGAAGGAACAGAAAGCTAGGCCATCTGTGGGGGAAACCCAGAAGCTGGCCAGTTAGCACCATACATCTCCAGAGAGGCTCTGGGATTAAAGGCACCAAGTACCTCCGTGCCCTGCAGCTAGCGGAGGAGTGGACGCTGCGTGCCTTTCTCGAATCCAGCTTTTCTGCCCACTTTCTAACTGGAGCTTCAGCCTCTAGCTGGGGATCAGCGGCCTGCCGAACTGCCCGCAGCAGAGGCCAGCCCGCCGCAGCAGCCATGTGTCCCCCTCTTTGTCACCGTGTGCTCTGCGCCGCCCCTCGGACAAGCACGTTATAACAGCTATAGCACTTCCGGAGCGTCCTGGTCCTCACACGGCTGTGTGCAGGCGTCTGGCCTACGGGCCACCCCTCCGCACGTGCAGGCTGATACCAACTCAGGACTTCCCTTGTGGATGCCTCTTTCTCCAAATCTTTCTCTTGGGATTGTGGATGAAAGTTTTTGGTAATGGAGTGCCTACAGTGTGCCCGGCTCCGTGCTAGGCCAGTGGGTCCGCCTGGCTGTAATCCCATGGCGAGAGGAGCTTTCTACACAGGAAAGTGGCACTATGAGAGGATTTGGCATAATGGGATTTGACCCGAATTATCCTTGAACTCCTCAGGCCTGGGTCTGTAGAATGCTTTTTGTAGCTGAAATTGAAACAGTAAAACAATTTGTGGCACTCGGTGGGGATGTCTTGGGAAATGTTTCCAGGACTTTAGCGTTTCCTGAGGGCTTTCCCTATTTCATTTGATCCAGTCTGTTAAATGAGCAATAATCTCATTCTCCTGGTGGGCGCAACCAAGGCTCATAGAAAATAAGGATCTCAGAGTTACACAGGCTGGGACAAGGTCTCTTGAGTCTAGTCCGTTTCCCCTGCTTGTCACATAGTGGCTCAGGTAGGTTAGGGGCAGTGCACACGGAGAGTACTTGATCACCAGATGATCATGCTGATGTCCTCGGGCCTGCCATCAACCCCGTGAGGTCAGTCTCACTATCCCCACCTCAGTACAGTGACTGAGGCTCAGAGGGCTGAGAGGACTTGTCCAGAGACACAAGCCAGGAAGCTCAGGAAAGCTACCAAAAAGTACCCAAGAGCTCCTTGTGGTCCTCTGCAAAATGGTTTACATTTGTCCCTTTTTCAGGGTGAAGGGTCTAAAACTTTCAACAGATTCTCAAAGGTCAGTGATTCCAAAATGGTAAAGAAACACTAACTTAACCTGAGGTCTTTCTGATTCCAAAACCTGTGCTCTGAGGCTCCCTCCACTCGATCCTGGTGAAAAGTAGATCCTTTAAAGTCAAACTGATGAGTTTTGGGACTACATCCTGGATCTGCCACCTGCTACTTGTGGGACTTCATTTCCTTGTTTGTAAAATTGGGATTCATTTATTCAACAAATATTTTATCAAGCCCTTGCTTTGACTCAGATACTGTTATGGGCATCAGGGACACAATAGTGAATAAGATACAATGTCCCTGCTGTCACTGATCTATTGTAGTGAACAAATAAATTGGGAGGAGGTGGTAAGTGCTATGGAGAAAAACGAAGTGGGGTACGGGGCAGTGTGCTGGGGGGCGGGGTGGAGCTACTGTTTTATATAGGAGGTTCAGGGAAGCTCCTCTGATGACCATTAAGCCCTGACCTGAATGGGGAGCATCACATGGCCATCAGGAGGGAGAGCCTTCCAGGAGAAGGGAGAAAAAGTGTATGCCATAAATTCACTCATTTAAAGTACACCATTCAGTGATTTTTAGTATATCCAAAGAGTTATACAACCATGTCCACAGTCAATTTTAAAACATTTTCATCACCTCAAACTCTATATACTCTTTAGCTTTCACCTCACAACTCCCCATAACGTCCCCCTTCTCCCTGGCCTAAGCAACCACTAATTTACTTTCTGACTCTATGGATTTGCCTATTCTGGACATTTCCTATAAATGGAATCATATAATATGTGGCCTTAAAGACTTGAGGGTTCTCTATATGGTCTGAATACAAATTGTTCTAAGTCAGATATATGATTTGCAAACATACTCTCCCAAGTATGTGATCTTTATATTCTCTTAGCAATGTCTTTTGAAGAGCAGAAATTCTTAATTTTCATGATGTCTAATTTATCACCTTTACTCAACTCATTGTTTTAGTGTTATATCTAAGAAATCTTTGCCTAATCCATGATCGTAGAGATTTTCTCCTATGTTTGCTCATAGAGATATTTTTTTCTAAAGAGGGACCAGAACTCTGTTTTTCATGTGAAAAATCTCAGTTTGTGTTTGTAAAATAAAACATGTCTATGGGCTAGAAAAGGACCACAGGCTACCAGTGTTCATACATTAGTTTATATTATATGCAAAATTGTATTGCAAATAGATGCTTATATTTGGCTGTTTTTGATCTGTTAAAACAGGAATTTCGTATGTTTCAACTGAATGCTCTTTGCACATTGCTAAATTATAGGCAACCAACTGAGTCCCAGATGTCTTTGTGGTACAGTGGCACACCTTGGTCTGTCCTTTTTTTTAAAGATTTTGTTTATTTGAGAGAGAGAGAGAGAGTGAGTGAGAGAGACAGCACAAGCTGAGGAGAGAGACAGAGGGACAGGGAGAAGCAGACTCCCCACTGAGCGGGGAACCTGATGTGGGACTTGATCCCAGGACCCTGAGATCGTGACCTGTGCCGAAGGCAGACACTTAACCGACTGAGCCACCCAGGTGTCCCTGTCCTTTTTAAAAATTTTTATTTCTCTGGTCAGGTCCCTTGAGTTTGCTAAGCCATCCCTATGACAGATGAGAAAACCAACACCTAATGAAGTAAAGCATCTTGCCTGAGGACACCCAGCAGTGCACCACTCAGGCAGACTGACTGAAAAGCTCAGAGGTCACCCATCACTGTGCTCTCCAAAGCAGAGGCCCCCTACAAATACACTTGAACTTCACATTTTAAATATGTTTAACTGTTTAAACATTGTAATAAATACAACAAGAACCTCAGATATGTGGCATGCTAAATATTAACATTTTGGAGATGACCAGCGCAGTTTCTTTTTTTTTTTTTAAAGATTTTATTTATTTATTTGAGAGAGAGAATGAGAGAGAGAGCATGAGAGGGGTGAGGGTCAGAGGGAGAAGCAGACTCCCTGCTGAGCAGGGAGCCCGATGCGGGACTCGATCCCAGGACTCCAGGATCATGACCTGAGCCGAAGGCAGTTGCTTAACCAACTGAGCCACCCAGGCGCCTGACCAGCACAGTTTCTTAAGCTATCTGTTAACTCAGGTATGTGTAGGCTTGACCCTCAAGTTTCTCCTTTTATTTCTATTTGTGTAATTGAAAAGAATACTGAAATTGCAAAGCAAACTTTTAAATACCACTAACATGTCCAACTCCTTTGCATTGCAACCAGGGATTATCTTCATATTCACCATTTTAAAAAGAGTAGAGCTCTGAAAAGTCATTGCTGAGGTTGAAACATGACTGCATCTGTCAGCATAATACCTAATTTCCTACTTTTTTTTTTAAACTTCCTTTTCTTTTTGATCCATTAAAAAAATCTTACTGTTCTCAGTGACTGACCTTCTAATAAGTAAATGTTATAGAGTTTGTGGCAGAGATACCAAAGCTTGGCGTCTTTTACTGGCAGAGGAAGACTGCATTTCCCAGATTCCCTTGCATTTGAATGGAGGCACGTGACTGGGTGCTGAGGGCCACCAGGATGTGGGCAGAAGTGGTGTATGCTCTTTTTTCCTTCTACAGAGGTGAGGGCTTTATCACTGCAGAATCACAAGATAGTGGGATGGTGGGTCACTGACTGGGGGAGCTGGGGATCTGCCACAAAGAGCTTCCTGAACTTCATGGAACTGTGACATGAGTAAGAAGCAAGCCTTTGTGTGTTAAGCCACTGAGATGTTGGGGGTTGTTATTACAACAAATCCTGGTCTACCCTAATACAGGATTAAACAAATAAAGTTTCTAAGAAAACATAGCTCTTATCTCTTCTATATTGTGTTCCATATATTATCAATTGAAAAGTAAAAATTTCTGCTGCTATAATAGATGTAAAAGTCGGTGATTGAGTTTGATGTCTGAATCTTACAGATGAGTCAGAAAGGCACAGTGACTTGTCCAACATCACATAGATGAGGTAGGGCTAGAATTCAGTGTAGGGATATCTGTAATTTTAGCCTGCCCTTTTAGTAATGGCTGTTGAATTTCCCCATCATACTCAGGCCATATGCTTCATGTGGGACTCATCCTCATCTCTAATCAGGGCTAATCTATGTAATCGACTCAGGCCTCATTGATTAGCTTGATGATGGACATATGACCCAGTTGGGATCAATCAAAACTAATCCCTGGATTTTTGCTGGAGCTACTAGAAAATAGTCATTCTTCATGGGTTGTTGAACCAATAGGTTATGTCTCAGGTTGCTGAGGAACATCTTAGTACATCTAGGTTGAGAATGAACCTAACACGGGAAAGCAGAGTTAAAAGATGGAGAGAGACAGATGATATTTGATAATGTTGTTTGAGCACCTGGATCCAGCCATACCTGAAGCCTGAGCTTTTAGTCACATGAGCCAATACATTTCCTTTTTTCTGTTTATGCCACTTTTGATTGATTTTCTGTCACTTGCACCTGAAATTACTCTGACTTATACAAACTGTTTTGTGCTTTTTTTCATTAACAGACAGGAATTACTGTATCTTTCTATTTTACTGGTAAGGAATATTCAAGCCTTGGTGATTGTCTTTTGTCTTGGGAATGACCCATATGGGAACTCTTCATTGCCTCCAGTGCCCACTTGAGTGTGGACAGACTTTATCCTAAGTTTCACGAAGGGTTGTTGAACACAGTATCCACCACAGAGTAGGTGCTCAAACATTGTTGAAATGAGGCAAAGAAAGAACACCCCTACAAAAAAGTGTACAAAGTATATGAAGAGGCAGTTCACAGAAAAAGAAATCCAGACAACAAATGCACACCTGAAAGATGTCCAGCCTCACTAATAATTAAGAAACACAAATAAAAATGAGATCTGTTTTACACTCATGAGTTTGTCGAAGAGCTAAATGTTGCCTAACACCTGGGGATTGGGAAACAGACAGTTTCATGAGCTGGCACATGCCTCTTTGGAGGGTCATTTGGCAATGTCTGTTGAATGTGAAAATGCACATGCTTCCTGCTTGAAATTTATTCTCCAGGTAAACATCAACAAATGTGCAAAGATGCAAATAAAAAACTGTTCAGTACAGTATTCTAACAGCAAAAACTGAAATCAAATACCCATTAAAAAGGGGACTGTCTAGGGGCACCTGGGTGGCTCAGTCGGTTAAGCATCTGACTCTTGGTTTCCACTCAGGTCATGTTCTCAGTGTTGTGGGATTGAGCCCCACATCAGGCTCTGTGCTCAGCACAGAGTGTGCTTGAGATTCTCTGTCTCCCTCTCCTTCTGCCCCTTCCCCGCTAGCATGCACTCTCTCTCTTTCTCTACATAAATAAATAAAATCTTAAAAAAAGGGGGACTGTCTAAATGAATCACAGTACATCCAAACTATGGAATAAATTTCAGCTGCTGCTAAGAAGAAATGAGGTGGCCCTGGGTGTGTGGGTGTGGAAAGGTGTCTGGGGTAGACCATATTGGTAGGGGAGAACAGGATGTGTGGCACGATGCTGTTTGTGTTGAAACAAAAATGAAATCTTACCAAAATTAAGATGAAGTTCAGTTGGAAAGTAGGAATAAAGGATCAGGGGACTTTTATTTTCAATGTATTAACTCTTCTTTACAATTGGATTTTTAAAAATTATGAACATATATTACTTTACAATTTTGTTTACTTATTTGGCTACCTTTAATTTGACTACCATTAATAATAATGCACGAGGTGGGGCACCTGGGTGGCTCAGTCGGTTAAGCAGCTGCCTTCAGCTCAGGTCATGATCCCAGGGCCCTGGGATCGAGCCCCACACCGGGCTCCCTGCTCAGCGGAGAGTCTGCTTCTCCCTCTCCCTCTGCCTGCCGCTCTGCCTACCTGTGCTCTCTTGCTATCTCTGTTAAATAAATAAATAAATAAAAATCTTTAAAAAAAATGCACGAGGTAAAAACATTCAAAAGGCACAGGGGGAGGTATACAGTTACCCTCTCCAGCTACCTGATAGAGAAGTAATGTATTCTTAGCATGTATTTATTATATTTGGACGGAGGAGGGGGAAGGGGATGAGTAAGAGGGGTGGAGGGCATTGGCTGCTACCCTGTGGCCAGGTCTAGGGCTGCCTTTCTCACGGTCACTCACTGTCTTTGGCTTCCAGGCATCAGGCCCACTGGAAATCCCACTGACAAGCTGGTGAAGACCTTTAGGGATGCCTTGGCTGTGGGCCTTCCAGGTCTGGGTCCTGCCCTGCAGGGCCCAAGGGAATGAGGTGCTGGGGTCCCCCAGGGCTGGCCCCCTCCCTGCCAGGTCCCCTTGGGCCAGGCCTGCCTAGTGTATGCCCAAACACTCATTAGGCGAGATGGGGCTGTTGGCAAATATTTATCCCTGTGCAGCTGCGGGCTGAGTGGAGGCCGCCAGTGCTGGGCAGAGTCCTGTTTACCCAGCACTGAGCCAGGCAGGCACTGCCTGTTTGCTGAGCTCTATTCCTGGCCTGGCTCAGGTGCCCCAGAGGAAGCTGGGGCAGCAGACGACGTGGTAGGTGGGGAGTCAGGAGTGCCTCCTTGGAAGCCAAGCCCTACACAGGCCTCAGTATAAAGTCCTAACTGGGCCCCCAGGGTCGTGTGAGACCTGCTTCTTCCTCTGTCCTCTTGCAGACTTCCCATGTGCTGCTCACTGGGGGACCGGGGGGTGGATCTTTCTTTTCCACACCTCTGCCCTGGGCTGGCTCCTGGTCATTCTTGGGTCTCCCTGACCACCTCCTCCTCCAGGCTGGGTAGGTGTCCTGTTAGCTATAGCCATGGCCCCACAGCTCATGGAAATCACCTACTCATGTCCCCACACTTTCCTGGTTAGTGTTTGTCTTCTCTGCTAGATGCTGGAAGAGCAGGGACAGAGACAGTTTTGATCCCCACGGTTTTCCCAGCACCTCCATAGTGCCCAGCACCTGGTAGGTGCTTATCGAATATTTAAGTGTTGGCCTGAGTGAAGCCGGGGTTGGGGGGAACTCCATGGGAAAAGGCACAGAGGTGTGAGAGAGGGTTGAGAGGTGGGGCAGGGAATGAAGAGACTGGAGGCTGGAAAGTTATGTGGGGGCTGGGACTCTGAAAGGCCTTGAATGCCATGCCAAGGAGTTTGGTCTTATCTAGTCAGAAATGGGAAATTGTTGGAAGGTAAAGGACATGCAAATAATACAAGTGAGAAAGTGATATGCTAGACTCTTCTGGTTGAACAGTATAAATTCTGAGGTTCTTACAATGGCCTGCAAGGCTTGTTTCTGTTTGCCTACTGTCTGTTTCCTCCATGGTGATGTCAGCTGCAGGAAGGCAGGGTATTATCTCTTTTGTTCACCTCTGTGTCTTCTAAGCCTAGAACTTGTACCTTTAGGCTCTAGGAATGCTGAGTGAGTGAATGAATGAATGAATGAATGAATGAATGACTGTTTAATGTTAAGCCAAGCCACCCAAAGTCCCTTAATGCTCCCATGGGCCAGCCCTTTCCTGTTCCCAAAGCCCTCATGCAGCTATTAGTTCCTTTGATCAGCCCATCAGCACGTGGGGAGCATAGGACAGGCATTATATCTGCCTTAAAAAGTGATTATCTGTGGCAGAAGAACATCATGATCACATGGACAGAAATCAGAGTGAAATGCCTGCGACTCAAGACTTGAATAAATCAATTTTTTAAATTCGATGTGCAGGAATTGTAGCAAAGAGGAAAGAGTCTGCATTCTGAGGCAGGTCTTCCTTGTATTCAGTTCCCAGCATGGCTATTTACTTCCTCTGTGATCTGGGACAAATCCAGCCCCTTCTCTGAGGCTTGGCCACCCCTTCTCTAAATTGGAGATAAGATTCCCTCAACGAGGTATGGTGCAGAGGCTTTTTATTTATTTTTTATTTTTTATTTTTTTAAAGAATTTATTTATTTGACAGAGAGAGACATAGCGAGAGCAGGAACACAAGCAGTGGGAGTGGGAGAGGGAGAAGCAGGCCTCCCGCGGAGCAGGGAGCCCGATGTGGGACTCGATCCCAGGACCCTGGGATCATGACCTGAGCCGAAGGCAGACGCTTAACGACTGAGCCACCCAGGTGCCCGCAGAGGCTTTTTAACACAGGCATTTCCTGGGCCACACCGTCTTACGGGCATCCTTTTTGGAGGCTGTGTGGTATTCCACAGGCTTAACCAGTTGACTGTTGCTGGACATGGTGATAGTATTTACCATTTATTGAGTGCTTCATCCCGCTGGGTGCCAGGCCAAGCAGTGCATCTTCATTAGCTCATTCAATCCTTACTGCTGCAGGTAGGTGTGTTCACGCTCCCGTTTTGCAGATGAGGTTAAGTGGCTTGCCCAAGGCCACATAGCCTCTAAGTGGAGTCGGAATTGGAAGCCAATTGAGAACTTTAAACTCTCGTGCTCTAGTGGGGTTTTTGTCCCCATTTTACAGACGAGGAAAGTGACGCTCAGGGAGGTCAGCAACTTGCCCTGGGCAGCCCTGGGCAGAGTTGGGGTGAGATAGAAGCCAGGTCTTCCAATTCCTGACCTGTGTTCTCCAGCCCACCCCTATGTACCCTGGGGCAGTGTCCATGTGTCTCATTCCTCCTGAACTGGGGACCAACTGACTGATGAAGGAGTATTTCTGTCCCATAACCAGCTGAAAACTTAAGGATGGGGTGAAGGTGAGGGGAGGAATCACTGGTAAGCCGAGGAAACTTGCTTCTACACTGGAAACCACTCTTCTCTCCCTTCCCCCCCTACTCCCCTCCCCTCCCTCCAAGAGCTCTGTACCAATTAATCAGTAGACATCCGAGGCTCCAGCTGGGACCAAGTGGGCTGCACTCATTAGCGCAGAATGACATTAATATCCAAAAAATTTTGAGACAAATGCAATGATTCAGGGCAGGCGCCTGTGTAAGGATGGCT
This sequence comes from Leptonychotes weddellii, assembly GCF_054177405.1. Classification (NCBI taxonomy): domain Eukaryota; kingdom Metazoa; phylum Chordata; class Mammalia; order Carnivora; family Phocidae; genus Leptonychotes; species Leptonychotes weddellii. Next base: position 58,825,044 of record NC_138375.1, on the reverse strand, counting down.
CAGAAGTTGGTGTGGGCAAGGGAAACGTGGTCAGAGGCAGAGAGGGAACAGTGCCCATATGGCAGGAGGAGAGCCAGGCCAGGTCCCCAAGATGCCTGGTCTGTCCTCTGGTGCAGTCTGACTCCTTCTTCCCTGGACTGTCCAACAAAGAACCCAGGGAATATAATGCCTCTTCCCCATTGGGCCATCGTAACCGAAGGCCAGTTGGAGAGGCAGCACTGTGTGGTGGCTGGGTCCCAGATGCATCTCTCACCTCTCATGGTGTGGCCTTCTGTAAATCGCACCATCTTTTTGGGCCTGTCTCCTCATCTGGACCAGGGGTAGTAATAACAGTCCTTCAGGTCTGGTTAGAGGCTCGTGGATGTGGATGTGCTTTATGGAGTGTGAACCAGAGGGAAGGGATGGCATATTCATCTTCTCCTTTTGCTTCTCTTTTGAGATTGTTCTTTAGCAATGCTAAACAGCAATACCCTGTGCCCTGTGGGGACAATGGAAATCAAACCAGCCTCTACAGGGAGCCTTAGAAATAGAACTGTGTTTCCTAAGTTATTCATTTCTTCACTCAAATATTCACTCCATTCATTCACCCACTCACACATTTACCGAGCATTTCCCATGGGCCGCTATGACTAGGCACTGGGAATAAAAGGGTGAATGGGACATGATTCCCACCTTGGCGAGGGGAGGAGGGGCTCCCGGCTGAGTGGGGATGCCAGTAAAGGGAGAGACCATTGCCATGAATTTGGGTAAGGAGGGCTGTTGATTTCAGGGACTCTGCAGCCTGGATTTTGTCCAGACATTCTGATTGCGAATCTACTGTCTCACGGTCCTCATTAACACATCGCTAATCTCCATCACTGTTTTTTTTTTTTAATTAAAAATATTCTTTTTATTTAGGAAATGTGGCAATACACCTTCAGTTCTTTGGTGCTGTGGGAGTGGTATCAGCTGGGACAGTCTAGGTTATCCTGTGGCGATAGGCAACCCAACCCCTGGGAGCTCCAGTGAGGGGTGACATCCTCTGCCTGGGCCACATGTGTGTCATCAAGGAGAACCTTTCAGAGGAGGGGACATGGAGCTGTCCCTGCAGTTAGAGGAGAAGTGGCCAGGTAGCCTGGGGGTGGGACAGTGGGGATGTCATTAATTAAAAAAATATTTATTGACACCTATTAAGTGCCAGGCAGTGTTCTAAGTGTGGGGATACAGTTGTGAACAAAACAGACCCATCTCTGCTTTCAAGGAAAGGACTTTCTGGTGGGGGGTGACAGTGCTGTTGGGAAAGGCAAAGCAGAGCAGGGACGGTGTTTGCTGTTTTGTATCGGGTGCTCAGGCTAGGGATTGTGATGGGTGCCACTTGAGTAGAAGCCTGGAGGAGGCAAGGGAGTGAGCAGATGGAGGTTTGGGAGAAACTGTAGGCAGAGGGAACACAGCGCACAGTCCCTGAGATGGAAGAACCTTGCCGGGCCCCGGGAGAAGCCAGGAGACCAGAGCTGCTGGGAGGGTGGTGGGAGTGCAGGTAGGGGGGAGCAGGGGCGGGCCTGTGGGTTTGGCTGCTGGACAAATGCAGAACGCCCAGTTAAATTTGAATTTCATATAAACAAATAATTTTTTTAGTAGAAGTATGAACCATGCAAAACTGCCTTCCTCTGAAATTCAAATTTAACTGGGTGTCCTGTATTTTCATTTGCTAAATTTAGCCACCCTAGTGTTAGGCTCTCTCTGTAAGACTTTGGCTTGACTCTGAGATAGAAGCCACTGGGGGATTTGGAGCAGAGGAGGAACAGGATGTGACCAGTTTTGAAGGGATCCTCTGGGTGCTGTGTTGTGATCAGTCTGCAGTAGGCAGGGGCAGAAGCTGGGGGACCCATGGGAGGTGAGAGATGGGGGCCAGTGTGGAAGTGCTGAGTGTGCACCAGACATGTTTGGAAGATGGAGGGGACCCCATTTGCTAATAGGTTGGTTGCGGGGTGGCAGAGAAAGAGAGGAGTCGAAGAAGACTCAATGGCTTTTGACCTGAGCAACTGGAGATACTGAGACAATGGCAGGAGATGTGTGTGCCTGCATGTGTATGTGTGTATGCATGTGTGTGTGTGTCCATGCATGTGTGTGTGTGAGCGCATGTGTCCATGCATGTGTATGTGTGTGCATGTGTGTGTCCATGCGTGTGTGTGTGTGTGTGTGTGTGTGTTTGGACACATTGTTAAGATACCTACTCTGCAACCAGGAGGAGACATCCAGTATGTGGTTGGACACATGGGCCTGGGCTACTGGGAGAAGACCCTGGTTTGTCACTAGTCTAGATGTCATTGAAAGCTGTGCGCCTGGCTGAGAGTACCGAGGTGGAGTATAGATGGAAATGGCCCTAATCCAGGCATCTGCAAAGGCCTGAGGCTTGAGAGTTCAGGGTATGCTCAGGGTGCTAGGATGGTTGAGTGCCGATGGTTAAGCCAAGTTAGTGTGGAAAATGAGGTTGGCCCAGCCTTGAGGACCGGAGGCCACGGAGGGTTCTAAGCAGGGGAGTTCTGTGCCAGGTCTGTGAGTTAAATCTGGGGTGCCAGTCTTGGCAAGAAGTAGGGAGGCCTGACCCCAGAATGGCAGCTGGAGGCCGGAGCCAGGGTCCCAGAAGAGAGGGCGGGCTTGTGATGGGGCTGGGTGACAGGCTGGATATGGGGAGTCAGAAGATGTATGTCCAGAGCCTTTGGGCTCTCACAGGGCTGTGGGGGCAGGGAAAGGAGTGCAGAGCCTGCTCCCCCCACCCGCCAGCACCCCACGGCCGCTGTGCTTGTTAGCAAGGAACACTCCTTAGAGGGAACATATGTGCTGTTATTTTTAGGTGATTAGCCGCACGTCGAGGAGCGTTTGTTTGCCAGTCGTGGGTAAACAAAAGCCATTTGTCAAAATGAGATGTTCTAGCCTCATCCTCCCCTCACAGACCAGTTGCCGGCTGTGAATTCCTGTTGCATCAGCAGTGAGGCTAATTAGCTCTGCTGCTCCTGAATAATAATGGCCGCATTCACGGAGAGGTGTCTGCGTGCCAGGAGCCTTGCAAACAGTGCACACTTTGAAGCTGCATGGCAGGTCGAAAAACCCCTGTCATCCACCACTGTTGTCCTGGCACAGGTGCACCTTTATTGGTCCCATTTCAGAGTTGGGGAAACTGAGGCTGCACATCTGCCCTCCCCCATCCTGGGAGTGGGGACTCGGCAATGCCACCAGTCACTCTGGAACAGCTTAGGTAATTGGACTAGTGCTGGGAATTCCATCAGGAGGCTTGCTCTGTGTCTCCCTTTCTGGGTGCTGACTTTTGGGACCTCTCGGTAAAGGGGCCAGAGAAGCTCTAGAGGAAAGAGCATGGCTGGGCTTTGGATGAGGACAGCAGTGGGTTTTCAGCTTGCCTTTGCCACTCAAGGGCAATGTATGATCTTGGGCTGGTCTCTGCGATACTACATGTAGGGAGTTTATTAGGGAATGATCTTAAGATCAATATCTTTGGAACGGAGGGGACAGATACAGGATTGGGCAGAGGAGGAAGCCGACCTACAATGCTGTCTTCATGGAAGCTCAGCTGGCCCTGCACGGAGTTCTGAGGATGGGATGGCGCTTCAGGGCTGTTTTGAGTTGAGGCAAAAGGGCTGGACCTTTGCACCCTGTGTTGATCCGTCATTGTATGTAGGCCACTCTGGGAATGGAGTGTGAGGGGCTGGTAACCATCTGCCAGCAGCACACCCAGCAGTGAGGGGAATAAGTTCTTTATTCTGCAGGGCGACCTGAGGGGTGCCTCACAGAGCCCACCACGGGCTACTCCTTGGGCTGCTTCTGGGAGAGGCTCCTCTTGGGGGGAACTTGAAAAAGAAGGCTAGTGAATGAACCATAGCACCCCTCACCCTTCCCGCTGAAGGTTTTGTGGTATCAGGGCTACGACCAACATTCTTCAGCTTCCTCCTCTACTAGCCATAAGAGAGCCCTATCACTTTCTGTGGGGACTGAGAGACTCTGGTCACTGTGCCCATTTCAGGCCCGGTTTCTGCACTTGTCAATTTATCACCAAAATGAGCAGGGGAACACCAAGAGGCACCCAAGGGAATCAGCTGTGTGTCACCGTACTCTTCCCTGTCCCCAAGTGTGACTTCCTCCTGATGACCAGGGTTAATTGCTCTGACCAAGATGGCAACTCCTCTTGTTCGCTGGTTCCCTGACACAAGGATCCCAAGTGCCGAGGAGGCAGCTGTAGCCTAGAGTTTAAGGGACTTTTCCTTTGTCCACTGGCAAAAGTACCCTCCCTTTGGGAACAAGGCACGCACAGAACCCAGAGTTGAGGGATGGAGAGCACGAATTCTTACGTGGGTCACTGGGAGTGATGGTAAGCTGGACCACATCAGCTTCCTCCCCTTGTTTCTTAGGCCCATGTATCCCACCTACTGGGGACACGGTGCCATGTAAGGTATTTGATTTAAAGTGATACTGCATCTTGGAGGATGATAGGCAAACCTCATGACATATTGTTTCTGAGGTGGCTTTTCAGCTGTGTCTAAGTAGGCTGTTACACTGCTCCAGCCAGCCAGCAGCTTTTGGGTAATGGGGTGCGCGATGGCAGCCAGCCCACTCCCCCACCTCCTGGGTTATTGCCTTAAGATGGGTTGTTTGGTGTGACGTGATGTTATATGGGATCAAGTGCTTGTGGATCCAACTCTTTGTATGCCCTTGAGTTGAAAGCTGTGGGCAAGGAAGCACAATCTCTGTCTGGAACATGTCTCTATTCCTGGTCTTTCCAGGGTGGAAGGGTCCAAGGTAGTCATCTGCCACATAATAACCCAAACCAGTTTAAGGTTTTGTCTCCCTCTGCAGCTGGTGGCACAGGATCCCTGGTGGGGCCATTTGTGTGAGCTGAGGGGGTCAGTACAACAGTGGTGGATGACAGGGGTCTTTCTCTCTGCTCTACAGCTTGCTGGTGAGCTTAAGTCCTGCTCATGTTCAGTTCAGGATGTACCCACTTTCTGACTTCGTGGGTCTGCCAGACCCAACTCATGATGGGCAGTTCTGGGCACATGATCACTTGGTGTCTTACTGGGCACTCTGTCTCTTCCAGAGCCAGGAGCATGCCACAACCTGTTTTTCAGCACCCTGGTTGGCTGCCCATCTGTGTTGCTCCTAGGGATGCCATGTTCTAGTAACTCCATGACCCTCTGCAGGTCAGGCTCTCCTGACTGTCCCTCCACCTGACCGCTCATCACGAAATTGCATCTTCCTGCCTTCAGGTGGCTCCCATGTTTTCAGGGCCCTATCATCCCCACTGCTATGAGTGAGCTGGTTTGCAATGGCATCTCCTACCGCCAGCCCCATCCTAGAGAGAAGAGCCATCCTTGAACCCCCAAGTGATGCTGGGACCATTCACCAGTACGCTCCTGACAGCCCTGTAAGTGGTATGTCCTCTGGGCCCTGTGTGCAACATAGGCCTCTGGAGGGGTTCTGGCCTTACATAGTATAGGACATCTCCTCTGCTGGGCCCGCTTCTCCAAGCCTTTCAGTCCCTTCTTCCAACATTTGCGGGGGCACTTTTCACTCCATGTGGGCCACTTCTTTCTCCATGCTTCTGAGGGTCATTGCAGAAGTGAATTTGCACTATCTCCTGGGGTACTTGGGAGGGTATTAAATTCTGTGTCGTGAGTGGGTGCTCCCATACTGATAAACACTCCCTTTATCCGGCTTTATGCTCTGGCCCTGTTGATCGCTCACCCTTTATCCCAATCCAGTCCCGTGTTGACTAGGTGCTGCAGCCCCTTGGGGGTATCACCCCCATCTTTCTACATTGGGCCCAACATGCCCACAGCTAGTTTATGTTGTGACTTCAGCCTAGTTATTGGCCCGATGGCATCAGGAGAAGTGGGGACAGTTCCTGAGCATGGACATGTCTTGGCAGGGGGAGGCCTGTGTAGTCCTCAGGTGAGGAGACAGTGCTAGCCCCCTTGGCATAGCAGACATGTCTTGGCTGGACGTGAGCCTGGGACAAGTTTTCATGTTTTCTGCCCTTCCGGAGATGACAACCTCTCTAAATACCAGCAGAGGGGCTTTCACATTTAGCTTTCAGTTGCTGATTAACCACACTCAGCTCTTTGTTATCTTTTTCTGGTTCAGTGAGGTTTAGCAATAGCTACCCAATTCGGTTGTCCTTATAGTTATTGATTCCTTCATATTTCTTAAGTACATCATACCAGTTAATGGATTCCCTGTCTCCAGTCTTCCATCCTAGTTCATCACTCAACCAGCTGGGCGCCAGGTGATTCAGCTCCAAACTCCCATCCTGGTATCTGCTTTCCTGACCCACTTTTGGTACCAACTGTATGTAACAGGTTGGGTTCTCAGAGAGCAGACTCTGTGACAGAATTCAGCATGTGGGGTATTTATTAAGAATTATTCTTAGGATCAACACCTGTGGAGGAGAAGAGACAGAAACAGGATTGAGCAGAGAGAGAGAAGTCAGGTTGCCACATCCTGCCAATTGAAGCCTCAGCTTCCACCCTGCAGTGAATCCTGAAGGTGGGTGTGATCTTTTAGAGCTGTTCTGGGTTGGGGCAGAAGGCCCTGGAAGCCCTGTGAACAGGGTGTCACCTCGGGTGAGGTCTGCTGCTGAGGTAGTCCCTGAAGGTACTGATGGCTGAGGGCTGGCTGGCTGATATCTGTACTTTCTGCCGTGGGGGTGATAGGGTCTTTATTCCTATCATAATATCTACCCCAAAACCTGTGAGTTCACTTGTCTGTAAGACAGGGATAAAAAAGTCCTAGCTACTGCCTGGCTAATTGATAAGGACTCCATAAATGGTAGCTCTTGCATACTTTATAGGTAGTTATTTGAGGATATTTATAAGTGATAAAACTTCAACTCAAAATAATTCAAGTAATGAAAGGAATTTACATGTTCACATAATTGGCAACATGCAATTGACTTCAGGAATGGATGGATGCAGGGGCTCAAAGGATTTCATCAGGATGGGTCTCAGTCTCTCTTTACACACACACACACACACACACACACACACACACATCTATCTTTCCATCCTAAGTCCTGAATTACTCTGTGTTGGCTTCATTCTCAGGCAGTCTGCCCTTGTGGAGCTAAAGATGGCGCCCAACAGCTCCAGGCCCGCATCCTGCCAGCTCAGGAACACTGGCAGAAAGAGGGGGCCAAACCCCTGCAATGATGACTAGTTAGGATAAATTCCAGGGCTGACACTTACTGGCCAGGCCTGGGTCATATGGCCATCTTGAGAACTGGGAGGATGAAGTCAGCCCCTCTTGATGGAAAGTTGGGGATAGGAGGTGTCTCAAAGGAAAACTGAGATGCTGTGAGCAAAATAAAAAGCAGCAGATGCTGGGAAAAAAAGAGATATCCACACCCTCTCCACCTTGGAAGACTTCTTTTATTCCATCTAGAGGATGTAAGGGCATCAGACTGATCTTGCCTATATGGGGGCATGTGCCAAGTTCAAGAATATGTCTCACATTTCTATATGTAGCTGCCTGGAAATGCTGCATGGCCCCCTAGCCATGATTTTGAGGAGCACCTGCTGGGTCCAGGGACTGAGATTGAGTCCAGGTGGATTGAGAGGCAACTTCCAACTCCAGTTTGTCTTCTAGATCATTCTCTCTGCCAGTCTTGCATCCACTCAATACACATTTGTTAGCATTTACTTTTGCCAGCCCCAGGCCTGGGCCCTGGTGGTAGGATCTGACAGCCTCTTCCCAGTGAGGACCCGGGGTGGCTGAGGACCCGGCCACAGTGTGTGCCATGGGACACGGTAGCAGGGAGCTAGATGGCTGAGGGGGGCCAGGCCCAGCAACCCCCGAACCTATCAGACCCTCAACTATGTTTTCTTTGGCTGACAAATGTTTTAAAATATTTATTTATATTACCATTACTGTATTGTCTCATCAGTTCTACTATGAGACTTATTGCAAAGTATGCCTCCATTTTATGTACCATTAAGGGAAAAATGTTCACAAACTCTGACATGCCAATGATTGTAAGATGAACCCCAAAACTTTAATGATGTTAACATATGAAAAAAATGTGCTGAGTGATGATGAAATATGGTAATTGCCAACATTAAAAATGGGGCTGTTTCACATTAGACTCCTATATTCTGGTTTCTTCTGAATAATTGCAAATTCCCACAACCTAGGACCTGCACCTTTGCATAGCAATAGTCAGCTGGAGATGAGTGGGACTTTCCCCTTTTGTGATTTACATTTTTTATCTGTTTTAAATAGATAACAATACATTCTTAGGGTTCAAAAATCAAAACAATACAAGACAGTATAGAACAAAAAGTCCGACTCCCACACCTGTCATCATCCACTCTGTTCTCAGCCCCTCACCACAAATAAAGCCATGCATTAGATTCTTCTGTCCCCTTCCATTTTTTAAAAATGCAGATGCAAACAAATATGAATAGACATACCTTCAACTCTTTTTCATTTATAATAGGTTCTGCCTTTGTTTTGATCACTTAACGATGTGCCTAGCAGATATTTCCAAATCTTCAGAGAGATGTTGGTGCTCCAGAGGGGACAGGTTCCCCATTAACTGAAGTCTCCCTATACCAGCTTTCTTACTTGCGTACCTAGTGGGCCGCTGGAGGCATTAGACTTCAGTCTTCCTTGTCTATTCTGCAGACACTCAGCAAATGTCAAGGCCTAAGATGAGGGGCAAGCAGGTTGGGGTGAGATGAGTAGGAGGTAGTACTTGTGGGTTTGGTGGTCAGCATGTGCATGGATGCTTTGGTCTGGCTTAAAAGCTCTCAGGTGAGTGAATAGGGATGCAGGGATGAACAAGGTCCAGGAGTCCAGAGTCTTATTGGTGGCAGCAGGAGACCAAAATGAAGCAAATGGATAATTATAAGACCAGAGTGGAGGGTATGATCTTGGTTGTTGGGTAGATTAAACTTTTTGGGTTTCTGATACCTCATATGCAAAAAAAGTATATTTTAGTTCCTGTCTTTTAGGATTATATGCCATGCCTGGCATATAGTAAACACCCAATATGTATTATCTCTGCGGAGGCATAGTGGAAGGAATAAGACTGCTTGGAGGAGATGGTGAGTGGGGCGTTGAAGGCTAATAAGTAGGAGTTCCCAAGATAGAAAGTGAGAGTAGTACATTCTAACACAGGAAATGGCATGGAGTCCCCCAGCTTGCCTTCAAGTGTGAACTCCATTTCAAGGAGGATGTAACGGAATCTCACACAGAAGATGTGGCCTGCCCAAAATCAAGCATGTAGGACTGCAGAGCGCCATACCCAGTTCTGTCTGACTCTGAGCCCCGTGGTTAATGTTTACTCAGGATGTGAGTGCTAGCCCTCTCAAGACCCATTTGTGTTGCAGCTCAGGGCTGATAAGCTGGGTTGCCGTGGCATGTGGGGCAGTGTTGGCATCTGAAGGAAAAAAAATTGCTTGGTACTCAGGGGCACAAACGGGTACATTCGCTCAGCTCTGCTTTCCTCTGTGAGCTCCCCTCCCAGGTGGGTTTTCCCAGTGAGGTGGCAAGATAGCCGCCGGCAGCTCCACACCCTCACTGGGCCAGGAGAGCCATTGCAAAGGAGAAAGGGAGTCTCTTTCCCAGTGGTTCCAGCTAAAGTCTCGGGAGGGTTCTCACTGGTCAAGCTTGGGTCACAAGGCCATCACCAAGCCAATCGATGGTTAGGAGAATGTGGTCTTCTCACTAATCTCACCTGTGTTACGTGACCATCTCTGAACCAATCAAGTGGCTAGGAGGATGTGGCCCTCCCCTTGGTCACACCTGGGTCACATGACCATCCATGCACAATTGAGTGGCTAGGGGAATGTGGTCCTCTCGCAGATCAGGCGTCTCACATGACCACAACTGCAGCCAGGGGAGCCAGAGCTACAGGGGCCTAGAGTGGAGGAAGGATGGTCCCCCAAAGTGATATAGGGGTTGCACCCAGAAAAAGGGGAGATGGCTGACTGGCAAACTCCGTGGGTGTTCCTCACAGAGTCTGAGAGGATCCCCACAGCCTGGGGTGTGGAGACAGACCCGTCCCTTTGTCTCTTATGACCTGGGACTAAGGGAAGCCTGGGGCACCTGAGCCGAGGGTCAGGAAAGCCTTTCTGGAGCCTTTTAGGGAAAGGCATCTGGCCCCAGGCATCAGCACGCATGACAGTAGGAGAGTCTCTGACGGTGGAGGAGCTATGCCAGTGAACTCGTTTGCTCATTTTCATCTCCTTGGGTGGGGTGGGCAGCGTCCTATGGCCTCCTCACCCTGTCCTCATTGCTGTTTGTGGTAAGGAGTTGCGATGGAAGCATCTGAGCCTCCATGATTCATGGGGCAGCCATCAACTCCGCCTGACAGGGCCCTCCAGGGATTCTCAGTGGTTAAACAAGAGGAGGGAAAGAGTTTTACAAATTAGTACCAACCAGCTCCTGGAGGGACAGCACCAGCCCAGAGGAACCCAGAGAAGGGAGTCCAGTCCGCACAACAGCCACTGACCCTTTGTACAGAGAAGCCTCTGTTTCCAGGGCAACCACCACATCCTGGTTGGACACCTCACCTTGCCAAGGAGGGCAGTTTGAAACATTCTGGCATATAATTTATTGCAAACATTCTGTGGCCCAGGCCCTGGGTCAAGTGCTTTGCATATATGATCTCCTTTCATCTTCCCTGCGTGATATGGTAGTAATCATTGTCCCCATTTTACAGATGGAGGAACCAAGGCTCCAGGAAGTTAGGAAACTTCTCCCAAGGTCACATACTAGGAGGGGGTGATACCCATTTGGCCTCCAAGCCCTGGTTCTTCTGAGCTGGGGCTCCTTTGTTGCTGGGGGCCAGAGACCCAGTTGCAGCCTGACACCCCCAGAAACATGGCGGGTGGGCTGAGCCATGCAGCAGATGTTCTGAGGATGCTCAAAAATGAGGCATAGGAAGGGGCTTCTCTTTCTGGCCCCAGAGTCTCCTGCCCTAGACAGTTCCCTTGTGGCCTCTCCCAGAGCCCAGAGCTCCCTTTCTCACTTAAAGCCAGGCAATTTGGGGCCCAGATGGAGACCCTTAGGCCTGAGTGCTTCAGTGGGGAGGATGGGAGGTTTCAGAGAAGGACAGGAGGGGCGGGAGTAGGTGGAGAGGGGTGGGGCTCAGAGCCAAGGCCTCAGAGGAGGCGGGAGGCAGGGAGGCAGGGAGGCAGCTTCATTAGTCTGTCCCCAGGGGACTTGGCAGCCAGTTATTAGGCAGTCCCTAGGATGGTGAGTTTGGCGGGTGAGGGAAGAAAACAACCGTGGGAGTTGTGGGGGGTGGGCTGGGGTTGGTTCTGCCTCTTCTGGACCAGGGGCCCCTTCCTTTCATTGTACGAGGGGAGGGCTGAAGTTGGGCGTTCTCCAGGGCCTAAACCTGTCACCATTGTGCAAGCCCCTCCTTGGCAGCAAGGATAGCGTCATGGGCATCCTTGGATGCAGGCAGGGAGCTGGATTGACCCCAGCGCTGGTCTCTAGGGCCCCTCAAAGGTGCACCCCCACCCTGGGGGCTTCTTGGCTACTATGGTGGCTGGGCTGGGGCTGTGGTGTCTATGGGACCCTCACTCCCTGTCCTGTTTCTGAGAATCCCACCAGTTCTACTTGTAGTCTTGAGGATGCATACTGCTATTCCCATACTGTAGACCCATCTCCCATATTATTTTCCCTTTTCTCGTGTAGAGAGAAATCTGTAAAGTTTCCCCCAGACTTCTCTTCTCCTTTTCCACCAGCCCCTTGGGCCAGCTTGTAGGGCCTTGAAGGTCAGCAGGGATGACCCAAACCCTACTTCTGACTCAGACTCCCTGCTGAGCAGCTGCCTCCTGGACATCTCCCAAGGGGGCTCCCAGGCTCCACGGACTCCACCTCTTCTCATCTCCCTGCCCTGTTCTGCCTCTGTGGCATCCCATCTTGGAGAAGGGCTCCACTGTCTGTCCACTGGTGCAGAGCAGAGCACAGAGTCATTCCCAACCGCATTCCTCCCCTAACTTGCCACAGGCAAGCCAAACCTTTGCTAGCTTTCCATTGTTTCCTCCCATTCCCTTCTCATGGCTTTGCTCTGGCTCACGCAGCTTTCCTTCTTTCCTGGAGTCTCCTCGTTGGTCTCTGAGCCCTTGGTTGACCCTCCATACTGCCTGTTCATATCTCTTTCAGCTTAAAATTCTCAGTAGCTCCCCAGCACCTGTGGATGAAGTCTGTGTTCCTTGTCTTGGCATTCTGGGCTCCATGTGGCCTGGCCCCTACTGCAGCCTCTGCTTCCACACCCCCTCCAACCCTTTGCATGCTCCAGTTCCCACAATGTGTCATGTTTCCTCCCTCTCTGAGCCTTTGCTCATGCTGTTCCCTCTCCCAGGAATGCCTCTCCCCACTTTTGGTTGTAAGCTCAGCTTTTGATTCCTCCAGGAGATGCTTTCTGAACACGTGCCCATTTCCTGCCTTGAGCAGGTCTAGGTATCTCTACCGTGGGCTCTTATAGCATCCCACATGCTTCTGCATCATAGTGCTTAGCACTCTCCGTCGGAGTTGACTGCAGATCTGTTTCCTGCCCTCAGCTAGCTGTGGGAGCCTGGAGGGCCAGGGATGGGTGTCTTGTTGGTTTTGCTCTTTCTGGCATCCAGGCCAGAGTCAGGCATATGGTAAATGCTTAAGCAGGGCTGCAGAAGAAATGAAATGTCAGCCAGTCTCTCAAATGCCTACATCAGGGTCTTTTGATGTGTGTATTAATTTCCTATCTGTGCTGTAACAAATTGCTACTAACTCAGTAACAGTGCAAATTTAGTTTCCTATACTTCTAAAGATCAGAATCTGATGGGGCTGTCTCACTGGGCTATCATCAAAGTGTGGTCAGGTCTGCATTCCTTCTGGAGGCTCTAGAGGAAAATCTGTTCCTTGCCTTTTCCAGTTCCCGGGGCCTTTTTACTTTCTTTGGCTTTGGGCACTTTCTCCATCTTTGAAGCCAGCAGTGTTGGGCTGAGTCCTTCTCATGCTGCCATCATTCTGGTTCTCTCTTCTGCCTGCCTCTTGCACTTTTAAGGACCCTGGTGAATACATTGAGCCCACCTGGAAAATCCAGAATAATTTCCCTATTTTAAGGTCAGCTGATTAGCAACCTTAATTTCATCTGCAGTCTTAATTCCCCATTGCTGTGTAAGGTAACAACACATTCATGGGTTCCAGGGATTAGGACATGGACACCTTTGGATGGCCACTGTCCTGCCCAGCACAATAAGGAAGAAGCTGGAGAAGCCAGTGCCATGTGGGGAGCGGCACCCCTCTGTGAGACTCTAAGAATGGAGGAGGACCAAGGGCAAAAGTACAGTCGGGGTCAGAGAGGAGGATGATTTGATGCAGGTAAGAGAGTTTCGGGGAGAGCCAGAAAGGGATTCCTATCTGTAACGGTCAGGCCTGCAAGTGGCAGAAACCCAACAAAATTGGCTTTGAGCACCAGGTGATTTACTGACCCATGAGACTAAAATGTCACAGGTGAGAATGCCTCCAGGTACGGCTGGGTTGAGGGTCAGCTCCATTTCCCTCCACCTCTTAAATCTCCTCTCCATGCTGGCTTGACTTCATCCTCAGCCCACATGAGAAGGCAACATGGCAACAGCCACTGCCAGCCCCGGTCCCCAGGTTAAGTGAACCAGAGCACCTGCCACATCTCAGCAGGCCTCCCTGCCCCGTCTTGCCTTGCTTTGTGTCTAGCCCCCAACCAGTCGTGGGGCCAGGGGATCGGATTTCACCCACATCATGGGTAGAGAACAGAGGAAGAGTGGGTTCCTAGAGGAAATTCTGGGGGCTGTTTTCCCAGATGGGTGATGCTCCCTATGTTCTCCGAAGGAGGCAGGATGGGGTAGCGGAGAGAGTGCTGGGTTAAGGAGAGACCTGGGTCCCGATTCTGTTCCACTGCTAACGTGCTGCTGTGTGACTTTGAGGCGAGTTACTTACTGACCTCTCTGGGCCTGACTGGGGAATGAGGGGGTGAAGTGGGATGCCCTCCAAGGGTCCTTACCACTCAGAGGCCTTTCCCATTTGTTTAGCCCATCTGTTTTCTTGTGCGTCTCGATACTAGTAGTAAAGATCCTTAAAAACCTGGTGGTTTTTCTGTAGGGGAAGTTGCACAGAGTAAAGCCAAGTTTGGGATCTGAGGCAGAGCCAGGGAGGTGGGTGAGAGCACATGAAGTGTTGGCTTCATGGGAGAATTGGGGGCCTGAGCAAATGGCCAGGGACTATCGAGATTTAGGGCTTGTCTCTCACCAGGGTCAAGCCTCACTCTGCTTGTGTCGGGCTTAGCGTGTGGCCACAGTTGGGGTGGTTGTGTGAGGTGGCTGTGGTGAAGACTCAGTCTGGGTCGAGGCTGGGAATCAGAAGCTGGTCAGCAGTAGACGGGGCAGATGCTGTCAGCTGGTGTATGGGGGACTGGCTGCATATGACTTCTCAATTATTCTCGTCTAACATATTATGTATTTCACATATTCTTTTGTTTCTTGTCTGCTTCCTTTGACTAGAATGTCAATTCCATGAGGACAACTGCTTTGTCCTCTGTGTTATCTCTAGTTCCTAGAACAGTGCCTGGCACATCGTAGGTGCTCAATAAACAATGGTCTGACTGATGCAGAGATATATGCATGCAGGTGAGGCCGATGGTGTGTGGATTGGATTACCAGTTCGCCAACCTTGCTTCCCATTCAAACCACCTTGGAGAGCTTGTAAGAATCCTGATGCCCAGGGTACAGCCCTTACCAATTGAGTCAGAATGTCTGGGGGCCCAAGCCAGGCACCGGTATTCCTAAAAAATCTCCAGATTGTCCTACTTGCTGCAAAGTTTGAGAGGCACTCCTTGTATTAGACCACGTGAAGCATGGGGTGCAGGAGGCATGCTGCCTCGTGAGGACACACACAGTGGTTCTGGGTGGTAGGATGGAGACTTTTTGTCCTAGATCTCTATCACATTCTCCGGACACCCGCCATGGAGGTGATTACTTTGCTCTCAAAATGGATTTTGGCCACAAGTCAAGAAGAGCTCTCGCTTCCCAGCTAAACGATGGCAAATCAATTTGAGGTCTCGGCTGGAGCTGCTGATTAGGGCTGGCATCCAGGGAGCCCTCTGGCTGTCAGAGCCACAGCAAGACTCAGCCAGGCCTTTGAGAGGACTTGGCAGGCAGGAGCTGGGGGCCAGCCTTGGGGTCCAAGAGCCCAGCCTTCTCTTGGGGGGCACAGGAAACCTAGATGGGGCTGCTGTCCAGTTTGGAAGCACAATCTCCATTTATTAGGGCAGCAATATTAATGTAATAGTATTAGTCATCATTTATTGAGAATTTGCTATGTGCCGGGTGCTTTAATGCATTTGTTGCAAAGCTGGGAAGTGCAAGTATTATTATCCCTTTGTATGGAGGCCCTGAGGGGTAAAATAATGTGCTCAAGATCAAATGGCTTCAACATAACAAGTCAGGCTTGTAGCCAGGTCTGTTTGGGAAAAACCCCAATGTTTTCCCATGATGCTCTGTTGTGTATTGGTGTATGTGTCTGGACTCTGAGTTCCCATGACGATATCAGATTTCAGGTTTACAAGGCAGCACCTAGCCCAGTGTTTGGCTGTGGGGAGTCCCCTGGGAAGAGTTTGGTGAAGGCAGAAAGGAATGAGGACATGTTTGCCGAGTGGATGGATGAATGAAGGAGTATTTGCTGACTAGGGGCTGAAGGTGAGCTGAGGTATGCATTGTGAGGCAGGCAGCCTCCAAGATGGTCCCCAGCCCCCAATGATCTTCCCTCCTGCTGTTCATGCCCTGTGTAGTATCCTCCCACATTGAATCAGAGCTGGTCTGTATGACCAACAGATTACTGCAAAAGTGATGTGACTTTTAGGGCTAGGTCATAAAAGACATTGCATCTTCCACTTTGTTCTCTTGGATTACTCACTCTGGGAGAAGACTAGCTACTGTATTGTGAGGACACTTAAGAAGCCCTTTGGGGAGGGAGACTTCTGCCAAACAGCTGGTACCAGTTTGCCAGCAATGTGACTGAGCCATCTTGGGGGTGGATCTTCCAGCCTCAGTTAAGCCTTCAGATGAGACCACAGCCCTGGCTGACATCTTAATTGCAACTTCATGAGAGACCCCAATCCAGAACTACCCAGTGAAGTCACTCAGAATTTTTGACTCTCAGAAACTGGGAGAGAAAAATAAATGTTTATTGTTCCGAGCCACTGAGTTTTGGGATAATTTGTTATGCAGCAACAGATAACTAATACACATTGCTAAGTCTCTTTTGAGATGATGAGAGCTTCTTAGAAGAGACAGTTGCTCCCTCCTGTCCCAGCTTCTCACTTGCGACCCCTGCCTCTCAGCTTGTTTTGTATGTATTATGTGAAAAGACATGAGATTTGTTTTTAAATCCAGGTTGCCAGTTTACTATTTGAATGACTTGGAGACTTTTTTAAAAAGACTTATTTTAGAGAGAGAGAGAGCAGGGGTGGGGCAGAGGGAGAGGGAGATTCTCTCGAATCTCAAGTGGACTCCCCACTGAGCATGGAGCCCAACAGGGGACTGGATCTTATGACCCTGAGATCATGACCTGAGCTGAAATCAAGAGTTGGACGCTCAATGGACCGAGCCACCCAGTCACCCTGGATGACTTGAGGATTTTTATTGAAATTAATTCTTCTCCTTATCCTTTCCAGTCCTTCTCTCTCCTTTCCTATTCTCCTCTTCTTATTTGTCTTCATCAGTCTTGCCATAGTAATAGTAGCATTTTGTAGCAATGGCTATCATTGTTTAAGTACCTGTTATGTGCCAGGCACTGTGCTAGGAGATCTACAGACATTATTTTACTTAGTTCCCTTAATGCTTCTGGTGATAATGGTGGGGGGGGGGGTTAGGTATTATTATAATCTTTTATTTTATTTTTATTTTAATTCCAGTATAGATAACATACAGTATATACTCATTTGTTTTAAATAGATAAGGAAACCAAGGTCCAGAGAGTCATACGTCCAAGACCAGACAGAAGGAATCAAGATTCCAAGCCAGATTCGTCTGAAAACCAAAGCCTATACTCATGTCCATTATATGCCTCTACTTCTGAGCCCCAGTGTTGTCTTATGTAAAATGGGCATAATCCTGACCTCACAGATTCCTGTCAGGATGAGCAGATGTGATACTTGTAGAGCAACAACCCTGTTATGGCATGGCACGTGGCTTAGTAAGTGGAGGCTTCCTTGCTCTTCTTCCCCTTTCTTCCCTCCCCCCTTATGTATTTTAAGATGGGCTACCTTTAACCTTCGTGTAGACAGGGTCCTGGTCATTGTCTGTCACTGTAAGAACAGCAGGGAGTTGATGAGACCAGTGGGCCTGCCCCACCCAGGATGGGGTGGATGCCAGCACTTGGAGTCCAAGGAGATGGGAGCACCAGCAGCTCTGGCCCTACCCACTGAGCCTTACCTTGTGCTAGCCCTGTGCCTGGGGCAGAGAAGTGCTTGCTCCAGCTCACACAGAGATGAAGGGCTGGAACCTGCATTCAAACCCAGGTCAGTGCCTGTGAAGAGGCCGTTGTGCAGAGATGGCTCCAGCTGGAGAATCCCAGCTGAGAAAACATTGTCTTGGGGTGGTGAGGGGTATCGAAACATCTCTTAGATCAGGCAAGAAGTCCCAATTAATTACAAGTGCTAAGGGAGTGGTCTGGAAGCAGAGTTTTGCAGTCAATTAAAGGGATGCTAGAGGAAGCTTCATTAACCCCTGCCTCCTGGCAACTTTTGGTTTAGGAGAAAGAAGGCCCATGTCCGACTGTAATGAGCTCTCCCACACTGTGGGGGAATGCAAGCAGAGAGTGCCCTCTACCAAAGATGGCACAAGAGGGACTCCTGGGTTGCGTAGCAGGATGGATTCTTGACTTTCTCTGCTTTGATCCTTGTGGTAAAGGAAGTAAATGGTCAAGACATTGCTCCATTTGGGGGCCAGCCCGTGCAAAGTACAGTTTATGCTTTTTCTGTCTTTCTCTGGCGTGGACACAGACTAGCTGCTAGACTGTCCCCAGGTGCCTCAAATCCAGAAGCTCCAAAGCAAACTCATTATCTTCCCCAAAACTGGTCTCCACCAGCTTTCTAGATCTTGGAGAATGGAGCCTCCCAAGATGGAGACACAGGCTTTGACCTCGACCCCTTCCTCCTCCATGCCTCACACATCCAATCCTCAAGTCCTGCCAAATTGTCATCCTGTGTAGCCCCCAGTTTGTCTGCTTTTCCCAGGCCCTTTGCCATTGCCTAAGGCCAGGCCTCACCATCTCCAACCTTGACATTGTACCAGCTCCTTCCTGGAGCCCAGTTCCTCCTTCTCATGGCCCTAATGATCTTCCTCAATCTGCACATCTGATCAAATCACACCTCTGCTTAAGACCCTTCAATGGCTCCCCCATGGCCTGCAGGGAGAGCCCAAGCTCCATCTCCTGGCACCCTGGTTGATGTTCTCAGGCTTTCAACTTTTCACCAAGAATGTAATAAGCTCCTGCAGACGTCCCCTGCTTCTCCCTCCCTGACACCCACCACCCATGTTGGACTACTTTTGTCTCCTCCATGCCTTTGCTCGTGCCAGCCCCTCTGCCTAGAGTACCCTCCTTTCCCACCAGGTTGATTTCTCATTTAAGACTCATTTTAAATGTTGCCTCCTCCAGGGAGCATTCCCCAAGCACCCCGATTTGCCTGTATCACTGCACATGTATGGCAGCTAACTGGACTATGTATCTGCCTGTTTCTTCCATTAGCAGGTAGATTCCTGGTGGAAGGGGCTGTGTGATTGGTGTTCTTGGTGCCTAGTACAGTGCCTAGCAAGTGGTGGGAGCTCAGTAAATGTTATTTAAGAGAGGGTTAGGACTCTGAGGAGAAGACCTTCAGGATTGAAAGTGAGAAGATGCTGGCATTTCCCGACTAGGGCACAGGGCCCTGGGGGGGGGGGTGCCACTGAGTGGAAAGGAGGGGCAAGGCAGACAGAGGAGAAGCATCTGAGTGTCTGGGACTGGATTATTTACTGAGGGAGGGACCTGGGTCTTGGGAAGACAGTTCCTGGCCTGCTGAAAGAACACACATGGACTTCCAGGGAAGCCCAAATCCCTCATGTTCCATTTCTCTCCAATCTCCAGCCTTGGAAGGCCCACGAGCCCAACTCCTGGCTCTGGGAATAGCCTCTGTCTTGCAGAAGCCTGAGGGGAGCCCACTGTTGGCCCTAATTCTGCTCCGACACACTTCCTCCACCACTTGGGACACTGTGGTAGATGAGGTTTTGTTCTGGCTCCTCTGCTCAACTCCTGCTTCTTTGTAGGGAAGGGGGGGAGTTGCCTCAGCCTCTGTGGGGGCAGACCCTAAGATGTCCCCCAGTGATCCCTGCCCTGCTGTTCACATCCATGTGTAACCCTCTCCCTGTAGGCGTGGGCAGGGCCTATGACTTCTAACCAATAGAATATGGCAAAAGTGATGGGATGTCACTTCCGCAATCAGGTTACATAACATTGAGGCTTCCGTCTTACCAGCTGGAGCTCTCTGTTGCCTTCGTGGCTTGCACACTTTGATGAAGAAAGCTGCCGTGTTGTGGGCTGCCCTAATGGAGGGTCCCACATGGTGAGAAACAAAGGACAGCCTCTGGCCAATAGACAGCCAGGGACTGAGACCCTCAATTCAACAGGAACTAAATCTTGGCAACAATCCCATGACCTTGGAAGTGGTCCTTACTGTCAGTTGAGACCCCAACGCTGGCCTGCACCTTGACTGCAGCTTGGCGAGAGACCCTGACGCAGAGGGGCCAGCTCAGCTGTGCATGGCCTCCCATGAGAAACTGTGAAATAATAAACATGTGTTGCTTTAAGCCACCAAGTTTGTGGTAATTTGTTATGCAGCAGTGGATAACTAATGCAGCCTCCCATTGCACACTGAACTCCCCTCACTCTAAGAGTCTAGGAGACTACCCTTAGTGCACTAGCCCAGAGTGATGGGCAGATCTGGGAGAAAGGCAGGATGGGTGATGTTAGGGAATAGGAGAGAGAGGGGTCAGGTTCTGCCTCCTCTTCCCCTACTATCCAGTAGGTGCAGAGAGCTAAAGGAAAAGTGACTCTGGCCACCAAGTAGAAGAGAGAGATTGATCACTTGGACCCTGAGTCAGCATTGGGGTTCCTGAGGACCCACTGCAGGCTAGACTCTGCAGTGGGTGCTGGGAGGTGTTGGGGCACCAGCCAGCATGGCACCTATAGAGGTCCCAAGTTAGAGGGAGACATTGCAGCGACATAAATTACAGTAGAATTTACATTCATTGAATGCTTGGCACGCAGTGCTAAGAGTGTGAGTGCGTGACCCCATTTACTCCTCACAACTGTGGAGGTCAGAACAATTATTATTCCATTTTACTTGCGAGCAAACACTCAGAGGGGTTAAGTGGCTTGTTCAAGATCACTCTGCTGGGTGATAGAACCCACCAGCAAACCCAGTGCTGTCTGAGCATGCAGCTGTGATGCTCCATGTTGTGAGCACAGCAACAAACTCTGCTATGGGCAGGGGGGTGGGGGCTGTGTCAGGGTGGGCTTCACACAGGAGGTGACATCTTAGCTGGATCTTGAGAAGTTCAAGAAGTATACCAGGGAGGGGGAGGGTACAATTCATTTCAGGCAGAGGGGAAGAATCTATAAACACGACACAGCATGGTATGTGTGAGGGTGGGGGGGCTTGGCTCAGAGTTGGGTGTGGGTCTGACCTGGCAGGTTGGGGTCATATCATACAGGGTCATATCGTACATTTTGATCATTTTGATGTTATCCTATAGGCAAGTGCTTTCCTACAGACCATTGAAGGGTGTTGGGCAAGGGAGTGACATGGTTAAGTTTGTGTTTTGATGAGTCTTCTGGGTGGAGTGGGGAGAGGATGGAGAGAGGGAAGATGTGGAAGCTGGGAGACCAGTGTGTGAGGAATGGGAGTTGCCTAGCCAAGTAGAGAAAAAATGAGGCCCAGCTTAAGGCAGGACAATGGTGGAGGCAGCCAAGGGTGAAAGGGGGGTTCTGGTTTTGTCTTGACTCAACAAGGCCTGGGAAGTATCTGTGTCCAGGAGCAATGCTGAGTGGCATCCTGTCCCACACATGGCTTGGCAGACATCAGGAACTCCCTCAGTGTTGGTGGGATGGCCAGTGGCAGACCTTGGCCCACCCATGGGAGTTGGCTCCCTGTTGGTATGCCACATCCCGAGGAGCTTTTGGAGAAGGATGGCCAGGGGTGTGGGGTACTGCAACCAGGCTGGGACACCAGCTCCAGGGGTTTCTTGCACAGCTGACTTCGAAGGGCAGGAGGGGAGTGGCCCTGAATCTCTGGGGCCAGCCCTGACTCTGGCCTCAGTTGATTTCTGGGGTCATTTCTAGTGTCCCGGCCAGCAGTGAGGGTAAAATGGAAGACTTTCTGGGGACTCTTGAGCATTGCAGCTCAGCTCCCTCTCACCTCAGCTGGTACCCCATGTCACCCTGGTGATGCCAACAGACAGAAGAGGACAGACAGACCAAGAGTTGGCTGTACAAGGTCTTTTCTTTGTTGTCATGGTTGGTTTGATACATCTTAGCATCTGCGTCATACAAAGGGGGGAGCGACAGCCATGGCTTTTGGTCAGGTTCAGGGGGCATGAGGGGGTGCCCCTCTCCTCCCCCCAGGCACTGACACATTTAAAGAAAGCAGAGCAACAAGGACACAGCACAGTTGTGGGAAAGGGATTCCCCCGCGAGAGCAGGATGGTCGTCCTCACCTGGGTCTCATTAGGACCCCCACCCCAGGGCCAGCACAAGCACCTCCCAATCTCTCCCCAGGGAAGAAGGGGGGGCAGCAGGAGCAGGGAGGGGAATAGGGGATATGTGGGGGGAGGCATGTCCTCAGGCCTGGGAGACATATGTCACCTGAGCCATCTGATCCCTAGCTGCCTGTCCAGTCAAGGGCCTGCAGGACCCTAGGATGGAGCAGCTCTGCCAGCCAGGTGCTGGGGGCTCTCATGGCTGGGGTTCTGCCCATTCTACTCTAGCCAGATCCTATAGGGCAGCTTCTTTGCCCACCAGCTGTCCCACCTGAGAGGAGCCTGGGCTGCTAAAATACATCTGTTCTCTCTCTCCCTGCTACTTCCCTCCCAATCTCTCTCCCTCTCTGTCTCTCTCTCTCTCACATACACACAAACCCCTACTTAAGAGGGTCTCTTGACTTCCTGCTTGCCTTTGGAGGAGACCCCACACAGTTTTGCCAGTAAGGACACCTTCCAGGAGCTGAGGCTGTCCATGTGTGCAAGTCCTGGCTCACTGCCAGCACCCAGCATGGGTGATCCAGAGAAGCCTTCTCCCTCTTCTCTGCTGGTGAGCTCCCAGGCATGCAAGTCTGGCCGTGGCCTTCCCTGGCAACCACGCATGCCCACATCAGGTGGTGCCCACTCCCTTGCATCTCATTGTTCTCACCATGTACAAATGATTGCTCCTTCTTATTTCCCTAGCTGGAGAGTGTCTCCCTGATACGTTGTAAGTGTGTGCTGAATTCTGGGACTGCTCCTTCCCCGTCCCAGCCTCCTAAGTGTATCACACGCACACTGCCCCATTTATGTGTGGCACACCCATCCCCCTCCCATCCAGTGGGCCACACACACCTCCCACCCCAGGTACCTCATGTGAACATCCCTTCCCTGCTAGAGCACACTGCACACATATTTTGTTGCCCCTCTCCCTCCACATGAGTGTGTTGCACACAGCATCTTCCCTGGGTCACAGGTTAGCTGCTTTCCACAGTCAGGTCTGTATCAGGAATGACAGTCATTATGTCCCCCTGGACCTGACAGTGATCACCTGGCAGCAGTGGGAGGCAGGTATGCCCCATGCTGAAATTCTCCCTTGCTCCCACCTCCAGGAATACCTCTAGTCCTGCTTCTCAGGAGTAGGCCTGAAGAGTCTGGAGGAGTCTAGGCCATGCACCAGACTAATCCAGCCAGCCTGGAGGGTACTCTCATATGGGGAAAACCCTGAGCCTGCTCTGGGGGTGCAGAGGGGCTGTGGAGACCACCAGGGACATCCTCTGAGGGCCCCGGGATATCTTGCATGGCTGGGTTCCTCTGCTCATCTGAAGCTTCCTGAGCCTTGGTCTCTCCTGCCCATCTGGCACTCTCTGTCCCTGGCACTACCTTTGAGATCTGTGGGCCCCTGTCAAGGGGGAGACCTTTTTGAACACTTGGGATCCACATCTGTGTCTGGGTGGGGCTCACACACAGGGTCTGGGGAGGCCTGGGGCCCCTGGACTGGGCCCTGCCTGTCTCTATCCCAGGACCCCAGGGCTTTAGAGAATGACCATCCTGCCCAGGAAAAGAGACACAGACAAGCAGACAATAGGGGTGCGAGGTGGCTCCCCATCACAGACACAGGCCCCCTGGGTGGGGGGCAGGACACAGGGGCATAGGGGAGGGGGCGGGGGCGGGGGAGAAGGGCAAATCCAGGGAGCTGGAGCTGCTGAAGCCCTGCTCCCTAGAGAAGGGACAGACCAGGGGATTTTTCTGGTTCCCTAAACATATGGATTGTTTTGTCTCGTCTTTAAAGTATTGCAGTCTAACTGATATGGCTTTAACTATTGGAAACGGGCAGAGAAGACACATGTCTCTCTCTGAAATAAAAGCATAAATCCACTAAAATGGAAAACCTGCAGAATGCAAACTGGGGTCAATGGGGCAGGAGCTTCGGGGGCAGGCAAGTCGCCTCTCCCTGGGCCCTGCTTTTGGGGTAGGCCCTGGTGGGGGCCCAACATGGCTTCTCGGGGCACTGCCAGGGTCAGTCACAGTGGGCTTCTGAGGACCTCAGGCAGGAACCCCCCAAGGGCGGGAGGACTCTAGGCCAAGGACAAGGTCTCCTGTTGGATGTGGTCACCCGGGACCAATGGTTTTGGGGCCGACGGGGGCATCTCACCCATGTTTGTTCTCCCCAAGCACACATCCTGCACACAGCTGCCTATTCAGAGCCATGCACATGCGCACAACAGTCTCAGCACCTCTGACAGTCCCTCACACACACACTTCCACCACATCTAACACAGCCTTCTCTCCAGACACACATGCCATTTTGAAAACACAAGCTGCATGTGCAAACTCCACCACACGTACAAGATGGCTAGAAAACAGATATGACACAATCTCAATTCATACGCACCCCCTCAAACAAGCACACATACACAAGGCTGCCTACCATACCTGATCTCTATCTAACACAGGGGTGTGATTAACATACACACACAATCTCAAGACATACTTACACTCTAACGACACACCTATAGGTACAGTCTTTGGACACACAATTGCTGCTGCAGTCCTTGCCACACACACTCTTGCGTGCATAGACACACACTTTCCTCTCTCATTTGCTCCATGGCCCCCCAGTTCTACACAACTGACTGAGCAGGAGGCCTTGACAGTTTGGGGTTGGGGGGGGAGCAAATGTCATTTTCACACATCCCAGAGGAGAGTTTGTTCTTGGCCAATGAGATGAATGGACGGATGCCTTCTGTCAAGTGGGAACTGGCTTCTTCCCAAAGCCTTGGGGCTTTGGCCAGGAAGGGTCCTCCTGGGGACCATGGGGTCCTGGAAGCACATGGACATGATGGGGTAGGAAAGAGGGGTGGATAGAATG
The DNA here is from genome assembly GCF_054177405.1 of Leptonychotes weddellii. NCBI lineage: Eukaryota > Metazoa > Chordata > Mammalia > Carnivora > Phocidae > Leptonychotes > Leptonychotes weddellii. Next base: position 58,800,387 of record NC_138375.1, on the reverse strand, counting down.
GGGGCAGCTTGGCTGTACCAATGGTGGTCCCATGCACAGGCCATCACTGCCCAATGGCTCCAAGTGTTTTCTGGGGAGGCCTGGGGAGCCCCTTGGCTGGGCAAACTGGGCCCAGCCTGGCAGTGGGGCCCCAGGACCCAAGTGGAGGAGGGGGAAATAAGGGGCTGCTCTACCCTGGGGCCTCTCCACAGATTAAAGTCCAAAGTGGATCCATTCGGAGGGACTGGCTTGGCAGGGCCTATGCCTCTTCAGGTGGGGGTTGGGAGAGGAGTGCTCCTGGGCTGGCTGCCATCTCAGGGCGAGGGAAGGAGAGCCCCAGCCTCCTGCCCAGACTTAGGCCTGACCAGAATACAGCGGGGGCCTCTCAGGCGGGGCCCTCACAGGGCAGGCTTACCCTGACTCCCTTCCTCAGAGCCAGGCCACTCAATGCCCCTGCCCTGACCTGGAGGCCCACTGTGGGTCAGGGGCCAAAGGTCGACATGCTGGGCAGGGCTGGAATGTGTCATTACTTTGGCTGGCTGGGGACAATGGTCCTCCTGGCAGTGGGGTGCATGAAGGAATGTATGGGGGTTACCACACTAGCATAGAACTTAGGCTTCTGGAGGGGGCCCTCAGTGCCTCTGGCACTGGGTTCAATGCCCCCTTCTGGGGGGAAGCTGCCTTCCCTTTTTCAAGCAACTTGAAGTGAGGTGGGGGCTGGATACCCTGGGAAGAAGGGGGTGTGAGGGAGTGCTGAGAGGGAGGAGTCCCTGGCCAGGGAAAGGGGGGTAGAGGTCAACTGAGGTTTTCCCCTTCAGAACTGAGACTTAACTGAATAAAAGGAAAAGAACCAAAAAAATAAAATAAAATAAAATAAAAGGAACAAGTGGAGTGGGAACAGGGCAGGAGGGCCGGTTACTTCTTGAACATGTCCTGCAGTGGCCCCGGGAGGTATTTGAGCACCGTGTCCAGGATGCTCTCCTCCTCTTCCTCCTCCTCGTCCCCGCAGCCTGCAGGGATGGCCTTCTTGGGCCGGGTCAGGCTCCCCTCGCACGGCTGCTCCAGGGCTGCCTTCTCCTCTGCCTCCTTCTCTTCCTTCTTCTTCAGCCCGTACTGGGGAGGAGGAGAGCAGAAATGAGCACGAATGGGGCAAGGAGAGAGCTGGGTGGGTCTCAAGGTCATGCAGGCTCAGCTGGGGCACTCATGGAAACTCCCCAAGCCTCAGTCCTCTCATCTATAAAATAGGGATAAGGATGCCTTCCTTATGGGATTGTGCCTGTCCTTAACAGGTGCCCCATAAGAGTCTGTGCATGGGGTTTCTTTTAAAATTAATACCTGCCCGTAATAACTTCTCTGCTCTTCTGAAATCCCCCAAGATTTGACATCTGAAAGTCCTCCCCTATGTTTGGATGACAAAACTTGATTTGAGTTAATGGGAGGCTACTTAATAGCCTTGATTTTTTGCAGTGGTGAGACTAGACATGTACTGAACTGTTTGGCCTAGGGTGGCAGCTTCAGACCCATTGAGAGTGACATGTAACCATAACAGGTGCTCAGGGCACTACGGTACTTGCCTAAAATTCCCAAATTCTGGATTGCAAACATTTGGTCTCCACTGTCTTAGGTACAAGATTGTGGACCATAGCAGCAAACCTTAGGGAGCACTTCTCATGTGCATTATCTTATTTAATCCCCATAACGCTCTTTTGAGGGAGCTGTTCCAGTGACACTCGCTGTACCCTATGAGGAGAGTGGTGCTCAGAGAGAGCTAGGTCTAAAGCGAGAGGAGGGATTCAGGGGAGCCCGAGGCCGGGTTTTGGGGGGTACCGGCTTGACCTCGGTGCCTTCTACTCTCTGGGCAGTCGGGAGGTGCTGACCTTGTCTCGGATCTGCTGCCGGACCTTCTCGCGCTCAGCCTCCATGCGCGCATGCTTGGCCTTACGCTCCTCCTCCTGCTGCCGCAGAGCCTCCTGTCGCTCCTCCTCCTTCTTCTGCGCGTCTGGGTCCTTCTCCTCCTCTCCCCCCAGCATCTTCCCCATATCCTTGGTGGCCCCTACAGTGGATGGGTTGGGGAGGGGGGGTCAGGGGGGTCAGGGCTAGGGATACAGGGGCCTGGTGCTCTGCGGACCCCTCCCACCTGGGTTGGGACCCAGGTTGGGGAGTGAGGGGTGCTGGGCTCGGGCCTCACCTCCAAGGGCCTGCTTCATGACGAAGTCCATGATGCCAGCTCCAGTTAGCGTGCCCTAGCCCGCAGCCAAGTTTGCATGCAGGGCTCCTGGCAAGGCCTGGCTCAGAGAGATGTGTCAACCTGCAAAATGGAGTCGGGGATCAGACGCGAGAGGCTTCTGCACAGATAGATGGCAGCCTCGCCCTGGTTCAGGCCCCAGGCTCCGTCAGCTAAAGTCAAGACCCAATGCCCTGGCGCCCATGGAGAGGAGGTGGAAAGGGGTAATTTCCTCAGGGCTTGTTGTAGGCCAGGCACAAATGTGTGGTCATATATCTCCAGATTCCGATTGTAAAACCTTCATCTTGACCATATTGCTTTAATTTGGTTGAAGCCAAGAGTGCTAGAAAGAACTCAGGCATGCTAGAAAGAACCTGGAATTTGGAGTCAGGCAGACAGACCTGGGTTCTCATGCCTCCCTCATTCCTTATTTGCCATGTGACATTCGGCCCATTACTGAACCCCCTTGTGCCCCAGTTTCCTCGACTATATGAAAGAGTGGCAGTGCCTCTTTTCCCAAGGCTACTGTGGACACTGGGCACAATTTCAGCCTGGGCCCCACTCGGTCAACCCCGAGATGGGATGAGCACACTTAGGGCCCCAGCCAATCAGAGGCCCATTAAAAAAAAAACAGTCAGCTTGGATGAACATATCCAGACTTCTGAAATTAGACAAATGTAGAAATAAGTTATTTTTATTGCAACAAACATGTAAGTTTTTGTGTTTTATAGCTTCATATTGGTTTTTATTTTGAATTGCACATGGAGGGGGGGTTTGGAGACATGATAATCTTCTTGGGGCTTAGGGCCTTTAAAGCACCAAGCATGGGCCTTGTAAGCACTCAGCTTATGTTAGTCCTCCCCTTCTCTCTCAATTACCTTCAGTTTTTATTATATTTTTTTATTGTTTTTTTTTTGGCCTCAGAAGGTTTTCTCCAAATCAAATCTGTTTTTTTTTTTAAGATTTTATTTATTTGCGAGAGAGAGAATGAGAGAGGGAGCGTGAGAGGGAAGAGGGTCAGAGGGAGAAGCAGACTCCCTGCTGAGCAGGGAGCCCGATGTGGGACTTGATCCCGGGACTCCAGGATCATGACCTGAGCCGAAGGCAGTCGCTTAACCAACTGAGCCACCCAGGCGCCCTCTCCAAATAAAATCTTAATGGGAATCTCAATATGCAAAATACATAGAAGTGGAAGTATTCCAGTGTTAGTGGGGAGGGGTAGAGAGCTTGGAGCTTCCATCCACTGTTGACCTCCTTCTACCTTGTTCCCCCCACATCCCCGAGAATTTGAACCCTGATATAACTCTTAGATTTCCTTTCTGCTTTCACCATTCAGTTTCACTGGTTTTTCTCATAGACAAATCCATTACAAATCCCCTTTTGGGTGTGGATGGGAACATGCATGAGCTATCCAAAGTGTGATGTAGTCACCTGGGGCCAGGCCTCCCCCCACCCCCCCACCGGGCCCGTCAGTGCATGCAGCCTTGGGGTTTTTATGATTTGCTAGGAGGAAAAAGGGAAATGGCGGCAGAGAAGCAGGCTGGATATCACAACCAGGTTGAGTTCAAGGTCACTGGCTTTTGGTTGATGATGGATTTTCCTCATTTCTTTCAAAATGAGAAAACATATCAGCAGACTGAGATCTTTCTATCAAATGGGGCCCAAGAGTTTATTTGAGGACTTCTATGTGATCATACCACCTGACAGGTTGTTTGGAGGAGGGCAAATCATAATGGAGTAGAAAAACATCGCCAGGGGCTTTAGCATCAGACACACCTGGTTAGAAGTCCAGGCTCCAATACTCCCTGCCTGTGGCCCCTGGGAAAGCAGTGTGCTCCTTGCCAGTGAGAGGAGTATTAAGCCTACCCTTGTACTGATGCTCGAAGAAGAGGAGGTACTGGTCAAGTGCCTGGTGTGTAGCAGCTGCTAGTTAATGTTGGCCATTGCTGACTGCGTATTTGTAAGGACATGCAAAAAAGGAGCAGGATTTCCAGGAAATGCAAGAGAACCCACCCTGACCCAGAATTCTGAGTTTGAAGGCAGCTCAGCTCAGTCAATTAAGATGTTTTCACTTGACTCAAAAACATTGCGAAGAGACTACATTTCTAAGAACAGGAAATGAACAATTTAATGATCAAATGATTTCAGGAACTATTGGGTTCCTCCTCTGTGTTTCCATGCAGCTCAAGGAATTGGCAGGTGGTGCTGGAGGATGCAGGACTCTAATTTGAGATGTCTCAAATTGGTCCACAGGGCACCTGGGCTTTAGGTCCAGCATCATCCCTAACTTGCTGCTCTGGCAAGTCTCTCTCCTGGACCAGATGATCTTCTGGGTCCTCTTCCCAGCGGTTCTGTTGGAGCAGTTCTGCAGCATTTGAACTGCTGGCCACCCCCTTGCATCCTCAAATCCTTCTCCTGTCTTGGTTCTGTGACTCAGTTCTTTCCTCTCCCCCATCTCCTACCGTACTCTCTCCTCTCCTACTGCTCCCCCCCCCCCAGTTTTGCTGCCTCCTCTTGTTCCTTTCCTTTCTTCAGTAAGTGTGTTCCCTAGGACTCTGACTTTAGCCTGTGCCTCTTTTTCCTCTCTAATGTTTCCCTGGGGGAACTCATCCTTTCTTGGGCTTTAATGATACCTAGACATCTTCTGTGGGCTCTCAGACCCCTATATTCATTTACCCAACAAGTTTCAATTGAGCACCTACTATGTACCAGGCAATATGTTAGGCACTGGGGTATAACAGTGAACAAGACAGACAAAATCCTGCCCTCATGCAGATTATATTCTGGAGTGTGTGTGGTGTGAGTGAGTGTGTGTGTGTGTGTGTGTAGGGAAATAGGCAATAAATGAGTCAAGAAATATGCTTGCCTTCCTCTTGAACACCTCCCTCTGGGTATCCCATGGCACCATTCAAAATCAACATGCCATCTCTCTATCACCACACCATCTCCTTCTCTGGACTCTTCTGCTTCTAAGCATTCATTCAGCAAACACTGATTAGTACCCCTCCACACCCCCCAATCTGCAAAGTACATCTACTCAGTTGAGGGCTGAGTCTTCTGGATACTTATATCCTTGTCGCTGTAGGTGCCCCCCTTGTTGAAGCCTGCTGGGATTATTTAGCGGCTTCTTGGGTCCACCCCAGAGTCTTACTACCCACTCCCAGTGTGGCTCTCTCAGCTCTCCAGTAATTTCTTGTTCATCCTGTTGAGGCTTCCCTAACCAATTTCTCAAGGCCCAGTGTCATCCTACCCTATCCCCTTCAACAGGTGACTTTCCTCCCAGTTCATGTGGTGCACTGGAAGGCTTGTGGGCTCTGAGTCAGGCATACCTAACTCTGATCCTGAATCTGCTACTTTTTAGCTCTGTGATGGTGAGTAATTGACTTAACCTCTCTCCCTTATACAGTGAGGATTACAATACCACTTTGAAAGGTTAGAAATACTGTATGCAATGTGTTTGGCACATGGGGGGGCTCAGTAAATGATGACTATTATCATTATCAAAATGATTGATGCCAGCTGGTATGAGCTCCTGCAACTTTCCTTCCTAGCGTCTGAAGACGAGGTCCCCCTCCTTCCTCCTGAAGTTAATCTATCTGCCTGTGCTGCAGATCTTCTCTCCTTACACCTCCTCCTAGAGCCTTTCATGCTCCCTCTTCCTCACATCCTCAGTCTCTTCTCTATAGGTCTCTTTATCCCCTTTCTTCTCTAGCTCCTGCTCTGAACCACCTTTCCCTTCATCTCTGCCCTCTACCTTTGTGATGAAGGGGTCTCCAGTTGGTGTCTCCACTCCTTCACCGCTGGGTCAGCCCTGCGGCTCTGTGAGGCAGAGATCTGCTGCCTCTGCACTGCCACCAAAATTGCCCTCATCAGAGTCACCAGAGGCCTCCCAGATGCCAGACCCCGGAGTGTTTTCACAGCTCTCCAGCTCTCCCATCCTTCTGTAGCCTCAGATGTTGGTGATGGCCCTATTCTCTTCCCATCCCTCTATTTTTCATCCCTCTTCCTGGATTTCCTGAATCCTGTGAGAGAGTACTCCTGTGGTCTTCAGATTCCTTCTCAGACAAATCTTCTGTCTCTCCTTTGCTGACTTCTTTCCTTTAAAATGTAGATGTTCCCCAAGCAATCTCTCTCCCTCTTGCCCCTCCTGCTGTCGCTCCTTCCCCCACTGCCTCGCTTGGGAATATCACCTAACCCTATTGATTTATGCCCTTTTTTATTCACAGACACCCCCCCCCAACTTGCACATTTAACTCTCTGCTGAATATTGTCACATGGATAATCTCAGATTCAATCTGCCCAACGATCAATCTCACCCTTGTTTCCCTCACCCAACCGTCTTTTCTTCTAGTGTGCCTTGTTCCAGTCGCCTCAGCTGAAAACTCTGGAGTCAGTGATTTCTTTATTCACTCACTCACTCACTCACTCACTCACACTACCAATATTCTTTGAGCATCTACTCTGTCAGGTACTGTTCTGGATGCTGGGCTGTGGCAGGGAACAAGGGAGTCACATTTGCTCTCACAGCATTCAATTAGCTGGGAAGATAGACATTGGACAAAAGACCACACAAGGAATTGGTGAGTTAAAACTGAGATGGGGTGCTGAGAGAGAAGTCCGGAGGCTGTAGCTTCATGGTGCATCCTGCATCCACACCCTCTTCTCCTATGGCTGGCTGCTAATGTCCTGGTTCAGGGCCTCGAGGTTCTGGATTTGTGCATAACCTCTACCTCTGTCCCTCCCTCAGCTCTCATCCATCCTCCACGTGGCTGTCCAATTAATCTGCCTAACGGGCAGATCTGCTCATCACACACACCCTGAAATGGCTCCCCATGGCCTTGTTAAACTGACCACAGTCCTTGTGCTGACCTTCAAGTCCTGCACAGTCTAGCACCTGCCTGCCTTGCCATTCCTTCCCCATTCCTCGCATGTGGCTCTGCTTCAGCTATCCCCCAACACATATTCTATTCGAAAACCACTGGGCATTTGTTCATGCTGTTTTTACAGGCTGAGAGCCTCTTCACCTCCTCTCTGCCAGTTCAGATCCTAGCTTCACTACTTACCAAGTGACCTTGACCAAGTGGTTTAATCTTTTCTCATCTGTAAAATGGAGACAATAATACCTATGTCCAAGGCATGAGGTGAGCATTAAATGAGATAATACAAATAAAGTGCTCAGCCTAGTGTTTGGCACGTAGTAGGTGCTCAGTACATATTAGCTGTCGTCATCATCACTGTCAGCAGCAGCAGCAATATTGATTTTCAAAGCTCCCTCTCAAACATCACTCCCTCTATGAAATATCCCGGATCTCCTGGGTGAGATGTGATGGTGTCTTCCTCTTCTGAGACCCATGGTACTTTCTAGGGCACCCTTGCCTGCCTCCAGCTCTGGTGCTCTGTCCAGCTATGTGTCTTTCCCTTCCTGATCACTCTGAGCTCCTTTCAGGGAAGGGCCTATATCTTGTTCATTTCCCTTATCCCAGAGCCTATAATATCTCCTGGTTCATGGTAGAGCCTCATGACATATTTGTTGGGTTGGAATTTAATGTGTATCAGCAAGTATGTGAGTATACGCATTCAGAGTATGATCCTGCGTGTCTAACTCTGAACTTAGGCATCGTGTGAGTCTGCGTGAGCGTGTGTGCAGGCGTGTGTGTAGATATTTTGCCATATGCCTGTAGGAGTGCTGAGGTCGGGCAGGTTGCATGCAGTTGAGAATTTTGGACAGACCGCCAGGAGGCGCTCCTCAGCGGTTCTGCGGGAAACCTTGGTTTATCCCTGCGCGGGAAGGGTGGTGGTGGTGGTGGTGGTGGTTGTGGGGTGGTGGTGGTTGTGATGCTGGGCTGGGGGAGGGGAGACAAAAAGGGGGAGAGGGAGGGGTGCTGCTGCAGCACGTTTCCGTGCCTTTAGAGCATCCAGGACCTAGGACACATCTTCAGCTTTCCCCTCCCGGCTTCCTCCGGAAGGCAGCGGAGGTACCTCTTCAGGCTTGGCCTCCTGAGCCCCAAGCGGTTTCGGGACTGGGCCCCGCCATCCGACAAGCAGATTCGGGCACCTGCAGTGTTTGTCCTTGTGGCTGTTTTTCTGTTCTTATGGCTCAAGTCCAGGCTATATTCACCGCAACTCAATCCAACACTCATCTGCTTTTCACAGGGGACCCTAAGGCTAATGGCGGTGGCAGAGACAGGGGATGTCCCTTTATCCCCCACCCCACCCCCACTCTATGCCCCTGGAAAGGAGAAGCACTGGGGGAGGGGAAGGGGCAGTGGAAGATGGGAGGGGGTAGGGAACCGGCTCCCTCCGAAAAGCGAAAGTGGCGGGGGCTTCGCGGTTCCCCCGCAGTAGAGGATAAGAATCCTGGGGACCCTCTCCCGGTCCCCTTCGGAGACCAGCACAGCCAGCAGCTCTGCCCCGGAGCTCCCGGTTGGCCACTGAGAGCGCCCCTCCCCCAACACACAAAGCTCCAACCCCAAGACACAGCCAGGTATCAAACTTTGATGGGGGAGGGGGCAGAGTGGGGCCCGCGAGGGCCTTAGATGGGACGGTAACTAATGACCCTAGGCAGAGAACGTGCGCTGACCAAACCTTGGCTACTCCTCCTCCGAGGACAAATAGTCCCCTTGGTCCCTCACCTCCAATAGACGTTTTAGGATTTCCTCCCCTCCACCTTCGGCCGATCCTCCCCCCTCCCGGCGCCCTCTGACTCACTCCGAGAGCCGGAAACCCTTCGGGGGCGGCTCCCTCCTCCCGCGCGAAGAGGGCTCTGGAGGGTTCCAGGTTAACCACAGCCTGAAGTAGCTTAGATCGACGTCCCCCCTCATCCCCAACCCCGTGAGCTCGAAGTTGTTCTCTAGGTTCAGACTTGAGTCTCCCGCCGCCCTCGAGGCGGTCCTGGCTCCTTGGGAGCCGGCTTGTTTCGGGCTTCTGCCCGGAGGTCTCCGGGTCAGAGGGTTCCACTCCCCCTTCCCAGTTTGCTCCGGCTTCACTCCCTTCCCTCCGCCCGCTCGTTTTCACCCTCGCGGGGAGCTGTCCTTTCAGCACCACGGCGAGCGCGCCCAGGAAAGTCCCAGCTGCTGCCGCGCAGCCGCCCTTTCCGGCTCCCGGCCAGTCTTGGGGAGCTGTCCCCTCGAAAGCCGTACTCCCCAGCCTCCCAGGCTGCCCTGCAGCCTCACAGCGAGAGCCGGGACCCTGTTGTCCACAGCCCGACTCCGCCCTCCCGGCCCGTGGTCAGCACCGACCTGGCGGTCCACGAAACCGTCTGAGCCACTGCAGGGCTCCGGGCGTACTCAGCGAGGCGGTTCCTTCTGCTATTCCAGCTTCCGCCGCCGCCTCGTGCAACTCCACCAGGCGAGCTGGGGCCGTGGCTGCTGCCGCGGGCGGCTGCCGGAGGCGCCCTCCAATCACGCCCCTCAGCCAGGCCCTGACGTGCTACCGCTCCCCTTCCAGATGGGAAATTCAAATCTCTCTCTCTCTCTCTCCCTCTCTCCCTCTCCCTCCCTCTCTCTCTCTCTCTCTCCCCCTGTGCCTCTCCCTCTTCTTTTCCTCTCCCCCCATCTCCTCCCTCTCTCCTCTCTCTTCCTCCTCCCCCTTCCTCTCCCTTTCCCATTCTTCCTCCTAATCCCCTCTCTTTTCTCTCTCCTGTCCCCTTCCTCCTCCACCTTTCGCTGTCCCCTCCCCACAAGACATCCCCCCCCCCCGCCTCCACCCCCCTCCCGCCAATCCCCCCCTGCAGCCACCTGTTCTGGCCAGAGCTCTTAAGACCACAAGCTTGTTGCCTCACTGCACTGAGGGGAGGATGGAGGGCTCTTTAAAGCAAAACTCAAAGATCACCCGTTCAGGAAAGCCCTCCTGCTTCCTCCAGGAAGAATTGGTCACACTCTTCTCGGGATTTCTGCCACCCCCTAGACACACCCGTTTCAGAGGCTCTGGTTCCTTTATTTGCTTGTCTCTTGCCTGTGAGCTCCTATAGGACAGACCACCATCAGATCATCTTTACAGCCCCTCAGCATCATGTCCTGGCACAGGATTACTCAAGAAACACTGATGGATCATGTGGGTAAGGCCCCAACAGGGGGTAAGGAATCCTTCATGTGGACCCTGAGGAAGAAAACTGCTGCAAAATTCAGTGTAAAATTCACTTGCCAATGCCTTGTAGAGCTGATATCCTGTGAAGAATAAGGAATCCTTTGGCAAACTTTATTCTAGAAGCCTATTTCTTTCTCTTGTATGCCCAGGGAAGAAAAGGGACCTCCAAGAGGCAGGGCAACATCTGCCCCCATCCCCCAGGACTTTCCTCCTCCTCTCACACTCATTTCTCATTTTATTACTGGCTCCTAATGAGCCTCTCCATTCTGCCTGCCATCTTTTGGCTCTAAAATGCTTCCTTTAATCCAGACCAATGTGTAAGAAAATGGCTTAGGAGAGGAGGGGCCTTGCATCAGGCCTTTGGAAGATTTGCAGGAGTTTATGCATCAATCAGGGTTATGTCAGAGTGGAGATGACTTCTGCCTCTGTAAGGGGATGGCTTCCTTCCAAGGAGGGGGCAGCAAGAGCTGCAGAGGTACAGGATTTGGGGGAGGAAGGAGGTATGATTTGTTCCAAAAGGAGGGGACTGTTCCTTTGCACAAATTCACAGCAGAAACCTTAAAGCGAGGGACCTCCACAGGTCAGAGGCCATTGGTAGAACTACCCTCCTTGCCTGTAGAGTCCTCTTCTGCGGCTCATCTCTGTTCTCCCCTTACAGGCTATGGGGTTTGGTATAGGGAAGGCCCTTCATTTATGGCTGAGTTCTGTTTAACACTGTGTTGGTCCATCAGCATGCTTATTTTTAATTTTTCTTTCCTTTCCTGAGGCAGACACTAATGGAGGAGGGGCAGAGGGGAGGCTGTTTGATTAGAGTGACTTAGACTTGCCACTAATGCCTGAGGGGAGTTCTGGGCAGGGAGATCTGACATCATGCCATTTCAAGACTCACAGTCCTCCTCCTCTCTCTCCTTCTCCCTCCTTTCTCCCTGTTCTTCTAGAACAGAAGCTCAGTGAATGGGACCTGGCTGGCAGCACTCTAGTTACAATTGGGGTTTTTCCACAATGGGCTTTATCTTTAACGTAGACATCAACCAAGCTGGGCTAAAAATCCAACTCTCCTTCAGAAAAAAACTGAGCTCATTTCTGGACACTGTACTTTAAGATGGACTTAATAAACTTGTGTATGTTTAGGAGAGAAAGGATGGTTTGGTGGTGGGGGTCTGGAAATCAGATCAAATGAGGGAGAGTTGAAGGATTTGAAGATGTTTCACCTGGAGGAGAAGATGCTAAAGGGCAAGTCTTGCTCAGTTTGTAATTCCAATACTTAGCATGGTGCCTGGTAGAGTTGGTGCTAAGGAAATGCTTGTTGTATGAATGAATGACCACTGCAGGGAAAGAGGAGTACTATTGTTTTTACCAGTCCTGAAGACAGAATTAGGGCAAAGGCGGAAAGGTAAAGGGAGGCAGTCAGAAGCTCTACGAGAAAGAATCTTCTGTCAATTGGAGCTGTCCAGCCATAGCATGGACTGCCTCATATTAGGTAGTGAGTTCCCCATTCCCTGGAAAATGACAGTTGGGTGGCAGGTGACAGCTAATGCCCCCTTTGAACTCAAGCTTCTGTGAGTCTATAAAAAATTGTATGAGCTGACATGAAACATGTCTAGCTGCAGAAAATCTTACTGGTGGATAAAAGGACAGCTCAGTCAAGCCTTGTTGGCTTCATCCTGTTGAATAATTGGGGGTAAATCAGGGCACTGTAGCCACTGATGCTTTCCATTGAAGAAAGATGATGGAGAGCTGAGTACTTGTTCCCTGTTCACTCTTGCCAGCCTAGACATAGTTCCTAAATACTGTCCATGTAGAAAAGTCACTAAATATTTCAGCCATTTCCTAATGATTATAATCCTACTAATCATAGCAACCATCAGGCCCCCATTATGTCTCAGGTGCTTAGTTTGGTGCTTTGCATAAATTACATTCTCTCCTTTAGTTCACACAAATCTCTATTTCCAAGACAGGGAAGTCGATCCCCTGGGAGATACAGTGAGTATTTGGCATAGCCAGAATTCCAGCCCAGGCCTGCTTGACGCTGAGCTCCAGGGTCCTTTCACCCCCCTGGGCTGTTTCTCTTCTGACACATCCCACAGCCTATGGAAATGTAACTTTTGCTCTGCAGATTTTTTTTTTTACATTGACATTTATCATCTTCCCTGTTCTCCAGTTTCTCACCAAAAAAACCCCCCAAAAAACAAAAAAACCCAAACCTGTCTTGAATTCACACCCAGATTGGGGTCCTCATGCCATGTGGGTTGTCAGCATCTCCTTTATCTCCTGCATCTCTAATCCAGCCCGCTGTGAGTCCCCCCTCCCCCAGCCAGCCTCAGGTCCTTGCCGAGCCTGCTCTGTAGACAGCTTCTAAGAGTCACCTGGTAAAATATGGATGTGGCTCTGCTAAAGGTGTCTTACCCTGGCTCATACTGAATCTCCACTTCTATTTATAAGCCCTGTGGTCTGGGGCAGGGGGCCAGATTTGAACAGATTTTTAAAATTATACATACATGCCTTGAATGTTCACTAGGAAAGCAATCAAGAGAGCTAATGTCAGTACTTTGTGTGCGGATTGAGGAACAGTGTGTGAAGAATGACAACTGTCAGAGCCCATAAATGCGGTGATCAGTGAGAATGGCGTTTGTCCAAAGGTCAGCCCATTTTTTTACTGCAGTTGTCTCAGTCCAGAGGGCACTCTGGATGCAATGCGGGATGTGAAGAAGAGCCTGCTGGCTGGGCTGGCCTCAGCTGGGAGTTGAGCCGGTGGGTGCAGGGAGGCATCTGAATGCTCCAGATGCTGACTCCACAACCTGCCATTCTAACTTGAGCCTGGAGGGGCAGAGTTGGTCTTGGTTTGAGGGGGTTGCCCATGTGCCAGATGCAGAAACAGAACTGTGGGGGTGGTGCACAGGGAAGGGCTCCAGGCCACCTTGCTCATCTGATGAGCGCCTCCCTCCTTGTCACTGATAATGGCTAGGGTGCCACGGTCAGGATGTGAGGCCAAGGGCCTGGTCTGTCTCCTTCAACATGGAATGGCAGTGTGAAGGTAAACCCATTGGTGTGCAGTGGTGCGTATGTGTGTGTGCCCGCCAGCGTGGGGCCATGCCGGGGGCAGTGGGCAGCATCCACGTGGAGGGACACAGGTGCTAGCCAGACAGGTGTAGGTCTGTCGCCGTGTGATTCACACCTCCTGTTGGGGAGGGTCTCCGCTGTGAGTGCGTCACCAGGTGTAAAGGCAAGTGGGCTGTTGTTACAGTGGAGTATGTTAATGGCATTGTGCGATGGGTTGGGTGTAAGGCAAAGTTACCACCTGCAGCTGGGCAGGTTGTGCAGGGTACAAGCACAGAGGGTGCCACTGACTGTGGCAGCTGCAAAGTCTCTGGACATGTCACCATCTCTGTGTAATGGTGTGTGTCTAAGTGTCACTGTCAACGAGAGATGACACAGGGGATAGGGTGCCACCATCAGTTTGACACGGGGCCATCATCGGTGGCAAGGGTGAAGGTGTAGGTGTGTCATAGCGGACTGGCACACGTGTCACTGTCATTGTGGGACAGAAGGGATGTGTATGTGCAGCCAGGAGTGTGTCATCACCACTGTGCAGGCATAAATGTGTCACTGAGTGTGACTGATGCCTCCTTTTCTATTTTTTCCCCCCACCACGGCGGCCCTTGGCAGCCCAACCTACTAGCTTCTGCCCGCCCCTGGGAAGCTGTATAAACCTTTGGATTCTCCGTTATCCACTTTTGTTTCCCAGAAAGAGGGTTCCAGGCTTCGCATCTGAACCCTGACTCATTGGTGTGGCACAGAGTGTGTGTGTGGGAATCCCCTGAGGAGCCCCTCTCTATCCCAGAGCCCTGCCCCCAACTCAGAGCCCCTCCCCAGACCAGCATCCTCCTACCAGCTCCTCAGAGGTCCTCTGCTACCCTTCATCCCATCCCCACCCTCCCAGATCCAGGCACTCATTAGCATGTCAAAGCAGTCCTCTTGCAGCCCACGCAGTGTACCCTGGGATATCCCCACACTGTTAGCTCCCTCTCATCTTGAGTTTTCCTGAAACCTTACATTTTCATGTCTGCCACGCCAGTCTGTAGTTCCCCTACCATCCGGCATAGGGAGGATGTTTTGGTGATAAATCCTTCCTCCCTTGCCTGGTTCTTTTTCGAGCTCTCTGCTGGGGCTTCTGCCTCCCCTTCTCCAACGTAAGCCCTTCTGACTCTCCAGGATGTGGTTGGACCACCCTTTCCATCAGGAATTCTTCCGATGACCCTAGATGCTCATGTCAGCCCAGAGCCAGACACTGCATCCCACCAAGCCTCCTCATCTGAGTCCTAGCCCTGGACTTGCTCAGACACAATGGGTGGAGCATCAGAGTTTGCCCCGTGTCCTCAAGAGGTCCCCCTTCCAGAATGTCCCTCCATCCTCGTCACACTTGGTCCCCTTTCCCTCCCCCATGTGAAGCTCATGCTCAGAAAGACAGTTTTTACATCTTTGAATCCTCTCCTTAAGCACATGGAAACAGAATAACAGAGTTCCAGAATACTAGAATCATAAGCAAAGACCTTTTTAGGATAACATTTAGAATCACAGAATCTAGAATGACAGGCTCTCTAAACGTTGTATGTCCAAGAGTGGCCCACTCTTCCTCAGAACCTCCAGGGTGGGAGACTTGTTAAAAAAGATTTTGGGGCCTCTTCCCATGTGGACCAAACCAAAATCTCTGAGATGGGATCCCAGGAATTTGCTTCAGTATCAAGCCCCCAGGTGGTTTGGATACACCCACTAGTTGAAAAACCCTTGCCTTGGGCCACTGAAATCTGACACTCATGTGATTCTGGGCCGTGTTCTTATAGAAAAAAAGTACAGAATCATGAAATCATAGAATATTTTAGGATTCACAGAAGCTTAGATTCAACTAATTACACACATTCACTCACAACTTTAGGATCTTAAATTCCATGAATCTTAACACCTAGGATTAGGGAGTTGGAAGTGACCCTGGAGTGCGATTTTGTTCCTGTTCTAGGAGGAACTTTTCCTTTTCAGCCTCATCACTCCTTTTGGAATGGAAGGCTTTTTCCCCTGTCCCTTGCAGGACTGCCTCCACGGTGTCGCCTACATTTGTGAAGATAAATGTTCTTTCTGTCTTGGTGCAAAGGCAGCTGGTAGAACCCCTGCATTTTTGGGGCGAATGAGTTGGAAATGACTTCTGCTTTCCATTTAGGACCAGCACACCCTGGCCCACAGAACAGATCTTGCTCTTTGATAAAATGAATCTGAGGGAATATTTGAGGAACGTGGACAAGACAACAGAGGTTAATAAGCTCCTGGAGCTTCTGGTCAAGGAAATGAAAGAGCGAGAGAACGCCCGCCGAGGAATAGCAGAATGCTATTTTGGAGATTGATGGGCGTGTGTGTGTGTGTGTGTGTGTGTGTGTGTGTGTTTGGAGGGAAGTGGGGTGAAGGGAGGAGATGAAACATGCATAAGAAATCAGCAATGAAATGTAACTTTCTGGTCATCTAACGCAGCGTTCCCAATTTACAAATGGGGAAACAGAGGCCCAGAAAAGGGAGGGGTCTTTTTTTAATACCACGCAGCTGGTTAAGGAAACTCCTAACTCCAAGATAAGAATTCCTTCTTAGTCACAACTCAGCATATAGCTCCACACTTCTTAAAACATGTGCGGCATGCCAAGCATTGTTGTAGGGATATTATGGACGTCAGCCCTCTCAGCTGCACGCCAGCCCTGTGTGGCAGGTATTTTTCACTCAGTCATTCATTCATCAAACATGTGTGGAGAGCCCACGCCACGCCAGGCACTTTCCTAGGCAGACAAAGATGTAAAGGAAGTTTCAGAGTTTCTCTTCCCCTCGTTAGTCCACAGTGAGAGATGCATATACTCCGTAGAGTGATAGCGCGTGGACCGGTTCACGCACTCAAGATCCTTTCAGATTGGAGCCTCCGATGTGAAGCGCTCAGAAGCAGGCGGGGGAGACATGGCCGCAAACAGTTGACGATAATACAACATGCTAAGTGCTGTCTAAGTGAAGAGGCAGCTCTGGGGAGCAGAATGAAATACACACAGCTTGCAAGCCAGATGGGACTGGAAGCCCAAAGCAGGGAAAGGACAGGGTGGCTGCCTCCTGGGGGGGCCACGTCATCTCGGGCTCCAGCCACCTAGAGATGGGGTTCAAGCTCAGCAGCCCTCTGTCCTGCCCCCACCCCCCAAGCCAGACGGTGTGACTTTTCTTTGAGACTCAGTTTCCTCCTCAGTGAAAGTGGGGGGATGATCCCGTCCTCCCAGGGCGATTGTGAGGCTCACATAAAGACACCGATTATGAAACAGCTGCCGAGCCTCAGGTATCATTGATTCTCTTTCTCTCCAGCACCCTAGTAATGTGGGAGTTTCATTGGCGTTTGGGGCAATGGGACCATTAGACAAGACCTCCCTTTCCTGATCTTGGTCAGAGAACTCTGCTTCACGATTTCTTTGAGTTTGTTTAAGTTGGAATGAGAAAGAATAGAATTTGAAGCTTAGAGGGAAATAGGGGAGCTGTTTCTTCTACCTCTTCACCCCTTCTCTGGGCTTCTTCCCCTCCTGTGCGGCACACCAGGGACCGGGATATGGTGTTCCCAAATGGGAACCGCCTGAGGGAAGTCCAGAGGGTGCTTAGGCTTCAGGCTTAAGAACGGGAGGAATTTTCCACCTACAAATCTAAAAACAGCCGCTCTGTGCCACTCAACCTCCAGTTGTTTCTTTCTGGCAGGAAAACAAAATAAAACCAAACCACCTTTTTATTTGGCAAACAAACAAAGGGTTGGAGACGTCTTGGGCAGATGAAGCCAGGGAAAAGTGGAAAGGGCTGAAAAGGAAGACATTTTCATTCACCACGCCTCTCACCGAAGTAGGTGATTCATAATCTTTATCTGATTTAATCCCCACACCAGCGCCTCCATTACCTTAAATGTCATCACCTCCACTTCGTATTCATATAGGGATATTCAGACTCAGAGAGGTTAAGCACTTTGTTCGAGGTAACACAGCCCAGAAGTAATGGCATCAGCATTTGAGCGTGGTGTGTCTCTGCAGCTGGCCACATTTCCAGAGGGAGATTAAATGGGTTTCTGGGAGCTGAGCCTGGGTGTGTAGCTTCCGGGCAACTGGTCCCAGAGTTTGGGTGACCCTGCTAGGACACCTGTATGGGGACCTTGCCACAGGCTGGTCCTTAATGGACTGAGGCTGTAGCTCAGGGCCCCTAGATTATGCCCTGTGGATTTATACAAGAAGTCTCCTTCTGTGGCAGCCCTTTGCTCACTCTGCTCAGTTTGGTACAGTCTAGCTCTTAATACCAGCTGTGTAACCACTGCTCCTGCCTTCAGACTGACTTTCTAATTGGAATTCCAGATCTGAAGGAGAATCATAGCTGTCTAAAACCTGGGTCTGACTATATCATTCCCATGCTTAAAACACGTGATGGTCACAGCTTATTTTGCCACCTAGCACCCACTCCTCCCTCATGTGGCACCAGCTTTGGAAGAGCCAAGGTGTGTATTTCATTTGAACCTAGGGGCTGATCACATGACCTGGACTGAGCCAATCAGCACATCAGTTCGGCAATAGGCACAGGGCCAAAGTCAGATCAGTCCCGGCCAGAGACACTCGATTCTGGAACTTTGCTTGAGCTAAGGGAAATGGACTCTCCTTTGAGGTCCACTGTGATGTGAACTGAGGTTCTCAGGAGCCACCGCATGGAGCCTCAGAATGGGGACCAGCTTAGAGCCAGCAGAGTCCAGAAAAAGAGAGCGGGGAACCTTATTAGCCTGGTGGCATCGTTTACACCTTGGATCAAGCTGTGCCTGCAGCTCTCCTAGGTCTGGTCATTTTTATGAGCCAATAACTACCCCTTCCCCTTTGTTCTTGTTAAAGCAACCAAAAGGATCTTAATTACTTCTGATGCAAAAATCCTTTGATGTCTTCCTGTTGCTTTCAGGAGAAAGTTCAAATCCTTTAAATTGGCTTTTAAGTAGATGCTTAAATAGATTGGCTTTTAGGGTCCTCCATGATCCGACCCTGACCTCTGTCTCCAGCCACCTGTGTTCCATGTTGCTCCTGGACATGCTGTCACCTGGTGTTTCTGAGCATTTGCGCATGCTGTTTGCTCCTAGAGGAATGGCCTTGTCTGCTGTGTTCACTTGGTAAGCCTCTATGTTGACTATCATGGCTCAGCTAATGCATAAAGAAATCCCTCCTGGGACACAGGATTGAAACAGAGGCTTCCTGTGTGCTCCCACGTGGACCTTTACCTTGTAGCACCAACGAAACTCAATTTGGCACTTAAGGTTGGTTTCCTTGTCTGACTTCCTCCCTAGATTATGGACTCTTTGAGGATGGAGACTCCTTGAGGATGAGGGATGCATTCACTCAGCAAATACGTAGTGAGCATCTACTACATGCCAGAGACCCCTCTCGGTGCTGGGGAAACAACAGTGAAAAAAATATACAAATTTCCATCTCTTGTCTGGCAGGGGAAGCAGAGGCTGATTGAGGAACCCACATGGAGTCCGGGTCATTTCAGAGAGTGGTAGGCCTATGACATAATTAGACAAGGAGATGCCTGCTTCCTGTCTCTGGGCCTGGAGCCTCGAGGAGGGCCAGGCTCAAAACAGGCCCTCAGGAAGTGACCATTTAATGAATGAATAAGGAACATCCCCAGACACCCCTGGTACCCCTCAGCCTTTCTTTATGACTCTACCAGCAACTCCGGACTCTATCAGAACCTCTTTGATAGTCATTTATTGCCTGTTTGCAGCCTACACCCCCTCTTGGGGTATAGTTATATAAATGACATTTTTTAAACGTGTACGACACTCACCTTTCCTGATGGGAGTTGAACAAGAGCCACGTTCTCTTTGACTTTATGGTGCGGCTCCATCCCTGCCTTGGTCCAGCATCGGAAAGCTGTATGCTCCTCTGCCTGACTTTGATCAAGGCTCCTTGTCTGTCTCCTCCACAGGCCTGTTGCCAGCCCTTTGATCATCTCTGTGACTCTCTTCTGGGCTTTATCTGGCTCCATTAAGACGATGAAGCTTAATCCTGCTTGTGTCACTCCCATGCTCAAAAACTTTCGATGACTCACTATTGCCTACGGCATCAAGTCCAGACCCATGAGGGCTTCCCTTGATCTGACTTCCGCCTCCTCGGCAACCTGTTTACCACCACCGCTCTCCTACATAGTGCTCATTGCTACAGAGCACTCGGCACCTCTGATGTTCATTTTATTCCTCTATCAATTTACACATCCGTGGTTGTCTCCTTGCACTGGATCGTAAACTGTTTGAGGGCAAAGATCATGTCTTGCTCATCCCCGAGTCACCAACATCAAACCCAAAGCCTTCTCCATTATGAACGCTCCACCAATCTTGCCAGAGGTGAAATCTGTACATGGCATGGCCCTACCTGCTGGCAGTTGAAATGGCTTGTCCTGGCCCATGAGTCTTGAGGTCCCCCTCTCAGGGGCAGACTTAGTCTCCTTATTGGGCTAGAGACCACAATAGTAATTCTGGCATCCTTGTTTAAATCTTGTACTTGTCCCCCACTCCTTTTTTTTGCATTCTTAATCCATACACATAGCCCCATGATTTCCTTCTGTGCTTTCGCCTCATCACTGTGGCATTTTGTCACTGGGATGTTTTTGGTGTCATTTGCTGTGTTGACATACATTTTTGGCCTGTTTGCTATCTCTTTGGAGTCCCTGTCCTTCCCTACTCTTAGGCTTTATGGTCTGGGTGGAGCTAACTCCATGCCCCACTTCCAAGGGTGAGCATTAGACCCATAGCAGCCAATTAGAACGGTATTAGCTGTGGCCACAGTGCTTGACTCAGGGATGGCAAGTGATACATCTAAGCCAATGAGAGCCAGCCCTGGGACTTTAGCTAGAACCAGTGGGAAAGACACTTTCTATCTCTATAGGATTTGCAGAGCTGGCAGAATGTGGGCCTGAGCAGCTGGGCTGTGTTGCCATCACCCAGGGACAGCATGCCAGAAGGTGATGCCAACACAGAGAAGAACAGAGCCAAGGGGAGGAGAGGAGACAAATTTCTGATGACAGTGTGTGAGTGCCCAGTTCCTGATGTGGCTTTAAGCCTCATCTTCTCCTGTACTTTTCCGTTGTGTGATCAATAAAGCTTGCCTTTCTATTTGAGTTGTTTTGAATGAGGTTTCTGTCTCTGCCACCTAGGAGAAACCTGCTGGAATCTGTAACTTGGGACTGTGTGTCCCTTCCTGCAGAAAACTTCTGATCAAGCAGGACCTGACTCCGGAAGGACCCTTCATTTAACATTCTCATGTTCCAAGAAGGAGCTGATCACCCCGGTCCCAGTTCTCTGTCTCAAAGCCGCCTCCTCATTTGCACAGAACAGTCCCACGTCGTGCTGATTTAAGGGAGAGAAGGGGCTCACACTGTGGGTCCCTACTCAAAGCTTTGCCCAGGTTCAAATTTCATATCCACAGATCCCAGTTGATGTATCCATAGCCCCTCAAAAATGCACACTTTTTTTTTTTTTTTTTTGCCAACATCTCTGCAATTTCACCCTTGAGTGGCATCAGTGTTCTTGGGCGGGTGCCATCCGTTCCTGGCAATTTGTCTGCATCTTGTTTGTCAATTGGAGTTGGAACATTTGACTGCCAGAGCAGTGCTTTGGCGCTCCTACTTCCAAAAGACAGTTTGGGAGCAGGAATTGCTCTGAGGTCCTCCTCAGTCATGGCTGATGCTGAGGCTCTCAGATGTTCCGGATATCTTTTTTTCATCTCAGAGCTCTCTCCCAGAGCTACGATCATCAAACATCTCACCGGTCCTTTATCTGACCTGCTTTCCATCTGATGGATTTGAAAGACCTCTGATCCTGGGCCCTATGGTCCATCTCAAGGTGACTTTTGGGGTGTCTTTGGAATGCATCCTTTCAAGGCCCCATGGCTCCAGGTAGGCTTTCTGATTCTAAGTCATCAGTTTTTAAACATTTCCCAAAAGATTCCTCTCTCTTTGCAACAGCCTCTCCTTAGCTTGTTGTTTTGTTTTGTTTCTCACTGTTATGGTCAGACTCTGCTGGGCTGAGGTTGGAGGGAGGAGGTTATGTGCTATCTTAGGATGCCACCATCTCAACATGGAGATTCTACGGTCACTGTGGTAGGAAGGGATAGCTGGAGTGTCACAGAGTTCCCTGCAGCCCCAGCTGGGAGGTGATCTTGCAGGCTTGCTTCTGTTTGCTCTTCCAGATCCACTCCCCCTACCATATCTGTGCCCCGGAGGCTGGCCTGTGTGGACCAGTCAACAGGTTCCCTTTGTCCTCTGGTTGGCTTCTATCAACGGGAGGTCCTGGCAGGGTTTGGAGGCAGGAGGACAACAAGATCAGAGTGTCCCTCGGCTGAAGGCCACTGCTCCTGGCAGCGGTCCTTCCTACACAGGTCCCCTCTGCAGGCTTGGCAACCACTCCCTCCTTGTCCTTCAGGCTTAGAGGTGGTAATGGCTCTGCACTAAGCCTGGCCCTGGGGAACTGTACTATCCCTTGTGAAATCTGCCTGCTCTGCCCACCCCTTCATGAAGCTCTGCTCAAATGGCCCACATGGAACGTTCCATGTTTCCTGCCAGGATTCTCACTGGTCTTGACACTTCTGCTCACCATTCACTGGCCAGATCTAGAGCCTTGGGCCAGCCGATTGCAAGGGGCTGGGGAGTGCGGAGCTGCTTGTGCTCAGGGAGAGAGTTAGGACAGGTGTGGGCGTGCCCCGGCCATCTCCATCACAGGCAGACAGCTCCCAGTCATCAGCTTGGAGCACTCTGGGGGCCCGCTGAGTTCCCGCACCTCCTATGGCATACTGCTCTTCAGAGCTTCTCTCCCGGGGCATAGCAGAATGCAAGGAGCTCCTGCATTGACTTGGCTGGGTTTTCACCGTGTGACTTTGGGCAAGCCAGCCTCCCTCTCCAGGCCTACGTTTCACTCATCTGCAAAAGGATATTGTACTTCTGTGGCAGGCACCCTGCAGGGCTTAGACAGTGCAGACACAGGCCCTGGCACATGAGGCTTGCAGGAAATGGCAGCTAGAATTAACCATCACATCCATGCCTTGGACAGATCAGCGTCTATACACTCATTTAACACTGTTCCCTGAGCACCTGCTCTGGGCTGGGCATGTCTCCGTGCTGGAAGACAGAGTGAACCAGGCGGAGGAGGTCCTGCCTTGCATGGTGTTTCTGGTGGGAGTGGACAGGCAATGAACAAATAAATAGATAATTCAGAGAGTGGTGAGTGCTCTGAAGAAATAAAACTGGGTGATGTGAGAAAGAAAGATGGAGCAGGGTGTCTGGGAAAGCTTCCTGGAGATGACATTTGAGCTTGATATGAAAGAGTGGAAGAGGCCTGTGTGAAGATCTGGGGCAGAAGGTTTGGCCTCAAGGAGGCTCCCCCAAGCTGGGTGAGAACTTGGCCCGTTCCTGGGACAGAATGGAGCCCAGGAAGGGGGAGTGTGGGGAATGAGGGGGAGACTCGTAGTGGTAGTACCCGAGAACAGAGAGGTGGGCTGTCCAGGTCCTGTGGGTCCTTGTCAGACAGGGGGAGGGGCCTGGATGTTATCGAACTGGAATGGGGCCTTCCATCAGGAGGTTTTAAGGAGCAGGTGCAACCTGCAGCAAGTCTCTGGTTGAATTCTCCCGTCTCCAGTCCCAAGTCCTCTTCCTCTGACCTCATTTGCCTAGACAATTTTTTCTTTCCTTTCCTCTTCTTTCCTTTCCTCTCCTTTCCTCTTTCTCTTTCTTTTTTTTCTTTGAGTAGGCTCCACGCTGGAGCCCAACATGGGGCCTGAACTCACCATCCTGAGATCATGACCAGAGCTGAGATCAAGAGTCGGGCACTTAACCGACTGAGCCACCCAGGCACCCCAACAATTTCTTTAACAAATTGCCATTTTTAGAGAGCTAAGAGCCTCTGTCAAAGATCCAAGCAGGTCCCTTCCTCAATTCTAGGGAAACCGGGGCCCACCACCCCAGGGGTCCCGCCCTGATCCACCTGAGGGTGACCACAGCCACCCTCCCCCCAGCCCTGAGAGCCTATTGTGTTTCAGGCGTCACGGGCCCTGCGCATGCGCTATCTCCTTTCCTGGGCCCCATCTCCCCGTAGGCTGCTGTTACCATCTCTTTGGTTCTGTAGATGAGGAAACTGAGGACCCAGCATCTCCCACTCCCTGCTCACCTCAGGACGTGGCTCCCTCCTCCCGCAGCAGCCCACACGGCACCCTGTAAATAACTGCATGTTCCCAACACCTCTCCTCCTTCTCCTTGGAAACCTGCTTTCTCTTTGGACTCCGGCTGCAGGGCTGTGAGATTCCCCGCTTGGCTCAGTGCGGAGCCTGGCGGCAACGTGCATCTGAAGACCTGGGCGGGCGGGCGCTTTCGTTCACTAGCTGGGTGACCTTAGGGAGGTCACTTCACCTCTCTGAGCCTCAGTTTCCTCACCGGAAGTGCGGGGGGGATAGTGGCTCACTTCCGTGATGGAGATTAGATGAGGACTTGTACACAGGTTCCTGGCTGAGTGTGGAACACACGCGGGTGCCTAATGAAAATGTTTCCTCTTTTCATCCTTCTCTCGTTCTCCTTTCCTTTTTTTCCTTCCCTAATCCGTTCTGCCTCCTAGATGTTTTGGGGGGAGGTCCGGGTCCATACACTGGGATGCCTGCAGGGCCAGGCAGGTGACAGAGAGGGGTCGCTGCTGGACTCCTTGGTAAGGGCATGGGAAGAAGCCAGCTTCCGGAGCAGACCTGCACAGAGCCTGTAACCTGGGGGAGGCCAGTCCCAGGGATGATGTGGCCTGGGTTGTCCAGGGGTCTCTGATGCCTCCTCCTAGAGCTCCTCCAGATTGCAGGATTCATTTACTTAGATTTCAAGAACCAGACTTTCATATTTACATTTCATTTCACCAAGTGGAAGGGAGAAGTCAAATGTGGCCTTTCCCTGGCTTTTGGTAGATCTTCTGGAAGGAATGGGAAGGGGCTTTACCTGTGGGGTGGGGTGAATCAATGTGACCCTTGATGTCCAGAACCTGTGGAATGATGATAATAACAGGAGCTCCCTTCATCGAGCTACTTTGTGCTATGTGCTCTCTATATCCTACCTTGTTTAAGCTGCCCAACAACCTTATGAGGTGAAGAATTAGTATTATGCCCATTTCACAGATGAGGAAAGAGGCAGAGAGAGGACAAGGAACCTTGTCAAGATCACACAGCTAGAAGGTGCCATTGAGGATTTGCATCCAGGCTGTCTGGCCCTGTGGTCTGCACTCACCTCTCTGCTCTTCTGGGACTAGAAGGTCAGAATGGGAGATGGGGCTCGCTCCTCGGCTGGGTATAGGGTGAGGAGACCCTAAGTGGTCATTCAGCAATCTCAGTGTGTCACCGACTGCTGCGCATGACACCCTGTGTCTCTGTGTACTTGCTGTGGTGGACATAGGTTGTCTTAGGTTGCCCTAAAGCCTCTCTTCTGTACAGCAGCTTAATATTCCTTTGGCGATCTACCCTTCCCTTATTCTCTGGCCATGTGGTTTGGATGGAGTCCTCCAATCCTCTTTCATTCAAGCTCTTGGAACTGGTGCATAATCCAAGCCTAGGATGAAGGTATGGACATATGGCTTGAGATGGTCCTGTAAGACTCAGTCATGGAAATTGTTCTGGAAATGTTAGAAAAATTCTTCTTCTGTTGGAGTTACTGAGCTAAGAAAGTGTGAGCTTGGAGCTGCAAGGTCATGGTGTGAAAGGAGCCTGTGTAAGGGGGAAGCCAATCCAGATTGAAACAGAACTGATAGAGAGAGAGAGACTGAGCCCTGAGGATATTGCATGACTCCTGGATCAAGCTCTTCCTGAAATCCAGAATCTGCCCTTGACTTTTTTAGTTACACTAACTAATACAACCCTTTTTTTGCCCTTAAGGCATTTTGATTGCCTTTTTCTATCACCTCTATCAATCCTAAGATTGGGTTGGCTGGCATCGTGCTAACTACTCCATCTATGTTATTACATTTAATCCAACGAGGTAGTTGATATGGTGCCCATTAGGCAGATGAGGGAACTGAGGTTCAGAGAGACTTTTATTGGTTAAGGTGTCACAGCTAGTACATGACAGAGCAAGGATTAGACCCCAGGCATTTTGACTCTAGACTACAGCTGGATCACTCTGCTGTATGGTAGGAGGTTGGTTTTACCACTCCCCACTCCTCGAGTACCTCTTATAATGTCTCCTCTCCAGGTCACATCAGACTGCTCCCGCTGCTTCTACTCTCATCCCCTTTAATCCCCCCTTCCTCAGAAGCCTTCCCTGGCTACACCCTCAGACTAAGCTCTGTTTCCTGGTAGACATTTTTATGGCACAAGGTACTTTTCATCTTAGCTCGACTGAACTTCAATAATGATTTGTTCCAGGTTTATCTCTTCTGCTGGGTGGGAGTCCCACAGGGGCAAAGATGACGTCTGTTTGCCCAGTGTTGCAGCGTTGAAGCCTGGCATAGTGCCTGGACCGTGGTGGGCACCTGGTAAATGTTTGCTGAATAAATGAAGTGTGCAGCTTTTCTCACTCCCACTGCGGCCCTGCATCATTGTACACCTGTTTGACTGCAGTGTTGTATCATTCTGACACTGCAGAATTCGCTTGTGCTCTGCTGTATTGTAGGGTCCCTGTGATCTTGGATGCTTCCTTATCTTTGTGGAAATACGGACAGATGGTTTTGCCGACTAGGCAGTGAGTTCTTTGAAGACTAAAGCAGGGTCTCCGACCATCATCCCTTGATAGTAGTAATAATACAAACAACAATGATACAAGGAATAATACTAATTAGGAGCACTTACCATCTGCCAGGCACGGCCCTGAGGGCTTTACATGCATTACCTTAGTGAATCTTGATCTCAACTGTATGCGAATGTACTGTTATGACCCCATTACACTTACGGGCAAACTAAGGCTCAGAGAGGTTATGTGGCTTCTTTTGCTTCAAAAGGAGGGCTGCCTCATGCAATCAAAAGAGAACTTGTTTTTCCAGTGACTTTAATGGAGGACGGCCAGTAAGAATAGCATAAAGGCTGAAGGGGAGCCAAAAGGTTGACCCAGCTGGTGGAGGCCTGGCTGTGCCCTGCTGAAAGGAAGAGAGTCTTTGTTGCAGGGTCAAAGGAGGGACAAGCATTCAGGAGAGAGGGTAACCCTCAGAGTGAGGGAGCAGGGGTGGGGGGAAAGGAGAGCTCAGGGGTGTTGGACAAAGGGCACCAGGCATGAAGCTGGAGGGTCCGGGCTCCTACCCTGGCT
The DNA here is from genome assembly GCF_054177405.1 of Leptonychotes weddellii. Taxonomy (NCBI): domain Eukaryota; kingdom Metazoa; phylum Chordata; class Mammalia; order Carnivora; family Phocidae; genus Leptonychotes; species Leptonychotes weddellii. Next base: position 58,773,776 of record NC_138375.1, on the reverse strand, counting down.
TAGCACTTCCTGGCTGTGTGACCTGCGGCAAGGCACTGTACCTCTCTGAGCCCACTGCGGTACTGAGGCCAGCCGTGACATAGGACCTGGCAACTGCCTAGCCAGTGCCTGACAAAGAGTAACAGGTCCTGTGTATGTGGTGGAAGCTGCTGCCATGCTTCATCTGCATGAACTTGGCTCATCCTCTCGACTACCCGAGGATGAGGGCCCCTTGATGATCCCCTTCTGCAGAGGAGGAGACTGGGTAGGGCAGGGCAGCCATTTGCTCAGGGTCACTCAGCACGTGCAAGGCAGCTGGATCTGAGTTCTGGCTGCGTGGTTCCAGAACTTCCGCCTTATCATTTGGGTCTTCTCAAGGATTGAACTTGGATCTCAGTGAGAGAAGGGGCTGGGGGAGGCAGTTGCTCACTTTGTGCTCTTGCCTCTTTTGGCAAGTCTCTGTACTCATGGTTTTACCTTCGAGGGACAATTCCCCTGTGCCCCAGCATATCTCAGGGGGCAGTGGACAGACATTTGTCAGCAAGCCTGTGGTGGCCCCGGGCTGGCAGTGGGGCGCAGCCTGCCCGGCAGGAGACAGGAGCAGGGGCGTGGGCACCAGGTTTCACCGTGGTGGGGCTGCGGTGCGGGGCCAGCGCCAGGCCTGGGCCAGAGGGGAGGAGCCCGCACTTCCGCCTCGCGCGCAGAAGTCGCTCCTCTGCGGTTTTCGCCACATCTACACACCACCTCTGCTATGTACTTAACATTGCCCTCTAATTTCACTCACTTGCAAAAATAAAACCCTTCATTGCGTTTACTTAAAAAGGAAACCTCATCCTGCCACTTCATACCGGAAAACCAGTCACTTGCTAGAATGGAGGGTGATAATGCACATAAACGCGGTGAAAAGGAAACGCGTGGTGATGTGCAGCTCAGTGCTCTGGGGTCCTGGCTCCCGCCCTGAGTCCAAGGCTAGCCCTCTGGTCGTTGAAAGGGAGGGGGCTACTATTAGAGAAGGGGGAAGGGCCACCTGGCACCAGCCCCTGAAGCGCTGGAAAAGGACTGGGAAAGAGATCTACGTGTGTCCGTGTTTGACTTGCCGTTGAAAGCAGCTGAGGTACCGAGGCTTCCATGCTCTGGAAAATGCCGGCAGACACCTGGCCTGCCCCGCAACCCCACCCCACCCCTCATGGGGCCAGCCTCACTTCCCCTCCCACCTGAGCTCTCCTTGGCCTCAGCTCCCCCAGCACCAAGGAAACAAGGCCTTCATCAATCTGATCCTCAGTTTCCCCATCTAGAAAACAGGGATAATGAGTCCTCTTGCCAGGGCTGTTTGGAAGATTAGAATGAGATGCTATGTGTCAAAGGGACTTTGTGTGGTGTCTGGTACAGGGAGCAGGGACTTGGGCAGTGAGCCTTCCTGCCCTTTGATCCTGATCTGCTCAAATTTAGAAATTCTGCTCGCAGCCACATTCACCTCAGGTCCTCTCTTGCAGGCTCTTTCTTTTCACCTAGAGATTCTGACAGCCTTGGACTCAAATCTTCTCTCCTCCATCTCCTCCAGGGTCAGATCACGTCTCTGAGCCTCAGTTTGCTCATTTTAAAAATTGGAACAGGGCACCTGGGTGGCTCAGATGATTAAGCATCTGCCTTTGGCTCAGGTCATGATCCCAGAGTCCTGGGATCGAGTCCCACATCAGGCTCCCTCCTCGGTGGGGAGGCCTGCTTCTCCCTCTCCCACTCCCCCTGCTCGTGCTTTCTCTCTGTCAAATAAATAAATAAGGCGCCTGGGTGGCTCAGATGGTTAAGCGTCTGCCTTCGGCTCAGGTCATGATCCCAGGGTCCTGGGATCGAGTCCCACATCGGGCTCCCGGCTCAGCGGGGAGCCTGCTTCTCCCTCTGACCCTCTCCCCTCTCATGCTGTTTCTCTCTCGCTCCCTCTCTAAAAAATAAATAAAATCTTAAAAAAATAAAAATAAAAAAATAAATTAAATAAATAAATAAATCCTAAAAAAAAAAAATGGGAACAATAGCAGCCACCTCCTCAAGTTCCTATATGGACAAGGAAATACTTCGTTATTGGTAAAGTTTTGTACACACGTAAGGACGTATTTTTATGATTTGTAATCCTCTGGGATGGGAGGGTTATGGGAGTGTTCCTCGGGTTGGACTGCCTACGCCCTCAGGGGAAATTATCTGAGTTTGAGTCCCCAAGAAAGGCTTCCTGAGTTCGCGACAGGTTGTGTGCTGATGTATCTGTCGTTGAGGGGAATGTTGTGGGCTCCAGCTGAGGCAGCTTCTGTTTTTAGCTGGAATCATTGTGGCTCAGCCCCCCATGTGGAAAAAAGGAACGTGGTGCAGAAATAGCCCGTCCCAGGGGCTGCCCAAGAGAACGGCTTATTTTGACTCAGGATGCTGCAGAAGCTGTGGCAGCCTTGTCAAAATACATCTGCCTCTTCTTGAGCGGCCCACGATCCTCAGACTCCCGCCAGGACCAGAGGACGGCTGCCAGACGTGCACATCTGGAGCCCGGCCCCTGGGAGCTGAGGACAGCCCTGGCTTGGATTCCAACAATAACCGCCTTCCAAGCACTAGAGGGCAAAAACTAGATGTCCTATGTCAGTGGCACGAAGGAGCCCCGCTTGGTCTCCAGGCTTATTCGTCCCGGTGGTCCCCATGGCTGGCCCAGGGCCTGGCAGGGTCTGGCAAGAGGAAGGGGGAGTGTCCACAGCCCTTCCTCTGTGGAACTTGCAGAGGAGGCTGCAGTGGGGGTTATTATACCCATTTCACAGGTGGGAAAGCTGAGGCCTAGTCCATGAAGTGACTTCTGGTGATGAGATCTCATCCCAGCCACATGGTCCTCTCCTCAGAGCCCTCTTCTGCATCTTTGAGCTGCTGTGGCCTCTGCCTAGGATGCTCTTCCTCCCTCTTATAATCATTCCCAACCCCAGACACACGTTTCTTCCTCTCGGCAGAGTCGGTCCCTGCCTCCTCAGGACTTTGTGCGGGCTTCGTGATGGCCCTTATTTGCCTGCCCAGTAACTTGGCACAGCTGCTGGTCAGAGAGGGCAGAGTCATCTCTTGGTGCAGGGTCAAGTGCGGGCCTGCCCGGCGCGGACCTGACAAATGTTTACTGAAGGAGTGAATGGCGTTGGAGTGTTTCATGGAGGGGCTCCCCAGCTCAAACCACAGGGATTGATTCAGCGCTCAGTCAGGGAAGAGAGGATATAGGACCTCTTTCAGGCTCCCTGACTGGAGGGCAGCTCCAGGGAGACCGGAAAACAGGCTCGTGGCTCTAGAGTGGTACGGCCACCTGCTCCCAGGCTTCTTTCATACAAGATGCCCTGGAGCCGACTCATTCATTTCCCACCAGAGCTGTCACAGGTGGGCTCTGCCATCTCCCTGGTTCCTCAAGTCCAAAGCCCTGGTCAGCGTGGATGTGCAGGTCCGAGTTCAGACTGCTTGCCCCGAGCCATCTCCTGCCTCCTTCCCTGCTGCCTGTGGGTTCCTCAGGCCTTCCCAGCTCCCCCTGCACCACGGCCCAGCCTCCACCTGGCGCCCTGGGCCCCATCTCCATTCACGTGCCTCGTATGGGGCTGACTCATAGATCCTTTGTGAGCTCAGCTCTGACCACACGGCTCTGACCCTGCTCGAAACAGTGGGCAGCTCACCCCTTTCTCTGCTGGCATTGTTTGAAGTGGATTCTGTAGCTAGAACGGGGGCTCTGTGAACAGGGGGCCCTTGGTCAGGTGAGTGGGGATTGCTGGGCTAAATGAGGTCAAACGGATTTTTCTCTTCAGGAATTTTCAGGGCCTTTAATGTGCTATTGTGGATGATGATTCTCAGAGAGGTGACACAGGGTGTGGCGTTTCTAGAACTTATCTGATCAGGGAACCTTTCAATCAAGGAAAGGGGTGTTCTGAAGAGTGCACTTTGGGAAATGCTGGCATGTTGCCAGAGCCTAAAGTCCTTACCTTGGTGGACAAGGTCCTCTACAGCATGGCCCAGCCTACCTTTCCAATGGCTGCTCTGGCCAGTCCACTAATATCCAGAAAGTTCCAGCCAAAAAGAACCTCCGGATGCTCCCTGTGCCTGCTGTGGGTTTCCTGCCTCTGTCTGCCGCCCACTCATCCTCCTGCCAGACTCACTCTTTCCCTCCATCCAAAGCCACCTTTTCCTTCCAGGCCCAGCCCAAATGTAACCCCTCCTCAAGCCTCCTCAAGTGATAGCAGCATGGGAGACCTCTTGCCTTCCTCTTGCCCCTTGAGTCCCAGTCTGGCCAATGTTAGGTCAATCTGAATGTGACATTATTATAGAGAAATCTTTGGATCCACTCTAATTCGCTAAAAAAAAAAAAGTCATTTGTAAACTTGAGTATCTTAATCAGCATCAGTGCATGGCCCTCCTTCATGAGGCATCTTAGCACTGACATACCTTGATGCAGTGGTTGTAGCCTGCTACATGGACTGTGCATCCCCCAAGGGGCCCCCCAGTCAGTGGCAAATGGACAGCACCCGAAGCTGAAATAGATGAACATGTTCAGTCACGTGTTTGTTGCCCGCAAAGGGACAACTCCATTCATTTGCAGGAGGGGACTCATGCTTCCTGAGCACCCGCTAGGTGCAGGGCACTGTATCTGATGCTTTACACATCTCATGTCACCTGATGGCCAGAGCCCTGCCAGATGGGAGCCCCTGGGAGGAGCTGAAGTCTTGGAGGGCTTGAGGGACCTGCTTGAACTCACATAGCAGGAAAGGTAACACCAAGACAGGAACTCAGCTGAGTGCGGTGCCAAAACCTGCCTCTCCTATTGGACCCCGATCAGGACTCAGGTCAGAGGACCTCTCCTCCGGGAGTCTCCCTCACCTCTGCACAGGGCTACCCATGCCGGGGCGTTGCCCCCACCCAGCGAGGCACTCCCATCCTGGGGCAGAGCCTCTGCTTGTGAGTTATCATCCCCATCAGGCTGGGAGCCCCTCAAGGTCAAGTCTTACTTGTCTTTGCACCTCCAATATCTAGTATGGAGTTTGGCTGCATGCATGAGGTTGTGTGTATGAAGTGAGGCATAGATGTTTCTTGGCATGAGGAAGATTCTAGGTCTTTTTGGGAACAGCGCTAGGAAGATACGGACTGAGATCCAGTACTTTGAAACCCACCATCATGCATTCCTATGGAATCAGTAAGTCCTCTTCTTCTCTTCTCGTTCAAGGGTGAATGGCCTGTTAGATGACTAAGCATCATTTTGAGCCACAAACACCCAACAGGAGGTGGCTGGTGACAATGGACGGGCCAGCACTACCCAAACCAGCCAGCTGACTAAATGTTGAAATGTGTGCATCATTACAGCTGCACGGCAATACAAGTTGGCGTTAAAACACACACCAACACAGTCTCCCTGCAGTATGCAGAGGAATCCTGAAAAAATGCAAAGTAGATCATGTCACACCTCTGTTCAAAACCCTCTATTAGCTTAGAATAAAACCACCACACTTAGAATGAAATCCAAAGTCATTTCCTGGGTCTCCAAGGCTCCACATGAGCTGAACCCTCTTTTTCCTTTGCCCTCCTTTCTCCCCTTCCTTGCTCCACTCCAGCCACAAGGACTCTTGGTCTTTTTTCTCAAGCTGCCAACCTTCTTCCTGCATCAGGACTTTTGCACTTGCTGTTGCCTCCATCTAGAACACTCCTCCCCCCCTCCCCCGACCCCCACATCCTTACTTGGCTGGTTCCTTCTTGGTGTTTACTTGTGGGCTTGAATGTCCCCTCCTTGAAGAGATTGTCCCTCTTTTATCCAAATTCTATTTAAATGAGGATGTCACCGCCTATCTCATTACTCTGTTTAATGGCCTTCATAACACTTGCACTGCCTGAAATTATCTTATTTGTTTAAATATATTTGCTTATGTGTTTATTGCTTGTCTCTCCGACTAGAAGAAAATCTCCATGAGGAGAAGAACCTCATCTCCCCTGTTTACTGCCGTGTCCTGCTTGCTGTAACATCCACTGTGGCACAAAGAGGACAATCAGGAGACTTGCTCTCTGAGTAGGAAGACAAGGAGGTGCTTTAGAATGCAGACTCGGGCTGATGGCCGGGGTTCAGATCCCAGCCCTTCCACTTCTTGGTGGATGACATCCCCCCTTTACAGAGGAGGAAACTGAGGCACCAGGAGGTTTAGTAACCTGCGCAAGGTCACCCAAGGGCACACAAAGCACTCACAAACCCTACCTCCTCAACACAGTGGACAAGGATCTCTGTTACCGCCTCCAAGCTGCCTTCCAGCCCTCTCCTTCAGGCATACTGAACTACCTGCAATTTTCCGGAAGTAGCTCCTTATTTCCTGCCTCTGTGCCTGTGTGCCTGCCCCTCCCTTGGCCTAGAACACCTTGACTTCCTCTTGTCACCTGGCTAACTCTTACATCCCCGGCAAGACTCAGTTCAGCGCCACTTGGTTCATGCATGTCCTGACCCCAGCAGGTATGTTGACCCCATTGGTGACAATCTGTTCAGCTGTTATTGTCTCGTCCCTGCCTGCCACCGTACCTGGCTGAGCACCCCCACCCCCTCCGTCTCCTGCATCTGGCTGTGTTTGCTTGTATCCCACGCAGCGCTTACTGCCCTGCACGCTCCCGGCCGCCACCACCAGCCTGTGGGCTGTTTGAGGACAGGGCCACGTCTGAATGTCCAGGGCCTGGCAAAGAGCAAGTATGGAAGAGGATTTGTTGAAGGAAGGGGAAGTGATGATCAACCCTGCGAGGCAACCGCCAGGTGGGGACTAGGATGATGCTGCCTGTACCCATGGCCAGAAAGCCCTCTGCCAGTGAGCCTCGCAGGGCAACCACAGGGAGCAGGGACCAGGTGGGCCCGGGGGGCATCCTCTCCTCCAGGGTGGTTGCCTGTGGCCTTCTCTTCCCTCTGCTGTCTCGTGGGGCCTGGTGAAGCTGGGGTTGACTCCTCTGTGACTGGTACCAGGTACTGGGCCCTGTCTGTGTCTGGGAAGTTCTGCAGCTGCCTCTCAGGTGCCTCCCGGGGTAGAGGGCTCAGGCGGAGCAAGGCTGAGCCTCTCTCTGATCCTGCCCTGGACTGAGGTGGGGGGAGAGGGTGCCCGTCTGAGGCTCAGACAGGGTTCCTGGGACAGCCTGTTTCCTCCCGGAGTATCTCTGACTCCGAGTGGAGGGGCACTGGACTTGGCGTCCCTGCAGACCTGGTTCAAGTCCCAGCTTCCTGTTCTCGCTGCCACGCTGAGCTGGATGGGTGTGACAAAATGGGACATGCAAGCGAGCACTTTCTAGCGGCAAAGGTGCTCTGCAGCTCGGGGGAGGAAGCAAGCTTGTGCTGCTCTGGAGCGTGCTGATGGCCCTGGGGTCGTGGATGCGATGTGCGTGGGGTGAGACGGACCTCCCGACGCAGCTGCCACTTCTCAGAGTGCCTCAGATGCTGGGGGGCTGGGAGAGGGGGCCTCATCTGCAAGTGTTTTCCGGGCACAAATGCTGCCCACACTCCTCCGCCCCGTGCTCCCCCGCCGCGCGCTCCCCCGCCGCGCGCTCCCCCGCCCCGCGCTCCCCCGCCGCGCGCTCCCCCACCCCGCGCTCCCCCACCCCGCGCTCCCCCGCCCCGCACTCCTCCACCCCACACTCCTCCCAGCCAACCTGTACTGCATTGCCAGAAGAATCTTCCTAAAATACTCCCCACATCATATCACTCCCCTGCTCAGAAACTTCCTGCAGTGACCTCACATTGCCTGGGCTGAGCCTGGCTCCTTCGCTGGCACCCCAAGCCCCCCGCCTCAGCCCCACATCTGTCTGTTCACGTGCTCAGGGTCCAGTCCAGAGCGTCCCTTTTGTCTTGTTGGCGCCAGCACCTCACTGAGTCATCTGAGTGTCACCCAAAGATAAGAAGTAGGCTTCGTGGGGCACCTGGGTGGCTCAGTCGTTGAGCGTCTGCCTTCGGCTCAGGTCATGATCCCGGGGTGCTGGGATCGAGCCCCGCATCGGGCTCCCTGCTCGGCGGCAGGCCTGCTTCCCCCCCTCCCACTTCCCCTGCTTGTGTTCCCTCTCTTGCTGTGTCTCTGTCTGTCAAATAAATAAATAAAATCTTTAAAAAAAAAAAAGAAGTAGGCTTCGTGTGTTATATATGATGAAGACGAGGCTCAGAGAGGTTGACCGACTTGCCCAAGGTCACCCAGGTGGGGTCTAACTGCACCCAGAGACCCCTGAACTTTGGGGGCTCTGAGCTCAGCTAGGCCTGCAGGGTGGAGCTAGTCTTGCTGCTCTGAGGACCCCCGGCAGCCCTGGGGGGATTCAGCTCAGAAGCGAACCAGGAGAAGGCAGAAGGCCCAGCTTACAGGCACTGAGGGGGACCCGAGGCCCCGAAGGCTCTTAGAGCAGCTGGTGAAGGGGAATGTGGGCCCAAAGTCCCAGCTGCACCACCCACGGGCCGTGAGGGCAGGCCTCTGGCCCCCTGCGTCCCCGAGTGTAGCCGTCAGTTTGTGTGAGAATAAAACATGATGGTGATATATAGCAGGTGTTTAATAAATGCCTAGCATCTAAAAAGTCTTTTTCTTTCTCTTCAAAGCTGGAAGAGTCCTCAGAGATCATTAAATCCACCCTGCTTTCCTTTTGCAGATGAGGGAACCGAGCCTTAGAGGGGGAGTGCGGTGCCCAAGGTCACACAGCTAGAGGCAGGTGGAGAGGCCTGGGGCCTGTGTCTCCAGCTTCCTCATCCTGCCCTCGGGGTCTTAACCCTGCTGCAGGCCCACTGACCACCCGTGTGTGCCCTTGAGCTCCTAGGAACCAACAGGCATGGCCAACTGGTGTGTCGTGCTTGTCCTGAGGAGTCGCGGGTTGGGACTCCAGTGGCCCTGTGCCTACCCCCAAGGAGGACTGGCCAGGCACCAGTCCAGGTGTGTGTGTGTGTGTGTGTGTGTGTGTGCATGGTCAGTAGCAAACGGCTACAAGGCGAGCCTCAGGATGAGGGAAGGAAAGAGCCATGAGGGCCACGTGGCAGGAGTGATTGTCTCAGGTCTGGCCCCCTGATTTTAAGAGAGGGAGGGGTGGGTGAGGAGACAGGCCATCCCACCAGTCCAATGGCTGAGGATGAGCTCACAAGTGATTCCCTTCTCCTGATACCAGGACTACCCTGGGTTCCCTTGCAGGACTGGAGTCCTGAGGTCTCCAGCTCTAGGAGGCCGAAGGCCTGGGTGGAAATCCTGCCTCTGCTATCTAACAGTCATGTGACCTTGGGCACATCACCCATCCTTTCATTCCACAAATACCCCTGGGCTCTTACTCTGTGCCAGGCCGTGTGCTGGGCCCTAGGGACCAGTGTTAATGAGATCCCTGCCCTTAGGAGGCTTACAGTCTAGAATGGGCTACAGACAATACTTAAGCAAACAGAAGACAAAATAATTTCAGATGTCAGTAAATATGCTGAAGAAAATAACACAAGGTGAGGGGAGGGATTACTCTAGAGGGAGCAGCCCCCACAGGGAGGTGGGGTTTGCATGATGGTATAATCTGCCGAGGAGAGGGAGAGGCAGGTGCAAAGGCCCTGGGGCAGGAATGAGCTTGGTGCGTTGGAGCAGTAGAGAGAAGACCTACATGGCTGGAGCCAGGGAAGCAGGGGGAGAGTTGGGGAAATGAGCTGGGAGAGGCTAGCAGGGGCCAGGTCACCCAGGGCCTTGAGGTTCCTAGAGTGGACTGTGGATTTTAGTGTGAGAATAGTAGATCTCTGTAAGCAGCTGAGGAGCAAGTTCGATTGCCTTTTAAGAAGACCCCTCCGGCTGCTGTGTGGAGGACAGATTAGGGGAGAGGGCTGAAAGCAGGGAATGGGCTAGAAGGCTGTAGCTGCTCCCCCATAAGAGGTGATGGTATGGACCAGACAGTAGCGACGTCAAGAAGTGTTCGGCCTCTTAACATCTTGGAGCTTAAGCTCTGTGTTCTGGAAAAGGGGTCCGCCGTGGACTCTCACACAGGATGGTTGTGAGGATCAAGTGAGCAAACCTACAGGAGAGTGGGCTGCTGGCTGTGGAACTGCAGACATGCCCTGTCAGGGGCGCTGGGTATGCAGACATACCCTGGCGGTGCTGTTTGGGTCTGCCCAGGGCATCCCTCTCTAAGAGCTGATCCTTGTCAGGGGATGCTCTGGGCAGAGTAGTGGCTGGAAGCCCACCAACATGTGTCCCTGGGGTTCTGTTTCTTCCTTCTCTCCTAGGGGCTCCTGATTGAAACGTGCTTTCCTAAAGAACAATCCAGCCCCCAAACAGAGGCTTATCTTCCCAGCCCCTGTGGTTGACAGACATCCCACTCGGTCCTCTTTAAATGTCCTACATAATCTGGTTCCTTTTTCCCTCTGCAAAGGTACTTTTCTACTTCCCCCTTCTTTTTAATTCGTTCATGTTCTTTCAGCTCTGAGGGGTTTCGTTCTGTTCTTCTGGGGATGACAAATTCATTCCTGCATCAGGGCCTTTGCATTTGCTATGCCTGGGCTGTTCTTTTTCTTTACCTGGCCGGTGACTTCGTGAGAAACCTGCAAACTGCTCCCCAGACAGCTTTGCATATAACCCCACACCTCCTTTTAACAAGACTCATTAACCTTGTCCCGTAGACGAGGAAACCAAGGTCAAGAGAGATGCTGAGTGTGCCTGAGCTCAGGAGGCTGGTGAGGGTCATTTCTAGGGTAGCCACACAGGTCCTCTGCCCTCAAATCTGTGCCACACAGGGAAGGCCTCAGAGTAGAAGAGACACAGTAGAACAGGGACTCCTGTGCCGGGAATGGTGAGGGGAGGCCTCAGAGGTAGAAGAGGTCTCCGAGGGTGGGGGGATCCCCACAGCTCTGCTTCCAGAAAGCCCTCCTCATCGCTGGTCTGCCAGGCCCACACGAGAGGAGCAATATGCCTGATTTTGAAGGGTCACTGCTTAGCTCACATAGAGCGTGACCCTGGGCCCCAAAGAGCCAGCCACCTACTCCCTCGTTATCCCCTTGCTGGTGAGGAATCACCTTCTGTCCCCTGAAGCCTTCCTCAGCCCTTTAGGTGACAGATTAGGCAGGGATTGGGGTGATCCGTTGCTCAGGAGCCATCCCCCCCCACCCAGGGGAAAACCTGAGTGCCTTCATTACAAAATGTGAGCAGGAAGGAGGCAGTAAGCGTGTGCGTATGTGTGTGTATGTATCTGCCTGTGTGCACGTGTGGACGTGCACCACCCTGAGTACGTGCATAAAATACACACACGTGTGTATGTGATGGGTGTGTGCATGTGTGGGTGTGCACGAGTCCGAGTATGTGCCTACGTGCGACATTACGCAATAAGCACACATGTGTTTGTGTATGTGTGTGCGTGTGAGAGAGAGCTTTAAAGAGAGAGAGAGGGAAAACGCTATGTGTGCTCCCAGGGGCTACTCTTTCACGGTTTACATCTTGGGGCTTTCTGGCTGCTTCTGTGTTGAGGAAGCTCAGGCCATCACAGTGATGCCTCTGAGCTGGGTGTGTTCCCCCAAGGCTCCCAGGGAGGCAGAGATGGGGGTGGGGGGAGAGAGAGGCCTGGAGGAGGGTGTGAGCAGGGCCAGCTTGCTGTAGTCTGACCAACTGACCCTGCGTGGCTGACTCAGGCTGCCCGCTGGACGCTGGGTGGCTGATGAGGTCTGCCTGGCTGGCTGACCCTCCCCGCCCCTGGCCGGCGGACCCCACGAGGCTGGGTGACTCATCTCTCTCTCGGCAACCCGTTCTCTGGAAAGCCTGCCTAAATCCTAGCTCAGCCTGGGGGCTACTAGCTGCTTGGAGCCATGACTCTTGATTCCTTGGGTGCAGTGAGAAGGATCTTTAGGCCTTCAGACTCACTGCTTCCTCAGAGCCTCTGGCCCTCCTCTCGGGGGCCTCTGGTCTTACTTTCTCGGTCCCTCCATGAAATGGTTGTCACGGGGTGGATGCATAGTGCGAGTTTAAGAAGGGCAGGGCCAGCAGATGCTCGGGCTCTGGAAGGGCTGCTTCCGCACCCAGAGACGCAAGCCTGTGGCCGCCAGAGAGCCATCTTGCAGTTGTAGGGGGGCAAGCAGGGCCCCTGAGGCCAGGCAGGGCCAGAGGAGGAGGGCTGGGGAGCTGGGGAACACTGACCCCAGGCCCCCTTCCCCAGGCACTAAGCGTCTGAAGAGCTGTCCGTTGGGGGGATACAGTGTGGCTTTCGGTGAACTGGGGGAGGAAGCACAGTCAGGTCGTGGGGGGCCCTATGTTGCCGCAGCCGAGAGAGGGGAACATGGGGGAAGAGCATGGAGTTTGGAATCTGGCTTGACTCCGATCTCTGTGACCTTGAGTAGGTCACGCCCCTCCTCTGAGCTTCCTTTCCTGTAGGATGAGCTAGTACTAACTTCTTGGCTGTGTTGTTGGGAGCAGTGATTCATCAGACAAGGACGTGTATGTGAAGTGTCTGGCACATAGTGGGTGTTCAGTAAGCGTCAACATTGGGAGTGGTTGAGGAAGCGATTATGAAGGGCACGACAAGACCACTGTTCTTGATGGAAATCTGGCCTTGTGGGCCCATCCTTCAAGGCCAGCTCCAGCCCCCCTGCTCGAGCAGCCCGCCCTGCCACTTCCTTCCCTGGGCTCCCACAGTGTCCATGCCCCCCTCTTTCACAGTGCAGTCTGCTGGACAATCATTATCTGTCCCTACTTCTGTCTTCTCCGTGATTCTCAGAGTTCCTGGAGGGGAGGGACCTGGGGAGGAATGCTCGTGGCTGATTGAATGGTATCGGTCTGTCTGCTGCACTGAGCCGTGAGCACTGGAAGGGCAAGGTTAAGGGAAGATACATAACATTTATTTAGCTCTTACAAGATGTTCTACATACTTTATCTCAGGTCTCACTAAAACCTTGCAAGGTAGGCATCATACCCCCGTTTTGCTGATGAGAAAATTGAGGCTCAGAGAGAAGAAGGACTAGTTCGCGCTCACTCACAGCTGGGCAGAAGTCCCACGCAGGCTGTGTTTCTAGTCACTGTTCCATTCTGGTTTGAGGCAAAGAAGGGAGACTGCCCCCCGCCCCCTCCCCCCCCAGTGGGGGCACCAAGGTGCTCCCACGTGTCTGAGAGCCACTTCACAGGACACCTCTGCGTAGAGGTGCCCATGTGTCCCTACGGGGTGGGACCTTGATCCTCCAGAGCCTGCAGGGTGGAGGAGGCTTGGGGGGCCCTGGAATCTAGAGATCAGAAGTGGGATTTTTGTCAGCAGTGGGAGCCCGGGCCTGAGGAGCCTGGAGCACGGAGCAGGACCACAGTAGGCTCAGCTTGTGTGCTCCTGCTGCATTGGGAGTGTGCAGGTGCCCTACGTGTAACTGCTCCCTGGGGGGGCCTCTGTGCGTCACTGTGTGTGTACCCACTTAGGCACGTGTGTAAGCCTACGTGTGCACCTGCTGGGAGTTTCACATAGCGCACACCTGTGCAGCCATGAGTCCTGGCTGTGCATCTGAATGTTTGTATCCAGGTACAAGTTTGCAGTTTGGGGGGAATGTGTGTGGCTGTGCGGGGAGGGGGGGCTGGGGTGTAAGGTGAGAAGCTGCCAGAGGGGACATATGGGGACAGGGGCCTCCAGCAGCCACTGAGCCTCACCGTCCCCCTCGAGATCTCTGCTTCCAGAATCATTCATGTAATGAAATTTGATGCTTTCCTTGCCTCTACCTTAAAACATTTCTGGCACAGACTTTGTAGTTAGAGAGTTCTCAGCTCAAATCCTAGCTCCACCATCTGCTGTGCGGGAGGCTGGTGAGTTACCCACTTTCCCGGGCCCAGGGTTCCTCTGTCAGACTGTTGTAATGGCTGGAGATGACACCTGTGTGCCCAGCGCACGGGAGGTTGGTTCTTTGAGCTGAGCTTGCTGCAGAACGACGTCTTGTCAAACCATAGATGGAAGCAGGGGATATCTCCTTGACATCATTGCAAGGCTGTCTCCTTCCTTCCTGGCCATGTGTATCCTCTTCTCTGGCACCAAATAATGCAGAAGAGGCGAGATCCTCTTAGACCTGCTGCATGACTCAGAGTAACTGCACACCTTGGCATTGGGACAGCATGGCTTGTGTGGGCTTTCTAGACTTTGCCTTGAGATGAATTGTGCTGATTTTTCACCCTCTGTGGAAAGCTAGACATTAAGCTCTTAAACTAAAAAGGGAGGCATCTCCTATTTTAAAATGAATGGAAGGCACAGAATTTTTGAAGCTGTAGGCTTTATAAAGGAAGGTGTTGAGTGTGTTTTGCAGATCTTACGGTCTTCCTCGGCAGGGTCCACCTGGTGGTGAAGTTGGACATTGCAACCCAGCTCTATTTTGTTGAATACCCGGGAGAAGATTCAGATTAAAAAATGCCCCGGTGCCTCCAGCCAGTCAAGAGTGGCACTGGGTTTGTGTCCGTGTGGACTCACTTCCTCTGGTCAGACAGCAGCCCCACATTACAGGCTAGGCGTCCAGGCCACTCAGGACCACTCGCTATTAAGCAAGAGAGGCGGATTTGAGTCTTGGCCTTCTAACCTCAGGTCACCTCCACCAAGACAGCTAGTTTTCCACCTTTTAAAGAAATGGAATCTAAGAAGGTTGGAATGAAGCTGTGCTGGCTGGGGTAAGGGTGCTGGGCCTGGAGACCCCTGATTGGGGCCCCTCTCACCCCTGAGGTGGTCCTGGGGGCTTGTTGTGGCATCTCAAGCCAGAAGCCTGGGGGCTTCACGGTGCACGGCTGGAAAACCACGCAGCCCCAGCCTCCGACCACACAGGAGAGGCCAGGTGACTGACAAGAGGGGGATGTGAAAGGAGCGAGAAATAGCTCACTCCTGCGTGGGGGTGGGAGTGGGAGGCTGCCCCCTCCCCAACAAAATTCCTGGGCCTGGGATTCTGTGGGCTGCAGCCATTCCCTCCACTTTGGGAACATATCTCTGATTTCTAGATGAACATTGTGAGAAAGTTAAGAGTCACTCTATTACCCAGAAGTATTTTTCAGGGGTATTGTGGTTTAAAAAAATATGTTTAGGGCGCTGGGGTGACTCAGTGGGTTGAGCGACTGACTGCCTTTGGCTCAGGTCATGATCCCGGAGTCCCAGGATCGAGCCCCACATAGGGCTTCCTGCTCAGCGGGCAGTCTGCTTCTCCCTCTGACCCTCTCCCCTCTCTTGCTCTCTCTGTCTCTCAAATAAATAAATAAAATCTTAAAAAAATATTTTAATATTTTGTTTACAAATTGTTTGCCAACAACCTCACGATCACCAGCGACAATTATCTTGTCTGATCTGTCTCCCCAACTAGACTGTGGGCCACGAGGGAGCAGGAATCTTGACTGTCATATTCAACGCGGGCTCCCAAGGCTTGGCCCAGCGGCAGGCACAAGGTGGGTGCGCAGTATGCACTGGTGAATGACTGACCAGAACAAAAGGGAACATCATTCCCATTTTACAGATCAGGAAACCAAGGCTCACAGACATAAGGCTGAGCACTATTAAGTGGCTGGTAGACAGCCAAGCCACAAATCAGATCCAGCTTCTGGCTTTATTGTTAGCTGTGGAGCAGCAATGAATTGGATGCATTTTATTCAACCACCCCTATCCTGCTGAGTAGAGATGGAGATGGACCAGACTCTTGCCCAGGAAGCCCCAAATCCACTCTCCAGCCTCCCCATCCAGGTCCCATCCATCTGTCTGCAGAATGGGGACACAAAGACAGGATCTCTCTGGGGCCTGGGGAGGATTAATCAGCAATTAGTGTGCAAAACACTTTCCAGACAAATGTTAAGTATTATTAGTATTTAAATTTAGTTTCATCTTCCCCTGCATCCCAACAAAAGGGAACAGATGGCCCTAGCTCCAGGTGGAGAAGGGGAGGGCGGGGCCCCTCAGCACCAGCAGGAGGTTTTCAGCGCTCGGGCTTCCAGTTAGCCCCTGCCTGATGCGGGAGCCCAGGGCCAGGCGCTGTGGGGCTGTGGAGAGAGGTCTTTCTCCTAAAAGCCAAGTGAAGGTCAGAGGAAAGCACAGCTTGGGGGCTGAATTCCCCTTCCTAGCTGCGTGACCTTGAGCAGGTCATGGCTCCTCTCAGTCTCAGATCAAGGATATCTGCCCTGCAGGGTTGGAGTGGGGAGGACACGAGACCCAACCGAGAAAGCACCGACCCCGGTGCCTTGGCCATGGTCAGTGCTCAATGAACGTGACTCCTCCCGGACTCCTTTCGGACACCCAAGCTTAGGGCTGGCTTCCCCTGGAGAGGGCTTCTGAGAATTGAAAACACCCTGGGAGGTGGACTTTGGCAGATCCGAACACTAGCCATGGCTCCACCACTTGCGTGATCTCCTTCATTCCTCATGTTCCTTATCTGCAAAATGGGCATGACAGTGGCGCCTGCTCAGTCCGCCTTGTGGGGTGGGCATCAGCTGAGGTGATGGCTTTGGAAACTGTAGAGGGGGGTACACATGGGAATGACTGCTTCTGATTCCTTCCTTTTTCTGCCCCCATGGTCTGTCTTTCGGGCTGTGGACGGGGAGTTGTATGGAGAAAGGAGGATGCTGGGACAAAACCCATGTGTAACCCAGTCTAGCTGTACCCCAATTCTGGGCTCCATCCATGCCTCTCCTCCTGCCCCCATTCAGTTAGGGGACCAGAACCCAGAACACAAACATTCACAAGTGGGCTCTGGATTCTAAGAAACAGAGGAGCTACCCTGAGCAGGAAAGAGCAGTGCAGCCAACAAGGCTGTACCACTCAAACTCCCCCCGGGACTGGGAAAAGGCTCATATGCCCGAAATACCGGGGGAGCAGAGGGACCAATGGGACAGGAGGGTGACGTGCAGAGAATGTGCTTTGGAGTCAGGCTGACCTGGGCTCAGATCTGGAATCTGCCCCTTTTTATCTCTGGGACCCTGGGCACAGGGCTTTACCTCTCTAAGCCTCAGTTTTTTCATCTGTAAAATGGGAATGATAATACTCTTCTAGAAGGGCCATAGCAAAGATCAAATTAAATGAGAGAAAAGATTGAACTCAATGCCATAGGCGCCTAGGCCTCCTGAGATGACTTTGAACTTTCTCAAAGGAGAGTAGAAAGGGAAAGGACTACCCATTTGGTGGATCATCTAGACCTCTCATTATCTTTACCTCCCATTTTCTCTTTCCTGTCTCTTGGTAACAGCCCCTCATTCTATTGTTTGGGGAACTACTGTCACTCTGCTTCCCAGGGGCGGGGGGGGGGGGCAGATCACCGCCCTCCTCTAGTTTAGGGAGGCCACGTGACCTAAACCAAACCAATCAGAGAGAAACGTAGGACCTTTGCGGTGCTCCCAGGAGAGAGGTCCTGCCTTTCCAGGTGACTTGGAGCAGTTGGACAAACAAGTGGTGTTAATGGCAACATCTTGCCACCCCGTGGGGAGAGCCAGCCTGAGAATGGGACGACCCAGAGGAGGGCAGGGCTGAGAGAGGGGGAGAGAACTAGCTTCCTGATGATGTTATGAAGAACCTGGACCCAGTGGCGCATGCGCTTTCGGTGGCGTGAACCACTACTTTACCTTTTTCTTTTTACCTAAGGTCAGTTCAGAAACCACTGACAGGCTTTTTTTTTCTTTTTTCTTTTTTTTTTTTCTGACTCACCTACAATAAATGATTTGATTCTAACAGAACCTTTGATTTTGACAATGGGGATATCACAGACTTGAGCATCTGGGAATAAGGTGAAGATGTTTATTTAGATTTAATTTGCTAATATTTTGTGAAAATTTCTGTGTTTTCATGAGGCATATTGGTCTTGTGATGCCTTTTCTGGTTTTGGGATCAAGCTAATGCTGGCCTTGTAAAATGACTTGGGAAGGTTTCTTCCTGTTTTTGGGAAGATTTTGTACAGAGTTTGTGTTATTTCTTCCTTAAATGTTTGGAGGCATTCACCAGGGAAGCATGACACAGATTTGTGCTGCCATAAATTACCTTAAAAAACCGAGGATTTGTTTTGTTCACAATTTCTGTCTTATGTGTTGATTGGACTATTTCCCAACATTTTGTGACCTGAATTCTTGTTTTGAGCTGCTCCAGCCTCTGATAACTGTCATCTGATCTAAACTTATGTGTCATGGTTTTGTGGTTTTTACTTTCTAAAAAAAATCAGCAAATTATTTGCAATCTTTTTAAAAAATGGACACAATACAGTTAATATTTATCTAATCTTCAAGTTGATGTGCCCTGTTTAATTTTCAGCTTCCTCTCTCAAATTGACCCCTCGATCCCGCCTCCCAGGCTTGTCCATGCTTTTGCTCTACCCAGAGCTCTCTTCCCTGGCCCTGCCCTGGCTTACTCCACTGGGATACCACTTCTACTAAACTTCCCTGGCTTCCCAGGCTGGCCTAGGTGACTTCCCTGGCTCTGCCCACTCCCTGGGCTTTCCCCTCGAGTCATCTTATAGTGAACTTGTCTGTGTTTGCTTCTGTCCCAGACTGTGGAGTTCTTGAGGGCGGACCCCGCATCTACTCCATTCATTGTTAGATTCCCAGCTCTGAGCACAGAGCCTGGCACGTGGGCCCTTGACAAACCCTCGTTGAGTGAATGAACATCTATTGCTGTTCATGCCCACAACCATAGCAACAATAACCACCTACGTGTACACACACACCTCTGAACAGTTTACAAGCATTGTCACATGCTTCGTCTCATCTGAGCCTTCACAACAATTCTGTGTAGTTGGCGTCACCACCTGATTATCTATTTGTGTGGACACTGAGGCCCAGAGGAGCATAGTGACTTGCCAAGCTATGTAAATGGCAGAGCTGACACGCAGAGGCGGGTCTTCCTGACTCCCAATCCAGCGACCCCCTCCCGCCCGGTTACATGGCAGGATGCTATCTGAAAAATGTTTTAGGATTTACCCCTCAGTGAAATCTGGTGCCGAAATTGTGCTCCAAGGAGGAGTGTTGGCCAGCCATGACGGGGGCTGGAGCCAAGTGCCCTGCAGAAGCCGGGGCTTCCAGTTTAGTTGGGTCCACAGCTTACCAGGAAAGGAGACGGGAGGCAGGGGAACTGGACTGGGCAGCAGAAGGCAGCAGAAGGCAGACAAGAGCCCCGCCTGAGGTCTGGGTGGGGTTTCCAAAGCAGGAGCTGACTATGGCAGGCAGGGGTCGACAGAGGCCCTCCAGTCTGGGGACCAACTGACTTTGGATGTGGGTTCAGCTCTTCCCTCTCCAGCCCTCCATCCCCACCCCAAACCCTTGTTGCCAAACCTTTCCCGACCACACCGATCTAATGCATGTGTTAAACCAAGGCTTCTAAGAACCCACTGAATGCGATTTGGGCTTTGGGCTCAAAGCTTTGTTCTGTTGCTTTCTATTCCTTCCTCTGTCCATTTGCCTGCCTAACTTTGACTCATTCTCAGGTCTCAGCTTAGATGTCCCCTCCTCCAGGAAGCCTTCCCTGATTCTGTCGGAAAAGGAGTCCCACCTTCCCGTCCATGCTTCCTTTTAGCGCAGACTGGAATGCCCTAGAGGCTGACTGTGTGTTCATATTTCTTGACTCTGACTCTTTGAGAGCTAGGACCGTTTTACTCATCTCCACATCTGTAGTAGGCAATGCTTCTCATCTGTAAACTGGATGTGGCAATTCTAATCACGGGGTGGATTGTGAAGATTCAATCGTAAGTGAGATTTCAAAAACCTCTAAAATGTTACAGCTGACGTGCAATGTAGCCTAGTCATTTTTTTCTTGTAGCTAACGTTAAGGAGTGCTAAAGGTTTCCTGTGTGTGACCTCGCTGGATCCTCTCAGTACACACTTCCTTCTGTTGGTTTGAGCGGTGAGGAGTTCTGGGCAGAGAGGCTTACCTGGGAGGTGTGGAAGACTGAGGGGTCCAGCCATGTCCCCATAATCCCCCCACACTCAGACTCAAACCTGCTGGGTCCACCCTGGCTCTTCAGAGAGGGGAGGTTGGACCTGCTTTCTTTGAGCCTTTCTGCTGCCTAGGGCCCCCCAGCTTAGCTGACATTTCCAGAAGGAGCATAACCGAAAGCTTGGGACCCCAGTAAATACACAGCTACGGGCAAAAGAACAGCAAAAATGGCAGTTTCCAAAGCCCATGTTTCTGATCGTGCAGGTTGGCAGCCGGGCCCAGCAGTAAGAACCCAGACTCTGGAGTCCTACACACCTGGCTCAACTCGGAGTAAGTTAGTTCATCTGTCTGAGCCTCAACTTTCTTTTCTGGAAATGGGGCCATCAGGACCTACCTTTCCGTATCGTGAGGACCTGTGCCTGCCCAGCAAGGCGCTGAAGAGCTCCCTCCTCTTCCCCACAGTCTTGTCGTCCCTCACTGCACAGAGCACAGGGCCGGGCCCACAGAACATCGGGAGCCGTGGGTGGCTGCCTATTACCCACTACCCTCCCCTGCCCTCAGATAGAGGCTGTGCCTGATTGCCATCTGTACCTCCTGAACTACTTTTCGGGCCGGGTACCATTTCGGCCTCCAGGACACATTTGCTGAAGGAATGAGTAAATTTCAGACGGTGGCAAGAACAGGAGCACAGACAACAGGTACAAAAGGCAGACTAAGCAGAGTGTTACGGGAAGACCAGGGAGGAGCTGAATTTCTCTAGAACAAAGTATCAGGAAGTGGATAAGATGCCTTACGATTAAGCCATGCCCCCAGCTTGGAATTCCCTTTCTCTTCGATGTCTGACATACTTGTCTCTTAAATCTCAATTCAAATGTCACCTTCTCACTAGCTTTGTTCGACCCTCTGGGCAGAAGCGGGTGCCCTTCAGGATTCTGTTCATGCCTCCGTTGTGCACCTTTAACCCATGTCACAATTTTTGGTTTACCTGACTGACCTCCTGCCAGACTGTGGGTTCCCTGGGGGCAGGGACCATGTCTGGCCTCTCTTGAGATCTCCACGGCTCTGGGACTCTGCAACTAGTAGGCCCGGCTCCTGCTCTTCCCCACAGCAAAGGTTTGTCGAACTAGTGAATGTTCTGCTCAGAGCCCAGAACAGATGCACTTATGTCTGGATACTCCCTCCTTCTCAGCAGCCAATTCAAAGCCCACCAGAGATGATGAGTCCAGTTGGCCTTCCTTGCGGCGTGCAGGGGGGCCGTAGCTGCTGACCTTGGAAGCGGAGCTGGTGTGGGGTGACTGGGTAGACGGGGACTCTAACAGCCAAGACGCACACTAGCTTCCAGTTCCCTCTGCCGCTGCCTGACCTTGGGGAAGTCCCTTCCCCTCTCTGAGCTTTGATTTCTCCTCTGTGACTCGAGGACTGGGGAGAAGAGACTGTCCTCTAGAGAGAGCTGGTGCTCCTGCTACTTCTAAAGTTCTATTCATTTATTTCCCGGGTTTCTTAGAGACTGATAGACACACGTAAACTCGATGTGTACACACACGCACACACAGGAAGAGACACAGCCTACCAAGACACACACACACATACATACACACAGATTCACATCAACATACGGACTTTCCGAGACACAGAGACACACATGTGCCTACATGTCGCACCTGCCCGGGATATGAGACCCTCAGGCTCCTGAGTACACACATGCCCGCAGATACACAAGACCGGACTTCTCAGTACTCGCGTGGATCCACAGTTCACGGGTGCTTGCAGGCATGTGAGCACAAGCACACACATTCCCTTTGGGCCTCGGAGCTGCCGCCGTCGGGGGGAGGATGTGAAGCAGACCTAGCTCTGGCAGCTGACCTGTCTCCCTGGCCTCTCTCCCAGGCTGGGGCTGGGCTGGGCTCTTGGCTGACAGGTGAGCAGGGTGAAGCCCACCCTGGGTCTGCAGGGGTGAGGATGGGGCTGGGGACTCATCTTCCAGCTTACTGCCCACAGATGCTGCTTTTTAAAAATAGCTTCCTGCTGCTTCCAGGAAAGCTCTGGGGAATGAGGCCTCCAGAGATTGGGTTTTACTTGTTCCTTGCCTGCCCGTGGAGCTGTGTGCATGGGCCCCCCCAAGAGACCACCGGAGCCGCCCTGACTCCCTGATTGTGCCATATCACCTGCGGCTAGGGGGACGGTACCTAAGGTGGCTGGGTGGTGGAGGTGGTGGCGGGCGGGGGTTGTTTCATGGCTGACCCTTCCCGTCCCAGAGGAAGGCTGCTGGCTTGGCCATCCTGGGTGGGGGCCTCACGCACCTCCTGGAGGCAGCACGACCTACTTAGTGGTTTATACATGCGCTGTGCCACTCCCTGGCTTTGGAACCTGGGAAAAGTTGCTTAATGTCTCTGAGCGTCAGTGTTTTCAGTTGAAGAATGGGGCTAATCACCTCTCTCTCTTGAGTTGTGAAAATTAAGCCACAGAAGGTAGGTGCAGACATCTCTCTCCTGCTCGGCTGTGGGCCTCCACCCGCCCCCTAAGTAAGGAGGGGCCTGGTTCATGGAGGCATCTCCAGGCCGGCTCTGCCTCATTGTCCTTCTTTTCTGGCCTCCTCTGCCCAAGTTGCCTCTCTTCTGGATAACCAGGAACCGTGTGTTTCTGCATTCGGAACCCCAGAGAGCACAGTGCAGGATGCAGCTGTGTGTGTGTGCGTGTGTGTGTGTGTATGTGTGTGTGTGTGGCAGAAGGGAGGTCATAGGGACCACCAGGCAGTGACATGGGACTAGCATAGCAGCTTTGATGGTGCAGAAATCAGGCTTCAGGACAGCTCTGGGATGGGGGAGCTGGTAGCTGGTGGGGTTCAGCGCTGATAAGCACATCACTGGCTAAACCTTACATCTGTGCAGCCTGTGGCCGCAGGCCCTGGGCTAAGTCTCTGGGAGTTCTGGGCAGTCCCCCTCAGGATGTTAAGGGTCTGGGCCTCATCCCTGGCTCTGTGACTTTCTGACGGTGTACCTTTGGGCACAAGATGTGGCCTCTCGTTTCTTCAACTGTAGAGTTGGACCTCTGTTGTTCATGTCTCGGGGTGGGGGGACAGATGGTGGGAGATGCTTTGTCAGCCTGTGTATGGCCCGAAGGCATCATCCCCACCCAGATGAAACCTGGAGGTGCCCGTGGTCTCTCCAAAAGCCCCAGCAGGGTTCAGAGGGCAGGTGGAGCTCTAGGCCCACCTCATCCTCTTTGTCCTTTGGCAAACACTGACAGAGAGACTTGAGGGTCTGTTTTGGCTCTGGCCAACTGTCCTGGCAATAGGGCACCTTCCTGGAAGGAGTTGATGCCTCTTTGCAGAAGGTAGGCTTCTGATCGTGGGAAGGGACCACGGTGTGGGCAGATGGGCCTGGTCCAATGCCCTCTCCGCTGTTTGTTTGCTGGCTGGCCTCAGGCCATCACCCGCCTCTCTGAGCTTCAGATCTCTGACAAGCTGGGGATGGTAATGCCTCCCTTGCAGGGCTGTTCTAGAAATCAAATGAGTGAAGTCTTAAGGCCACTCCTGAAAAGACCTGTGGGAAGCAAACTTTCCACCTCCTTGATGTTGGTATCTCCATCTGCCTTTGCTGCACTTCGCCTGACCCAGTGAGGCGAGGCAGTTCCCAAGATCATCTGTGAACCAAGGGCCAATCCCAGGGCTGGGAGATGATGCAGATCGAGAGGCCCCATCAGGTGCATGTGGGTGCATCTTGTCTTCGTGGCTGGTTTCTTTCCCTAGAACTCACTGTCTCCACCTGTCAGATGGGGGAGGCATCCCCACGGCTGTGAATCACAGTGTCTCTAGGAACAGAAGGTGCCTCACACCTCAGGGTTTGCTGGGCTGCTATACTCAGGCATGGGAGCCTCGAAATGCGCACGGGACAGAAATCGTCTGAGTATGCAGAGGCGGGCATGAATGCCTGAGGAGAGGCATTTAGAAAAGGTGGGAGCTCTGGGGTTATCTAGGTCACTGAGGCTCAGAGAGGACAGGGCTTACCCAAGCAAGACAATGACTTGTTCACACAGCAAGATAGCGACTGAGCCAAAACAAAACCCATAGTTCAGGTATCTCTTGGAGAGAAGAGGCTGAAATCATTTGGCCCAACCTCCCACCCAGGAGCGCCTGCTTACACATCTGCAGGGACAAGGAGCTCACCACCTAATGTGGCAGCTTATTCATTTGTAATAGCTCTGGTCCTTGGATATTTCTTTTTCACCTTGAACTGCACGTCTGTTCCCAATCACTCCAACCTCGGCCCTCAGGATCAATATGCATTTCTTCCCCAGGTAGCTAGTCATCAATAGAGATCATATGCCCTGAGTCTTCCTTTGTCAGGACTCGCAATTTTGCAGCTCCCTGTGCTAACAGGAAAGGTTCCAGACCCTCACCCTTTTGGTTGGTGAAGGGACTGCCATACCTTCTCAGGACTCGGATCCAGATTTCCAAAGAATAAACCATGAAAATACCAGAGGCTGCCTCATTGAGGATGTTCAATAACTGCAATAACAATTAGGAATTTTTATTAGTGAAGACAAAATTGACTCAGAGGTAAAAGGGGAATTTTAAAGGCCTTTTCAATTTGTGATTTTCATGTGAGGCAGTTAATCTAAAAGCAAATAAAAGCGTCTGAGTGCCAGAAAAAAAGTGCAGTGAAATGTATTTTTTTTCTTTTTTTTTGGAGAGTCAGTCTGACTCTACTAAATTATCAGAGAATTATACCGAAAATAGATTCTACTGACTGTGAACCCCTTGGGTCAGAGTCTGGGTCTTTCTATCACCCACAGCAGCCAGAGCTGGCCAGGACACAGAGGAGGCGAATGAGTGCAGAAATGAATTGGTTCAGTCGGTTGTTATTTTTAATGTGCAAAAGGTCAAGTGCTTCTCCCAGCTCATTCATCTTCTGGACCTTAGAGGTGCATTGAGCAGTCCTGGGTTTAAGACCGTGACAGGGATGCCTAACGCTGGAAGGAATGGCAGCCACTCTGGACAGCCCCAGGCTACCGTGGAAAGGAAGTTGAGAGGATAGCTCGTGGGTTTGCATTCCAAGCATCCATTTTCCTTTCTTTTAACAATGGCACCCATTTCCTTTAGGAGAACTGCTCCTCCCCCTGCCTCCTTCCATGGGGTTTAGGTGGTACTGAACCCCCAGCCCGGGGCCCCCAACAGAGGGCACGTGACCAGGGTTTTTACCAATCAGTGCAGTCCATCCCTCTGGCTACAGTGATTGGCTCAGGGATGGGCATGTGACCCAAGAGAGGCCAATGAGAACTTGTGCGGGAGCTGTGGGGAGGCCTCCTTTCGTGGCGGGTTGCTAAGCGAGTGGGATCTAAGTCTGACACCTCGGGGCCAGCCGTGAGAAGAGAACTTGCCTGAACGTGAAACCAACACGGGAAAGCAAAGCTAGGACACGGAGAGAAACTGAGATCTGCTCTCATCACTTGAGCTGTGGTGGAAACCAGTCATGCTTGAGTCGCGCTCATCACGTAGGCCAAGAAATTGCCCCTTTTGCTCTGGACACTTTGAGTAGAGTTTCTTTCACTTTCAACTGAGAATATGTTGACCGGTAGGAGCGTACAAGAGGCAAAGTTCCTTTTCAGTTTTGAGAGAGAGAGCTAATAGGAAGCCCTTCCTCTCCAAGCTTCCCTGGAACCTGGGTGGGGTTGCACACCAGTGCCTTCTCTCTTCCCACGCACGCAGAGTGGAGGGGCCAGCAGGGCGCAAAAAGCATGGTGCCATCCTGGGAGAGTCCTTCCTGTCTTGCATCCACACATCCGATCAGCCACCAAATTCAATCCATTCACCTTCGTGAAAACGCTATCATAAGGGCCCGTCTTTCCATCTGTCCCACTGTCCGAAATGATCTTTTCTCACCAGGTTCAACTCTGAAGCTACCTCATGCTTCTCTCCCCACTCAATCAGTCCCACCCGCCCCTGCGGCCTCGCAGCACCCTGCACATCCCTCCGTCACAGCCTCCACCTTGCCCAGTGGTCCTAGGCTGTCTTTGTGTCCATTTCTACCCATCGTTGCTGGGAGCTCTTGAGGGCAGAGCCAGGGCCCATTCATTCTGAGTCCCCGGCGCCTGGCACAGGGAGGTGCCTCACAGACCTCTGATACATCATGCATCGTGTTCAGGGGCCCAGAGAGTCAGTTAGTTATTCAACCTCCACCTTGTGGCAAGTCCAGGTGGTCACCGTCTCTAGCTACTGGGAGCTGAGATTTCTACTCCACCTTCATAGGCTGCCTTGAGGAAATCAGTGGGGTTTCCAGGAGGGTGGTGAGAATTTTCAAGGTATCCTGGTCCCAATGCCAACAAAAACAGATGTGGAAGCAGATGGTGATGACCAAGAGCGCTTTCCTGGCGGAGGGAGAGAGCCTCATCCCACTCTTGGCTCTTGTCTTAGAATTACCAGACCAGAAGAGGACAGTCCCTTTAATTAATAACAGAGGGAGAACAGGGCAATGTTTTCCTAATCCCCAGCCCAGGACATCCCCAAAGACATAAGCAATCAAATCTCTTACCCTGGCTTCTGTCAGCTTTTTAACAAGGAAGGGGGCGAAGGGAGGGAGAGGATGCCATCACCATGCTCTGGGCTGGGGGCTTCAACCCCATCATCTCTTCTTACACTCCACAACCACTCAAGGAACAAGGTGCTATCCCCATTCCCCAGCTGAGGGACTGGAGGCTCTGAGAGGTGAGATCATTAGCCAAATTCACACAGCTGGTAAGAGGTGAGCAGAACTTCGAATCTGGTCTAAATGGCCACCTCCCCTTCGTTCCAGCCAGACCAGGGCAGGGAAACAGTCAGTCTATGAGAACCCGCTGGAATCCTGATCCTCCACTTTTTGGCCCAGTGGATTATGTAAACCACGAAGCCTCTCTGAGGCTGTTTCCTCATATGCTCTGTGGGAATGACAGTCCATGGCCCTTGTGTGACAACAAAGTGGGAGAACATGTCTACTGCGTCTGGCTTATAGTAGGGGTGCAGGGAAGGGACACTGGCCACGATGACTTTTTCCCTGCCCTGCTCTGCACTTTCAGATCCCTTGGATGACTTATCACATTGTCAAGTTTTAAGTCGGTTGAAACCGGAGGGGTCAGATTTCAGCCTTCAGATCCCACTGATCCTGTGACTCCAGGCAAGTCCATTCACCTTTCTGGGGCTCAGTTTTCTTCTCTGTGAAATGAGAGTGCTGGGCAGGATCCCTCTTCCCCAACCTGGGGTCTTCCAAAGACAGTAGTGGGTGGGTGATAGGGAGAGAGGGCGTTTTCCAGGAGCAAGATGGGCCTGGCTAATGGTGTTGTCGTATATCTTAGCTTTGGGTTGGAGTGGTATTACCTCATGGCTTACCTCTTGCTGATCAAAGCTCTGAATGGCAGTTAAGTGTCTTTGATTAATAAAAAATGGGGAAAATGAATTAATCATGACTTAAATGCAGTGTGTTTGGGAAACAGAATCTTTAAAAACTCAAATCCACTGGGGCCAGAAAGGGAAAAAAAAGATGTCCTTGATGGAGAGAGGTTGGAGACCCCTGTGGTGAATGTCCTTGGAGCTCTCCAATTGTGGACAAAAGACCTGTGTGGCCAGGGGCCTGTGGATGTTGCCACTAGGGATGGGAGCCTCGGTCCCTTTAAGGCTCTTCTCCCTGCAACCAAGCCCCAGGCCTCTGCGGGGGAGGACACGCATTATTGAAAGCGCATTTCAATACCTATTCACTCTCCTCCTCCTCCTGTGGGTGGCAATCACAGTTTACATAATCTGTCTCTCTGTCGTCCCAGGCAGCTGCTCCCTTCTGGCTGAGTGGTTTGAGGAGGGGGAGGGTGGGGAGAAGGGAGAGACATTAACCGTGTACTCCCAACTCAGGTAGTGGCCAGCTTGCCTTGGAATGAAGGAATGAGATCAGACTTGGACACTGCTCAGCCCTGGGTTCAAGGGTCACTTTCATGATGTGTGACCTTGGGTACACAACTTTGCCCCCTCCCTGGTGATCTTGATCCACTCCCCTGCCCTCCATTACAGTCTCTATACTAATAGCTCCCAAACCTCTGTTTCCAGCCCAGACCTCGCTCCTGAACTCCAGGTCCACTTGTCAACGGCTTAGCTCTGTTTGTGTGTTCACAGCAGCCTAGGCTTAGCTTGTCTCAAACTGATCTCACCAGTTTTCTCCCAATCCGTCCATCCATCCACCCATCCATCCATTATCTATTCATCCATCCATCTATCCACTCATTCATCCATCCATCCGTTTAGCTATCTATCTAATCATCCATCCATCATCCATCCATTCAACCACTCATCCATCCATTCAACCACTCATCCACCCATCCATCCACCATTTCCTAAGTGTCTAGCATTTGTCAACATTGGGAGCACAGCAACACACAAGACAGGCACTGTGTTTGCCCTCCCAATTCTTTGTTGTGAAGGAGACAGACAGGTAAACAGAAGATGATATTAAAGGTGATGAGGATGATGATAGATTATGATAAGGGAAGTGTAAGGTACTACAGGAGCACAGAAGGGGGTACCCAACATAGCCTTGGGGGAATAGAGACTTTTTTGGACAAGAAGTTGGAGATGTTTTTGGACCTGAAAGGTAAAAAAAGAGTGAACCTTCTTTTCCTCTGTGTTCCTGTCTTCATTACCCAAGGGGATTGACACCCAGCACCCATTCCTTCTTCTTGTAACAGTGGAACAGCACCTCTCCGGGAGGGACAGCACCTCTCCGGGAGCACCTACCCCTTTCCTACTCATGGTCCTTATGGATTGGGTGGGAGGGTCATGTTATTACCAGCTCCGGGGGGGGGGGGGGTGTGACCCAGGCCTAGCTATAGGGATGGATTAGGGATCCTTCCACTGAAATTCAACCCCAGAACTTTGCTGGAACCCTTGGGTTTGGGGCATCCTATTTCCCCTGGACTTGCCCAGCTTGTGGAAGGGTAGTTGCTGTGTTGCCCTCCTGAGGGGGAGATCGTGCCGGAGAGCAATGCCAATGTCAAGGAGAGCAGAGTCGAGAGACGTAGGGAGTCTTGAGGCCATCATTGGAACCCCTGGATCCAGGTGTGCCCGATGCCAGCAACATCAGACTTTTCTTTTTATTTTAAGTCATTTTTGTGTTAGGTTTCTGTCACTTGCAGTTGAAAGAGCTCTCATTAACAGTAAAGAGTCTCATTAACAGTAGGAAAGCATTTTCACATCCTTTGTCTTATTTGATTTTCACAACAGCCCTAGAAGTCTGTTTACAGATGGTGACATGAAAGCTCAGAGAGTTGAGTCAGTGGGATGCAGCCCAGGTCTGTCAGACACCAAAGCCCATGTTTTATTAAGGATACTTTGGAGATTAAACAAGAAGGATGCTAGAGAGTAGGATTTAGCTTTGAGCGGATTGGGCACTGAAGAACTGGTCCACAGGAGAAGACCTTCCTCCTCACAGTCAGCCCACGTTCCATTACATGACCACGTTTCAAGGTCTGACTGAAACGTCACCTCCTCCATGAAGCCCCCAGGAATGCCCCTCCTTGATGCTCTTCAGCCGCGGTCGAGGTCTCTTTTATAGCGTCGGTCACTTTCAGCCTCCCCATTTCACTTATGTCAGTGCATGACTCATCTCCCTTTCAGGGAGGTCTGTGCTTTACTCATCTTTGATTAGACCCAAGCTCCTTGCCCCATGCCTGGCACCCAGTAGGGGTTCAATGCATTTTTTTAAAATAAGTATTTGAAGTAAATTAATGTCCAGATAAGAAGTACATTTGGGATGTGAATCAGAGTGACAGGGAGCCAGAGAGAGGAAAGTTGAGCTGAGACCCAGAGACAGAGAGAGACACCCAGAGAAAAGGAGAATGAGTCAGTGAGGAAGTGAAAGACAGAGGGACGGGGCAGGCCTGAGAAGGAGAATCAGAGAGAGTGTTCTGGGTGTGGAGATCTGGGAGGGCCTGCTAGCCTTGACTGGGG
The DNA here is from genome assembly GCF_054177405.1 of Leptonychotes weddellii. NCBI lineage: Eukaryota > Metazoa > Chordata > Mammalia > Carnivora > Phocidae > Leptonychotes > Leptonychotes weddellii. The sequence goes on along the minus strand of NC_138375.1, from coordinate 58,744,036 downwards.
TGCATATGACCTTACTCCTGGTGTGTTGTGAGGGAACCATCTGGAAAGGACTTGGTTGGCCCAGAACCCAGGAGGGTTGGAGAGATAAACCCTATGGGATGGATGGAGAGTCGCTGCTGAGTTAAGGAAGAGTCCCTGTGACCCCCTCCCACTGCCACAGGGGCCGGGAGAGCCGAGCCAGTTGTGAGCTACTCCACCTGAAGGAGCTGGTAGGGCTCCACTGTGAGGAAAAGGGGGAACAAGATAGCTGGGGGTCAGTGGCACCTAGAACCTTCTCGTGCGGCCTCCTGGGACCTCCCCACCAGTGGTGGTGATGCTGTGACCCTTCCCTCCAGGAGCTGCCTTTGGACCCCAAACCAGAGAAGGACCAAGCCCTGCAGGTAGCAGGCCTGTGAGTTGCTCCACTCTGTTCTGGGCCTGGGTGGTCCCCCAGCTGCCCCTCTCTCCCTCACAGCTCTGGCCTTCACCATCCATGGCCCGGAGCACCATCCAGAAGTGATCCGATCTATTGTATCCATCTGCTGGTTTCACATCCATCTCTCCCCCTGCGGGGGGATCGCCAAGAGGACAGGGACCTTGTGGGTCTCCTAGCGCCTAGCAGGGTGCCTGGAAGGCTCCCCAAAGGCTGCGTGGGCTCGTGCATGGAAGAGCAGACAGGATGGCCGTGCGTGGGGTGTGTGCGATGGGGGTGGGGCTGTTGCTTGGCGGTAGCCTTGATGAAGCACTTTACCAGGCAAGGCTCCCAAAATAAAGGTGTCTGGGCTCTGAGATGAGAGCCCTTGAGAAGAGAAAGGCCCTTCTGGGGCTAATTGCCTGGCTGGCAGCCAGCGTGCAGGCAGCTGCGGGGAGGTCCTAGGGGAGGGGCACTCTTCCTGCCCCCGCCACGCACCTGCTGTCCGGCGGGGAGGAAGCCGCGAGGGGCCTGCCCTGTAGCTGCGTGAGACAAGAGGATGCTGCCCCTGCGACTCAGGGAGGAGACAGCCGAAGGACCGGGCTGGAGGCAGGACATGGAGCCACACCAGTCCTGGAAGTGGCCAGGGAAGGAAGGAGCACGTGCCCGCCAAACCAGGGGCTGCTTTGTGCCAGGTGCCATGCTGGCTCATGGGCTTCTCTTCATAAGGCTCTGAGGAGGGGGCTGTTGAGGCAGATGAAGAGTCTGAGGCCCAGGGAGGTAAAGTGACTGGTTCTGGGCCACAGAGTGAGTGGTGGCAAGGCCAGGCAACTCAGGTTGGCCCAATTCCTCCCTTCACGTCACCGGACATCCAATACGATAATGGGGTTGGGGGTCAGTCACTAGGCTTCTGGTGGCTGCTCACCTTGGCTGGGGCTTTTGGTGAGATGCAGGGAGAGGGGAGGGAAGGGAGGAAAGGGAGGGAAATTTTCCTCTTGTGTAAAATAGTGAGATAGATGTTCTTAGAACTGTTTCTTTACCTTTCTTTCTTTCTTTTTTTTTTTTAAGATTTATTTTATTTGAGAGAGAGAGAGTGTGTGAGCAGGGGGAGGGGTAGAGGGAGAGGAAGGGGAGAGAGAACCTCGAGCAGACTCTGCACTGAGTGTGGAGCCTGATGTGGGGCTCAGTCTCACGACCCTGAGATGGTGACCCGAGCGAAAATCAAGTCAGACGCTTAACTGACTGAGCCACGCAGGCACCCCTCTACTTTTCTTTCTGTTCCTTTCTTTTCTATTCCTTCCCAGGCTTCCTGCTCCTGCCCGAGATTGATGAGGAAATGAACCTAGCTCCATGCTGGAGCTCTACACTTAGCTCCAACTATGAGACCTTGGGCAAGTCATTTCCCTCACTCATCTTTGAGATGTTGATAACAATTTTGACCTCTCAAGGAGGCTGTAAGAATTTAAAGAGGGAGTAGCTGAAGCTCTGTGCCTAAGTGAGATGCCATGGGTGTTAGCCAGAGGTTCTGGAGAATCTGCTTCTATACTCCCAGTCACCCTACTTGGCTGCCTGAGATGACTTTCTAAAATGAAATGTAGACCTTGTTCCTCAAATTCCAGGGACATGAACAAGCACTTCAGGAAAGAGGATGTCCAAATGGCCAGTAAGCATTTGAAAATGTGGTCAACTTCACTAGTCATCAGGGAGATGCAAATTATAACTGTAACCACTATGTACTCACCAGAATGGCTAAAATGGAAAGGACAGAAAATGCCAAATATTGGTGAGGCCGTGGAAATACTAGAACTTTCATACAGTACCAGAGAGAGTGTAAATCAGGACTCCCATTTTGGAAACAAAACATTTGACAGTATCTCCTAAAGATGAACCCACATCCCCTATAAGGCACTGATTCTACTCCTTTGCATAAACCCACCAGAAATCTGTATTTATGTTCATCCAATGGCACGTACAAGAATCTTAATAACAGCATTTTTCATGAGTCCTAAGCTGGACACAATTCAAATGTCCATCACCACTAGAATGGATGAATACATTTTGGTATAGTCAAATATATTGTGTATTAACATTATAATATACTATATGTAATTCCAAATATAATTATATTGGGAATATAATTTAGCAATGAGAACAAATAACATGAGAGTGCCCCAACATAATGCAACATTATGAAAGAATCGCAAACATAATGAGTGAAGGAAGTCAAATACTAAAGAATGCATGATTTCATTTATGTGACAGTCAAAAATAAGCCAACTAATCAATGAGGTTAGAAGTCAGAATGGTGGGTCCTTTCCTGGGGGGCGGTAATGAAAAAGGAGCACAAGGGGCTTTCAGGGAAGCTGCTAAGTTTGTTTCTAGCTCTGGGGCTTGTGACATGGGCATGTTCACTTTGTGAAAATTCATTGAGCTGTAGATGTATGATATGAGCACTTTTATGAATGTAGGCTATGAACAGTTTCCTGCAAAACCTCCACCCTGCCATGGCTCCCTCCTAGCCTCGGACCGGGTCCCAGCTCCACGGTGTCATCAAGGCCCTCTGCTGCCTGCTCCGGCCCTCTTGTCATCACTTCCTACCTTAAGTAATGGGACAGTGGGTAGGTCTTTCCACATGCCAGGCTATTTCTCACCTCTGGGCCTTTGCCCATGTTGCCCCTTGGCCAGGCCTCCCTTTCTCCCCATTTTGTCTGCTTCCTCATCCTTTCCTGAACACCCCATCCCCGGGTGGGCCAGGTACCCCTCCTCTGATCTCCCATGGTCCTCATCCCACACTTCCTTTTATCTCAGCAATCCCCATATGGTCTTCATATTATTATTATTACATGCCTGACCACTCCAGCAAGATGAGGGCCTATGGCTCATTAGTCCCTCTGTCCCCAGTGCTCAGCATGGGGCCTGGTATGTAGACAAACTGAATGCTTGCAGAATGAATGAAGGAACAGAAGGGATCTTATGTGCCCCTCTGGTGCTCCCCTCATTTAATCAGGCTGGACCTCCATCATTGTCTTGTGACAGTCTCTCAGAGGTTTCTATTCTCCAGGATAAATGTCTCCAGTTGTGATCCTGTCTCTCTTGTGATGGATTTCTCTGTCTTCTTTCTGGGAACCAGAAATGGACACATATTCCCCTACCCTGAATGCCTCACCTCCTTCATTCTTACCACACGCTGTTCCCCAGACAACTCCTGGGGGCCAAGGCAGTGATTGGTCAGCCAAAGGGAAGCATTGGGCCAGGCAGCTTTCCCTCAAACCCTAGACCCTAGGGACATCAGATCCTCTCACCACAAACACCATGGGAGTGGTCTGGAAGTGGAGTGGGACCCTTGGGGGGTGAGCATGCGGTGGTGAGCTTCTTGTCACCAGAAGCATGCAAATGGAAACTGGCTGACTGAAGTTGGGGGTGCTGTTGGTGGGAGGTTAGACTTAGTCCTTCCAGCCCAATGGGGAAAAGGAAGGGAAAGGACATCAACTGAGGTTCTGTGCAGCAGGACCTTTACATACGTAATCTCTTAGACTCTGCACAGTTAGTCTGGGAGGAAGGTGTTATCACTGTGCCTTTTTTAAAGATGATGAAACTGGGGCTCAGAGAAGTGCAGGGTCTTGCTAGGAATTTGAGTTAGCAGGAAAGAGTTGAAATTTGAATCCAGGTCTTCCTGGCTCCCAAGCTGGCCCTGTTTCTAGAGCATCTCTAAGAGTCTGTGATTCCATTCCAAGGCAACATCTGCTATTGTATCGCGCCCCGCGTGATGAAGGCCTGGCAAATGCCCCGGAGTCCCTCCATCCCCCCGGCCATTGGCCGAGGCTCTGGGCAAGGCTGATGGCAGGGGTCAGGATCCCTGAGTGCACTGGCATTTGATCACAGAGGAGAGAGGCCCTGTGAACAGCTGCAGGCACTCCCAGGTCATCGCGGACCTCACATGAGATGCTAAGGGGCCAGGTGGCGATTTCACTCTAAATGGTTTGCTCATTGGCCTTTGACCTCCATTTTCCATCAACCTGATTTTCATTTCCTAATGTTTACTGATTGGAAAAATAAGGAGAGGTGGAAAGCTCAAAGTGAATGAAATTCTCTCCTCACTCTCTTCCCATTTTTCCAGATGTCTTGTGTTAAACGGACAAATTAAAAGGCGCTTCCATGCGCTGACGGTGAAGAGGGTGAAGAGCCCTGTGGCTTCCCATGCGCGACGGGCCCTGGGTGCCTCTGCCCGCCAGCAGCTGAGCCTACCTGTTGGACCCGGGGCTCCTGCGCACGGCCAGCTGCAGCCCAGGGTCTGTGCTGCGGAGACATGGACTCAGTCAACCCATGGGCTCCACCCATGTTCCCAGCCCCTTGTAATGACACAGCTCACGGGACCAGTTCTGGCCAAGGCACCCTGAAGGGAGCCGACAAATGCCCCTTGCAGGCTGAGGTATTGGCGTGGGTGGGGGTCTCCACTCACTCTCCTCCCCTGCCACCTAACAGTGCAGCCAGCCTGGGTCTCCGAGTCACCGCTTGGAAGGAAGCTACCTGGAGAACTGCTTGGCTCCACAGCGGACGTCACGTGAGGGAGACACACGTCCTTGCTGTATTAAGTCACAGAGTTTCCTGGATTAATTCGTGGCCATCTTGACCACGGCAGTCCCTTCAGCTCCCCTTCCATCGATGCCGCAGTGGCTCAAATGTGTCAGGCACTCGGCGGGGCATCGATGGAAGGCGTGGTGGTCACCCTCACCCTCTAGGAAGCACCGTTAAAGAGCAGCAGATGGGAACAGCTGAGTTTTTATAATGCAGCGTGTCAGTGCTGTGATGGGAGGAAATAGAGGGTCTGTGGGAATCCAAAGAAAGGGTGGCAAGGCCGACGGAGGGGCAAGTCACAGAAGGCTTCCCAGAGGAAGTGACTTCTTAGCTGGGTTGTAGTGGATGAAGAGAAGTTAGTTCAGTGGTCACAAACTGGTGGTTTGTATTGTTTGCTCAGCACAATATTTAAACTGTTTTTCTGGTAGTTAACAATACTTAAAATGGAGGAGTCTCACAAAAAATCTGGATGTGAGGATTTACTTAAAAAAATCAGGGTATCGATCAACACTGAGGCCATGAGTCTGTGTAGCAACAATTGTCTGGAGCTAGCAGAGCTGCCCCCTTCGACAGGCATGCATGTTCCAGATCACCGTAGTTCCTTTCATGTGTTTGCTTCCTGCCAGCCCTGCAGACGGCTGGGGCTGCAGCCCTTGAGTGAGTAATCCTAATTAGACTTCCTCAACCCAGAGAGCCTTTTTAGCTCTGGGGCCAAGGAAGAGCCTTATCCAACTTTCTCCCTCCCTCAGCTCATTAGAGGATCCAGGAGCCCCTCGCTGGAAGTCTGAGGGGCTCCTGTCTTGACTATGACTGACTACTGGCCCCAGACGAGGACAGTGATGGCTCCGAAGAGCCAGGCCCAGGGGCCCACGTTGCCTGATCCTCCCTTGGCTCCTCATGGTAGACATTTGCTGCTTTTGGCTGCCCAGAATCCATTTCTCCTCCTTTGAGCAACAGTCCCTTGATTTTCTTTTTGAGGATCACCCCTTCCTCAGTGCTCAAATGTTGGAGGGAGTCTGCTCAAGCTTCCTGCTCTCTGCTGGCCAAGAGGAGGGCACAGGCCCCAAGCCAGGCCAGCTGGTGCCCTTCCTGGGGCTGGGGGTCCCGAGCAGAGTGAGGCAAGGAGGAACAGACGTTGGGGCTGATACATCCCACAGGGGGATCTCGGAAAAATTGGCCTCCGTTCCTGCTCCCAGGCCCCTGGTCTGCTCTGGTTCCTGCCCTTTCCTGGGCCTGATTGTTGCTTTCCTTTGGCTTCTAGGTGCTGATAACCTCTCAATAACCCCTGCTTCTGTTTGATTGGGGCAGATTTGGTTTCTGTTGTTTGCTACCTACACCCATACACAGCCTCTCTCAAAGGCAGGTGTGAACTGTTGGGGTTCACACTGGATTTCTCTGAATGCCAAGCCAAGCTTACACAGGCTGCAGAGGCAGGCTTTGCCTTTTCCTTACCCTCAGCTCCTTCCCCCCTCCCCCCACTCCCTTCTGGAGCCATTGGGTCATCTCTTGCAGTCCCAGCCTCGCCAGAAACCAGAGGGCTGGAATTTCTTCCAGACACACCCTCTGGGGTTAGCCCTGACCATCCTGACTGCTGCTGGGCCAGTCGTGATCCCTGGACTCCCCGCTTAGCCTGGAGGCTCAGGGTCACCTGTCCAAGCAATCTGGCTCATTAGGGTGGGGCCTCCTTGGCCTCCCCAGGACAAGGCTTGACTTAAGCCTGTGGATGAGTCTGGAGCCATCTTGCCTGTGGGCCCAGCACGGGCTCTGGAGCTGTGCGAGTCCTTGTGGTGCTTCTGCCAGACTGGCTTTTCTCTCAGTCAAGACCACCTTTATCTTGTTTCCATGCATATATCCTCCCGTACTATTACCCAGTACTTTACACCAAGCAAAAATAACCCGCTCATTTTTTAACCTTTAATACATATATTTCTAAAGGGAACATGAGATCATTCTCATAAACACGAAACCTGCATCATATTCTATAAATGGCAGGTAATGGTAAAAATAAGGATGTGGAAAATACAACACTGCTATTTAATTCCAGCTAGATACTGTTGCTGGAAAGCTGGGCCTCTTGGTCCAAAAGGAAGATCAGTAAGTGTTACAGAGGCGTTAAGTAGATGCTGACCTCCAATTGCGAATTCCTCCTTGATGTAATCAACCGAAAAGGAGGTAACTCTCTCCCAGTGCTACTTAACTTGTGCTGGATAATTCTTAAAATGGCCTCATGGACCAGTGATGGTTGGTGCCCACTCTGTGGAAAGCATTGCTTCTGTAGCCTCTACCTGTTTCAAGATCCTGTGGCTAGGTGCCTTTCCCTACTTGAGCCCAGCTGCCCACCTGCCCTTGACCACGGCTCCCCACTCGTACCGACCTCACTGTATTCCAGGCTGACCAGGCCTGGGTGTCTACCTTGCCCCAGTGGATGAGCTTGGTTCTAGGTCCAGCCATCTCAGGGAATTGAGAGAAGAATACAAGAATGAAGTCTTTAGAGCCCTTCCTAAGTGACAGACACTGATAGGTATTTTACTCAGATTATCTCAGTTTTCCCCACATTTTAGTCATTCATCTACCACCTTCATGATTTCTGCCATATCAGTGCAATTCATTTACCTTGTAGTTTTCTTTAAATTGATTTGTCTTTTAAAAAGCTCAGAATTTCATTTTAAAAGGAAATGCTATATTTTCCCCATAAATCAGAGAGTTTGGTGTGCCAGTTTTATTTTTCTAACATGCATCATTTGTGAGCTATTAAAGTAATAAATGTTCATCCATCTACCACCTAAAATCATCACACACCATCAATCACCCATGTACCAGCCCTTGGGAAATACTGCAACTCCTTAGTTAATTCTCACATGTTTCTGGAAGGGTGGTTTATAGGTAAGAAGGTGGAGGCTCAAAGGATTCCCTTCCTGAAGTCCCACAGGCAGAAAGGCTTGGGGCTGAGATTTGAATCTAGACAGTCTAACTCCAAATGCCAAGGCTCTTTCAACACTAGTGCTTTCCAAATGGATTTTTTTTTTAAAATCCAAAGAATCTGTTAAAAATGAAAATGTGTTTGGAAATCCAACATATAAAGCAGATAAAGTTGGAGCTTTTAAAAATTATTTAAATGGGATTGTTGGGTGCAGAGATTCTTTTTTTGAAACTTCTCTTGCCCTAACCCATCCTACAATGGCCCCTGGGAACCTGTCTCAGAAGCCCGGGGCTCTGAGCGATGTTATTTTGAACCCATGCGGCACCACCCTATCTCTCGACTTCATTTAGTCCCATTTTCCCCATGAGCCAAACTCCTGAGGAGCAACTTCTGGGTCTATGTTATCTTTCCTGGCTGGGCATCTCTACCTTGGACCTTTGCCATTTTGAAATCTTGAAATTTTCCACTGGCATTGTAAGCCTTCCTCTGACCTAATTATTCAGTCATCAAACATGGATGTCTAACCCGTACCCAGATTTTTAGATGACACAAGAGGAATAGATGTAGTGTCTTTGATGGGTTCCCAAGCCCATGTGGGAGACAGATAGACACAGCCAAATGCAGAAAGGGTTGGAGCAGCCCCTGTTCACCTGAGTCTCATTGTTGTCTCAGTTCCTGCCTCCTTTAGGTGGCTGGTTGCATTCAGTTTGGAGAAGTGCCTGAGATGGAGCCAGTGAAGGGACCCCAGTGGTGCCAGAGGTCTTGTCTGATTCCCCACTATGGTTCCTGGGTCACTGTTCCCTTTAGCAACCAATGCCTGATTTAAGTCTGGACTTAGAATCATACCTTACTCAGACCCCCAAAGCCTCACTCCAACAGGAAGACCAATTTACAATCGTGCCAGCATCTGCAGTATGGAGCTTTGACTGGCTCCTGGCCTCAGCCTGCCTTCTCCCCTCCTGGCTGCCCCCTGCCCCAACCTAGAGATCTCCCACTGAAGTGGTAAATGAATTGCACTGATATGGCAGAAATCATGAAGGTGGTAGGACCCTTAAAGGGCCCTCTCTGCCATGAAGAGAAGAAATCTGTCACTCTAAAATTATGGGAAGATCCTGTCACTGTTCCAATAAGTTTTAAAGACATTCAGCCTGTGGTGCCCCCTGACCAAGCCAAGATTTCTACCCTTTTTCCTCAGCCCTGGCTACGGCCCTGGTTCTCTCCAAGGTACCTCCATCTTTGGAGGTGCTGAATGTCCCCAGAGCATCACCCTCGGTGTTTCCCCCATGCTATGGGACCTGGTCTAAGCTGAGCTTGAGTTCTAAGAAGCTTCTCCCTTGGTAGGTCCTAGAATTGGGTCTATTAGCAAACTCAAAACAAGTCAATTCAAGCCAGGGCAACTCAGTTCAGCTCTACTCAGCTTAACTCAACTCAACTCATTTCAACTCAATCCATACTTACTGTGTATCTTTTTGCCTACCCTGAGCTAGGCTCTAGTTTTGGGAGAGGTAGAATCCAACAGTTAATAAGACACAATGTTTACTCTCAAGGAGTTTTCTCTTCTCCAAGAGAAAGAGGTGGCTCTTTTCTGGCCTGGAGACATCCCAGCCAGCAGCATAATTCCTGGGTTCTGCTCCCCCAGACTTCGCAAACTACCCTCCTGAGATTGTATGACTTCAAGACTTCAGATTGCAGAGTCAGTTGGTCCCTTACCCTTTAGGATGTGGTTCATATGGGTCCCGAGTCATTCATTTATTCACAAACTTGCATTGAGCACTTACTATGTGCTAGACACTTTACAGACATTATCTCATTTAATTCTCACACCAGCAGTGTGGATACAGATCCAGTACATGGCCAGTTAAAATTTAACCCAGCCCTAATTCCAAAGCCCATGTTCTTTCCATCTCATCCCACTGTGTCTCAGAACAATTGGATAGACTCCATAATAAAGGATGTTTAAACAAACACATTCCATATGGAGGGAAAGAGTGGATTAATGAATATTTTATGTAAAGCAAAATCTCACCTGACCAGTTTATTAGACTTCTTTGAGAAGCGAACTATATAGGGAGATAAAGGGTGACTTTCACAAAAAGCCTTCGTCAAATTGCCATCCCAAAGCCTATTAATAAAATTGATTCATTATAGAATTGGGCAGAGGTGGGTGGTGAGTGGGAGGGAGTCTATTTTTGCATGGATAGAGAACTGGCTTAGAGAAAAGAAAGAGAGGGTGAGGATAAATAGGTGCTTTTTCAAATGAAGAACTAGGGTTCCCCAGGAATTGGTGCTGAGTTTGGTCTTATATAACACCCAAGGCACATGCATTGAGTGCCCAGTGTATGCATTTCCTGCAGTAAGTAGGGGGGATATACCCCAAAACCAAACTTAGCTCCCCTCCTGGAGAAGCCCAGAGAAAGAAGTGCTCAGTGACATCTCCAAGTGTTCAGAGGACAGACAGACAGCTCTGGAGGGGCTGAAATGCCAAGACATTGGACATAAAACAGAAGATGGTGGCCAGGAAAGAGGAAAGAGCCCCTTGCAGCAATCTGAAGATCTGAGCTCTAGGACCAGTCTGTTACTGACTAGCTGTGGGACACTGGGCAAGGTCCTTCCCTCTCTAGGTCCCACTTTCCTCTCCTGTACAAGGAAAGAATTGGACTAGATGCTCTGTAAGGGTGTGGTGTTCTGGATGGAGGACAAGGATCTGAAATAGAACCTGATTATGAGAAAGTCTCTATTTCCCGTAGCCAAAATGTCTCCTTCTGTGCCTGCACCGAGATGGGGGACCACTCTGCCTCTGTCTCTCTCATTTGTGAACAGTGAGGATGAGGCAGAGAGCCATGAGGTCTGTGATGCTGGGGCTCAGAGCCCAGCCTGGAATCCCTCAGTGGCATTCATTGCGGGTGACTCAGCATCATAAATAGCTCCCATCTGGATGAGCAATGATATCTATAGCGATCAAGCGATCTCTATATCCACACACACTCTCTCTGTGCAAATATGTGGCTCACTGTATGCTAAATACGAGGTGGCCTGGAGACGTTCCTCCTCTTAAAAGACTATTTGGTATGAAACTCAAGACTGTTTATTTAAAGAAACAAGTTTACAACTATGCACATTGGATTACTGGTAGTGGGTGGTGGGGAAGAGGCGATGTGGATGAAGGGATGCTGGGTGTGATCCAAGCTTGGGGGCCACCTGACAGAGGGGCTGAGGCCGACCCTTCCACCTTCATCCTTCTGTCTGCAGCAGGAGGGGTAATGGATACCGCACATGAGATGCTTGAGATCCTGGGGTCGAGGTACAGGGAGGGGGTACTGTTGAGCTCATCAGTGCAGGAAGCCACAGTTAGCAGAAAGAATATAGCAACTGGGGGGAGAGCCAGGTTCCAGCCCTGCTCTGCCCTGCCATTGATCTTGAACAGTTCATTAATTCACTCATTCATTCATCAAGTACGTACCAAGCACAGACAATATGCACAGGCCACATGGGGATACAGACAAGAAAATGTAGGTTGGAATTCAGGCGTAGCCACCTGCCAGCTATAAGTGCTTTCCCATCTCTGTGCTTCAGCTTCCTTATCTGTAAACTGGGGATAATACCCCCTAAGGTTTAATGCACAAGAAAGTGCTTCTCTGTTGTAAATGGCTAGCACCATTCCACCACATTACCCAGTTGATCCATCTCCTTTCCACTTAGGAGTGTTCTTGGGGATCACGGAGGGGAAATGTCATCGTGACCCCCTTCACCAGGGCCCCGGGAGTGGGGGCCCTGAACACCACCCATGGGAATGACCCTGGGCAGTACCCTTACCTTTGCTTCTTGGCTGAGCTGAGATGTAGGGACCTTCAGTCAACGAGCAGAGCAGGTCGCATGCCAGAGATGTACAGCTTCCTGGAGGAGGAGAGAGGGTGTTCAGGGGTGAGGGGGGAGAACTTCTGGGGCAGTTCATTGGGGTGCCCTGAAAGGGCACTGAACCCCAGACTCCAAGGAGGACATTTCCTTGCTTTTCCTGAGGCCACAACAGATCCCTGGGGTTCCAGCAAGGGACTGGGCAGGATGGGACCCTACCTGGCATCAGACCCAACCCCTGGCCCCACCTCACCTACTCCCCTGATACCAGTTGCCCTTCTTGGCCACTGGCTCGGGCCATGCTTTTATGGTACAGCTGACCACACTGCTTCCTGACTTAAATGTGATTTCTGACCCATGTCAATGGGTGGGGCTTACTGTCAGTCATGTCTGGATTTGAATTCTGGCTTTGGGAAAATCCATGACATCTCCCCAAGCCTCAGTTTCCTTGTGTGTAAAATGGGGCTGCTAACAGCCCCGATCTCATACATTAAGTGCCATATAAGCGCTTGTTGTAATCATTGTCGTCTGTGTTGACTAAGAATATCTGTGAGGATGTCTATTAACTTATAGCCCCTCAAATTGTAGTTACCTTCCCCTGCTTTCTCCTAGGAGACACCAGGCACTCCTGAAAAGGCAAGGGCACGTTCCATGACTCTGTCTCCGGAGCTTTGCATGGGTCCTGACCAAAGGTGGGCGCCCAGTGAACATGTGTTGACTGAACAATGATCCGCAGGTTTGCTGGGTTTGCCTTCACAAAGTTAGGGCTAGTGAGGTTGATGTTCTCCCATTTTACCGAGGAGAGCACAGGTTGCAGAGAGGGGAGGTCATCTGCTCTGCTTCCCACAGGGGCGAGTATGGACCAGATGAGAACCCACAGTCCCCGCTCTGCCTCCCCGCCCCCACCCCCCCAACCCTGCAGTCAGGGCCTCTCCTGGCTGGACCCCAAAGCCCCAGCAACCGCAGCCACCTGCGTCCAACCTGGTGCCGCCTCCCCCACTGTTTCCCTTCATCCGGTAACCACAGTCCTGCTGTGACTCAAGAAAGGGGACATCCTGGTCCTTTCCAGAGCTGGGGACCGAGGAGGTGCTCTGGATGATAGACACGGTTTGGGGGAAGCAAGGATTCCAATCGATCAGCCGACTCAAGCCCCTTCCCGGGACGGTGGTGTTCTGGGACCACCCTGGGAACACAGCACCTAACCCCGCGGTCTCCACTGCTCCAAGGCACTCTTACCTCCTCCTGCAATCTCCTCCCGCCCCAGTCCCGCCACTAGACTCAGAGCTGAGCTCGGCAGGGCCCATTCCCCAGAGCCCGGCACTTAGCAGGACTCGATAAATATCTGTTGGGTGAGTGAATGAACGAGTAAATAGTGGCTGAATGACTGTGTCAGGCCGTGTTCTAAATCCTGGGGACACTGCAGGGAGAAGGGCAAGCTCTGGCTCTCGGGGAGCTGACAGTATGTTAATTTAAAACTAGCAACTGGATTGGAAAGAGGGCAGATGTTACTGTTCCCCAAATGGCCAGGTGGGGAAGTGGGGAGGGAATGTTTGTGAGCCTGCTGACTGCCCCGGGGAGCACCTTGGAGCCAGAGGTGTCCTCCCTGGCCTCAGGCAGGGCCATCTGTGCCCCGAGTGGGGAGGCTGACCTTTAAGAAGGCCAGGAAAGAAAGGTGGTGCAATTATGTATTTAACGTCTACCTGCCGAGTCCCCGACCGCTAGCATGCTGCCTGGCGCAGAGTAGATCTTAAACTTTTGTTCAGTGAATGAAGCCATTTGTTCACTGGGTGGGCAGAGTGTGTCAGGATGACTCAGGTCTAGGGGCTGGTGGGAATCAAGAGTGCTAACTCTCAGAATTATTACGACGTCCACTTGACGGGGCTTCGCTGTTCTCAGAGCCCATTCACACGGCAGTTACTGTTCTCCCCGTGCAGGGGAGGAGGACACGGAACACACATGTATGAGCGAGCACGCTGCACTGGACGCTAGTGGTATTCACACAAACAATAGGGCAACAGCAGGGCAAACAACAGGGCGGGCATGCTCCGTGTTTTCAGTGTATCTGTGATGTGCCAGGCCCTTCACATCCACCTTCTCTACTACCCCCATCCACCTGGCAAGGCCAAGGTCACCATCCCCATCACACAGAGGAGGGCACAGAGGCTCAGAGGAGGCTTGATCTTGCACAGTTGGAACCTGGGTCTCACTCTAGGAGTGAGATGTAAAAAGCCCACAGTCTAATGGGGACCCAAACAGGAAAGAGGATAGTTAAAATCCAGTGTGACATCCCCAGAGGTGCATTTGTCGTAGATGCCTCACTGCTGGGAGGCATCAGGGAGGGCTTCCCTGAGACGGTGAGTCTTGAGCTGAGGCTTAGAGGACGGGGGAGCAGGAAGGGCTTTCCAGGCAGAGGGAGCAGCATCTGCAAAGGTGTGGGGGGAGCATGGTTCCACTTGGAGGAATGTGGTTTGGCCAGATCCTTGGGGAGAAAGATGAAGCTGGGAGGTTGTCAGCGCCCCTTATAAGGAGCTTTACAGAGGCTGGAGGACGATGGAGAGCCACTGCAAGGCACAGCTTCATGCTCTAGAGGGCTCCTTCCAGGGGCAGGGGCAGGAGTGGGGGGATGGGAGGCTAGATAGGAGGACTTGTGCTTGATGAGATCTGGGGTGGAGGGAGAATTGGACTCTGCCTCTTAGCTTGGGTGGTGCATAGAGATGGAGGGTCTATGAGAGTCAACTCTCTCCCATTGGCTGAGCCACTGTGTGGAGTTGGAGGTCCTCCCCCAGCCAAGAAGATCTCTGCGGCAGATCCTAGTCTCTGCTCCAGCCCCAGCCCCAGTGAAGCCCTCCTCTGCCACCTGGCTGCTCCCAAACTGTGTCCTAGCAACCTCACAGCCCTCACCTTGGCAACGCCAGCTTCTGCATGCTCTTCCTGATTGGGCTGGAAAGGAAGTGCATTTGAATGCCTAGCTAGAATGCCTCCTGTCCACTAGACCTGCTCAGGGAACCAGCCTGGGCCACCCACAGCCCGCAGCCCTGGGTTCATCAGGTGGAGGCTGGCCAATCAGATGCAGGATGTGGGTCTGGACTCAGGACAGGAGTCTGGACTCGCAGCCTTGTGAGCTGGGTTCTGACCCCAGGGCTGACGCTCTGTCTGAGTGACCTTGAACAAGTCTCTTCCCCTCCCTGGGCCTCAATTTTCCCTGTCGTAAAATAAGGAGGTTGAACAACGCCATCTCTAGAATCTAATATTATCTTATTCCGTTTTTGACCTTTTCCTATGGTTATTGGTTGGATGCTCTGTTGCTGGCACAGATTTTAGTGTCAGACTCTAGGGGTTTAAATCCTAGTTTGCAGGGCGCCTGGGTGGCTCGGTCAGTTAAGCCTCCGTCTCTTGGTTTTTGCTCAGGTCATGATTTCAGGGTCATGAGATGAAGCCCTGCATGGGGCTCTGTGCTCAACGGATAGTCTGCTTCTCTCCCTCTCCCTCTTTCTCCTTCTGCTCCTCCCCCCACCACTCACATTTTCTCTCTCTCTCTCAAATAAATAAATTACTTTAAAAAAATCCTGGTTTGCTTGGCCAAATCACTCTCCCTCTCTGAGCCTAGGTTTTTCCCTCCTTAAAATGAATTTCATGCTATCTTACCCAGGGGGTTATGAGAACAGTCAGTTGAGATGGTGTAAATGAAAGTGCTTTATAAGTGGCAAAGAGCTATGCAAGCGTGATCTATTTCATCACATGGGCTGTGCTCAGTAACCATTTATTGAACGCGCCCCGGCCCTCCCACCAGCAGCAACAGCAGCAAGCATTTATTGAACACTTACTATGTGACAAGCATTGTGCCGAGGTTGTACTCATGTTATTTTGTCTTCACCACAACCACGTAAGGGATTTGCTATTATTATTCCCATTTTCCAGATGAACAGAGGGCTGATATGATTTTGTATAGAAGGAGCTCAGCCAGATTCCCTGGCTTTAAAACTTGACCGTTTAAAATGTAATGGGGTGGCCCCCTCAGATCTCTTCTCCCTATTTCGGGTTTTTCCTCTTGCCCTAAGTCAGGACCTCACTCAGAGTTTGGTGGGCAAAGGGGCAGCACTCTCATTTACTGAGCATCTCTTCAAAGTGCCAAGAATTGACCAGCTTCTCAGGCTTTTCCCTGCATGCCAATCCCTTGGGGTGTCTCATTAAAATGCAGATTCTGATGTAGTGGGTCTGAGATGCAGTTGAGATTCTGCATTTCTAATGCATTCCTAGGAGATGCTGATGTTGATGGCCCGGGGACCACACTTTGAGTGGCCAGGTGCTAAAGGATTTCAAGTATTATCTTCTTGAATCCTGGGGACTAAGTCTTTTTAGCTTGGGGGTCACAGATGGGGGCAACTGAGGCTTGAGAGGCAATGTACCTGACTCAGGGTCCCACAGCATACAAGGGGTGAGTTTGAACTTCTGTCCACCTGGGAGTATGCACTGCCAGGGGTTATGTGCCAAGCCTTACCTCCTGGCTGTGTGGTCCCTGCTTGGGCTTCTGTCTCCACAGCCAAGGCAGAGAGTGGTCTCTGAGATGCCTACTAGGACCTGTTTCTTACTTTAAGTTTGTCACGAGCAGACCAGTTTTGGGTGCTGGCTTCCAGTGGGAACAGGGCACTGGCCCAGGAAGTGTCCCTGCCGTTGAGTGGACATCTTAGGATCAGTATGGGATCCTGCACATGTATGACTCACCCTGTATGTCCTACCCCCAGCCTGGCTCTTTTGGAATCCTGTCCTTATTTGAAAATTTTAATGTTTCATTCACCATGGATTTTGGGGTCACTAATTTTGTTTTTAAAAAATATTGCACAAAATGTTCTTGATTTTGATGACTGAGCTTTTTAGCACCCCTTTACATTTTGCACCTGAGGCAGGTGCCTCTGGCCCTCGCCTCAGCCCAGTCCCGGCCAGCCCTATGTCTTCTCTGGCCCCCTCCTGCCTCATTGACGCTGCCTGCCAAGAGCCACGGTGCCCACCCAGCCGCTGGCCGGCCAATACATTTATTTCCCAGCAGGGGGATCCATCACTTGGCTTGCCTTTTGGCTGCCCTGCTCTAGCGAAGGCAGCAGGAACTGTGGGCCTGACGGGGGGTCTGGGTGATCACTCTGATGTGGGCTTTGCCCCAGCAGGTCCCTTACCAGTGAGGAGAGGGAAAAAAGGGACTTCACTACAATTTCGATTGCCCCCCCTCTGCTTCAGCCAGTCTTCAAGGCCCTGCCTGCTCTGGCTCCTGTTAACCCATCTGACCTTATCTCTACCACCCCCCTCCCTCCCTCCCTCCCTCCCTCCCTCGGCTCCTGTCATGCAACTTTGTCAGGCTTCTTCCTACCTCAGGACCTTTGCACTTTCTCCCCGGACACTTGTCTCATGGCTAGCTGCTTCTCCCTGTCCAGATGTCAGCTTCAGTGCCGGGTTCTTCAAGCCCTACCTGCCTTACACAAACAGCCCCTGCCTCCTTGACACACCCCTCTTTTATTTCCTTCCTAGCACTTACATAACTTGGTGAAATTATTTTATTGTTTACTTGCTTATTTTCTGTCTCCCTACTAGAATGTGAGCTCAGGGAGAGCACGGACCTCATCTTGTCTGTCTTATTCTTCATTGGCTTTCCAGCTCTCAAACAGCGATTGGCCCATCGTGGCTGTTCAGTGAGTGTTGAGGCATCAGTGAGCCTGAGTTTCCACATTTGCGAAATGGGATTGCAGCCTGAACCCCATCTGGTCAGGATCAAAAGGAAAATGACCCAGTTTGGGGGCCAGTGGTATTATCCCCGTTGTTTAGCTGCTGAACGTGAAGCTCAGAGAAAGATGGGACTTCCCTCAAGTCACTGGCCAGGAAATACGTGGGCTGGGGCTCTCTCCAGTTCAGAGAAGCGCCCGGCCCCACACCCTGCCCGGAGCGGCCGTTCAGGAATGGGATGGCTGGATCCGAGTTCCTCTGAGTCTCTTGCCATCTGCGGCTTGAACTGCAAGACCCTCCTTGCCCGCCAGGCTGTCACAGCTTCCTGACGAGTCAGAGACAGGAAATCTAATGGCTGTTTTCTTGTGGAATACAAAGGCCTGCCTCTTGCAAATGTAGAGATACATTTTCTCCGCATTGGCAATTACTCCGCTGGATGTCTGGGGAACGTTTTTCATCTTCCAGGCACTTCACCAAGATTAACTTCTGAACCTAGGCAGCGATGCTCATTAGCTTGAGTGGGTGTCTGAGGCAGCGTGGGTGGCAGCGTCTTCTGTCACAAGAGGAGCTGGGGTTTAGAGGGCTTGAGGCCCCCAAGTCAACATCTCTAGGAGTTTGGTCGATTTTCCGGAGAGCAGTTTCTCCGCTGTCGGAAACGCACTGACCTTCTTGAGGATTCAAAGTTTCTGACACTCCCTGCGTGATCTGGCTGTGGATTTAGCAGTGTGTTTCACAAATACTTACTGAGAGTTTCCTAGGCATCCTTCTCACCCTGAGCATGCAATGGGAGAACAAAATATATCCGGCCCTTACCTTCCTACAATACTGGACCAGGAGGGGAAACGGATGGCAGTGTCCCGCCCGTAACTGGCTGCGTGACTGTGGGTAGGTTCCTTTCCCTCTTGAGGCCATTGGGGTTTAGCTTACTCTCCTCCCCTGGTCCCCCTGCTTAAAGGCCTTTGATAGCCCCCTGTTGCTTACAGAGAAGATGGGCATCTCTGGCCTGGCCTTCAAGGTCCCTCAGAGCTGGGCTCTACTTGACCTTTTCCAGCACAGGCTTCTGCTCCCCCACTCCCATTTGCTCCATTTTTATTTAACCAACACTCATATATCACTTTCTAGGTACTTTCCAGGCACTGCCTAAATGCTTCACAACATTTAACTTGCTTGATCCTCACAGAACTCCCTTGAAATAAGTATTGTGATTTTCATCATCTCCATTTTCCAGATGAGGACACTGGGACACAGAAAAGTGTGTCTTGTGTGCGTCCACACAGTACTAAATGGTGTGGCTGGGATCTGAACCCGGGCGGCCTGGCTCCCAGCTCGTGCAGTCCACTGCTGCTAAATTACCTTTCTCTGTCCTTGGCACCAGCTCTACTCTCTCCTTTCCCAGGTGCACTCCAACAGCCATTGCTCACGTCCATGAAGCCCTCCCTGATGCCTCCCAGGCTGAATGGGTTCTTCTTAGCTCTGTGTTAATGCCTTGCACATCCCTCCCCACGGCAGCCCTTCCCACAGGGTTCTGCTATTCTGGTTCGTGTCCTGTCTCCTCTGCTGGATGCTGAACACCTGAAGGGCTGAAACTGTGTGTCACCTTCTCTGCCTGCTCTGTGCCCAGCCCAGCGTGTTCATATTATCCATTCTCCATGCAGTAACCAGAGGCATCTTTTTAAAGCAAAATCAGTTTATATCACTCTCCTGCTTAAAATCATCCAGTGATTTACATTTGGCATTTAAAATAAAATCCCAAATCTTGACCATGGCTTAGAAGGCTCTGCACGAGGGACTGGTGCCTGCCCCCTCTCTGTTCTCCTCTGCTGCCACTTTTCCCCTCGCTCCCTGCTCCAGCCACATTGGCCTTCTGCCTGTCCCCCAAAGAGACCAGGCTCACATTTGGGGCCTCTTCCGGAGCTATTTCCTTTGTCTGGAATGTGTAGCCCCACATCCTCCCCTGACTGACTTCTTGTTATTGGGGCCTGAGTTTCATGTCGCCATTTCAGACAGAACCTCCTTATCTGTCTGTCTGTCTACTTAAATGTTTTCATATTTACTTTTTAATTGTTATTAATGACTGTGTCTACTGCAAGTCTGTAAGCCCCATGGGAGCAGGGATCTGAGGTGTCTTGTTCCATACCTGGAACCATGCCTGATGCCGGATAGCCACTCAGTGAGTAAATGTTGGAGGAAGAATAAATGTTCACCAAGGTCCCTTTGGAATTGATCCTACCTATTGCAATTCAGCTAGGCCCAGACAGTATAATATAATACAGCTTCCCCTTCTATCTGAAAGTAGAGCGTTCTTATGAAACCTTTTGTAAACCAAAATGGTGCAAAGCAAAGAAGCAATTACCATTTTGTAAAAGTGAAATCCTCTTCAAATTTCTTTTGGTTAGTGAAGTGACCTACTAATGTAGGTCTTCTGTAAAAGTGATGTGACATAAAGCGAACTTTCAGATAGTGGGGAAAACCTATATCATCATAATAAAATCTAATCTAATCTAATAATGTAATATATGTATTATATTTGAATTGGTCTCATCTGAGGCTAAAAGCTGGGATAATTTCACAAGTTGAAATTCACTATCTTTATCACCTTCCTACGTCTCACCTGTAGTCATACTCCCAGAAGTGAGGTAATTTTATTGACCATTCTCTGCTGACTTCTCTTCACCAGGGATGCTTAGAACTCCTTACATGTGCTTTAGTTTGTCCACCTAAGACTCAGGGAAACTTATGAGATACTGCCTTCCCCATTTTGCAGGCAGGGACACCCCTGAAAAGCAAAATGCTGACTTGTGAAGTGCCTAGAGCCTGATGGGAGCACACATACCTGTCACGGTCATTGCATTTCATCAGTAACAGGAGAGACTTCATGCTCTAGAAAGGCACAAGAGCTCTGAGTCCTGCCAGGACCTGGGCCAAACACTACTCGTACATCAGAGGAATGGCGGTCTGTAGCTGAGAGGGATGTGCAGCCCAGTTTGGGGCAAATGGAAAAAGCGAAGCTTCACATGCATCTGGTTGAGACAAACGGGGTGGGCAAAAACGTGCAGAAATGAGGTCTGGGTGTCTGACCACAGATATTTGTCAATGAGAACCAGGGGACGAGGCAGGAGATGCACACGGTAGCCAGCATACAGGCACCACAGTCATAGACTTTCTTCAGGAGGATACGGAAGGAACACGTGTCAACGTGTCTCAAAGACCAACTGCTATATATAGTCATCCTCTTCCTCCTGAGAACCAGAAAGGACATTTCTTGCCCCACTTCCCCCTCCTCCTTCCAGCGCTTTGAGCTTGGGAAGGAAATGGCATCCCAGGTTTATGGGCTGAGAAACTCTAAGACCTAATCTTTCAGGCAGAATGGTGAACTGACAAGAACTCTTGATTATGAGTTCAAAGGTCTTGGCTCTGGTCTCAGCCCTGTGGAACTTTGGGTAAATCCCTCTCTATGTCTGACCCTTGTCTTCCTTATCTGTAAAAAGGCTGTTGGGTTTGATGATTTCCAAGTCAAGGATTTCATGACTTTGAGCCTTCTGTCCTCATAAGCTTATCATTCAGATTAGTTTGAAAGGGAAGCTCTTACTTTTGTCTTTTTCTTGATGGAGCTCAATTTGTCTTTGGGTCAGCCTTGCAAATAGTTACTGGCCTCTGGCCACAGTGTAGGTAGTGGAGATAACAATTCTGGCTTGGTGAAATCTGCTGAAGCTGATGTACCCTCCATTTGTTCTGAAATAGTTTCTCTAATAATAGACATGGCTCATGACCATAGGATGAACCTGTCTCAAAACTTTCTGCTAAGGACAGGAATGTTCAGAACAGATTGTGGAAGGAAAGTCATAGTTTGAGTTAGAGACTTCCAAGGTAGAAGAACATTTGAATGGCAGGGTGTTGTTGTTGATGTTAAAATCCTTCTGCACTAGATGATATGATGTCTTGGGTTTGCTTCAAAATAAATCTGTGTGTGTGTGTGTGTGTGTGTGTGTGAGTGTGATGAGAGTGGGTGTGGGTATAGATGAAACAAAATTGGCCAACTGTTGAAGCTTGATGATGGGTACGTGGGGTTTATTATACTATTCTTTCTATTTTTTTAAAATAGGTTTGAAATATTTCATCACAGAAGACCCTTTGGAGACTGGCTCCAGCTTTTCTCTCTACTCTCATTTCACAGTCCCCATCTCGACCCTCCAGCACAGTGACATCACCCTGGTGGCTCTGATCTCACTCCTTTTGGTCTTTCCACACAGTTCCATGTGTTTGAGGTACCTTTCCCCTTCTATCCCCATGGCTGGGCTCATCACTCCTGCCTCTGAGATCTCTTCGCCCTGTGTACTCACCTTGATTACAGCACTTATCGCATCATATTGCAACTGATTTCTTTTCTGCTTCCTCTGCTGGCCTGTGCCCTCCCCAGGACACTTCTCTGTCTCCCCAGTGCACAGCCAGTGCACATAAGAGATCTTTAGTGCATGTTTACAGAGGGAATAATAGCAGAAAGGATAGCTCATATTCTGAGTACTTATTATGTGCCAGACATTGCCCTAAGCTCATTATATAGGTATTTTATTAAATCCTCACCACAAGTGGGTACTATTAACCTGTCTTCTCATCACTGTCCCAAGGTCACGTGCTAGTAAGTGACAGAGCTGAGATCTGGACTCAGAATGGAAACAACTCTGCTCTTCTCCCTGCATCTGGGGTTTTAAAACACTTCTCCGTGAATGCTACACAACAGGCCCAGGATTTGGGGGAGCCCGAGCTTTAGGCCCATTTCTGCTACTAAATTGCTGAGTGACCTCGGGCAAATCACCTCTGCCCCCTATGCCGACTCCCCAGGAGAGACTATTAGTAATTGAGAGGGTCACGTGAGGCAAGGGCCCTCCCAGCTTCAGCTCCCAGAGAAAGGTTTTCCTCTTACACATTTGGTTTTCTGCCGCGGAGCTGGCTTCCCAGTTTGGGAACCTCCCAGCTTCTCATGCTCCTTCAACCTCTTTTCTTACTAATTGCAGCTTCCCCGAGCCAAGCCGGCGTTCACAACCTGCTGCCCGGGTCCCTCCCTTCCCCCTTCCTTCCTCTCGGGCAACGCTCCGGAGGTGGGGGCGGAACCCTGGTCAGGAGGGAGGGGAAAGCAAGTATCTGCCGGTTCCTGAGACTTCCCCGCAGTTTCTCGGCCCCCTCCCCCCACGGAAACTCAGCCTCACACTTTCTAGGGATGTTCCAGGGACAGCCTGAGTCAGTGATTGCAGCTGTCAGCCTCGGGCATCTGTGTTAGGCTCTCCGAAGGAAGTCCGTTGTCCTGAGCTAGGGTGGATGTGGGGGTCTGGAGGGAGGAGGGGGCAGAGCACTCCTCCCTTCTAGCCTAGGCCCAGCCCGCCCCACTGGACTCCAGACCCTTCTGTGCCCGTCCGCCCTTCCACCCTCTTTCCGACTTCCAGCTGGGACCCGCCATTGCACAGCCAGGCCTTGGCGAACTGCAGACCCAAGCCAGAGACGCGCGATTGTGACTGGGCTCCCCTCCCCAGCTAGCCCCAGACACTGCTCTGGGGGAAGCCGAAATCCCCGATCGATGCAACCACCCACCCGCGAGGAACGCGGGAGGCCCCAGCCCATCGGCTTTGTTCGCGGCTCGCCAGGAAGCAGGCAGCAGGCAAGAGCTGCCTGCCGCCGCGGTGTTGACGCGGGGAGCGGAGTCCGCGGGGACGAGGGACTGTCCTCGGAGGCCGTGGCACTGAACCCGGACCCAAGGAGGAGAGGAGCCGGCGGATGGCCGTCGTCTGCCGGTGCAGTGCTGACCCGGCGAGAGGACCCCGCCGGGCGCGGGAGCTGTCCCCGAGGTGGTGCTGAAGCGAGAAGGAGCCCGTGGCGCCCTCCGCCTCTCCCCGGAAGAGCCGGTGGCGGCTGAGAGCTACCGGGAGAAGGAAGGAGGGCCGGAGGAAGCCACCCTCAGGGAGCTCGGCGGCGCGGGGCCTATGGCTAGGGTCTCTCCGGCGAACCTGCTCCAGCCGAAGAGGTGGCGGCTCAGCAACAGAGAGCGAGCGTGCGTTCTACGAACCTGTTGGAGGCTGCAGCTCCTCCGCGGCCGACCAGGGCGCCCGGGACCGAGATTCTGGCGCGCGTCTCCTTCCCCCTTTCTGCACTCCTCCGCTGAGGCACTCCTCCTGCCTGGGCTAGCACATGTGCACGCGGGGGGCGCCCAGCCCCTCTTCGGTCCGCCCCGAGTGTCAGCCAAGCTGCAGGGCACAAAGCCGAGAGGCCTCCCCCAAGGGCAGACCCGCTCCCAGGGAGACCCAAGCTTCCTGAGATAGGAGGCGGGGGCTGGCGACGGGGACGAGAGAGGGCGCCAGCAGTGAAACCAAGAAGAGAGACATGGGGGGAGTTCCCCATAGAGTCAGTTCTGCCCTGAAGTTTGAGAACACAGGGTCCTGTTACTTAGAGGACAAAGGGCAGCCTGCCTTGGAAGTCTACTCCCCCCGCCACCCCCCCCCCCATTTCCGTGACCAACAACCACAGGCAGGTCTTGTACTTGCTCTGTTGCAGTACCTCTGGTGAGTACCTCTAATATCTCATTCCAGTCCTAGAGAGAGCTTTCCAAACCTTCTATATATACAGTGCATCCATAATAAAATGCAAACTCTTCGGTGTGGCACTGAAGGTCCTTCACCAGCAAGATCCAGGGTCTCCTTTCCAGGTGTGTTCCCATCGGAACAGATAGCCCTCATTCTGAGCAAGTTCACCCCGGTGCCTTAGCATCTGCTGCTCCCTTTGGCTGGAACATTCTTTCCCCTTACTATTTACACTTTATTTGCAAGTGTCCTCATTCTCAATGAAAACTTCCTGATCCCTAAGGCACAGTCAGTCACTCCCTCCTTAAGCTCCTTCAGCGTTTACATCTCTCTAGGAGACTTCTCATATTGTATTATAATTACTTACGCATCTATATTCTCAGTTACCAGGCTCCTAAAAACGGGTTCCATATTTTATTTTTCTTTGTATCTCCATCTCCTAACACGAGGACTGACACACAAGAGATGTTTCTTTTTAAAGCTTTTATTTATTTATTTGTCAGAGAGAGCGAGAGAGAGAGAGAGAGAGAGCACAAGCAGGGAGAGCAGCGGGCAGAGGGAGAAGCAGGCTCCCCACTGAGCCGGGAGCCTGATGCGGGACTCGATCCCAGGACGCCGGGATCATGACCTGAGCCGAAGGCAGACACTTAACCGACTGAGCCACCCAGGCGCCCCCACACAAGAGATGTGGAATTGTATGCACATACGAGAAGCAGAGATCAAAGTAACTTCCTTTCCCTTGATTGTTCATTTGATTTCTGTCAATCTCTCTCTCTGTCTCTCTTTTTTTTTTTTTTTTAAAGATTTTATTTATTTATTTGAGAGAGAGAGAACACACGAGAGGGGATAGGGTCAGAGGATGGAGCAGACTCCCTGCCGAGCAGGGAGCCCGACGCGGGACTCGATCCAGGGACTCCAGGATCATGACCTGAGCCGAAGGCAGTCGCCTAACCGACTAAGCCACCCAGGCGCCCTCTCTGTCTCTCTTTTAATCACAGCCTGTAAAGCCGCGTGGTGGCCTCCCTGTCTACCCTTCCTGCCTCATCACCACCAACTCTCTCCTGACTCAGTAATTCCACCTACAGTAACCTCCATTTTGTACCAAGTTGCTTTAAACAATTTTTTTTTTCCTGTTTCTCTGCTTGGAGCCCTTTTAACCTTGATCTTCACATGGCTGAATCCTTCTTGTCTTTTGAATTTGGGCTCAAATGTCACCTCCTCAAAAGACCTTTAGCCACTCTATATAATGTTCGCTCCCCCAATTACTCTGTAACATTTTCTACTTCATTTTTCTTAGTAATTATTACTCTCTGAAATGATTTTATTTATAGATTTACTTGTTTATCATCGGCTTTCCCTCAACTAGCAATACAACTCTCCTGGGGCAGGGATCACATCTGTCTGGCTTGCCGCAGGAACTTACCTCATACCAGGGCATCTGTAGTCTCTCTCTCTCTGGGAAGGCTGGAGCTACTGTGCAGGTCATTGTGGGATCTTCTGTTTGGTATAATGTGAGTAAGAATGTTTGAGGAGAAAGGGTCACACTGATGTTCCATGGGATGAGAAAGAAGAGGAAATGGAGGGCCACAGACACGTGGCTGTGAAATCACAGCCCCTTCTCGCCCTGGATGGCATAATGGTAATGACAACTCACCTCACAACACACAAAACACTTTCACATCCATAATAATCTCATTTGGTACTCATAACAGCCTTATTCAGGTAAGCATTATTCTCCCCAACACTGAAAATCTCTGAGGCCACAAGAGGCAGACGGACTTGACCAAGATTACACAGCTTGCCAATGGTGATGCTCTTCCCAGAACTGTGCTATGTGCGGGGCATCTAGAACTAAAACATGTCTCCTGCCCTCCAGGGTTTCACATTAGTAAGAGACACAGGCACATAAACAATGGATCATAATACAATTTGATTCTCAAACCCGGACATGGGTGGGGTGGGGAAGAAATGGATAGGCTGCCTGGGGCAGAATAAACCAAAATTCTTTCAGTAACCATTACAATTTGTTCAGCATTTCCTAGGTGTCAGCTACTGTGTTAAGTGTTTTACGTACTTTGTCGCAACGAATCATTCCTGCCTATTTCTATTCCCGATTTATGGAGTTAACAGAACCTTAAGGAGGTTAAGTAACCCGGCCAAGGTCATGAGGCTTGTAAAGAGCGAAGCTTGGGCTTAACCTGAATTTGTTCGACCTGAGCCCTGGGTTCTTAGCCATTATGCGCCCCAGATATGCTGAATCCCAATGACTGGTGACAGGGTTGGCCCAAGATTTGAAGCTGATTCTCAGGCTGTTCTGTTATATCTTAACGCCTACTGAGAAACAACCATATAGAGAATGCTGCAAAAGGAGACGAGGGAGGGATGAACCTACCTGTGGGGCAGAGTTACGGGAGGTTGGGATTGGCTCTTGAAGGAGTAAGTGGGAGTTTCCAGGCAGACAGTAGGTGAAGAGTATTTCAGACAGAGGAATATTCAAGGGCCTTGGGCTGTGGAAATAAAGGGACTGCTAGTGTTTTGGTGTGGTTGGAGTGTTAGGCTGATGGAAGGGATAGGGGCTGGGAAGTGAGGCTGGAATCCAGGTTGGACTTGGCTTATGCCTTTTATCCTGAAGGCAGTGGAGAGCCACATTGAAAGGCAAGAGCTCTGCTTTAACACTTGCCATCATTACCCTGGTCATCCTACAGTAGCAACACTGGATCAGTCCTTTACAATGTGTAAGGTGCTTTCTACTCACAGAAATATCACTCTGGAGTGATGTGGACCCAAAGCTCCATGAGGGCATCATATCTGTGGGTTCGTTGGTATTGTTCCCTAGCACCTCGCAATGACGCCTGGAACAATGTGGGTGCTCAGGAAGTATTTGTTGTTGGGGAAGAAACCAGAGGAGTCTAGTTTAGAGGCTGCTGCAATAATTGAAATAAGAGAGAAGTGATGAGAAGCATCACTTAAACCAAGAGTGCAGAATTCTTTGACTCCTGACTCTGGAAAGTAAACACCTATGGCCCTCTACCTTGGAGCATCTTGGGGAAGCTGGAATTTAGCCCTCCAAAATGGTTCTGAGTAATTGCAACAATTTTCCTCTCCAACATACAGAAAAACATTTTGGCACCCACGTGGCCAACACCCAGCCAAGCCAGGATTCCCTCCTTTGTATGCACTTTATGTCTTTTGGCTCCTGGATTTTTGTCCCGATGGTCTCTATTATGTAGCAATAACATTATATGCCATCATTTGTTTCAGTGTTTTTAGGGGCCATCACCATGCTAATGAAACTCAGTCTTGGCTCAAGAACTAAAATCCACCTTCTGTTTCTCCACCCCTCTGGGAAGTCCACATGGACCCTGATATGGCTAACTTAGAGACGGCTGACTTGCATCAGGCTCCTTTAAATCTCTTGACATATATTAACCCTATGAAGAGGGTATAACTCTTATCCCTGCTTTACAGATAAAGACAAGAAGAGACTTGCCCAAAGCTGCGTGCTGACAGACGCAGGTTTAAACCTTGGCTGCCTGACTTGAGGCTGCAGGCTCCAACACTATCCCTGGCTGCCTCCTGGATAAAATCTTCCCATTCTGGTTCCTCCCCGACCTGTGTAAGCCTGGATAACTAATTTAATCTCTAAGAGCCTCAGTTTCTTTTGCTGTAAAATGGGGATAAAAATAGCTACCAAAAAAGTTTGCTGGGGGAAATAGATGAGGTCACATATGAAGGCATCTAACTGTTGCTGCTTCCTTTCCTGGTCTTCCTCATCTGAACCAGTGGTTCCACATCTGCCCAGACACTTGGGCCACAAACCACCATATATATATACACATACACACATACATATACATACATATATATATAAACACACACACATATAATATGTACATATAATATATATATATTTTAAAGATTTATTTATTTGAGAGAGAGTGCACAGGTGGGTGAGCATGGGGAGGGGCAGAGGGAGAGAATCTCAAGCAGACTCCTTGCTGAGTGGGGAGCCCAACGTGTGGGGCTCGATTCCACGACCCTGAGATTATGACCTGAATGGAAACCTGACACTCAGCCGACCAAGACACCCAGGCGCTGTGAAACCACATATATTGTAAATATCTTCCCCCAGGCTGTAGCTTGCCCTTTTCCTTTGTTGTTAGTGTCATTTGATGAACAAAAGTTGCTGATTTTATCATAGTTCAATTTATCATTTTTTCCCTTTATAGTTAGTGCTTTTTGTGTTCTGTTTAAGAAATTTTTATTCATTCAAGCTCAAGAAAACATCCTTCTTGGTATCTTTCAGATTCCTTATTGTTTTACCTTTTATATTTAGATATATAATCCACAAAGAATTGATTTTAGTGTATGGTGTGAAATAGGGGTTAAGATTAAATATTTTTTGACCATATGGCTACTCTATTGACATAGCACCATTTAATGAAAAAAAAAAGCCATTCCCCTCCTGCATTGTTCTGCACGCTATCATTGTTATAAACCAAGTGTCCATATGTGTTTGGGTCCAATGTGACTTTTCAAAGTATAAAACGGATCGAGTTATTGGTCTGCTAAACCTCTCATGGCATCTTTCCTGTTGAACTCAGAATAAAACTCAAACTTCCTTAAGGCTTTTGCCTGGTCTGGCCCCACCTATCTATCGGAGGGTATTATTCCACCATTTAGCCTGTTGCTCATTCCACACCAGCCACAAAGTTTCTTTTCATTCCTTAAGTATGCACTTCTCATTCCCAGCCAGAGGCCTCAGCTCTGTGCTTTCAGGCTTATGTACAAATGTGTTCTCACAGAAGGCTGATCTGCCTACATTCCCTAAAATAGCCCCTTCTCTTCCCAAGTTACACTCTAGATGATTACCTTGCTTTAGTTTTGATAAGACTTGCTGCTCTTCGAAACATCTTATTTATTTACTTGTTATTCTCTGCTTCTCTCACCAGAATGTAATCTCCATGAAAGCAAGGACTATGTCGATTGTGTTTTTCTCTGAAACCGCAGGGCTGGGAAAAGAAAGTGAGTCAGTGAGAATGAGAGCCTCTCCACCCTGTTTTCTGCGTCATCTGGCTCTCAGCGTCAGCACGCACAGCGTCTCCAGAGTTGGAGCATTATGTCACATGCTGGATAGGTAGGTAGACAATTCCAACATTATCAATTTCATACCCAACTTATTTTCCTGTTTTTATTGATGTTCTTAAAAATCCCAGCTGTCATTATATCAGCAAGTCAATTTATATTAATTTTTGAGGGGAAAAGAAGGAAAACTGATAGTTCTTGAACTTTTATGATATTTCATTCAATCCTTAAAAGAGCCATTCAAAGGGAAGTGTTATCATCCCCAGTTTACAGATGAAAAAACAGGGATGCAGGAGGCAAGTATGGTATGTGCTCATCCTAGTAGTTCAATCAGATGTATAAAGATCACTCTCATGAAGCCAGTTCGAGCCTCTAGCAGAACAGTGTACAGAAATCATGGTATGTGCAATCGAGGCATTTAGCAGAGTGTTTTAGTATATTGAGATATTTAAATATTGGCTTTGGGGAATAGAACTTGGGTTCTAGGCTGGTCTTAAGCCTCACCAACTTTGTGACATGGGGCAGGCCACATGAGGCCCAATTTACTCATCTGGAAAGTGAAAAGGAAGTAGAATCTATTTTTTAGGATTCTTGAGAGGATTAAATAGTCACATGCCAGTGAAGTGCTTGCATAGAAGAAGCTGGGCAAATGTTGGCTGCTAGAATCAGTGTTGTTGTTTTAGCTGGCAATTCAGTTTGCTCCTTCAAGATGTTGCTGAGGAGATGCGATAGGAGATAAGGTGCTTAGAGGAAATTGACATAGAGCTTTGTGGCTGCATGTAGGATCCTTCAAACCAGAACTTTGAAGAGTGATCCTCTTCTGATGTGGAAGAACATTCTTAGCATGTCTCTAATTTCTTGTACAGAGAGAGGTAACAGGTTCAGAGAGGTGAAGTGACTTGTCCAAGGTCATGGAACATAGATCAAAACCAGAACCCATTTGATTCTTAAGATTTGGTATGATTCGATTCAACTCATGAATATGCTTGGTTCCTTTCTCTGGGTTCTGAAATCATAACCCCTCCCCTCTTCATTGTGTCTGCCACAAGGATAGAGAAAATCCACGGATAATCCCTAGACCTCATTTGAAGCTAATCATCACATCCATTTATCTCCCCACCAAGCTGCTTATTGCAGCAGTAGACCAGAGGTCCAGCTGATCAGGGTCAGCAGCTTCTGTGGGTGCTGGCTGGTTGGGGGTAGAGCATGTTCTAACAGTTGGGTGGGAAGCAGAGTCCTACAGAGCAAATAGCAGATGACCAGACCCTGACTCACTATCTGGGGGTGGCATCCAGGGGCGGAGAACAACAATACCCATAGCTCTCTGGGGCACCCGAGAGACAAGTACTTTGTGAGCATTTCTCCAGCCTCAGAGGCCAGGGAAGAAGGATTCTCTGAGACTTCGTTTCCCTACCTGCACAACAGAGATAAACACATCAGGGCACCGTGAACATTCAGTGATATGACATATGTGCAGCAGGGTGTTCAATGGATTGTTTCTATCTCGGTGTCGGCTAAGGCCACAGAAGCCAGAAAGAAAGTAGAGGTGCCAAGTACCCTTAGGTAAAGTGAGGCTCCATTCCAGCCATGAAGGATTTACTTATCAATTTTGAAGTTAGCTTGACCAGCCCTGAGGGCCTAAGAGGTTGAAGTTAAAGAGAAGGAGAAAGGGTTTCTTTGAAGTTACTGGTGTTCTGGTTATCACCCCAGCCTCCCACAGTCATGGAGGGTCAGGGGGAGAGGAACACCTTAAGAATGAGAAGGACTCTGAGGACATTCCCCTGGGAAACCTCATCTGAGTCTTCTGACATTGGGGGGGCACTTAGGCTGGTGTCACCCATGTCTGGAAAACTCTAAAGGCAAGAGAGTATGGCTAGTTGGCTGTGTTGCTAGCATTCATTATTTCACAAATATTTATTGAACACCTGCTACGTGCCAAGAACAGTACCAGATTCTCAGAATTCATCAATGAACAAAACCAGATAAGACTGAGGTGCTCACCTTCTTGTGGAAAGGGAGACACACAATACAGATGTAAATGTGTAAGACATTTGTTGTATAATTATTATGGAAACAGTTGAAACAGAGATGGAACTGACAATGCTGGGGACATTGATATTTTTTTTGAAGGTTAGCAAAGACCCCACGATAAGGTGATATTTAAGCAGAAACTTGAAGGAAGTGGAGTGAGTGAGGGGAGAATGGTTGGAGGGGAGGTCAGAGAAACAGGTAGGGGAGCTTGATGGCTATGGCGAGGACTTTGAGCTTTAGTAGATATTTGACACATATTGGATGAAGAGAGTCCAAGAGGAAAGGACTTCGAGTCCCATGGAGCTGGCTTGGATACAACCCAGGACTCTGCCCGATGGGAAACAATAGTGCTGTCACAGGGCCTGAGGGTGGGCAATGTCATCCCTTAGGCTTACAGATGGTAGAATTCAGGATTTCCAGAACCAAGGACATCATAAAACAGGCTGTCCTGGTGGGCCTATTTGTGTACTGGGTAAGGGATCAAGAGCTGGGGCTCAGACCATGTTTTGCTATTTGGGGGCAGCTTTGAATGTGGTTTTCTAGAAACTCATCTCCTAGGAAATCAGTGGCATTATCATGAAGAAATACAGAATTTAGGAGTTCAAGTCACGTCTCTGCCACTGACCAGTTATGTGTTCTTGGCCTGAATCTCAGTTTGCTTATCTGGACGTCAGGGTTACTAGTATTTACCTTTCAGAGAAAATATGAGGCTTGAAGGAGGTAATGGATGGAAAGGAACCTGGCAAATTGTGGAAAGGTGTGCAGACATATATTGTTATTGCCGGTTTGGGGACAGTTAGGTACATTAACTTGCCCTCCATCCAAGAAGGATGTGGGACTTGTGGTCTGGAGTTAATTTTTAGCCTTCCAACAACCATGTCTGCCTTCCTAAGAGTAGCTTGCATTTCTCATCCATGTGGCTTAGTTGGCATTGACTCCAACCCCAAAGAGTGAGCCCAACTAGCTTGAACCAGATAGTGTCTCTCATCTCTCCCGTCACAGAGATTGCATGAGGATCAGCCAATGACATAATCCAAGCCAGCTAATCAGGGCCAATTAGACTCAGTTTGTTTGTTTTTTTTAAGATTTTATTTTTAAGTAATCTCCACACTTGACATGGGGCTTGAATTCACAACCCCGAGATCAGGAGTTGCACACTTCACCGACTGAGCCAGCCAAGTGCCACCCCTAGACTCAGTTTTTTTTTGTCTTTCTTGTTCAGCAATCACACCCCCTGCTCCCCACTTTTATTTATTCCTGGAGTATTTTATTTTATTTTAAAGATTTTTTATTTATTTTTATTTATTTATTTGACAGAGAGAGAGAGAGCACAAGCAGGGGGAGGGGTAGAGGGAGCGGAAGAAGCAGGCTCTCCGCTGAGCAGGGAGCCCAACGAGGGGTTCGATCCCAAGACCCCAGGATCATGACCTGAGCCAAAGGCAGATGCTTAACCGACTGAGCCACCCAGGCACCCCTATTTTATTTTATTTATTTTTAAAAATATTTTATTTATTTATTTGAGAGAGAGAAAGAGGGAGAGAGACAGAGAGAGAGAGCATGAAAACAAGTGGGGAGGAAGGGCAGAGGGAAAGGAAGAAGCAGGCTCCCCATTGAGCAGAGAACCTGACGAGGGGCTCGATCCCAGGACCCCAGGATCATGACCTGAGCCCAAGGCAGACACTTAATTGACTGAGCCACCCAGGCGCCCCTATTCCTGGAATATTTTAAAGCAAGTCCCAAATATCTTCACATTTGACTTGTCAGTGGGTACATCTTAACCAATAAGGACTTTTTCTTCCTTTTAAATAAACCATAATGTCATTATTACAACTGATTAAATTAACAATAATTTTATAAAGGTTTTTTTTTTTTTTTCTTTTTTTTTTGACAGTAGCAGACTGAAGCATTGGTTCGGAATTCCAAATAAAAATCACTGGCAGTTGGGAAGCCTGAAAGAAATGCTGATGTAGCCTTAGGTTGTTCTTAGATGCTACCATTAGAAATTATATTGTAAAAGAGTATTAATTCACATGGAGAGAAGTTCGAAGGGAATGTGTGTGGTCAACATTTTTTCAAGTGTAAACTATGTATACACTTGAAACTAATGTAACATTGTGTGTCAACCATACTTCAATTAAAGAAGTATAAACTACCTATGACATTTTTATGTATAAACATATATACATATAATCAATCTTTCTCCATATCTAGCACATACAGATATAAACATGTAGATACTTTTTAAAAGGCTGAAAAAACACACTAATATATCAGGATTGTCTGAAGGGTGGGACAGATGTTTATATTTTGCTTTTCAGGGAATGTGTGCATATATGCTGGGGGCCAGGACAGGGGGAGCAGAGAGTATTGGGGGAAGGATCATGGCCCCTCTGATAAGACTGAATTAATATAATGATAACGACTCATTGCCGAGACTTGTATTGAGCTGTTGGTGAGTGGACTTCAGTAACCTTTGGAGAGTCTGACAGATGTCCTGAGACCAAGAGAGGAGCCAGCTTTAGAATGAGGAGAGGTAGGCAGAGAGGAGGGGTGGAATGAAATTGGATTCTTGGTGGCATCAGATGAGTGTCTGGAGCAAACCTGACCCGAAGCTAGGCCTGGCTCTGCCCTTTTCAGTTATATGAGGTAACAAATTCCCTTCAGTGCTTCAACTGGTTTGAGTTGGATGTTCTGATACTTTGGACATAAGGAATTCTAACCACTATATAGTGGTTTCTGAGCCCCAAAGTTCGATGAAGAAAAGGTTGGATTTGAAATTTCCTGATGTGTAGTCCCATCCCAAGCTTCCTGCCCCAAGACCCAGCCCCAAAGCAGTGTGACGTTTGTCAATCTCAGTTTTCTTTGAGAATGGATGGTTAACAGCTGCTTTTTTCTCTTGGTGACAAATGAGGCCAGTCTGGCAGAAACACCAGCATCATGAGCTAGTGTCAGGGACTGAATAGAATTGGTCTGGGTTATTTCCCGGAAGAGGCTGAGAAAATCCAAGTATTCATCTGGAGTGAAGAGGAGAGCTGAGGACAGCAAAAGGAAGCAGATGAAGATGAAAAGTAAGGAGGTGGAGAGCCTGGAAAAGCACAGTGGGAGGGAGAACGAGGTAGTCCAGGCCTGCTGGGGCGGTGGAAAGAGGCAGTAACCCTTGATGCCCTTTCTCAGTGGGTGCAAGGAGAAGCTGAGAATTTACCGCAGGAGGGGCAGGATGGGGTGGGAGGAGATTCTCCAAGGTTGGGGAACATTCCTTTCTTCTGGTGCTAAGGAAAATGCAAGACCGGCAGCCAAAGGATACAACATTGACATGTTATGGTCCAGACATACAGAAGAGAATCTTAGTTTCCTAACACTAATTGGGGATCAGGAAAAAAAGTCCCACTCAATATGAACCACTTTAAGGAGGGACTATAATTTTGTCATAAATGCAAGTTAATAACTTTGATTTGGACCTTGTCAAGAGTTTTAAAATGAAATAAAATTGATGAGTAACCTATATTTAACAAAACATGGGTCATAATTGAAACTATGTACTGATTTTAAGGACAAACAGGAATTGAATGAAGTATTTAATTTCTTTTTTTTTTTTTTTTAAGCTTTTATTTATTTATTTGACAGAGAGAGACACAGTGAGAGAGGAGCACAGGCAGGGGGAGTGGAGGGGGGAGAGGCAGGCTTCCCGCCGAGCGGGGAGCCCGATGCGGGGCTCAATCCCAGAATGCTGGGATCATGACCTGAGCCGAAGGCAGGCGCTTAACGACTGAGCCACCCAGGCGCCCCTAAATGAAGTATTTAATTTCTTAAGAGTGTATTTTTTTTCCCAGTAAAATTGGACAGCTCATTACAACATTTGTTATTTTTCATTTGACTTTTGCAATACATTTATCAAGAGGCTTCTTTTGAAAAAATATTCATGGATTAAAAAAATTTCCCCAGGAGTGTCTCTTAATACTTTGATATCAAAATTATTCTCTTTTGAAGTGCCTTTGCATCCATTTGCATGGTGTGCCAGTTACTTTTGCAACATAATAGACCACTCCAAAACTTAAGCTGGTTCAATCAGAATTAATCTGTTAGAATTATGCTAGGAATTCTGGGACAAAGAGCTATTCTTTCCTGCTGGCTATAAAAGTGGAAACGTATAGCCTGGGAGCTACTTGGATCTATCTTGGGAACACTAGGGAAACAGCCTTGGGATGAGGTCAACACTGAGAAGACAGAGTTAACAGGGGGAAGAAACCAGATCCTTGGAGATGTCATTGAGTTGCTAAATCTAGCTTTGCCTGAAGCCTGAACTACTTCTGGATTTTTTTTCTGTGCCCATCAGCCAATACATTTCTTTTGTTTTTAAAAGTCAATTTGAGTGAGGTTCTCTGTTATTTGCAACCAAAAGTTTGTTGATATACTCATCCAATGCAGATAGCCGGATAGGAACTCAGGATATTGGGCCAAGGATAAATTCCAGAGATGAAAACAGGTCCTAAGGTCAGGGGCAGAAGTGTGGTACTCTGCGTGATGGGTTTTAAAGAATAGGGCTGGAGTTCTTTCAGACTTCCTGATTTTGTCCAGAATTGGAGCAGAGCTGGGTCCAAAGAGCGGTGGTCAGGAGGCCTTAGCTATGAAGGATGAAGAGTGTAAAGGCTGGGGGTCTGATGCTGGGTGAGAGCAGAGACCATGACCGGGGCAGGTCCATCTCAGGACGCAGAGAGAGGATGAAGGCAGGGGCTGGACAATTTCGGGGAGCAGGCAAGCAGGGGAGCCTCGGGCTCTCAGAGACCCCAACTGAGTGCCAAGAGTCCTCGCCTATAGGCACAGAATGGCTGTGGAAGGGGTCCCCACGGGGAGCAGTGGCTCACAGGAACACACAGGTGAGATTTATTCCTCGCCTGTGAGGATGACGGTGATCACAGCGGTGTTGATAATGCTTAGGATGTTGTTTTGACATGCCCAGTATCCATTCCCCTTTTTATCTGTAACAGCATCTGGATTTTCCTTTGGATACTTCTTTCTCCACAATCAGTCCTTGTTATCTGGATGGGGGTGAGCCAAACTGGAATCCAGGATTCTAAACATGGACACGTGGTCCAACTTGGCCAGTGGAATAGGGTATCTCCCTGACCACAGTGATTGGCTGAGGAGCGGACGTGTAACCTAAAGGGGGCCAAGCAAAGCCCACTTCCAGGCAGTCTTATCGGTAGACCATTGGTAAAGAAGCCCTCTTTTTCTGCTGAGGTAGAATATAAGCCGAAGGCTGCTTCAAAGGAAGGTTTACCTGAAAATAAAGCAATTCTGGAGGACAGCGGAAGAGAGTGGGACAGCGGGAGAGGGAGAGGGAAGGGGGGCAGATTTCTGATGATGTTTGAGCCCCTGGTTTCTGAAGTTAGATCCACTCACAAATTCTCAGTCACACCTCGAACCAATAAATGCCCCCCTATTCTTTTCCCCTTAAGCTGGTGTTCAGTGAATGTCTGTCATTTTCAATCAAAAGCATCCTAATCGTGTATCTCCTACACAATCCTTACAATAAACCCTTGAGGTAGACATTTGTTATCGCTCTTGTACAGATCAGGAAACTGAGGTTCAGAGTGAAAAGTGGCAGCAGCCCGCACAGCTAGCAGAGGGCCAAGCTCACGGAAAATCAAGCCTTGCTCTGGTTCCGGGTTCAGTGAGTTGCACATTCCCTGCCCTGGATGAGGGCCACATTCCTTCCCAGCTCTCAGATTCTCTCTGTCCTCCCTGCCTCGCAGTTGGACAGGTGCCGGGTCGGGGGCAGCGGGTAGTGGACCAGCTGCTGCCTGGGTCAGGAGCCCAGCATGTTCTCAAGGACACAGATGGGCTGGCAGCCTTGGGGCGGGGGTGGACACTGGTTCCTGGAGAAAAAGCTCATTCAAGACTCACTGATGCCCAGCACTGGGCTCTAGTTCGCCAGGGCGCAGGGTTGGCGTGACTTTTCTCTATGTGCCCAGTGCCCAGCATGGAATGTCTGTTTAAGTCAGCTCTTCAGAGCTCCTACGCAATTGGGGGACCCACCCCCCCGCTTGGTGATCGTGACTGTCTGCTTGGGGTGGGGGAGGGGGAGAAGCATGGCAAACTCTGGAAGCTCCTCCTAAATTCCCAGCACTTATCACAGGCCTGAGCACCCAGGAGAGCCCAGGAAATTCTTGTCGAAGTGAGATCAAGAAATATCTGTCTCTCAAAATCCCCTGGAGTCACGAGACCTTCCACTCTAGAATTATAAGTCTTTGGTTTCTGTAGGATTAATAAAATACTAGCTGGTATTATATAAATTACACATCAGATACCCTGGCTAGCGCTAGTCAGCGTCATTTACTGAGCACCTACAATGTGTCAGGCACTAGCTTCCCGCTTCCCTCCCCTGTCTCGTTCGATTCTCAGTATAGTGCATGGAGAATGTGTTTTTATGTATTTCCACTTCACAGGTAAAGAAACAGAGGCTCTTAGACATTAAATCACACATCCAGAGCCACACAGAATGCATCCCAGCAGAGTTAGGAATTTCTGCCCAGATCGGGATGATCTCAAAGCCCTGGGTTTTTCCACCTGACCTGCTCGGCTGCCAGTTATTGAATTGAGCGAGAACCATCAGACATCCTTGGGGCAGAGGGTGCTCTTCACCTGATTCAAACAGCGAGAGCAGCTCCATTTCCAAGATGCCATCCCTTCAGTTGGTCTGAATGTCTCTGGGCTCCTGGAATTCTCCTTCTGGAGACACAAACTCAAATGGCCAACACCAAGGACTTCAGCTTCCTGGCCCCCAGACTGCTCGCACTCCCGTCTTCCCTGGCTCACAGTGTGGGGCCAGGACACAAAGCTAAGCATCATCAGAGACCCCTTCTTCCTCACTCCTCATGTCTACTCCACTGTGAGGTCTGGGTCCCTGCCCACTCCCTACCTTGGTGCCCAGGTGACTGCAGCAGCCTCCTCCATGGTCTCCCTGCATCCGTTCTCTGTGGACTGCCCGAGTGAGCTTTCCGGAGCACAGATTCAACCTCAACCACTCCTCCTTGCCTGTAGGATAAAGTCTGAATGCCTCAGCCTAGAGTCCAGGATCTTCACACACTGACGCCTGCCCCTTGCACAGCCACGTGGTCTACGGGACCCTCCTCTCTTGCCATCCCCGCACAGCGAATGTTCTTACAACTTCCTGCCACTGGTACGAGACACGAGATGAGCTGAGAGCCACTGGACGCGAGAGAAGAGAGCCACGGGCTGTGACAATGAGCTGTCCCTTTCTGGCACAGCGACCCTGCCCACTAGTAAAAACAGTCTGTTCGGCGTCCTAGGATCTTGCTAGTTAGTTCCTTCCTTCCTTTTGGGAGAACGAGAAGGGGCTAGAACATGGACAGGTCCCTACCCCTCACGGACACTGTGGGAGGGCGCTCAGAAATATAAAATTGTCTCTGTGTGGCCTCCACTTACCTGCCTGTCTTGATAAATGACTCCTTTCCTCGTTCCCTGCGGCCAGTAGCCGGCAGAAGACAAAGGCCGGCAGGTTACTCCCCGGTCGAGGTGACACAGTGTTTACGCCCTGTCACCTGTGGTGCGGGGAACAGTCATCAGTTATGTTTGTTACCTTGCAGGATCTCATTTGTATGGGGTATTTCCAAAGCACTCAGCTGAGCTTTCAGCAGAACAACCACCTGCTCTTTTTTATGCTCATGTTTCATCAGTTCTCATCATATTTAACTAAATAACGTAATTATAATAATGAGTTCAATACAAGTGAAATGCAGGAAAGAAAGTTCTATTTCTATGCGAACTGAGTTGAATACTTTGAAGACACACCATAAAGGTCAGTGTTAAAAAAAATTCTGTCCAATTATGTGTGGATGAAAGACCTCTAAAGTATTAGGAAAATGAGCATAAAAATCCAGAAGGATTCTGCACTCGGGCTGCGTTTTCTTGCTCTACTTTGAAGAAGCCTGAAGTGTAAATGTTAGACGTCTTAGGGCTATGGTTTATGGAAAAAAGAGAATGCAGAATTCCATCAACAGACCCATTCTTAAAGGCCTTGGAGGCTTCTGTCTAAATATTGCTCAGATGCATGCACATTAATGTGCTTTATGTTAGAGTACGATGTTTAGACAATGCTATGTTCTGAATATCTCTGTCCCCACCAGATTCATATGTTGAAATCCTCATGCCCAAGGTGATGGTGTTAGAAGATAGGGTCTTTGGGGTAATGTTAGGTCATGGATGTGGAACCCTCATGAATGGGATTTGTGTTCTCATAAAAGAGATCCCAGAGAGCTCCTTTGCCCCCTTCCACCGAGTGAGGACACAGCGAGAAAGGGCTGGCTATGAATCAGGGAGTGGGCCCTCACCGGGAGGTGACCTTGCTGACCTTGTCGGCACCCTGATCTTGGACTTTGCAGCTTCCAGGCTGTGAGAAATAAATTTCTGTTCTTCATAAGCTACCCAGTCTGTGGTATTTTCCTATAGCAGCCCGGATGGATTAAGACAGCCTGTATATATTTCATTATTGAAATCACTTCCTACTTTAACTGACTTTTTTAAAAAAAAGATTTTATTTATTTATTTGAGAGAGAGAGCACAGGTGGGATGGAACTGTGGAGGGAGAGGGAGAAGCAGGCTTCCCGCTGAGCAGGGAGCCTGATGCGGGGCTCGATCCCAGAACCCTGGGATCATGACCTGAGCCGAAGGCAGACGCTTAACCGACTGAGCCATCCAGGCGTCCCTGACTTTTTTGATTAACCAGTTAACCCCAACAGTATGCATTCAATTATAATCACCATACATAGTGCAGGGTAGGGCGACAGTTCTGTTCAAGGAGTCTGGGAGTGGGGAGACCAGGTGATGATTACAGACATAGGTATGCAGAGACCGAGAAAGAAGTAGAAGTATAGATATGGATCTCTACATACATAATCACCATCCTTCCCTATCCAGCTCAGGAGGATTCTCTGTGAAATTTTTCCTGCCCCTTCCCCAGGCAAAGTCATTCACTCTGGAATTTGTGTTTTTTATTTAACTTTTCACATTGCATAGTAACTTTTTTTTTTTTTTTTTTTTTTAAGTTTTAAACTTTCCCAGCAGAGGTAAACTTGATGAAGTAGAAGGAGCCCAAGTTTTGAGAGCAGACAACCTTGGGTTTGAATCTCAGCTATATCCTGTTTTGACTGTGTGACCTTGGGCAAGACTCATGACCTCTCTGAACCTGAGCTGTGACCTTCAACAGAAGCACATGTAAAGTGCCAAACAAATAAATGGCAGCCTTTGTGATTCTCATTTACTATGAAACATCCTATTATTTGGTACATTTCTGTTGATGCCTCATTTTCCTCTGGAGATTCCCCCAGGGCAGGTCCGCATCTTGTTCAACCTTGCATTCTCTGCACCCCTGAATCAGAGTAAGAATGCATGAGTTTGTAGAATTAAATCACGTTGTACTTTTTTGATGTTGGTACTTTGGGATCCTGGTCAGAGGCCTTGGCTGCTTCCTTGAAAGCATCAGGGGTGATGAGGGGAAGGAGAGAGAAGGAGTCAGGGTTGGAAGAAGGATGGGGAGAGCAAAGAACAAAGGCAGGAGCTGGTGGGAGTGGCCTGGGCCTGTCCCACCCCCTAGTGGCCTTATTAGCTCTGGGTGTCAGGTGCCTGGGAGGCTGGGGCAGGCTGATGGAGACAAAGCAGCTCTATCAGCCAGAATGTCAGGAGCCGTCAGTCACTCAGCTTCCTCTGACTGGGAACGAAGCTGGTGCCAGGATCCCTTGGGGAGGCAATGACAGATGCACTGACAGGGCAGGGGAGGGGACGGTGGCATTTTCTGAGCACTTGCCGTGTTTTGGGCTCGGTGCTGGGCACTTTCACACCCATCCTCATTTCCTGCTCACGTTGACCCCGAGCAGGAAGACAGTGATTGTGCTGCCAGGTTACGTATGAGAACTGAAGCCCAGAGAGGCTGAATTCCAGCCAAGGTCACACAGCTAGGAAGAGGGTTAGAAACCCAGATCAGCCTGAAGCTTTTTCACGAGATGTCCTCCAGTCCCTTCTGTTTGGGCAGAGCTAGCAAGACCACAGGGTCCTGTTGAATGAACAACCTTAGGACTCTTGTACTGGACAGAGCCCTGACTTAGAATCAGGGGCCCAGTGCAGAGGTCCCAGCTCTGCCATTGTCTGGCCGAGTGACCTTGGTCAAGTCATTTTACCTCTCCGAGACTCACTTCCAGCATCTGTAAAACCAGGCAAAGACACATATCCTGACTACCAAGGAGGCATGTTGGAAAGATGGCAAATATTAATAATGACCATTAGGGAGCACTTGTCCTGTGTCAGTTACTGTGATAAGTCCCTGCATGTAGTACCCTGTTTAAACTTCACACACACCTAGGGTAAGAGGTTATGGTTAGCCCCTCTGAAAGACGTGGAAATGCAGCTTTAAGATGTTCTATAACTTTCTCCCTAATCACAGGTAGTCACGGTTGGAGCCAGGCTGTGTTGCCAACAGTCTGCTCCAGAGTCTGGATGCTCACCTTACAGTATAATGTATATAGAAGGGCTTTTTAGAATGTCATGGAAGAACAGAAATCTATTGCTTATTAGGACTCTAAGGTGCCAGGTGTTCCTCTGTGGCTTCACATACATCATTCCATATACTCACCAGTTCTCCTGGGAACCAGAGCCCAGCACACTGCAGCCCAGAGAGGCTAGTTACCTGTCCAAGGTCACACAGCCAGAACTCGAAGGGCGGGGATGTAAGCCAGGGGTGCCTGACCCCCAAACTCTAGGGATGATGCTTCTCTTGTTGATAATGACGGCGAATGGGTGGGCTGGTCCTGGGGTACCTGGAATACGGAAGGGGGGGCCACTAGGAAGCAGTCACCACCGCCACCGGGGCACCGGGATGAGTTCGTGTCCTCAACGGCACTCCTGCACTCCCCCCGTGGATGTCCCTGTTGATGCTGTAGCTTTGTTTTCCTTTCTGTATTTTCACGAATGTTTCAGCTCGGCTTTTCTGTCCCCAGGCGCTTTAATCACCAAGGGCCCTGTTCCAAACGTGCTGTGCATAAATAATTGAAGGAACTAAATAACGCCTACAGCTTCCACAGCAAAGCTGGAGCCCCGGGCAGTGTGGTGGGGGACGGGGACTGGGGATGGGGACTGAGGACGGGGGCCACAGGGCTGGGAAGATGCAGAGATTTCCCAGGGTCTGAGCCCAGCCCTGCTTCTGTCCTGCTGTGTGACCTCCGGAAGGCCTCTTAAGCGCTCTGTGCTCCGATTTCCTAATTTGCCAGAGGAGGAGAAAAGCAGTTGACAGCACAGAGATGGCCAAAGCCAGTGCTGGGGAGAAT
Organism: Leptonychotes weddellii; assembly: GCF_054177405.1. Lineage (NCBI taxonomy): Eukaryota > Metazoa > Chordata > Mammalia > Carnivora > Phocidae > Leptonychotes > Leptonychotes weddellii. The sequence continues at coordinate 58,701,571 of NC_138375.1, read as the reverse complement.
GTGAGAAGGTGGAGCAGGCAGGTGGAGGGCGTGCTGTGAGGACGGGTGACTACCTGCAGCTTTGCTAGGTGACGTGGCAGGTGCCCCTCGCCAGAACGCGGAAGCACTAGCAGTCCCTCCACTGAGGCTCGGAGGGGACACGACCCGGAACATCCCAGAGCTGGGATTGTGGGCCATACCTCGCGTCTCTAAAGCCGATGCTCTTTCCCGTGTGGGGGAAACCCACGGAGTGCAGGGCCCCGAGGCTGTTCTTCACAAGCCCAGCTATTCTCCCAGGGAGCAGCTTTTCCTTTTGAGCAGAAACCCTCAGACCTGCAGAGCTCCTGCCAACTCAGGAGATGAACAAGGGTTTCTGGATTTGGAGCAGGAGGAGCCTGGTGCCTCCTTGGGCCCCACACATGTAAAGCAGACATCCTCCGAGACACTCGGGGTGGATGGGGGGGTGGCCTCGGAGGGAAGTGTGCAGAAGCTAGGCCCACTGTGAAAAGAGCAAGGGACCTTGGGGGAACGGGGCATGGGACAGGAGAGGCCCAGGAGAGCATCCCCCATGGCAGTGTGGATCTTGGGGTCCTGGATTCATCCAGTGCCACCCCCATGTTATCAGGATGGCAGGCTCTAGAGGCCGGTAGCCTCCGAACTGTGGCCTTGAGCGAGTGCGTTAGCCCTCCTGAGGTCCTCCTTACTCCTAATGGTGTAGCTGCCTCACGGGCTGGGCATGGACGTCAGGTGACTGTACCGATGAAGGGCTCGCTGCCGTGCCTGACAGGCAGACAGCGCGCCCGCAACTGCAGCTGTTAGCAGTCTTTGCAAATCAGAGTCTGTACGTCTACCCATCATCTAACCGTCCCCGTGTTCATCCATCTGTCCACCTGCCATCTGTCCTGCCGTCTATCTATTCTTTGTTCATTCACCCCTGTACTCAGTGAGCTTTCACTCAGCCCTGCTCATCCGTGCTCCAGGTCCTATCAGCGCTGAGCTCCGGGGTTCTGAGATTAAAAACAAAACCAAACGACCTAAAAACACACAGCTCTGGTACTCAAGGACCTCATATTTGGGTGGCAGGGACAGATGTGTGTATCACATCAGGGCCCTGTCAGGAACCCCTCAGGAAGAGCTGAGGAGGGCTTGGCTAACGCAGCATTTCCAAGGCAGGGAAGGTCAAGGTGCTGACGGGAGGCAGTGTGGCAGCAAGGAAGCTCTCACTACCCTCTGGGGACAAAAGACAGCCGGTTACTGGAGCCCTGCCAGAGCTGTGGTCGCGGAGAGAGGCTGCCCACAGAAGCTTCCTTCGGAAGAGGAAGTGAGGTGCTGCCTAAGGGGGGGCCCAGCAGGGCGGAAGCCAGGACTCAACCCCCATCTCACTCTCCCCTGTTTCATCCTTCGCTGGTGCCTGACATTCGCTGAGCCAACCGGATTCAGAGGGTGAAGGAGTGCAGCTGAGAGCAAGGGAGAGAGGGGTGGGTGAGGAGGGTGGTAAATGCGGACTAGGCACCCTGTCCTGTAGACAGGTGAGTGTGGTGTCCGCATGCTGCCCCGGAGGGACAATTCTGGGGAATTACAGTGGAGGGCCCTTTAAATGGGGGTGGGAGGTGGTGAGGGCTTCCTGGAGGACGGGACATTGGTGTCCAGGGATGAGTAAGAGTTTTCCAGGCAGAGAAGAGGCGAACAGCGTCCCTGACAGAGAGCTGCCTGAGCACAAAGGGTTGGGAGCAAAGCGTGGAGGATGGAGGTGATAGTGGGGTGGCAGGGTGGGGATATGGGTACAAGAGGCAGGGGAAAAATAGAGGCCCACTGAGGGGTGGAGGGGGCTTGCTGGTGGTCCGAGAGCAGACAGAGGACAGGGAAAGGGCTGGGATTAGACCCTAGTGCCCGGGGCCAGCCGGGTCTCTTCCCTATTCCAGGACTGAATTTCCCAGCTAGAGCAATTTTCGAAAAATTAATTTTTAATGACACAAGGAAGCCCTGAATATATTCTCCTTGTCAAAAATGAAAGCACTAGGGATCCATCACTCCCGCTGTGCAGCCCATCCCATGGCTGGGGTTTGGTGTATTACTTCTAGTCCTTTGTCGGGCGGTGCGCGACTGGGAGTGAGTTTGCCTTCCAGGGACATTTAGCAATGACGGAGACATTTTTGATGGTCACAACCGGGAACTGGTGATACTGGCATCCAGGTGGTAGAGGCCAAGGATGCTGCTGAACATCCTCCACAGCACAGGACAGCCCCCTCCCCCACCCCCCTGCAAAGAGTTATCTAGCCCCAAATGCTAACAGTACAGAAATGGAGAAATTTTGGTCGAGGCTAGGAGTTCTTAACCTTTTTTTCCCATCAATATTGCCTTCCTAAAGAGTCTTTTCAGATAATTTTTTTCCTAAACACAGTCCCCCTGAGGTATTTTAATACTATATACATATTGTTTCTTTGCTTATGTACTCTGTGTATACCTGTGCTTTATACACAAGAAGGGCAAGATTTCTTAGGCCTTGGAGAATCAATTTTCTACCACTTGGAGGCCATGTCACCACCATGGAGGATGTGGGGTGCGGGCCCTTACCCAGGAACCACACTCTGTGTGTGTGCATTTTAACATTAACGGTACCACCTTGCCTAAAGGGTTCTGCAACATGGCTTTGCAAGTCAGAAGTCGTTTTTTTCCCTTTTTCTTTTGGTTCTGCACACTACTGCATTTTATGGAGCTGGCATTATAATCAACCATTCCCCTACTTAAGAACATGTAGGCTGTTTCCAAGTTTTTCCCCTGAATACGAGCAATGCTGCAAACACATTACTTTTTTAAATTAAACTATTTGTTTTGAGATAATTGTAGATTCACATGCACTTGTAAGAAACAATACAGAGAGATATCATGTATCCTTTTCCCAGTTCCCCCAAGGGTAACTCTCTTGCAAAATTACAGTACAGTATCAAAACCAGGATGTTGACATTGATACAGTTGTGATACAGAACATTCCGTTACTACCAGTCCTTTTATGGCTACACCCACTTCCTTGCTACCCCACCCTACCTTAACCCTTGGCAATCAAGAAACTGTTCCCTATTTATAGCATTTCTCATTCCAAAGATGTGATATAAATGGGAGCATACAGGATGAAGTCTTTTGGGATTGACCTTTTGCACTCTGCAAAATACTCTGGAGATTTATCGGTGTATGTGTAGTTGGTTCCTTTTTATCGCTGATAGTTTTGCATGGAATGTATGGAACACAGTCGGTTTAACCAGTCACCTATGGAGGGGTATCTGGGTTGTTTTCAAGTGTTGACTTTTATGAACAAAGCTGCAATAAACATTCATGTATGGGTTTGTGTGCAAGTGTAAGTTTTCATTTCTGCAGGGTAAATGCCTAGGAGCGTGATTGCTGAGTCATATGGTAGTTGTATGTTTAGTTTATGAAAAGAAATTGCCCAACCGTTTTCCACAGTGGCTGAGCCATCTTACATTGCCACTAGCAGTGAATGAGTGATCCAGTTTCTTTACGTCCTCGTCAGCGTTTGGTATTGTCACCATTTTTATTTTAGCCGTTCTGAGAGGTGTTTAGTGATACCTCGTTGCGGGTTTCATTTGTAATTCCCTGATGGCTAGTGTCAAACATTGTTTCATTGTTTCATGTGCTTGTTGCCTATCTGTATGTCCTCTCTGGTGAAACCACTCTTCATGTCTTTTGACTGTTTTCTAGTTGGATTGTTTATTATTTTACTGGTAAGTTCTTTTTTTTTTTTTTAATTTTACTGGTAATTTCTGAGGTTTTTTTGGTTAGGTTTACTGAGATTAGATTTACAGATTATAAAAATTCTCTTTTTAGGTGTACGGTTGATGAACTTTGACAAATGCATACAATCACGTAACCATCACTACCACAATCAATATATAAAACAGTTCCATCACCCCCCAAAATTCCCCTTTTTAGTTAACCCCACTCCCAGCAACCACTGATCCATTTTCTACCCATATAATTTTGCTTTTGCCTTTTCCTAAAAGCCATGTAAGTGGAATCATAGAGTATGCAACATTTTGAGTCTGGTTTCTTTCACTTAGCATAATGAATTTGAGAAATTCTAAGAACACACACACACACACTAGAATGTACACATACCATGTGTACATTGTTGAATACGTGGTTTGCCATATTTACTCCTAGTCTGTACTTGTCTTTTCATCCCAGTAGCATCCCAGTTTTTCATGGAGAAAAACTTTTTAAATTTTAATGAGGTCCAATTTATCAAATTTCCCTTTTATGGATTGGGCTTTTGCACTAAGTCTAAGAATGCTTAGCTAGCTCTGGACCCTGAAGATTTTCTTCTATTTTTTTTTCCCAAACAGTGTTAGTTTTAAATTTTATTTTTAACTCCATGATCTTTCTTCCTCCCTCCCTCCCCCTCTCTCTCTTTCTTTGCCTTTGGATGTTCAGTTGCTTCAGCACCATATGTTGAAATTCATTGAATTGCTCCTGCACCTTTGTCAAAAATCACCTAGGTGGATTTGTATGGGTCTATTTCTGGGTCCTTTATTCCGCTCCATAGATCCATGCATCTATCCCTCCACCAATCCCACACAGTCTTGATTACTGTAGCTCTATAATAATTCTTTTTTTTTTTTTTTAAAGGTTTTATTTATTTGACAGAGAGAAAGACAGCCAGAGAGGGAACACAAGCAGGGGGCGTGGGAGAGGGAGAAGCAGGCTTCCCGCAGAGCAGGGAGCCTGATGTGGGGCTCGATCCCAGGACCCTGGGATCATGACCTGAGCCAAAGGCAGACGCTTAACAACTGAGCCCCCCAGGCGCCCCTATAGTTCTATAATAATTCTTGAAATCAGGTAGACTGATTCGTCTCACTTTCTTCCTCTTTTTTTTTCAAAATTGCATCATCTATTCTAGTTCTTTTGCCCTTCCATATAAAATTTAGGATAATTTTATCTATATTTACAAAAAGCATTGCTTGGATTTTGAGAGTAATAGTGTTAAATCTATATATTAATTTGGGGACAAATTGACCTCTTTACTATGCTGAGTCTTCCAATCCATGAAGAGAGCATGTCTTTCCATTTATTTAGATCATCTTTGATTTCTATCATCAGTATTTTGTAGGTTTTGGCATGCAAATCCCATACATGTTTTATTAGATTTATACCTAAGTATTTCTCTCTTTTTTTGAGTGCTTTTAAATATTATTGTATTTTCAATTTCATCATCCATGTGTGCATTGCTAGTATATAGAAATACAATTAACTTCTGCATGTTTATGTTTACCTTATGTCCTATGGTCTTGCTGAACTCACATATTAGTTCTAGGGTTTTTTGTTTGTTTTGTTTTCGTAGGTTACTTAGAATTTTTTACTTATGCAATCATATCATCTACAAATACTGACAGTGTTATTTATTCCTTTCTGGTCTGTATGCCTTTTGTTTCCTTTTTTTTTTCTTTGTTGCACTGGCTAGAACTTCCAGCACTATGTTGAATAAGAATGATGAGGTCAGACATCTTTGCTTTTTTCCTGATCTTAGGGGGAAAACATTCAGTGACCTTTTACCATTAGTTATACTGTTAGCTGTAGATTTTGTGTTGATGTTTTTATCAAGTTGAGGATATTCCTCATTCCTATTTTTCTGGTAGTTTTGACTACGAAAGGGTATTGAATTTTGTCAAATACCTATTTTTTTTTTTTTGCAGCAATTGATACATCATGTGATTTTTCTTCTTTAGTCTATTAATATGGTGGGTTTCATTGATTGATTTTCAAATATTAGACTAATATGTGGTCATGGTGTTTAATTCTTTGCATAGATTGCAGATTCTACTTGCTAATATTTCATTAAAATTTTTGTGTCTATATTCGTAGGAGATACTGGTCTGTACTTTTTTGTTTTTGCTTTTTTTTTTTTAAAGATTTTATTTATTTATTTGAGAGAGAGAATGAGACAGAGAGAGAGAGAGAGCACATGAGGGGGGGGGAGGGTCAGAGGGAGAAGCAGACTCCCTGCCGAGCAGTGAGCCCGATGCGGGACTCGATCCCGGGACTCCAGGATCGTGACCTGAGCCGAAGGCAGTCGCTTAACCAACTGAGTCACCCAGGCGCCCTGTTTTTGCTTTTGTATTGTCTTTATTTGATGTTGGTATCAGGGTAATACTGACTTTGTAAAACAAATCGTAGAGTCTTTCCTCCTTTTCTATTTTCTGGAGGACATTGTGTAAGATTGGAGTTTATTCTTTAAACATTTGGTGGCTATCTGGGCATGGAGATTTATTTTTTGGAAGTTTCAAAATTATGAAATAAATGTCCTTAGGGTAGTTTTAGGGCTATTCAAATGGCCTATTTCATATTTGGTGAGTTGGGGGGAGTTTGTGTTTTCTAAGGAGTTGATCCATTTTATCTAAGTTGTCAAGTGTATGTGTGTAGAGTTGTTATAGTCTTTTATTATCCTTTTGATATCTGCAGGGTCTGGGATATCCTGTTGTTAGTAATGTGTATCTTCTTTCATTTTTCCTTTGTTAATCTTGCCAGAGGTTTGTCAATTTTATTGATCTTTCCAAGGAACCTATTCTTTGTTTCACTGATTTTTATTTATTGTTTTACTGTTTTCAATTTCATTGATTCCTGCTCTCATGCTTATTATTTCTTTTTATTTCCATGCTTTGGGTTTATTTTGCTCTCCTTTTGCTAAGTTCTTGGGGTAGGAGCTTCGGATCATTGATTTAAGACTTTTCTTTTTTTTTTTTTTTTTTAAAGATTTTATTTATTTATTTGAGAGAGAGAATGAGATAGAGAGAGCACATGAGAGGGGGGAGGGTCAGAGGGAGAAGCAGACTCCCTGCCGAGCAGGGAGCCCAATGCGGGACTCGATCCCGGGACTTCAGGATCACGACCTGAGCCGAAGGCAGTTGCTTAACCAACTGAGCCACCCAGGCGCCCCTTTTCTTCTTTTCTAAGGTATGCATTTAATGCTATAAGTTTCTCTCTTAGCATTGCTTTCGTTGTGCCCCCAAATTTGATATATTCTATTTCCAACTTCACTCAGCTCGGTGCATTTTTTGATATCCCTTGAGACTATCTCTTTGACCCATGGATTATTTAGAAGTGTGCTGCTTAGTTTCCAAATGTTTAGAGACTTTTCTGCTAACTTTCTGTAATTGATTTCTATTTTTACTCCATTATGTTTGGAGCACATACTCTGTATGATTTCAATTGTTTAAAATCTGTTGGTTTTTTTTTAATGGCCCAGAATATGGGCTGCATTAGTATATGTTTTGTGGGCACTTGAATGCATATTCTGCTGTTACTGAGTAGAGTGTTCTATAAATGTTGATTAGATCTTCTTTGTTGTTGGTGATATTCTTTAATGTCCTCGCTGCTTTTCTGTGTAGTTGTTTTATCAGTTATTGAGAGGGTATGTTAAAGTCGCCAAATATAATTGTGGATTTATTTTTTTTCTCCCTTCAGTTCTATTATGTTTTGCTTCGCAGTTGTGTTTTTTGGTGCATCATATTTAAAATTGCCATCTTCTTGGTGGACTTACTCTTTTATCATCATAGAATATCCTTCTCTGTCTCTGGTAATTTTCTTTGTTCCAAAGTCACTTTGTCTCTTATTACTACTACCACCACTCTTGCTTAACTTAGAAAACTTGACAGGAGAAGGAAACTATATTGTATTTACCCATAGTTTTGCTTACCCTGTTCTTCCTTCCTGATATTTCAAGATTTCTTTTATCATTTCCTCTCTTTTTTTTTTTAAAAGATTTTATTTATATATTTGACAGAGAGACACAGCGAGAGAGGGAACACAAGCAGGGGGAGCAGGGGAGGGAGAAGCAGGCTTCCTGCTGAGCAGGGAGCCCGATGCGGGGTTCAATCCCAGGACCCTGGAACCATGACCTGAGCCGAAGGCAGACGCCTAACAACTGAGCCACCTAGGCGCCCCATATCATTTCCTCTCTGTTTAGGGAACTACCTTTAGCCATTCTTTTAGGGTAGTTTTGCTGGAGGCAATTTCCCTTAGTTTTTCTTTTTTTTTTTTTTTTTTTT
>NC_138375.1:58668938-58693435 GCF_054177405.1 Leptonychotes weddellii | reverse complement strand
TTTCATTCCTGTGTCTTATTTGGGGTTTGGTCAGCTTCTTGAAACTGTAGGTTTATGTGTCTTGCTGAATTTGCATAATTTTTAGTCATGATTTCTTCTAGTACTTTTTTAGCCCTGCCTTCTTTTTCTTCACCTTCTGGGGCACAGATGATATAAATATTCAATCTTTGTGTATAGTTCCGTATGTCCCTGAGGTTCCCTTAATTATTTTTCAATCTATTTTCTCTCTCTTCTTCAGATTAGGTAATTTATATTATATTTTCAAGTTCTCTGACTCTTTCCTCTGTATTTTAAATTCTGTTAACCCATTCACTGAGTTTTAAAATTTCAGTTATTGTGTTTTTCAGTTCAAAAATTTCCACTTGATTGTGTTGGGTTCTTTTGTACTTTTAATCTCTTTGCTAGGGCTTTCTATTTCTTTGCTCAACTTTCTGTTTTTTCATTTGCTTCAAGCATGTTCATGATTGCTTGTTGAAGCATTTTTAGGATAGCTGCTATAAAATCCTTGCCATAGGATTTTAACATCTATGCCATGTTAATGTTGGCATCTGTTGACACCTTTCCTCTCAATTTTAGATCTTCCTGGTTTTTGGTATGACAAATAATTTGATTGAAACCTAGAAATTTTGGGTATCATATTATGAGACTCTGCATCTTATTGAAACCTTCTATTTTAGCTGCCTTCCAAAGATTCTCTGGCAAGGGATGGGTGCTGCCTTGTTAATGTCAGATGGGAGTAGAAATTCAGATTCCCCATCCAGCTTCCTTTGATGCCCAAGGTGGGGGGAACTCCCCATTACTGTTGGGTGGGTTTGGGATTTCTGGCTCCCGATGCGGTCTCCATGACACCTCTGCTGAACCATAGGCAGACAGGGGGCTCTTATCTGCTCCCTGTGTGGCCTTCTCTGATATCAAGGTGGGTGATGGGGGGAGGGTTGGACACCTTCTTCTAAACTGGTGACAATGGAGCTCTAGGCTCCCTACTTGGCCTTTGCTGGTGTGGGTGAGGGTAGGACTACAGTGTTTATGGAATAGACTGGTTATTATCTAAAAGTTCTCTGTCTTTCTAGGTTGCCTATTTCCTGATCCTTTGGCTAGAAAAAGCAAGCTTTTGTTGGACTTTTGTTTTGTTTTTGGTTGGTGGGTTCTTCAGCTCCAAGTCTGGGATATATGAGGCTAAAAGAAAACCTGGGAACTCATCACTCTGTTGTTCCTTGGGTCCTGAGGTCTCTCACCACTCTGCCTTCTTCTCTCCACCTTTCAGAATCTTTTCATGTACGTTATATATAATGTATGTTATATATGTGAGATATATATATGCACACATGTATGTATATATACACATATGTTATATATAATGTATGTTATCTTACATATATATATGACACCAAGGGAAAAGTGCTTGTACTCCATCTTCCTGGAGATGCAAATCCTCTTTTATTGATTTATTTAACATTCCTCCTTGTGCAGACCTGGAAATGAATTTCTAAGGTAGATACTGAATAGTGATTTCTCTGTCACAGGTTATGTGTCTTTTAAGTTTTGAATTACCCTCCAAAATGCCAATTTATACTCCCACTAGCAGGGTATGAGTGTGTCCTCCCCCTCACCATACTCCTGAATCTGTACCATTGTCAAATTTAAAAATTTTTACCAACTTGGTGAAAAAATAACATTTCATTGCTTAATGCTGCAATTTCTTTGATTACTAGTGAGGGCAAATATTCTTTCCATGGACTTATTGACTGATTACATGGATTTTACATTCTAATGAGGAAGAGAGGCACAAAGCAAGCAAACAAATTAGCCAGGTAATTTTAAAGAATGATAAGTAGTCTGAAGAAAATAAAACAAAGCAGTGGGTAAGAGTATAGGGGGACCAAGGGATTTGGGGCTCATCAAAGAACAAAATATGACCGCGAGAGGTAGTAACACATAAGTTTTATTGGGTGGTGCCAGGGTTGTGTAAGGGGGGAGGTCCCTCACAGCGCGAGTCTGTCCAGAGGCTTATGGGGAGGGGGCCGCATCCAGAGGTGGAGGATGTGGGGGCCCGGAGATGACACTTCATGGTAAGTGGTGTCCCACAGCAGCACAGAAGGGAGACTGGGTGAGAACTCTGAAGAGCAGTAGTAGCTCAGGGTCTTATAACCCCAGGCTTCTATCACCCATGGCCTGCGAATGTTGCATGTGGTTTTGTGGGGTTTTCAAAACAGGCAAGCCCTAAGTGACTAAAAATCTGCCTGTCTGGACTACTGTAAAATTTGAGTTTGACTCTGGCAGGCTTTTGGGCTAATGAGTCTCAGCCAGCCGCGAAGAAATGACCTAGGAGCCAATATACAAGGGCATCGTTGGGTCACTGATATAACAAAGAATTATGGGGGGTGGGGAGAGGACTACTTTAGATGGAGCAGTAAGGGAGAGCTTCTCTAAAGAGGTGACATTTGAGCTGACACTAGAGGAATGACAAGGGGACAGCTGTGGGAAGGCACAAAGGCTTTGGAAGTGGGAAAAGCTTAGCGTGTGTGTTCATGAGACTGAAGGAGGCCAGAGGGGCTGGAGCAGAGTGAGCAGAGCTGGGACTGGATTGGTGAGGTGCGGTGGGGGCCGGGGCCAGATGATGCTGCTATGCCAGAATAAGGAGTGGATTTCTATTCTAAGCCCAGTACAAAGCCATTGGAGGATTTTGATTAATATTTTAAATATTCTGGTTTATATTTGGAAAAATTCAGGCTGTCATGTGGAGAGAGGATGAGTGGGGGGCAAGGAAAGTAGGGAGACCAGTGAGGAAGCTCTGGGTAAGAGAAAATGGTGCTCTGAATTGGGAGGTCTTGTGGAAGTGGAGGGAAGTGGGCAGAGGGCGGGGGCAGGATGGATCCAGCAGCCTCGGTGATGGATGGGCTGGGAGATGTGAGGAATGGAGACAATGAAGGATAGTCCAGGGGGGTGGGGTTCCATTTCTTGAGTTGGAGTAGACCAGGAGAGGAGTGAGCTTGGAGGAAATCAAGAATTGCCAGTGGGGGTCTCATTCTCTCTGCACGGCGGGGGCCAATGGGCCAGGTGATCCTGTACTGGGCTGTCTGCCCTAGAGATGACCTACTCCTGTGTGTAGATTTAATGCAGGCCTCCTCACTACGTGCAGAAGACTCCAGGGGACTCCATGTAGCCAACCAAGAAAATAAGAAACCAGATTTGAAACTGTCATTTAATCAAGGAGCAAAAATAAATTCTTAATTAGCCTCTGCTGACTGCATATCAATTACAGTTCTATTTAAATAGCTTTTTCCTAAACTCAGGGTGGTGGCGGGTGGGTAGGATGGAGAGAGAGTAGGAAACGGAAGGGCCATGTGCTGTGCAGGACATTTCCTCGTCCCCACTCTCCCGGCGAGTCCTTCACGTAGGTTCTGTCATCCTCACCTGACGAACGGAGAAGCCGAGTCTGAGGATGAAATGACGTGTCCAGGGTCTCACAACTTCTAAGGAGCAAAACCAGGACCGGGATGTGGCTCTTTGGACTCCGGAGCCTCCTACATTATTTTGCCATTCCTGTCATGTGGCCACGAATGTATAGTTCTTCATTTTCTTTAAATTGGCTTAAATCAAAATCCAGACCTGACAGACCAGTAGGGCAGGGTCAGCCATGACGGAAGTAGCCTCCCTTCCAAGTTAAGGCAGAGGCCGCACATTCTCAGGCCTTGCCAAAGCCTCTGAGAGGTTCCCTCCATCACTGGACATGGGCAGTGCCTACTGGTCCCCACAGAGATGTTCCCAGTCCCAGCTCCAGCAGAACTGGTGATTTCCATACTGTTCTCAGCTCTCCCAGCTCTTTACTGGAGACTTAAGCATCTTTGCCTTCCTGCCCAGCCTCAGCCTTCCTGCAAGTCAGGGAACATGAAGTTGCCACCTCATTTGAGATGCAGGAAGAGAAAAAACACAACAAATGCAGAGCTCAAATGATTATCTACATCAGTCATCCTGGGACACTTCTCCCCGCTGGGGCTGAGACCGTCCCAGGCTCTGGGTGTAGAGCACTGAAACCTGTCAGAGCAGCCCACACTGATGGCAAGCCAGGGCTCTTGTTTTCCTGTTTTAACATTTTATGATGGAAAGTTCAAACTTATACAGAAGTAGAGAAATAGTATAATAAACCTTCCTGTGTCTGTCATCCCTGTTCTGACAGCTCCCAGCCAATTTTGTTTAATCTATATCTCCACCTACTCTCTCCCTTCCATATTATCTTGAAGCAAATCCCAGGCATCGTAGCACTTCATCCATAAATATTTCAGTTTGTGTTTTTAAGAAGTAAGGAGAGACAGATTTTTGAATGGAGAAAACCTTCCCAACTGGAAACTTTTGCTTATTTGAAAATGGGGAACTGTGGTTTACAGCACAGGATGAGACACTCCAAGCTCTTCCTGGCCCTTCCACGGTGCATGTCAAGCAAGGCCTGTCCCTCACTGCTTCCCTTTCCTCATGGTTAATGCAAACCTGATCCCCACTTCAGAGATGAGAAAACTGAGGCTCAGAGAGGAGCAGGATTTGTCCAAGGTTATGAGGTTTTATAGTACACGGGCTAGCTAGAGACAAGTGGGTCACTTAGGCAGGCTAATACTCTGGGTCCTTTCGAGCCAATATTTTCTAAATAGTTGGTCAACATTTATTTAGAGGTGAGGCTGGGTACTGCAGGGGGAAGAATGGAGAGAAGAGACTCTTGTGGCAGCCTCAGCCTGGTCCCTATTCTTGAAATTCTGTTCTGGTACCAATTTGCACAACCCACCCAGCAGAACCAAACCCTGCAGTTAACCCGCCCACTCTCCTTTGAGGGCAATTCAGCAACCATCTGTTGTTATTCAGTTTGCCCTTGTGTATGAGGGGGTGTCTCACTTTTAACCCAGGCAGCTTCTTCAGTGATTCCTCCGAACCCCATAGGGTTCTTTTCCTGAGATGAGTTGGGGTGAACCAACCAGGACTATTTCAAGTGGCACTGACAGAAAATTCAATGACAGAAAATTCAATGACAAAAAGGGAAATTTATTGGTTGATGTGAGTCCAATAGATTCTCCTTCAGGATTGGCTGGATCCAGGGGAAATATGTTGTTCTCCCCTTCCTGGCCTTGCTTTCCCTGATGCCAGCTCCCTTCTCAGGCAGGCTCTGCCCTCATGGTGCAAGACGGTGGCCAAGTTCTGGCCTGTATGCTCTCCTTTTATGAGCCCAGCAGGAGAGATTCTCTTTCCTTTTTTAAATTTATTTATTTGAGAATCGAGAGAGAGAGAACAAGAGAGCTGCAGAGGGAAAGGGAGAACCAGGCTCCCTGCTCAGCAGGGAGCCCCACATGGGCCTCGATCCCAGGACCCCGGGATCATGACTTGAGACACTTAACCGACTGAGCCACGCAGGTGCCCCCCCGAGATTCTCTTTCCTGACTCATTGGCTCCTGTTGGATCATGTGCCCATGCCTGAGCCAATCATCATGGCTGGGAGTTGAGATACACTGGTTGGATTAGATCCAGGTCATCTGGGGTGACCAGTGGGCGATTGGTCTTTGGGTGACTCCAATACCCCCGTGGAGTGAGGCTAGAGGGGTTTTGGCTCCCCAGGAGAGACTCTGTAGGCTTACTGAAAAAGGGAATGGATGCTGAGCAGGCAAGTAATGGATTTCCACCCTCCAGTGATAGTTCCAGGGATATTTAAGTGCCCCCTAGTTTGCCCTAGCTGTGGCGAATGCCGGCTGCTTGTCCCTTCTTGTAGCTAGTGTCAGAGCTGTAACTTAGAACCCGCGGCTCCCGGCTCTCAGCCCAGTGCTCTTCATGTCCTTTCCCTCCTACTTTCTGCGCCCGTGGTCAGCGGGCAAACTGCCCTGTGCTGGCATCTCTGGGCAGGGCCACCGGGGGCACACTTGCCTCCCATCCTGGCCAAAAGCAGCTCCCTGCCTCCTAGCCTGAGGACCAGGAGCGGTTTCCTACAGGACCTGCCATCCTGTTTGCCTCTGACCTTGAGCCGGCTTTTCATGTTTCTGAGCCTCAGTTTCGCAGTTTGGAACATCTGTAAAATGGAGCTAATGGTGATGCTGACCTTCCAGGCTGCGAGAGGCTGAAATGAGCTTGTGACTTGTAAATGATGATAAAAACGGAAATAATAATATTATTACTATTGCCACCTGCTTCTTCCTCTCAGGAGGTATTCTTTTCTCAATCCCCCTTCTCCGTTCCTCCCAGGGGAGCAGCGATTTGGTCAGGCTTTGATCGAGATGAGTGTTGATGGCTTGGAAACTTTCAGAGCCGCCCACTCTTCCTCCTCCCATCCTGCTGAGCTGACAATTTCGCATGACATCAATTCCTCTGACAGCCTTGTAAACAGATGGTGGTCCCTGCTGCCCGGGGTGCTGGGAAGCGATACCATGGTAACCTGCTAAACTGTGACAGGTGCCAGGACGGTGGGAAATCCGGGACCTTCAGACAGGCACACACATGGCGCGGGCAGCAGGGCCTGAGTTGTGGGTTTATCTCAGACATAGTGGGCCAAGCTGGGCGGGTGTGACTGCAAGGCTACAGGCTTGCGTGTGGACGCGACCCCTTCTTAGCTGTGTGACCACGGCTGAATTTCTTCCTTTCTCCTGGCCCATGGTGGGCCATTAGCCCCGCCCCAGACTAGCAAGGGTATGGGCCTGAAAGTGCCCAGCTCCGGGATGGGACATGGCTGACGCCCAATAAATGTTTGTTGAGTGAATAAACGAATGAAAGAAGGAGACCTATAGGATCAGCTCCCTGGAAGCTGGCTGGAGACAGACTCCTTGCAGGTCCTGGTTGGAAGAGGAAAAGGGTGTGAATGGGATCTGAGAATGCAAGAGGCTGGGATAGCACCTGCAAGGGCCACCCCCGCTCCTTCTATGAATAGTGGGGACTGAATAATTTTCGAGTGGTGGGATCTCCATTCTCAATTCCCCCCAGAGCGGGGGCAGTAAATGAACACTCCCAGCCCGGGAAACTGGTGGTAGGCCTGCAGCATCTGGGCTTATGGAATCATAACTTTAACTAACTCTGTCTGTTTGCCTCAGTTTCTCCAACTGTCCTCTCATCCCTGCTGGACTTAGAGCTCTGCTTTAAGCCATAGTCTATCTTAAGCTCAGAGAGGGGCAGTGACTTGACTAAGGCCATACAGCCATCCATACAAACCACCCAGGTTTGGGACAGCCTCCCTTGTCTGCCATCAAACCCCTTTGCTGGAAGGGTCCTCCCCAGCTTCCCTTTATGCATGCTATTCTTTCACAGGGCAGCCCTAGACAACACCTACTCTCTCTTCTTTCTCACTGTCCTCTTCTCCCACATGCTTTGTGGCTGGGTCTGCCCCCCTGACAGTAAGCACCTCAAAGAAACAAGAAAGCTTGCCCCGTCACTGACTGGCTCCGCCACGCTGGGCAAGTGACTTCACCTTTGCAGGTCAGTTTCTTCATACAGTGAAGGGGAAAGTTGCTCTGGATGGATTAAATTCAGTAATATCTGCAAAAAAGTGCATAAAGGAGTGCCTGGCACAGAGCAAACTTTCAGTAAAAGTGATTTTTGGTATTATGCAGAGGAGCTCCTCATTCCTTCTGGGAAGGTTGCTTTCCCCAAATCGGATTGACTTCAGGCAAGATTCGGAGTGACAAAAGCACAAGTGTGGGAGCAGCTGGATATGGGTCAAGCTGTGTGACCCCAAGAAGCCGCTGACCTCTGAACATCTGGAAAATGGGGCTAACGATCCCCACCTGCAGAACTGTTGGGGTTGGGTGGGCACCTGGAGCGGGCCCTTGGTGCACGCTAACATGATGTCGGTTGTAGTGAGTGCTCCTGGAATAAGGATTATTTCCATGCCATTGAGCACCAGAACCACCCAAGGCAGGGATTCCTCACACCGAATTCCTGGAAGGTGGTTGTTTGGCTTCAGCTTGCATACTTCTAGTGACAGGAAACTCATTCCTATTGAGTTGGAAGCTCTGCTAGCAGCCGATCTTCTGTGGAGTTCACACTTGCCTCTCTCGGTGTGGGCTTCCTCCCTGGGGTCTCCAGTTCTGCCTCAGGGCTACCAGGAGCAGCTTCCCCTCCACTTTCTTGCTTAGTGGCCTTCTCCTCTGAGCCAAGGAGAACCAGAACAGAGGAGATGGCCAAGCAGCATCCCCTCCCCCTGCCCCTGCAAAGAGCTTTCTGACCTTGTTGGCCAGGCCGGAAGGTTTGAGAGCTGGCAGGCAAGCATGAGAGGTTGTCCTTGGGTAAGCTAAGTGGGCCATCTGTCCTGGCTGAGTCCCAGGGTGGACCTCGGTGGAGGATTGGAGCGTGGCTGGGCCCAGCGTGGAGGCCAGGGTGTGAGCTGCCACGGTCTCACAGGCCAGCTCCCCTGGTTGTGGCTGAGTGGGGGGGCATGACACCAATGTCTGCATCATGGGGTTCTTTTAAGGATTAAATGGTCAGAGATATTTTAATATCTAACATGGTTCTTGAAATCTGCTAATAATCTTTTTTTTTTTTTTTTGGAAGCTGTAATCAGTGAATGGGTTAATCTGCTCCAGAGAGAAGCTTCAAATGAGCCAAGCTTTTAAACATTCATTACTCTTTCGGCTTCAAGGTTTTTTTTTTTTTTTTTTTTTTTTATGCTTCTTTCAAAATTCATCAGCTTAGGGAAAGTTGGCTGTCTTAATAACGGCACTAAGAAAATGTTGATAAGGTTCTTCCAATAACAGATACTTCTCTGGCAGGGAGGCAGCATCACAATGGTTTCTGGAGACTTCCAATCTTCCCTTTTGGTCTTCCAGCAAGGTTAGACTCCTCTAGACCCTCTTCCATGGCTGTGTTAGCCACCCTGATGTCTTATGGCTCCCACCTTCCCTATAGGAGACAGGGCAGCTGAAAGGACTGCACACAAAGACCCTTAAGAAGGAAAGAAGAAAGCTGTAAAACCCCTTACACGTGTTCTAGGTTTGAATACAATTTAGAGGCTCAGACTGTTTCCTTTCCCCACTTTTGTCCTCATTTCTATTATGCATCACTATACTTGCAGACATCACAGGAACAGCGACAGGGGGCACACAGATGGAAGAGGACAGGACTCCCAATCCTTCCCCTTCATTCTGGTCCTGAACAAGTTAGGGCATCCTGAACTTGGAAGAGAACCGAGAGACCGTTTGACTGAGATGGCTGCCCACGAGAGGGATGCTGTGGTTTGAAGGTGTGTGTCCACCCTAAAGTCATAGGTGGGAATCCTAATCCCCGAGGTGAAGGTATTGGAAGGTGGGACCTTTGGAAAGCGGTTCGGTCAGTGAGGGCTTAGCTGTCATGATTGGGGGATTAGTGCTCTTACAAAAGAGACCCCAGAGAGCTCCCTCATCCTCTTCTTCCATGTGAGAACGGAGCAAGAACACTGTGACCCAGAAGAGGGCCCTCACTTGACCATGCTGGCACCCTGAACTTGGACTTTCAGGCTCCAGAACTGGAGAAATAAATTTTTGTTGTTTATAAGCCACCCAGTCTGTGGTATTTGGTTACAGCAGCCCAGATGGACTAAGACAAAGGATCGCTGCCAGAGGCAGGCTCCTAGAGGAGGTGTGGTCAGCCAGGGCCTCCTGACCACTTCCTCACTGCCTTGCAGAAGGGATCAGGAATGATCACAGGCAAAAGTGAAGAAATGAGAGTTCTAGTCTTGCCTGCACTGCCGAGTGGCTACATGACTTCTCCTCTCTGGACCTCCATTTCTGCACATGTCAAATCACAGGGTTGGACTAATTGATAAGAATAATCTAGAAGTCATTGTTATTTGGGTGCTTTGCGTGGACTAGATTCTGAGTTAAGTGTATCATATAAATGACCTGTTTTTATTCTCCCACCAACTCTAAGTTTCTTTTGAGAATCCAAGTGTCAATAAAGATCATATTAAATTTTAGGTCTTTTGTGTATCTGAAAGTTATTCTAGGCACACTTTTATATATTTGCAGACATCAGCCTTTTGATAAAGAACAAAGGAATTTCCAATTAGATACACTATCAGTTAGGATTAGATGTTGCTGCGTGTGATGGAAATCCCAAACAGAGGCTTAAACACACAGAGTTTACTTTATTGCATAAAAGTCATGCAGGGCTGGTATGGATGCTCCAGGAATTCATTAAGGACCCAGGTTCCTTCCATCTTTATGCTCTGCTGCACAAAGCTTCTGTCCTCAAGGCCACCAAATGGCCCAAGAAGACTCCTGGAGCTCCAATTCTCTTGTATTAGCATTGGCTTCATCACAGGCAGCTGGCTACAGTGGTTCCAGGAATCACAACCAGACTCAACAACTCCACTGGAGGCCCAAGAAGAAGAGAGGAAGGGCTGAAAGGAGTGTACTTTGGCTGAGTCAATGCCCTTTAGGCAGTCTTCCTGGAATGCTTACAATTTGCTTCCCTTTGCACATCATTGGCCAGAACTCAGTCACGTGGTTACACCTACCTGCAAGGGGAGGATGGGAAACGTAGTCTTTTAACTGGGCACACTGCTACCCTGAATAAAGTGTGGGTTTTGTTTGCAAGGAAGAATGGGGGAAGGAACCTTGGCTGGCAAATGACAGCCTCTGTTGCAGATGCTTATGTGCAAAGGATTGTATCACAAACCAAGTAGACTGTTTTGCAGATGCATTAATGTAGCTACTTAACATAAAATACCAATGTCTGTATCAGTTAGGATTCTTCTGATTGCACGTGATAGAAACCACATCTCTAACAGGCTTAAACAATAAGGACATTTATAATCCCACATATTTCACTTACAAAGGTAGGGTTAGCATCAGGGTTGGTTGATTCAGCAGCTCGACAACATCATCAAGCCAGGGGTCTGTCCATCTATCATTTCTCTTATATTAGCACTGGCTTCATCAGAGGCAACTGGCTACAGTGGTTCCAGGAACCACATCGGGACTCAATAATATCCAGGCAAATACAAAGGCACATTATTTATAGCGACTCTCTCTTAGAAGTCGAAAAATGTCTCTCATGCCTCAGTGGCCAGCACTGGTTTATCATCTTCTCCTGGACAACTCATTGGCAAGGGAGAAAGGCAATTAAGCCACCTCTGGAGCTGGAATCAGCTTCCATGAAGCTCATGGCTACCTAGGGGTGTAGTAGATACCTGAATAAAATTGGGGCTCTATTTGCTGTAACCAAATACCACAGACTGGGTGGCTTATAAACAACAAAACAACAAAACTGTGGCCCCTACTAGGAGACTAGTAGGGGCCACAGAAGAAGCATGCTGGTAGGCAAATGTCATCTCCATCTCCAGGCTCAGAGAGGTGAAAGAATTTGTTCAAAGTTCGACAGCCAGTGAGCAACAGAAAGAGAGAGCCTGAGCCAGGGTGGTCGTCCGCGGTTTAAGACGCTTAGCCTCCTGCTCTGCAACCACAGAAGGGAGGGGTTCCAGAAGTCAGCTGCGCCGGTGCTTCCCGAACTTCAGCCATTTGGACAAATGCCACCACTTTTGCGGTTTCCCCCTCAGATTGACTCATACCCGCATGATGATTTACTCAAAACTTTTTTATTTAGCGAAGATCGCCTTTATAATTTTCCTTAAGATAGACTCATGATTTTGGCATCAACGATTGCATTCAAAAAGGACAAAACCACTGACATACATGGGAAACTAGTCTTGCTTGACAGAAGTAGAAGATAAATCCTCAAAAGAAATACAATGCAAACCGCCCTCTTCTCCTTTCCAGAGGGATGCCGTTACCTGACGGAATTCCGGAATTCCAAGTGTGCTCTGTCTCCCTTACGAGGAATGACCAGGAGCGCGGAATGCATTCGAGACTTACCGGCACCAAGCTCGCTCCTTGACAAAGTAAGGACTGACAGAGAAGGGGCAAAGCAGCCAGGCTTACTTATGATGCAGTTTGGTGCCATGGAAGGCTCCTCCATGTCCGCCTGAAATCATCCCACGTATCCGCCTTGGAGGAACCTTACCTTAGATCGAAGCCCGAATGCTTTGTGACTTCTGCACTGCACATAACAACACAGTCTTGGCGGGGGGGTGCAGACAGCAGTAAGCATGCCTCCCAGAGATCGGTGGTTTCGTTGGCACTCAGCCGAGCTGGGTGAGGACTGACTAGGCGACCCTTCTGTCTAGTCGGGGACAGGGTTGGCAAACTCTTTCTGTAACAAGTCAGGAAGTGAATGTTGTAGGCTTTGCGGGTCACACAGTGTTGGGCGCAGTGACTCAAAGCTACTGTTGTGGTGTTTCAGCAGCTCAGACAAGAGGTAAGTGGCTCAGTAGGGCTGTGTTTCATAAAACTTTAGGAATGCTGAAATTTTAATTTCATATAATTTTCACACATCACGAAATAGTGTTCTCCTTTTGTTCGCCATTTAAATTTTTTTTCAAGATTTATTTATTTGAGAGAGAGAGAGAGAGAGAGAGACAGAGTGAGCAAACAGGGGGGAGGGGCGGGGGAGGGGGGAGAAGAGAATCTGAAGCCGACTCTGTGCTGAGCGCGGAGCCTGAAGCGGGGCTCGATCTCACGACCCCAAGATCACCAACAGAGCCTAAACCAAGAGTCAGACGCTTAACCAATGGTGCCACTCAGATGCCCCCTTTTCGACCACTTAAGAATGTAAACATATTCTTAGCTCTTGGGCCATTCCAAAAACAAGTGATAGGCCAGATTTGACCTGAGAACCATAGTTTGCTCACCCTGGCCTGAACCAAAAGCTGTCCCTGCCTCTGTCAGGGCTGGCGGCTTCCTAGGTGTGGGATCTGCTAGAATGCACGTGGTCCTGCACAAAGATGGGCCCCCACTTGGTTGAATGCTCCTCTACAACCATCTTGAAAGCATTAATAATTTTTGAATAAGGGACCCTGCATTTTCATTTTGCAGTGGGACCTGCAAATTACGTAGCCAGTCCTGGTGTCTTCTCATAAGCTGTGTAAAGACATGGAGAATTATCCCCCAACAGTGGCCTTACTGGAGCATGTCCTCCTTATGGTGGTGGCAGAAGTACAAGAAGCTAAGTGGAAACACCTAGGTGTCTTAAGGCTTACGCCTGAAACAGGGTGACTGCCACTTCTTTTTGCCTTCTGCTGGCCAAAGCAGGTCATATGGCTGAGCCCAAAGTCAGGAAAATGGGAAACATACTCTGTTCTTTTAATGAGAGGGACTCTAATGTCACATGACAAAGGGCTTGGATACGGGAAAAGGTGATGAATTGGGGCCAATAACGCCATCTATGACCAACTCTGTTATGGTCTGTTAATCATTCTGGCTGTTTGCATACCTCTAGTGTCAAAGAACTCATTATCTGGTCCTCTTGTCTGTAAGCTTTATTAGTCCCTTGTTCCATCTGCCCAGGCAGAGGCAAGGACAAAAGAGTTTTGTGTGTCCTGAGGTTGATTTCCGGGGGCAGCATTACACAGATAGTCTTCCTTCCCCCTCTACGGGATCAGAGAGACTGACAGCATGGAGACTAGAACTCGTTGGCATTTTGAATGTACAAACCAGCATGCCAGTCTCCTCCTAAACATTCAGGCAGCTCCCTTTCCTGGAAGAGTCCTCTTGGGGATCTCAGTAGCTTGACTAACACCTTCGTGCTGAAAACCTGGAGAAGAAAAATGGCTGGCTCATATTCTACTTGGTGAATTCTTTCTAGGTTTTAAACACATTTGAATAAACAGAGTGAGGCCACAAACACAGATCTGACTCTATCATTCCCCTGCTTGAAGTCCCTTCCGGGCTCCCGCAGCCCAGCTTGGCTTCACCACACGGTCTTTGTGGCGTGGCCACAGCTGCCTACACAACTGCATTTCCAGCACATTCTGCTCACGATAAGCATCTAGACTCACTGGACATCTTCCACCTCTAGGCCTCTGCACCCACTGTCACAATCTTGGAGGTCACCGGTGAGATAAGCCATCTCTACTTTAAAACAAGAAACGGGAAATTGTTGGCACATGTAATTGAAAATCCAGCGGTGGAGGGAGTTTCAGGCATGCAGAGGTGCTTAAATCATGCTGTTTAGAATATGCTTTTCTCTTATTCACTCCATTCTCGGGCAGGCACTCCCCTCACTGTGATCAGTAGGAGTAGCTCAGGAGAAAAGAAGAGTCTCTTTTCTAGATATTCCAGCAAAGGTCCCAGGGCTGACTCTCATTCGCTGATTGGGGTCACGTGTCCATCATTGAACCAATGGCTGTGGGAGCTTGAGTGCACTGATTGGCCAGGCCTGGATCCTCAGCCTATTCCTGCATCTAGGAGAGTGGCATTAGCTCCACTTAAACCACAGGGACCCAGAGTGGGGATTTCCCAGGGGAAGATCAGGGGGTGGTTACCAAATGAAGTGCTGAACAGAGGCGGGGAAGCCGAGACAACAGACGTCTCCACCCTCTGGTTCCTCCGTCTGAAATGCTTCCTTCTTCTCTGCGTGGCAAACTCCCACTCATCCTCCTAGCTCCACCTCTGGTGTCGTCCTTCTTGTAGACCCCTGAGCCCACCCTAGAATGAAGCCACTCCTTTCTCTGCGGGTCCCTCCCATCACTCAATGCTATGCTGCCAGGGGTCTCTTGGGTCAACTGCTTCTGGAAAATGTTGGTGAACTTGGCCAGACTCCTCAGTTTCAGAGGCTGTGCCAGTTCACGCCTTCCCTGATTTCCACGCGTCCTTGGCTTTCCTCCGCATGACACTCGGCTTCCACATCTGTGCGTGTCACCTCAGGTTGGCCACTGGTGTGCACTCCTCGACACCCTTGCCATCTCAACAACAACAAAATCTCATCACACCGGTGATTTTGTGAGGGTTCTAGCCTGACTGAAGACCTGAGGGTGACAGAGGGATCCCATGCCTCTCGCAGAGCCTTCTGCCGTTAGGTTGGCTCCCCACTTAGCCCCGCCCCCTTCTAAGAACACCCTTCTCCCCAGGGTGGCCCCCCACTGGGCCTGGCATTTACTCCTCCTGTCTCCCCTCCCCCAAGGCACAGACCTGCCAGTCTGGTCTGCACTTACCTACCCCCCTTCCTCTCTTCCCTGCTCCCCACTCCTAATTCTGGCGAATACTCTACATCGGGACATTCCAGTGGTCTGTCCAGTCTCCCTTCTCCGCAGGATCTGAGCTCCTTAGGGCCCAGGTCCAGGTCATCTCTACGTCTCCAGCGCCCAAGACAGGGCATGGCACCGAGTAGGGACTCAGTGGAGGCTAAATTCAAAAACTAGTTTCAACAAAAGGCTGCATTTAAAAAAATCAGCAAGAATTTCTTTGGCTGCTGCAGGAAGCACAGAGCGTGTGGGTGAGTGATGATTTCAGCAGAAATGACACAGGACGCTCGGGTTCTCAATTATTTATGGACCTAAGGAGACACGTTCCCGGAGCGCGGCAATATATTCTGAAGATGTCGGGGCAGAATGTGAGTGACTTTGTTCCTTAGAATCCCTGCAGCCCTACTCTGCACCTCCCAGGGAGGGGGGCTTTTAGCTTCTTTTTTTTGCAGCAATAAAGAACTGTTTTGGAACTCGGTTCTGCTCCTGCCCAGTTACTGTTTCTCAATGTGCTGGCAAAGATCGAGAGATGAGAGCAGGACAGCCTCTGGGAACAGAGGGGTCTGGGTTCGAGTCTCGTTCTGCCCTGGGTCACGCTATGCTGCCCCCTCTCTGGGAGGCCGTTTTCTCCTGTGTGCCATGGAGACCAGCACTGCTTCCCTGCCAGGCGCCTGGGGGCCTTCAGCGAAGCAGTAACCTGTAGGCCTACAGCCTGCCCTGGGTGCACACAGCAGGCGCTCATCTGATGCTGGGCCCATGCTCTGTCCTGGCTAAACTAGGTCCAGCTTCACCCTGTGTGGCTCTGAGTTCCTGGAGTCCCCCATCACGGGCAGAGTTTGTGGATGGAACTTTAAAAAAAGATTTACAAAGCATATGCTTTTCATTTGAACCAGGGAGTAGAGATGGTATAATTAGCTGCAAGGGATTTCTTATTTGTAGAAGGAAGAGTTGAAGGATTTCCAGGCCAGACTATTAGTGCTTTTCTCAAGAGCAGAGGGTATGTGAGTTCCAAGCACAGGAGGTGTGCTGATCCTGGAGACAGAGGGTGTGCTGGTCTTAGGGCCCAGGGGTGTGCTTGCCCTAAGGGCAGGTGCAGACTCTACAGTCAGACGGTCCTGAATTTTCACCTTGTGTTTGGTGACCCAGAAGTGAGTGGGGATGGAGGCAGCCTCTGGGGCCTCATCCCCATTGGTGCTGGCCCTGATTTTCACAATGGGTTTCCACTGCTGGCTACCTTCTATAATGTTCATATGGTGACCAACAGAGACTGTGATCATAGAGATTTCCTAGGGTCTGGTATTCCACAGGTGCTTAATGAATGATTGCTGAATGAACTGTTTGACGAGTTAATAGCCTCAGACTTGGGGTGAGATGGAGCTTGATACAAATTTTATGTGTTCCTGGCTAAGTGTCTATTTCCTCTGAACATCAATGTCTTCATGTGCGAAAGTGGGTGTAAAACCACCGACTAGGCTGGGTTTTTGAGGATGGAATGGATCACAGCTGGAGAAGCACCCAGCACATAGTTAGCACTCAGTCCATGATGGATTCTCCCTCTGAGTGCCCAGCTGCCTTCTTTAGAATTTCCGAAGTCTCCACTTTCCCCCCTTATTCGTCTCTAAATAAATAATTCTCTCCTTAAGTACTGCCTTCTAGATAAAGAAAACTCTCTTATTTAATTTGATTGTTTTCCTGTTTGTTTAATTACTACCATTAAAACGTTAATGTTTTCTTGTATTTTTTCATGGCAAATGTGATATTTTAACTCCACTTGGGGTTATTTTATTTGTCAAGCTTCTGCTGTTGCAAGTATCAGAAACCTGATTCGAAGGGGGACTTACGAAAAGGCAGGCACTTACTGGTTTCTGTAATTAAATATCGTAGGGGGTTGCTTCAGCCAGAACAAGGCTGCTTGCAGACAATCAGACGGCGGGTCAGGATGCGGTGTCTGGTTCTTGGCTCTGCTCTCCTGCGTCACCCTCACTCTGGGGCAGGCTTTGCCCCTGTCCTCTCCTCTCAACAGTGACATTGAAAGAGCTTTCCCTTCCCATTGGACACACCAAGCATCTTGGGACTTGGGTCCAAATGTTGCAGCTGGGGGACTGGCCAGCCCTGCTGGGTTCCATGCCTGGAGCTGGGGGTGGGAGCTTGGTCCCCTCCAAACCTCTTGGGCTGCGAGCGGCAGGGAGTGGGTCCCACAGGGAAGCCAGGGTGGTTTCTGCTCTCTGAGGCAGGGGACATCCGTAAGGATTATTATCATTTCTATTTTACAAGTGAAGAAACAACCTATGTCTGCCACTATTTCATTAGCAGCTAACTCAACCCCCTCTAATAAACTTATTTCCTCTGAAAAATAGGACCTGGCTATCACATAGTCAACTTCAAAGACCTCTGTGGAACCAGGGTGCTTGTGTCGCCTTCTAGAGATGTCCGGGGCCACATGTGGGGCCTGGTTGCAGAGGAGCTCATGCGGAGTGCCAAAGAAGGTTGAGGGTGGCCTTTGTCATGGCCCCCCTTGGCGATCTTGTATATGGCCTTTGTCATGGCCCCCTTGACGATCTTGTGTAGGTCCCCATCCTGGATTTTCATTCCTTCATCTGTGAAATGGAAACAATCAACGCTATCCTCTCAGAGATGTTTGGAGGATGCGCTGGGGTGACGAGCATGGAGGACGCGCTCAGTGAACGCAGAGCTGGCTGTGAACCCGTGCCACCTAGGCCAGTCCCTCCGCCACTGGAGCCTGAGCATCTCTGTCTGCAGAATGGGACGATGACAATCTCATATCCAGGGTTGGGCAGGCAGGAGGCACTTAGTGAGCGTCTGGAGACTGAGAGGAGAGAGGACTTTGGGGACTATAAATTCCTACCAGGTTCTAGGCATCTTTACCCACATGACCTTGCTGGGACTAAGTCCCCTGCTATTCAGATGAGGAAACTGAGGCTCAGGGAGGCAAACTTCCTCCTCACACAGCTGAGGGGCAGAGCCAGACTTTTTTTTTTAAGATTTTATATATTTATTTATCAGAGGGAGAGAGAGACTGAGAGCACAAGCAGCGGGAGCGGCAGGCAGAGGGAGAGGGAGAAGCAGACTCCCCACTGATCAAGGAGACCGATACGGGGCTCGATCCCAGGAGCCTGGGATCATGACCTGAGCCGAAGGCAGATGCTTAACCGACTGAGCCACCCAGGCGCCCCCAGAGCCAGGCTTTGAACCCGTGTCTTACCACTGTGCCAGCTGCTTCCTGAAGAACTGGGGGGCTGCTTCCACATATAGCCCTCATCCCTCAGGGCCTGGCTAAGAAGCCCTCTCCTGTGTCTCCCCAGGGCTCCCCAGTCTGGGATGGGACCCTCCGTGGTTTCCCGCAGCTCCCTAGGTCCCCATCACAGCTCTTCCTCCCTGGAAGTGCTTCTGTCTGTGTGTCTGTCTTCCTCCACCTGACCGGGGACCAGGCCTGAGGTGCCTCAGAGCCCCTGATGTGCCGCTGGGAGTAACGGGGGAGCCCCTAAGTTTGGACACAATGGCATGGCATAAAGAGCTTCCGGCTTCACCTGCAGCCCTCCCAGCCGGACCCTGAGCAGGGCCGAGAACCTCCCCGAGCCTCAGGTTTCTCCTCTGTGAAATGGGAACACTGTCTAGCTGTGTGGTTGTCAGGAGGCAAGGAGTGCGACAACTGTAGCTAACGCTCTTTGAGGACTTCGTCATCTCATTCATTTCTTCCAACCATCTTTTAAGGCAGGACTAGACTCGAGCATATTTTACGGCCAAGAAACAGACTGAGAGACGAGAGCTGACTTGCCCGGAGCTGCGCGGCGGAACCCGCGGCCCGCACGGTGGGGGCTCATCGGTGGCGTCTGGAGGAATCACACGCGTTCACGGGCGCCCCGAGCACACCGACGCCCTGCCCGCCTTGCCCGCCCCGGCCGCCTGGGCCGGGTTAAGTGCCGCGCCGTGTACCCGCGCCGTGTACCCGCCCAGCTTGCTGGGCCGCGCGCCCCGCTGGGGAGGAGAGGCCGGCTCTGCGCGCCAGGCCTGGAGCAGCTTCTGGAAGGTGGCCGGCTTGGGGCAGAACAGAGGCCTCGCCTAGCCTCGCCGAGAAGCAACTGGCGTCTTGAAGTGTCAGGTTCTGGTCGGGAAAGACGGCGGCGCGCCTCCCCCAGCCCACACGTTCAGCGCGTCTTCCTCCCGGCGGCAACAGCTTCCTCCCGCGGGAAGGGCTGTAGGGGCCGCGCCTTCTCCGCAGGGGCAGCCCCGGCAGCGCTGCGACATTGACAGGGAGCGCTCCCGTCCAGGAAGGGCGGAGGGGGCGCGGCGTGAGGCGGCACAGGACCCCCTGTCAGAGACAGAGAAGGTGGGTGGAAATGTGGGTGGGGCCGTCAGTGGTGGGGGACCCGAGAGCCGCTCCTACTGCACAGCCAGTGAGTGTTGGGGCTGGGGCCAGCCCTGGAAAGTGGGGGGGTCAAGGCCAGGCGGAGAGGTGCTCTGTCAGCTTTCCCAGAGGCCTGGAGGGAAGTAGGTTTAGAAGGTAGACTTGGACGCACTGTCCAGCAAGAGAATCATTGGCCAGAGAAGTGGTGAGCTTCCTGTCTCTGGAGGTATTCAAGTAGATACTCGAGCAGAGATATGGAAGGATTAGGGCACCGGGATCTCCAAGGACCCTTCCTGATTCTCTGTATCTGGGGGAAACGACTGATGATCTGACTGCTCCTCTGTTGCGGATGACCTTGGCCTTGCAGAGAAGACCTCAGGCTGGAGCTCTGAGCTGGCTCTTGGGGCCCTGTCAAGGACAGGGCACAGCAACCCTTGGCGAGGGACCAATAATGCTTTTCTTTCCCTGCTCTCAAGGATGGCATCTGTTGACTCTCCTGCAGCTTAGCATCTGGTTCTTCTAGATTGGTGGAAGGTCATGTTCCAGCAGATGTAAGTGACCAGAGGGCAGACAGGCAGCTCATCTTGAAGGCTGAAAGGACAGGGAAGGTCAAGGGGGCTTCGGGAAGGCACCTGGGTGAAATGGCCATCCGGAGAGCCTGGGATCCTATGGGGAGCATTCTAGGTATGGGCAGGTGAGCTGCGAGTGTGGAGAATCAGGGATGGCTTCCTTGCAAAGGTGGTGTGAAACAGTCTTGAAAGATGGGCAAGACTGGGGGAAAGGGGAGGGACATTGCAGGCAGTCCCTAAACCTGAGACTAGAGCCAGAAGCTGGGTTCGTCAATACCTATTTGGTTGTAATTGCTAGCAATAGAATTAAAACCAAATGGATTTTTTTTTTTTTTTTTTTGGTTCATGTAATTGAGAAGTCCAGAGGCAGCTTCAGGCATTGCTAGATCCGGATTCTCAAACAACGTCGTCCTCTCTTTCCATTACTCAAATCTGCTTTCCCCATGTATTGTCTCAGAGGGGCTCTCCCAAAGATGCTCACTGGCGGCACTTCTCTGCTAGCTCTGCATAAGTTCCAAGAACAGTCTCATTGCTCTGACTTGGCCATGCCCAGCCCTGAACCAGGCATGGAAGCTTGTGGCTCACTTCGACTGGGTCATGGTCCAACTCCTGGGTTAAGAAGGTGCAGAAGTATTTCCATAAGGAGAATTGGGGTCCCAGAAGAGGGACAGTGGATGGAGGTGAGGCAAAACCTGTCTGTGGCTGGGGCCTGATCCTGCCGATGGGCTTCCTGCTGCCTTTCCTTCAGACTTCTGAGCACTCCTGGCTTCCTTATCACGATGCTGGGATCCTCTGCCCAGGTGCTCCTTTTCTTGTCTGAGCACTCTCTTGGTGATGGCCAGATGTCCACATCCTAATCCCCCAAGCCTGTGAAGATGTGAGCTTCTGTGGCAAAGATGTGATGAAGTTAAGAGCCCTGAGACAAGGAGACAATCCTGAATTATCTGGCAGGGCTCCGGGTAATCACAAGCACTGTTGTGCATGAGGGGGAAGCTGGAGAGGCAGGAGGAGGGGATGTGAGGGCAGAAGGGAGATTGGAGGGATGCCATCGCTGGCTGGGGGCCACGAGCCACAGGATACAGGCGGCCTCGAGAAGCTGGAAAAGCAAGGAACAGATTCTCCTCTGGAGCTTTCTTGAGACTTCTGGCCTCCAGAATGGTCACTAATACATTTGTGTTGTTATAAGCCATGAAGCTTGTGGCAATTTGTTACAGTGGCCCGAGGAAACTGACACACCCCTGTGTACTTGGTATTTCCCCTTCTGGATGCCTTGCTTTGTCCTGGCCTCCCTCCATCACCCAGAGAAAGAGTCATCTCCAGGGAATCCCTGCTGAAGCAGGGTTGGGAGTCAGGTCCGCTCCTCCCAACTAACCCCGCACTGAGCCCCTCTCACCCAGGCTGGCTCCCTCGGGAATCCGTGGCATGGGTCTGCAGCAGAAGGCCGAACTCAGGTGGCTACAGGACTCCCAATGAGCCAGTCTGCAAAATGCAGACAGAGACAGAAAGGGCTCTGCTACTCCCAAATAAAAGGCCCTGGGCTTTTGCCACTGAAAACTAGAATTAGTTCCTGGGTCACCAAAGGCAAGGGCAAAGTTAACAACTTGGAAATAATTTCTTGTATTTGCTTAGTTCTATAATTTACAAAGTTCTCCCACATCTGTGATCTAATGGGATGCGCCAGACCTATGAGGAAGGTGTTACTCACATTTTTCAGCGGAAGGACACTGAAGCTTCAAGATTAATGACTTGCCCCGGGTCACACAGCTAATGAGCGAGGGAGCTAATTCAAGGCCAGCTTCCCGTCTCTAGAAATTTGCTGTTGAATGACTGAGATGTGGAGGGGCCTCTTTAACACTGGGGCCTGGTGAGCGCGCGCGCGTGTGTGTGTGTGTGTGTGTGTGTGTGTGTGTGTGTGTGTGGTCGAAGACAGGGGAGTCTTTGAATTTCTGTAGGCCTCAGTGACTCCAAGTGTACTGGGATTCTGCTGGACAGAGGGACCATGGAGGGCAGGTATGCTTGCCCAGAAAAATCTTTCCTGATGATACACCTGAGCCCCGCCAGGGAAGCCAGACGAGCTGTGATGAGCACGCAGGACTTAGGTCTGTACTGAAGGCCTCTCTCTGTTACTCACTCGCTCTGCCCCGCCCTCCGTGGGCCTTGCCTCCTTGGCTGGCCCTCCTACACCCTGAAGGAGGAATTTCACCTGCCTCCCCCACATCGCCACCTTTCCATGCCCTGGGCTGCAAGGCTGGGCTCTGGGAACTGAGGGGGAGTTCCGGGGGCTGGAGTGCCAACGTGGACTCGCTCTATTGGTTTGCGTTGTGGACTTTTGCTGGTCTTTGGGCCCCCAGCCTCCCCGCCCCCTTCACTGGGGAACCGTGGGCAGGGCTGTCCTGGGGCTGTCTATGGAGGTGGCTGTGTTCTCCAGACCGGGCCAGGGGCGTGGCCTTACGCCACGGGTTTTGAATCATAGGGAGAGACCACCAGAGGTCATTCATCACAGTGGAGGCAGCCTGGCGGAGAGAAGAGTGTATCCCCAAGCCCCCGCCCCACCCCGAGCTGCTCTGGCATTTGCTGAGCTCAATCCTCTGGCTTTCCCTTCATTTTGGGAGCTACCTGACATCCTTCCAGTAGATTAAGTTCCCTCACATCAGGGTTTAGGGCTTGCGGCCAAGGACTCTTGATGATGCAGACAGAAACCCGAGTAGATAGTAGGAAAGGAAACATTTTCTAAAGCCTTCTTTAGAGCAATGCAGTGCACATTGGTCGAGCACCAACGGTGTGCTAGCCTCCGTGCTGGGCACCCGGGCTCCAGAGAGGTCCGGATCTCCTTCACAGCCTGGAGGAGCTCATGGTTTGTGGCAGGGGACAGCGAAGGGACAGAAACCAGTGTCAGCACGCTGCTGTGCTGTGTCTCCCATGTAATAAACTCCCAACTGCTAATTCAATTGGCACCCAGAAGGGTTTGCTCCTGCTTCCTCTCATTTCCCTTAAAAAAATCAATAAACTGCTCATAATGTCTTTTTTTTATTAGATTTTATTTATTTATTCGACAGATAGAGAGAGAGAGAGCACAAGTAGGCAGAGTGGCAGGCAGAGGGAGAGGGAGAAGCAGGCTTCCTGCCGGGCCCGGAGCCCGATGCGGGGCTCGATCTTAGGACGCTGTGATCATGACCGGAGCCGAAGGGAGATGCCCAACCAACTGAGCCACCTAGGCGTCCCTCATAATGTCCTTAATAAAGACAAAATCAGAGCTTTTTATAACCTTATTATAGGGTTGGCATTTTCAGCATTTTCCCCCAAAACTGAAATCAAGTTAATGTGGCATCATTTGGGAATCAGACAGTGGACTGAGACAATTGTTTATGATAAATAAACCAATAACCAACCTGAGTTTGGCAGTTTACCATTTTCAGAGGCTCCCATGGGCATCACAACAACCCAGAGGTTAGAAGACTAGCTCAGAGATGGGAAGGAACCTGCCAAAATTCACACAGTGAGATGGAAATGGTAGAGCTGGGGTTTGATCCTGGATCTGCCTGGCTCCTCAGCCCCGGTTTTCTTCTGTGAGCAGTGCGGATGAGTAGCTGGAACTGGGAGCTGCAGGATGGTGGGGCTGGGTGGAGAGGCTTTCTGCAGGGAGAAGGCTTGGCAAGGGCTGTTGCTGGCCGGTGCCGCGGCGTGAGCATCCATGTTGCCGCACTGCCCCCTGGTGGACTCCCCGAGCCTGGCCTCCGGCCTTTGGAGGGTTGAGCTGGGAGTTTCAGGCTGATTGTAGCTATGGGTGGGTTTGGGGAAACCTTCCTGGTGGAATGGCCTCTGCTTTTGGACGGCTGAATGTTTAAGCCTTCCAGAAGAGATAACAGATGTTCATGTGTTGGCTTGTTTGTGTGAAAAGTGTTTATTCATGAATGCATTCAACCTGTCTCCAGAGACACCTGCCTACCCCTGCCCAAAAGTTGATGACTTGGCACCACCCTTGTGCTCAGGGTCAGGCCCACAGGTAGATGCCCATGATGCGGGGTAATGTGGAAACCGTGAAGCCATGCCCAGGGCATCCTGGGAACCCTAGCCTGGGCAGGAGTGGGGAGCGGTGGGAGGGGCGAGGGAAAGGTTGGTCAAAGAAGGTAACAGGTCGGGTGAGTGTGGAGGGGAGCTGAGCTAAGATGGGTACAGAGGGAGCAGTATGTCCTCTGTGAAGGGAATGGCTCTGATTTTACGCTGTAGTCATCGTTTTGTGTTCTTTTCCTTCAGGAGAGCCAGCCCAGACTGTGTGAGCTGCAGGGGCTCCACCTTACCTGGCTCTGCCCCCAGGCCAAGGAGGAACTGTGCGCTAGACCAGGCCAGGCTCGTGGTGTGGCCAGAGCCCTGGAGGAGGGCCTTGGGGCAGCGGGGGACTGCGGAGGATAAAATGATAAGAGGCAGAGAGTAGCCTGTTGGCTCAACTAAAAAATTCATCTCTGTCCTGAGGGCAATGGGGTTCTATTAAGAGGTTCTGAGTAGGAGAGTGGCCGAGCTACCCCCAAGTTAGAAAATTTTTGACGGGGGC